>NC_142282.1:72435688-73082688 GCF_052056855.1 Sturnus vulgaris | reverse complement strand
GTAGAAGGACGTAGGTCTGACAAGCAGCATCTAGAAATAGAAAGTTTTGACCTTGAAATGGGCCAAAATGGGATGATTCCAAGCATGGGACTCAATTAAAGTCTTGTTATGGAAAACATCTGCTCAGTCACATAGTGCGCCTGCACTACCTGCGGGTCACACCTCGGTCACTGATGAAGACGAAGAGTCTTCATCAGAAATAAGACCCTCAAAAGGATGAGAGAACCCCTAACCCATTAGTAGAGCATGCACCGTACACACAGTGACCTAGATTTTAGGAATAGAAACTAGGAGGAGTTTTCTAGAAACTTCTGTAGCCTACAGTATATAAGTGAGATTGTTAGCCTGGATGCTTTGATACGTGAGGAATGGCGAGCCACTCCCCGTATCCCCGGTCGGAGGGGGGCCCCTCCCCAGTCGGTTTTGCTTATGCTTTATATGAGCCTCAATTATACTAAATTACTTACTGCCAAATTTTGTATATTCTTAAATATATGCACTTTGATTGTTTCGTCTCCAATACTTTGTCATCTCCAATACTTTGATTGTATTCATTTTGTTACTATTAAATTTAATCTTGTTGCTTGATAAATTGGAAAAATAGAACATCATTCATAACACTAGGATTGTGGTGGTGTCTAGGGTTGTGGGGGAGTCTGGGATTAGGGGAGCTTCTAGGGTTATGGAGCATCTGAGTTGTGGGGGTGTCTAGGGTTGGGCTGGCTCTAGGGTTGGGGGGTGTCTAAGGTTTGGGGGTGTTTAGGTTTAGGGGGACATCTAGGGTTCACTGAGGATCTAAGCTTAGGTGAGCGTTTGGGATTTTGGGAATGTCTAGGGTTGTGGGTGCGTCTAGGGTTGAGCTGGCTCTAGGGTTAGGGTGGTGTCTCTGCTTGTCTGGGGGTCTAGGTTTAGGGGAGCTTCTAGGTTTCTGGGGCGTCTAGGTTTGTGGGGGCTTCTAGCTTTAGGCTGACTTCAGTTAGGGCGGTGTCAAGTGTTGGGGATGCCTAGCATTAGGGGGACATCTAGGGTTTGCTGAGGGTCTGGAGTTAGGGGGGTTTAGGTTTAAGGGGGTGTCAAGTGTTTGGTGGTGTCTAGGGTTAGGCTAGCTCTAGAGTTATGGGGATTTTCTAAGGTTACAGGGGTGTCTGGCGTTCGCTGGGGATCTGGGGTTAGTGAAGCTTCTAGGGTTCTGAGGGCGTCTGGGGTTGTGGAGGGGGTGTCTAGGGTAATGCTGGCTCCAAGGTTAGGGTGGTGTCTAGTATTTGGGGGTGTCTACGGTTAGGGGGAAATTTAGGGTTCGCTGAGGGACTAGGGTTAGGGGAGTGTCTAGGGTTAGGGGGGTATCTAGGATTATGGGGGTGTTTAGGGTTTGCTGGGGGTCTACGGTTAGAGGAGCTTCTAGGATTCTGGGGGCATCTTGGTTTGTGGGGGCGTCTAGGGTTAGGCTGACTCTAGGGTTAGGGAGATGTCTAGGATTTGGAGGTATCTAGGGTCAGGGGGATATCTAGGGTTCACTGAGGGTCTAGCGTTAGGGCAGGGTCTAGGGTTTTGGAGGTGTCTAGGGTTAGGCTGGCTGTGGGGTTAGGGGGGTGTCTAGGGTTATGGGGGTGTCTATGGTTCGCTGGGGTTCTGAGTTTTCAGGAGCTTCTAGGGTCCTGGGGGTGTCTAGTGTGGTGGAGTTGTCTAGGGTTAGGCTGGCTCTTGGGTTAGGGGGGGTGTCTAGGGTTATGGGGATGTCTGGAGTTCGCTGGGGGTCTAGGGTTAGTGGAGCTTCTAGGATTCTGGGGGAGTCTAGGGTTGTGGGGGTATCTAGGGTTAGGCTGGCTCTAGGGTTGGGGGCATGTCTGGGATTTGGGTGTGTCTAGGGTTAGGGGGACACCTAGGGTCTAGGGTTGTTGGATCGTCTAGGATTAGTGGGGTGTTTAGGGTTATGAGAGTGTGTAGTGTTCACTGGGTATCTAGGGTTAGAGAAGCTAGGGTTCGCTGAGGGTCTAATTTTAGGGGTGCATCTGAAGTTTTGGGGGTGTCTAGGGTTGGCTGGCTCTTGGCTTCAAGAGGTGTCTAGGGTTTGGGGGTGTCTAGGGTTATGGGGACATCTAGTGTTTGTTGAAGGTCTAATTTTAGGGGAGCATCTGAGGTTTTGGGCGTGTCTAGGGTTTTGAGGGCATCTTGGGTTGGGCTGGCTCTAGGTTTAGGGGGTGTCTAGGGTTATGTGGTTGTCTTATGTGGGGGTTGTGTTATGTGGGGGTCTAGGGTTACAGGAGCTTCTCGGGTTCTGAGGGCATCTAGGGTTGTGGGGCTTCTAGCTTTAGGCTGAGTCTAGGCTTAGGTCTGGGGGTGTCTAAGTTTCTGGGGGCGACGAGGGTTGGGCTGACTGTAGGGTTACGGGGGTTTCTAGGGTTTGGGGCTGTCTAGAGTTGGCTCGGAGTTTAGGGTTGGGGGGACATCTAGTGTTCTGGCGGTGTCTAGGGTTGTGGGGACGTCTGGAATTAGTGGAGCTTCTACGGTTATGGAGCGTCTGGGGTTTTGAGGGTGTCTAGGCTTGGGCTGGCTCTGGGGTTGGGGGGTGTCTAGGGTTTGAGTGTGTCTAGTTTTAGGGGCATGTCTAGGACTCGCTGAGGGTCTAGGGTTAGGGGTTACGTGTGGGGTTTTGGGGTGTCTATTGTTGTGGGGCTATCTAGGCTTGGGGTGACTCTACGGTTTGGGGGGTGTCTGGGGTTTGGGAATGTCTAGGGTTCACTGGGGTTCTAGTATTAGCAGAGCAACTAGGGTTATGAAGGCGTCTAGGGTTATGGGGGCATCTCAGGTTGGGCTCACTCTAGGGTTAGGGCGGTGTCTTTGCTTTGGGATCTCTAGGGTTAGGGGGGCCTCTGGAGTTCGGTGAGGGTCTTAGGTTTTCTTTGTCCAAATGGACTGGGATTACTCCCATACCACAGCTGGAACCACCTGGAACCCTGGCTTCTCTTGGAGTGCCAAAAGCCCCATCCTAACTGGTCTCAGGAACCCGGCAGAATGAGTTTTGTTTCACAGAGGAAAGGGCCACAGTTTTTGTCCCGATACCTGTGCCCCCCACCAGGCTTCTGCCTGCTAAAATTCCAAATGGACCGGGATTGCTTCCATACCACAGCTGCCCCCACCTGTAATCCTGGCTCTCTTTGGGATGCCAAAAGCCTCCTCCTAACTGGTCTCAGGAACCCTGGGAGGGTGAGTGTTGTTTCACAGGAAAATTGGGCAACTCCCCATGTCCAGTGATGCTGGGCCTGGGCCTGGGCTTCTGCCTGCTAAAACTCAGAACAGACCAAGTTTTTATTCTGGTTTTGTTCAACAGCGAAAAGGACCGCTATTCATGTCCAGAGCCGTGTTCTGGCCTTCAGCTTGACAAAATTACAAATGGAGCGTGGTTTCTCCCAGCCCCAAGCTGCCACCATTTAGAAGCCTGGCTGCCTTTGGGGTGCCGAAACCCTCCTCTGTGCAGATCTCAGGAACCCTGGAAGCGTGAGTGTGGATTCGCAGGGAAAAGGCCGTCAGATTCTATCCTGGGGCCTGTGGCCAGGAGCAGTCATCTACATGCTAAAATTCCAAATGGAGCACGGTGTCACCCAGACCCCAGCGGCATCCAGCTGTGACCCTGCTGCTCTTGGAGTGCCAAAAGCCTCCTCGTAGCTGATCTCAGGAGCCTGGCAAGAGTAAGTTTTGTTTCACAGGGAAAAGGGCCAGACTTCGTGTCCAGGGACCTGTGCACCAAATCAGGCTTCTGCCTGCTAAAATTCCAAATGGACCAGGATTTCTCCCGGCCCCAAGCTGCCACCACCTGTAAACCTGGCTGCCCTTGGAGTGCCAAACGCCTTCTCCAAACTCAATTTGTCTTTTTGACTTCTAAATCGATTTTAAATTATTTTCAGAAATGTAATTTCAAGTAAATTGTTCTGATTAATATTTGATCTTTGTAACTTTATAATTTGCCTCTTTGTGTAGGGTTGGCCTGTTCATTTTTAATTAGTTTAGTGGAGGGGGAAAATGTAAAATTTTCCGCTGCAGTAGTAATGGAATAGTACTACAAAATAGGAATAAAATACTAAGTACAAATATATTTTTATACTGATAGAATTGAGGGCTAATATTATATTAAATCACATTGAATTTCCTAGCATCCTAAACTGCTGGAGTTGATATAATAAACGTAGAAAAAAGGGACATGCTAAGCATGCCAAAGCATACATGATATTTGTAGGAGATTCTTGCCTGTAAACGTCTCCTGACACTTGCCATCTCTGCATGTGTTCTTCACATCTATTTTATTTTCAGAGGAAGGGTCGCACGCTTGTTGGTGTTTTCAATTGCACCAGAACTCCCGGTAGAAGTCGAAGACTTAGATCCGATATCCTGGAACCTCTAGTCGACACTGAAACAATTAACACGAGACTGGGCTGCTGTGAAGGAATTACTCCAGGATGAGGAGCTCTTTTTTGGTCTTCAAGCAGGTAGTAGTTTATTTTGTAACACCTAAGACTCTTTCTTCTTAAACTTTTTTTTCTAACAGAGGAAAGTATGTAGTGTGACTCAGTATATTTGAAAAGTATTTTTAGTGGTTTGTTAGGTGACATAGTGATCACTTTTTGAAGTAATCTGTATTATCATAGTGGTATTTTTCTCAAGTATTTGGCTTAGAAAAGTTAAATTTCTCTGATCAAGTGTGTAGAAGTCTGTGAGCCAATAGCTCCAGCAGAACTCCCGGGGCTGCTTCTTTGGGATGTAATACGGAACCCAGCAATATTCCTGCTCTGCAAACGTGGGAGGGAGTGGAACGGCAAGTGGCAAAACTGGACTTTGCTCCTTCAATCCCAGAACACCTGGGTTTAAGTTCCATCAGCCAGAGGATGGAATGAACCCTGGTGCCAGCCATCCTGAGGGCACTGGACTGCTGTTACCATCTTCTCTATTATCTTTTGCATGATGTGATCCTCCCTTGATGAGAGAAGGCAGAAAATGTGGTAGGAGGGGGAGCTCATTTCGTTTCTGTTGACTCCAGGCTTGGGGCAGCTGCAGAGAGCTTTGGTTTCAAATAATACTGCACAAACACAGTGAACTTGAACCTCTTGGGCACTTTTGGATCCCTCTGTGCCACTCCTTCTCTGATCCTTTACCTGCGAGGTGTGGGCTCAGAAACACCTGTCCCTCCTGGATGGGTTTTTGTTGGGAAGGATGAATTAGGGAAACCTTATAAGTACGAGTGCCTAGCAAAAGACTTTGAGAATATGGAAAATATAAGCGAAATAGAAATTATAGCAATTTTCGACTGTGTGGCTGAAAGCAACTGAATGCCTGAAGGCCCCTTTGTTTAGATAATGTTAGATGCTGCGAATACCAAAAAGCAAACAGACATCCTCCCTAGGCATGCCAGGAAGGGTCCCAGATAAAATTGAGAGATAAGAAAAGCAGGAAAACATGGTAATATAGTGATTCCTTTCAGTTGCATGCCAATGTTAGAGAATTTGTATCTTGTATTAGATTGGTTAGTGGAAATTAGAATATTCAACATAGATTTATTGTATTGTAAACGGGAAAATATCTCTCTTACTCTCTTACTCTCTTACTCTCTTACGCTCCCTTCACTCTTGCTTTCTTACTCTCTCCTCTTACTCTTGCTCTATCCCTCTCTCTCTGTCCTGCTCTGAGCTGCAGCTGCAGTTCCTAGCAGGGCCTCATATATACCCACACCCTACCAAATAAACTGCAAACTTCAAGACCAGAATACAGAGAGTGCCTGAGTTTGTCCCAACCGTCCCAACGCAGTAATTCCCACAGGTTTTTGCAGGTACAAATTTATTTTCTTAGAGAAGCCATTGGGTGTAATAAAAATCTATGGAAAACGGGTGGTTGGTACACTAGCTGATAGTAGGTCTTGGGCTTTTCTTCTTTTCTTTAACCTGTTCTTAAGAGGACCTTTAAACTGGAAAACTGAAGGGGGGTGGGGTTGCTTCTCATTTTTTGAAGTATTGCTGGGGATTTAGGTATGTCAAGTGACACCACCAAAATAAGATTGGAAGAACTGAGCTTCAGGACTCTGCACTTAATTCTTTTAATGTGTTTGGGTGGGTGCAGGAAATGCCAAATCCCAAAGCAATTCTGTCTGTAACGTTAAGTGCAACATCTTTAAAGCCAAGTGCTCGGTGTGGGGTTTTCACCTATGTTTTTATGGTCTAAAGGCTTTTCTTGAGCCCCAAAAGCCACAAGGAACCTGCCAGAAGCAGACCTTCATTGCATATCTGGGATTTCAATTTGCTCTTGGATTCTTCCCTCCAATCTTCTCTTGGGTTCTTGTGCCAGCAGAGGTCCTCTGACCCCAGAGCCATACAGGGTGTCTGTTGCCTTGATAAATGGGAATGAAGTTGGCCGAGTCTGTCAGGAAAACAAAAACATCCTGGAGTTTGTTTGGCCAAAGATGGACCGTGAAGATGTCTGTACTAGCGGTGGGTGTGAGTGCTGATCCTTTTGGGTTGTGTGGTGCCTCTGGCCCCTCAGAAGTCAGGGCAAGGCTGAAGGAAAGAGGGAAGCTGCCAGAGCTGCAGGTGGGGACAGTATTGGCTGTTTCAAACTGCTTGGTGCAGAACTAGAAGAACAGCTTTCCTCCTTTCTCTCCATCACTGAGCAGAATATTAAGATGAAGCTGCGCTAAGCTGTGTCTTTTGTGGGTTGTTGTTTGGTTGGGGTTTTTCTGGCTTTTGAATGTATTTCCAAGTGGTGCAGTGAGGAGCAAGTTGCTGGGTTACATGATTTCTGATTGACATATCACAGAAATGGGCATCTGTGTGTGCATGTGCTTCCTAGCAAATCTAGATGTGATGTGGAAATCCTAAGGGAGGATTTCCAGCCTTGACTACATGTGACACAGGCTTCTGAAAATGGAACTGACCTTGGCAGAATAGCAGCTGTGAAGGGAAACAGAGCTAAAATACATGTAAGCAGAAACACCGAGTGAAGTGGTGCTTCTTGGTCCTGCGTGCACTTCGTGCCTCTGCCTGCTGTGAACACTTGGTGTTACAGCTCAGTGTAGGCCATTTCAGTGTTTGATGGGTTTGATTTTTGTGGTCAGTTAGTTCCTCTAAACAACTCCCCTCCTTTACTGGACACATCCCTGGAGTGGGACCAGATTCACCCTTACCCTGGAGGAATTCTCTGCTCCTCTGGAGAGGGGATGAAGCCAAGCGTTATGAGCAAAGGAAAACAACCAAATCGTGGGCATTATGTCCTCGATGCATGCAGCACCATGTGTTTTCCAAGTTCCCAGCACTGATGAATCTGAACAAGAAAATGCCTGTTCCTTCACTTCTCCAGCTCTCCCCCCCACACCTCCCCTGCTTCCCCTGCTCTTATCCTTGGTGTGCCAAGGTCCTGCATCTCCCTGGCTCTCCAGATGTAGCTCACCTTGTCCTGCCTGTGGCTGATAAAATATGCGCCCAAGATGCTTTTTACCAGTAATCCATTATTTTAAAGAAACAAAGAGCATACAATGTGGTCTTTAGGAAATACATCCAAATAAGGGACTCTGCTTTTCCTGTAGTTCTCTTTCCTGTTTTCACCTGGGCTTGAAGGATGGGCATGGCCTGTATTTATCATATGAAAGTGATGTTACTAAATTTGTCCAGAAGTTTTGATTATTACTATTATTACTCATTTTCTGATAGAAAACACTCTCATTTTGCCTTTCCCACGTTGTTTCCAGGTGCTCCCCAGGATGGATATCTGTGGTCTCAGACCACAGTGATTCCCTAGGAGGAAGGGGAGCCTTTGCCTCACCTGCACAGCTCAGGTGGATGGGACAGAATTGGTCTGGCCTGACAAGGTATGAACATCTGTCTGTGTTCTGGAGTGCCTTGAAACCTTTCTTTGTCACGTTTTGGAGGGGTTTCTCTTTGGGATTTCTTGTGATGCAGCACCACGGGTATCCCTTTGTGTAAAGTCCAGTGCTAAAGGATTGAATAACGGACAAGTGGGGTCTGGGATGAAAATGGGTCTGTTAAAATTAAGGAAAGAATGCAATAAGAATAATTAGCATCCTTTTAATGTCTGAAATAATTAGGAATAAAAATGCTGGAGAAGGGCACTCTGAATTGGTGTCACCTGTCATGGATAAAACCCCACAGCGAGCATCAGAGCAGAAGTGTGAGAGCTGGAATCCTTCTGCAGTGGACTTAATTTTCTTTTCCTCCTCTCTTTCAGGACAGGAAAAATCATTACACTCTGCCCATCTTTGCCAAGAGCTGTGGTGTTTGAGCAGCCAAAGCCAAGAGGCTTCAGCACCAGAGGTCTGAGCCTGGAGGGCTCCTGGTCCTGCCCATGATGTGGGGTAACTCAGAGAATGCAGGATTCCTCTTTTCCTCCCTGCTGGGATTAACTGCCTAGGGAATCTGGGATCTGGGTGAAACTCCAGCTCTCCTGGTGTTCAGGGGTGCAAGGTCTGAGGGACTGCACTTACCCGCGGCTTTCCAGTTCAGCAGGAACAAGAGGAAATGGGGTGCCAGAGCCTTGTCCCGTCAGGCTGTGTTTCCCTCTGAGGACAGAGAGTCTGGGCTGAGGTGAGATTCCTGGGAGTGCTCGGATGAGCAATCCAGGGAACAGGGAGTTTGGGATTGCCGCTGCTGCTGGAACCATTGCCTTAGGTCTGCTCCCTTTGTGCCTGTGACAAATGGGATTGGTGCTGGAGAGAGAGGTGCTGTTAGGAACAAAAGGTGGAGTGAATCCTCTCTGGGGATGTGCAGTGAAGGACTGAATAGCATGGAAGGAGAGTAATTATAAACTATATCACTGTTTCTCCCCAAATTGGGGTGGAGCAGTGATGGGGGTGGTTAGGTTTGGTCTGGGCCTGTTATTCTTTGTGCAATTTTAAAATTCTGTTGCATGATTTACTGTCTGGTAACTCTAACAAAAGTTGACAGAAATTTAGGTTAAGGATTAGAACTTGGGTCCATTCATTGCAAAAAATTTGCCAAGGCTGGAGGACTGGGGTGATGACTGCTCTCAGGAAAGGTTACTTATTAATACTGTGTCAGATTTCCCGCAGTGACTGTCAGGCCTGAATGGAGTTCAGAGAGTTCGTGCTCTTCTCACTGGAGAATTGGAAATAATTTCAGTAGAATTAGAAATTTTAGAAAAATCCAGCTAAAAATTTCACCTCTGTACCCCCTAGGTTTTCCCAGTTTTTCCCAGCTAGGAGCGGCACAAAAGTAAGGCAGGGCCATCAGGGAACAGCTGTAAATTCAAAGGCACAAACAGGAGATGTACCAGCAAAGGGCAGGAAAGGGGAGAGGTTTCAGAAAATATTTCTGTGGTCTAATTAATAATAATTTTTGATTCCCCAGTGAGAAGAACATGAACTCACGGCCATTCAGGCCTGACAGTCCCCTGCAGCAAGAGTTAAGCACGCATCCACAGAGGCAAGTCCGGCATCCGAAAGAAAAAAAACCCAGAAGAAAAAGGTGATCTTTTTTGCTTCAAAGTTATTTCAAGTTCTTAAAGCCCAACCAACATTTGCTCTTGATTTTGGTCGGGTGAATCATGGGCAGTGGCCACGGGTCATGCCATTCATTTAGCTGAAAACCCGGGGTCATTTAGACGGGACACAAGAACTGTTTGTGTAAGAAAATGTGAGGGGATGTCAAGGGGAGTGAGGTGGCATTTCTGAGGAGATTGCTGAGGTAATGGAAGGGAGCCCAGCAGACAATTTGTCTGGGAAATCCGAGGCCCCTGGGAAGCGTGGCCAAGGCTCTGCAGGGGTAGCAGGGAGGGCTCAGCACTCGAGACTCTCTGTGTCCTCCTTCCTCGGCAGCAGGCGGCCAGGAAGGGAGGAGAGGCTCTGTGCGGGATTAAGCTGGAGGGAGCAAGAGGAGGAGCGGCCTCGGGCTGGAGAGGGGCAGGAGAAAGGCCAAGGGAGCTCCCTGGGGCCACCAGGGCCTGTGGGGAACAGAATGGACGCTTGGATGACCAGTGGAGGTGAGGAGTGGATCTGAGTTCATCTACAGGGAAATAAGGAGGGGATACTCTGGAGTGAAAAGCTGAGGTGATGAGTTCACTCACCTGGGCACAAGTTGTGTTTGCACAGAGTGGGACCAGAGGTGAAGGTCAATCCAAAGTCAATCCTGCTTGACCTCTGAATTCCAAGATAAGTTTTACAAGCTGCCAAATGAGGGATTAAAAATACACAAAAATGAAACCCAGAGCATTAATGAGGTTCCTGGGAGTCCATTACACTGTTGTCATAGAATTCTTCATGAGTTTTGATCTTTTGATGACAACAATGCAGTTCTTTATTTGGATTAATCACTATATGGGATTTGGGGTTTATCTGGATTTTAAAGGCCTCGTGGTTGCCCTGACACTGCTCAGGAGCTGGTAGGAAAAGCAGAATCACAGATCCTGGTAGGCACAGGGTGTTTGTCCTAGAGTGGATTGTGGAGGAATTGTTTGGGACTTGGATTGTCCCTCTGGGTGATGCTAGTTGCCATGATTTGTATAATTCCGTATATTTGATCTCCTAACACTTCCCAGCCCAGGGGCTTGAGCTGACAGGGCCACACACAGATTGTTCTCTATTGCGGTTCCCAGATTTGGGGTTCGCTGTCAGCTTTGCTAGTTCCCATGAATTATCCCCATAGCCCCGAATTCCCTGCTCAATTCCCACTGCCATAACCTCACAGTGCCTCATGGTGGATATTCTCATGCAGAGCTGCCGCTTGAATGCCAGCTGTGCCAGGAACCAGTAGAGCTTCCAAGGAAGCTCAGCAGCATCAGAATGGGGACAGGTGTATATTCCAAAGAATTTGCTATTTAAAACCCTCATCCCCCAGCCCCACTGATGTCCCTAGGGAGCACTTGACAGAGTTACCTGGATTTCAGCAGATTTAATCCCCCCGAGCTCAGGCTACACGTGATATTTTCAAGCAGGAGAAGGCAGGGGCTGGAGGTGCTCCTGGCCCATGCCGAGGCAGTCCCTGGGCCCACGAGAGGACATCTCTCCCTGCAGAATTTCAGTTCTTTCCAGAGCCTCAGCAGTGACTTATGCAAGTTATTTTCCCTCAGGAAAGGGATGGACATCCCTGCCTTCAGCGTGCCTCCAGTGGGACCCACCTGCAAAAGCTTTCCATCCCTTCTGCACTTCCAGCTGGCTCCCTGAAAAGCTCCTACCTTCATTTAAACAAAATTTCATCCCACCCAAATCTTTGATTTGAAGGCATCTCTGCAGGCTGTTGGTTGGGATTTAATATCTGTGAGAGAAGAGTGCCTTGGCTTTAATGCTGCTGCTGGATGATGGACTCAGGCTGGAAGGGAAGGCATTCAGGGTGGCAGAGACATACCTGGCAGCTGCATGGGAGCTCTGGGAGGTCAGAACCGGGAATTGCTGGCTGAGCTCCTCTGCAAGGGGCCCATGCTGCCATCACCAGGAAATGCCAGCTGTTCCTTGAGGGGCTTTTGGGCTGTTGGTGGCCTCTGTCCGGGCTGAAGCATCTCCAGGTGCCTGTTCAGCCCCTGGCCCAAGAGCTGGGAGCAACCCTTGAGCTGTGTCCGTGCCAGTGCTGGCCGGGTGCTCCAGCGCCCATCCCCAGGATGTGTGCTTGACACAGGCGGGACACTGCAGGCACAGCCCCTCCCCTGCAGAGCCCAAGGACAAGAGGTGCTGGTTGCCTTTTGGGATCTTCTGGCCTCCTCCTGCCCCGCGTTTCCAGCCAGCTGAGACACGCAGAAACACCAAGGAACATTACTGGCAGCGAGCAGGAGACACCGAGGCCTCTGTGCAGCTCTGGGCCACAAAAGCAGCCCCAGCTTCAGCAGCTGCCATCATTTTGGCCTGGCAATATTCACCTGCAGGAAATGTCCTATTTACTCGAGAGTCAGATTTTAGGATCCCTCTCAACCCCACTATATCCTCAATATATCCTGTGATCTGGAAGTAAAGAGAAAAATTCTCAGCTGAATTTTTAAAAAAGAGGTTTTACCATTGCAGAGCTTTTTTGAGTTGCAAAGCAAGGGGGAGGGGGAGCATCTCACCTGCAGGTGTTGGAGAAGCAGCCTGAGTAGAACCGTGCTCGGCCCCGGCCGAGCGGCTTCTCCCACCCGCGGGTGCTCCAGTCAGGCTCGTTCCACAGGGAGTGGCAGGCGGGAGCCTCACGGGTGTGCGGACACGGGGAAGGGGGAGCCAGGTGCTGCTGTTCGCTGAGGGCTGCGGGGGCTTTGCACACCCGCGGGCAGTGCAGGCTGGACCCTCGGCATGGGGGCACCAAGAGCAGCAGGATTTGCGGCTCCCAGGGTTGGCACGGCGTTCCCCGTTCCACCGAGCAGTTCCAGCCGCTATCCAGCATCTGCAGGAGGAGATTCTGCTGCCATTCTCCCAGGCACGGTTAAGGGCAGAGCCCCGCCTCCTTGAGGCCACAGCGGGATGGCGCCCGGAGTCCCACGCCCGCTGCGGCCGGAGCAGGAGCAGCAGCGCCGAGCTCGGCTCCAACGCCCATCCCGGGGTGGTTCCTGCTGCCCACGGTGATCCCGGTCCCGATCAACACCCCCACCTGTCCTCTGTCCTTGGCTCACCCACCCCGACCACCCCGTCTGCCCCTCTATTCCTAGCCTATATGCAGCCATATTTAGAATGTCGGGGGAGTGTCACCCAGCCTGCCATCTTGGTAGTGGGATGGCGCAATTTCCGCCCCTCCTCGGCACCATCTTTGTTAATGGCAGAAGCTACTTCCGGTCTAGCTGCCATCTTTGTTGTGGTAGACTTAAGGCCCCGCCACAAGGGAGTCTTTCTATGTCACCTGCCTGAATCCTGCCCCAACGTCGATCCCGTGCTCTCAGCGCAATTTTCCTCCGCCTTGTCCAGCGTGAGGATGGGGACGGCGGGGTCAGCAGTGCTGGAAATGGCTCTGACCGCTACCCAAGTGGCAGCAGGCAGTGGGGTGGACGTTTGTCTCTGCCGGGGCCCTGCAGAGGCCTCCATCTTGATTGTGACTGTGCTCCCAAGATGGCAGCTCAGCTACCACACGCCTGACCTTCCAAGCATGGCGGCAAAAAGGGTGGGAAATCAAGGACCCTGGTGGGTCTAGTGGGTTGCCTGTGCACAATGCCGACACTAATCCCCCCGGTGCGATTTTCCACAGTCTATCCAAGCATGCAGACACGGGACGTGGGCTCAGCGGTGCCGTCGCTCTGCGGGAGCCGGGCCGGGGCCGACAGGCAGCAGCAGCGATGGGGTCGCCTCTCTCTGTCCGGGCCCTACAGCGGCCACCTTCTTGAGTGAGGCGGCAGTCCCACATGGCAGAGTCCCAGCTCGTGGTCGCTTCCGCCATCTTGAGAGCAGCACGAGTGCAGTACCGCTCTCTGCCCACAAGGCGGAGCTTTGGAGACAGGCAAGGGATGGAATACAGGAGAGTCCCAATCCTTCAAAAAATCCTCCTGAATGAATGCCCCAAAAAACCCCAACCAAAACTGAAAAACCTCCTGCCTCTATATTAGTGCAATGGGTGTGCCAATGAGTGTGTAAGAAGTGTGCAATGACTGTGCAAATGAGTGTGCAAGGAGGCCAAGGCGCTGGCTCGGAGGCTGGCTGTAGTGCCAGGCTCTTTCCGCAAGGCGGTGCTTTGGGGACAGGCAAGGGATGGCAAAAAGGAGAATCCCAATCCTTGAAAAAATCCTCTTAAATGAATGTCCCAAAAAACCCTGACCAAAACTAAACAAAAAGCTGCCTCTAACCAAATGAAAATTTAAAAAAACCCTTTTGATATTAAAAAAATAAATATTTTTAAAATATTTCATTTCTATTCATATTCATAATCTATATATATTTTGTATATTCAATTTCTATTATAGTATAGCACGTATAAAATATTATTATTTATTACATACATATCTCCATATTACTACTGTTTATTTCTATTTTACATATATCTGTAATTTTATATATTATATATTATCATGTTTGTATTTTTTAATATTATTTAAAAGCCCTGCCTCTAACCAAATAGAAACAAAAACCCCCTTTATTTTAAAATATATTTAAATACATTTTTCTATTTATAGTTTTGATATTTATATCTGAAATGTATATTTACATATCTATACTATGTATATTATAGGTTATTATAATAATTACAATAGCATTTATATTAAATACTACATATATACCTGTATTTTTCTATTTTATATATAATTATACTTACATACATTTAGATATGCATATATATTTATAATTTTATATGTCTGAATATATTTACTGTAAATTTCGATATTTATTTTTTAGTCTCATTTATAAAAAACCCTGTCTGAACCAAATAAAAAACAATAAAACATTTATTTTAAACTATACTATTTTCATATTTATAATTTTTATAGATATTCTTTTATTTACATTATTTATATTATATACTATATATTTAATATAGATTTGTTATATCTGTTTATATTTTATATTTATACAACTATAGCTATATTTTTATTTTTATATTCCTTATATGTTTTCCCTGAACATAGAATTATTTTCTCCTAATAATGCAAGAAATCTCTCAGAAACAACCTGTCACCACTGAGAAACCTATCTGCAGTTTGAATTCCAAACGCCTCTACCAAATCAATCTCAGGAAGCTGGGAGTGGGAGTTTTGTTTCACAAGAGAAAAGGCCCACAGTTTCGAACCAGCAGCCAGTGGCCAGGAGGAGTCAACTGCTTGCTAAAATGGATCACGGTGTCTCCCAGACCCAAGCTGCATCCACCTGTAACCCTGGCTGCTATTGGAGTGCCAAACGCCTCTTCCAGACTGATCTCAGAAACCAGGAAGGGTGAGTTTTGTTTCATAGGGAAAAGGGCCATTTACAACAGTCTGCCTCTCTCGCAGTGTGAATTGAAAACGAAAGCTTTTCGCCTACGCCCTTTATAAAGAACTGCTCCCAGGATGAGAAAGTCTTTCTGGCCAGAGCTTGCCCCTGACGCGAGGAAGCTGCTATTAGCACGACATTGCAGGGGCACTTCTCGCTCCTTGACTATGTGCTCAGCACTCTCCGAATTCGCTGCTAGCTCCACGGTCCTTCTCAGCTGCAAGTAGCAGTGCTCACAGTACATAGAGCTTCGCAAGGACCGAAGACCTGGAGGGACATACTGCACTCGAAAATGAGCCAGGATTTCCTGTAGAAATATTGGTAGACGTGCTCTACACTGCCCGTTCTCGTCAGCCATCTCGTGCTCCTGCTGCTGCTTCTGCTGTGAGGAATCACTCCTTGAAAGACGAGCGAGAGCATCTTTCTGGGTGCATTGCACTGAGTGAGAGCTCGCTAGGGACTTTTGGATGTAAAACTTTTTCCACCTCCAAAAATACATGGAGAAGTCTAAAAGTTTTGGTTTTATTAAGAATACTTAGGTCCAAGTATTGCTGGTATTGCTGTCCTAAACACTGGTTTAGAACACAGGTTTCAGTCTGAAATTGACTGCTTGTTTCTGTCTTTTTGCCTAGTAGCAATCTAATTCTAAGGTAATTAGATGTAGGAAAAACATAAATTACATCTCAGGTTAGGTGGGATAATTGGCTCGGAAGGAAATGGAATTGAGAATTTGGAAAGAATCTAAAATAAGCTGATGTCACAATCCGAGATTCCCTTGGGTTCCAAATCCTTTCATTTGTGTTTTTGTGGGCTATTTTGAAGGCGGTGTACCATTGAAGCCATGATTTAGCTGCGGTGAGACCTGCTCTGCTGTAAAAGCATTATTTTCTCAGTGAGCATGGACAACAGTTAGAGTGTCATCTTTTAAGATTCCCTGCACTCCACTTATGGTGGCAAAAGCAGTGCCTTGACTGTAATCATAAAAGTGATTACAGCTTCATTGCTTTGACATCATGTAGGATGCTTCCTCCATCTGCTGTGGTCAGCATTAAGTAACAGATTTCTCAGTTTCTAGGAAGAGTCTAGCAAACAATCACCTTGCTCCTTCTCTTGCATTTATTCATCACTTCTATGCTGCTATACAGACAGATAGTCTGTTTATGATTCAACAATTCAATGGGACATCAAGTAAATAGCAAAGCAAAACTAACTACGGAAAGCACTATAAGGGCCAGAGATTAGCTTGGATCAATGTGAGGTTTCTGGGGACCTCCGGGTGCCTCTTGTGCACCCACACTGTCGGGCTACTTCTTCTTTTATGTAAAAAGCAAAGCGGCTAATAGTAGCTGTAAAGTTATTTATTGAAGAAGCACATCAGTCTCAAATGCAGAGTCAAAGCTAACAAAGTCCATTCCAGGTTCTAGTTCAAAGTCCCAAACAGAAGCAGAAGCTTCCCGTGGTCCCAGCAGGGCCGGAGGAGCCGGGCAGCTCCTATCTTCTTCTCGGGTGTTGATTTCAGCGGCGAAAACATAAGCAGAGCAAAAGCTGTGGCATAAAAGCAATGGCTAAAAGCAATGGCAAAGCTGCAGTGGCAAAATGCAATGGCAAAATGCACATGGCATAAAGCCATGGCATAGAGCCCCACCTCTCCCTGATGCATGTTCTTTTATAGAAACTTTCCAACTAGCTAAAACACAAACTCGGACCACTACTTCTTAATCTATTAGAATTGTGGTTTCTTAGCACGCCAGGCTACGTATAGACTACGTTCATGGCCTATCTTGTTCTAACTGAAAAATGTAAGCAATATTCTTAACTCTAACTCTATTATGTCTAAAGCTAAGTTCTTGGAGCCTCTAAGAAAACACTAGCATGTTTTTCAACCTTCACTAGAACATGTACTACTTCTCAGGCATCTAAGACCTTTTACTCCCTAAAAGCACTTAAAACTTATTCCATTTACTTACTTATTTTCTCTCTCTTATGTTACAACCTAAGTCTTCATCTCTGCCTTATAAATGAAAGGCCTAATACACTTTAATCCATCTAAAGATTTCAATTCAATTCCTGCACTCTGATTTGTCTCTGAAGAAATCAGAGAGACTCCTGACTTACTGACTCCAACAGATCAAAACAGGTATTCTCCTAGCATTGTTTACAAACGAGTCAGCATGTGAAACAGAAGGCACAATGTAGTTTGGGCCTTGTTTTGGGCATGCCCGGAAGAAGGAAATTCTGATTTCACATATGGGAAAAGAAATGTTGACATTTGAATGAGATTGTTCATATCCCAGAAAAGGTTGCTTTGAAAGGTTGTGGAAGTCCTGTTAGGAAACATGGCTTTACAAGTCCTTTCCACCAGGAGACAACAGCTGCAGAACATCTGGGTGTGCCAGTGTTGAGAGCACCAGCAAAGATCAAAGTGGAGAAGTTGGTGAACAATGGCAGTGGCCTGGGGGAGAGCAAGTGGGGTGCTGGCTGTGGGACCAGGGGAGTCCTGACTGATTTAGGAGGCGTGTGATGGTCTTTGCCAGCAAGCGGAGTAGTGCTGTGGCCTTGGCACACTGCGAATACTGGAATTCAGTGGGGTCACTGGGCAGGCTGAGTGTGTGAGCTGCTGGAGGGCCCCAGGTTGCCCACATGTAAACATCCAGTCTCACTCTTGCCAGCCACAGAAAGGAGCAGGATGTGGCTACTGGCGATGCCTGTCATGTATATGTAGTGTATATGTGTCCTATCCCAGCCTGCTGGGAACACTTCTTCTTTGTGACTGCTTGGGCTGAGGGAGAGAAAGCAGTGGTAGTTTCTGAGGTTTTGAGTTTGCTCGAGTTTCTCAGGCTGTTTCTGGAGCCACCCAGAGTTCTCTTCCTTGAAGCATTTCAAGTCCTGTTAATTTTCAAAATTCAAACAGACACAGCCCTAAGCTAGTTGATCTGACTTCAGAGCTACTCTTACGCTGAGCTGTTGGATGATCTGATCTCCTGAGATGTCTTCCATCTCAGTTTATGACCTGGTTCTTGTGAAAAGTAGGATCCAGTAGCCTGGAGAAGAGAGGTTTCTGGAGAGACAGTATTGTGGCCTTTGAATACGTAAAGAGGGTATAAGACAAATGGAGAAAGACTTTTTCGGAAGGTTTGCAGAGACAGGACAAGGGGACATGCTTTCAAACTGAGACTAGGTTTAGATTGGCTAAAAAGAAAAACTTTTCTACAATGAAGCTGGTGAGACACTCAAACGGGTGTTCCAGAAAAGTTGTGGATGCCCCATCATTGAGAGTGCTCCTTATCAGTTTGGCTAGTCTCGAGCAATTTGATCTACTGTAAGATCTACCTGGCAAGGAAGTTGGACTAGATGATCTTTAATCACAGACTGTTGTATGATTCCGTGAAAGACAGAATGCAATAAAGTTCATATTTCAGATTTTGGCGCAGACATATTTATTATTTCTCACTTTATGCATCATTGCAATGACAACTTGTTAGCTTCTGAAATGATTAGCTGAGATTGATTTCCTTCCTTAGTTTCATTTTCCCTGTTATTCCTTCACTCTTGGACTTTTTTTTTTCACTAGATTTCCTCTTTCAGTAAACTGCCCTTAAGTATCACTTTGCTCCCCACCTGGCTTTATTTTTTTTTCAATGACACCTTTTCACTGGTTCGTTTTGGGCCTTTGCTGCTTGAAGTCCAGCAGCCTCCTTGTCTGAGCATTATGGAGCTTTCTTTACAGCTTCATCACTATGCAAAAAGCCATAAATTACTGTGTTCCATCTCACATACCATCAAGTATCACACTAATATTCCCTCTGCTGAATAGCTGGTTGGCTTACATAGACCAGCCAAATACCAGGAAATACAGATGGCAGCAAGAATCTTGTAGACTACTCCCGCTTTTCATTTAAATTCTGGAGAAGTCACGTGAGGTATCACATTCTCTTGAAAGAAGTGTCTATCATCTCGGACATTCTAGAATGGGCTATTAATATTGTCATGAGTTTCTGGCTAGACTTTTTAGTATGCAAATTCAAATGATCTGAAATGATAGAACTTCAAGAATTTTTTTTTCCAGAATCGAAGTATGATGGAGTTCCATAGGGAGAATCTTAATCTTAGTTATTCTATTCCATCTCACATCATGGCTGGGGGCAGGGAGAAGGGAGTATCTTTGGGGGACAATGGGTTCCAGTGTAGTCAGTAAGCTGGGCAGAGGAGCCATCAGGTATTGTCTGTTGTTGGGGGGGGGAATTCATGTGAACTCTTCCTTTCTTGTACCCTGCCACTAGTATTGTTGCTAAAATTGTTTGTTTTCTCATCCAAGTGACAGATTCAGCACACTTAATGAGGGATGAAGAGGGAGCAGCGACCTCAGAACAGGAGGAAGAAGAAGCAGAGCCTGCTGTCCTCCAGAAGAAAAAAACACTACCAGCCAACTTTGCATCATCTGTGAACTTCCTGGTCGTGTACTCTATCCCCTTGTCCGGATCACTGATCAAGATATTAAACAGGACTGGGCCCAAGACTGAGCCTTGGGGACCAGCTGGATGAACTCTATTTCCCACCACTCTGTGGGCCTGGCCATCACCCAGTTTGTCAGCCAGCAAACAGCCCACCCATGCAAACCATAAGCAGACAGTTTCTTCAGGAGAATGATGTGAGACTCATTGCAAAAAAGATCAGGGAGATGCCTAGGAAGAGTCTCAGGTGAATCCAGGAGACTATAGTGGAGGACTATTCAGTTTTCCAATCAATTTGCTTAAAAAACTCTACAAAACCGTAATAAAAAAACAAACAAACAAACAAACAAAAAAAGCAGACCAAACAAACACACAAAACCCCCCAACCAATAATCACCAAAGAGAGAAAAAAAGCCCCCAAAAAAGCCCACCAAAAAACCCACCCAAAACTGAAAAAAAACCCCAAACCCAACACAAAAAATCAGGGTGAATGTTTTTAGTAACTTTAAAAATAACAAAACAAAACAAAACAAAAAAACCCCAGAAAGTCACATTTCTAAAGGTGCTGTCCCAGCCTCTTCTCTCAGCAGGGAGGACATCCTGAAGTGGAGCCAGTTGGAAGAAAGCGGGACAGGGCAGCACCTGGGCCATTGTCACAGGACGGCCCTGTGGCTGCCCCATTGCCAAAACCTGGACACATAAATCAAACACAGGTATGCACATGTGCTTAGACACAGCAAAAATATATTTGTCTGAAAAGAATACTGGTCCATTTCTATCACTGGAAAGAGCATAATGCCTCGTCTCAGCTTTCTTTTCAGTCATTACAAATGTTTCGAAAATAAAGGAGTGCAGAAAATGGAAATATCCAAGATCAACATGAGGACCAGTAACAAAGATTCCATTTTTGAAACTGCATTGGGAATCCTCTGCAGAAATTGACTCAGAGCTCTAAGATTTACAAAAAAGACCAAGAGGATTGGAGTCAATACAACACAGTGTCTGCAGACTTCAGCTGGTTGCCTTGATTTCTCAAATATGATGGAGGAAGCACCTTAGCAACTACAGCTGCCAGTTCTCTCAGGGCCCTGACATGCCTCTGGGTGGGTGCCATGGTCTTGCATGCTCAGGTTCCTCAAGTGGTCTGAAAGCTGACCTGCTACTAAGGGTTAGAATCAAGTCCACCAGTCCAATAACCTGAGAGATGTGGAAATAGTGACTGGCAGTAAAAATTGAGACCAACACTTGTTGAGTACCTCAGCCTTCTCCTTGTCTGTTGTCACTAGTCCTGTCTGGCTTATGGGGGTGGGGGTGGGGGGGAATAGGGGAGGTGTGATAGGTTTCTTTTCATCTTCCTTTTCCCACTGAAATACCCGTAGGTGCCTTTATTATTCTTATTTTTGGCATGCTTTTCCAAATTCAGCTTCAACTCAGCCTTAGCTATACTGATCCCATCGTCACACACTCATGTGTTAACACTCTATTTTTCCCATGATTTGTCTCGCTGTGTATTGTCTGCATATTACCTACTTGCATCACATCTATTAATTTTCAATAATCTTCTGGCTTTAACTTGATTTCCAAAAAAACTTTTTGAAACTTTTCACCTCAGAAATTCACCTTGGAAATCCAAAATCCCCAAAATTCACGCCAAAATCCCCCCTGGGATGCAAAAATCCCTATATCCAAGTGTTTCCCCCAGATGAAAGCTGCCAGGACAGACAGGTCTGGCTGCCCATGGCAACTTGGGGGCTGCCTCTCTCCTGCTTTTGGAACACTGGGGCTCAGTGCTTTCCTTCCAATGGAAAAGAACCCTCCTTATTCTCAAGGTGTCCGTGGCCCAAATCGAGACGCAGCCACCAAAATACTGGAGATCCAAGAACTTCTCTGTGACAAAAGCTGCCACGACAAACACATCTGGCTGGCAGGGCCTCCCAGGAGCCCCCTGTCTACTGTTCTGCCTTTCAAACACTCGGGCTCTGTGCTTTCCTTCCTATGGAAAAAAGTCTCTCTTCTCAATGCAGAAATGGCCAAGATTAGGATTCTAGCTCTGAAATTGCCTATATCCAAGGGTTGCTTTCAGACAAAAGCTACCAGACGAGAGAGGTCTGCCTGGCCTTGGCTTCGGAGAGACACCTTTCATCTGCCCCTGTAACGACACTCTTCCATGCTTTCCTTCCTATGGAAAACTATTGTCCTTCTCTTCTAGATGTCCACGTCTGGAATTGCTATTCTGCCTCTAAAATGACATCTATCCGAGGATTACTCCCAGAGAAAATTTGCCAGCACTGTCTAATCTGACTGTCGTTGGCCTCTGGTGACTGCCCCTCATCTGCCCCTGCGACACTGGGGCTCGGTTGTTTCCTTCCTATGGAGACCATTGTGACACTGTGGGGACTCTGTGGCCCCAAGGACATCACTGTGGCCCTGCTGGGCTGCATGGTGCCAAGGGCCCAGTGTGAAGCAGCAGGGCTTTGTGGAAGCAAGAGGCCACTGTTGCATTCCAGGGCCTCGTGCAGACCAAGGGCCCTTGTGATCCTGCAGGGCACCGTGGATCCATGGAGACCATTGTAGCATTGCAAGGCCCCATGGAATCATGGAAACCATTGTGGGGCTCCTGAGAACCAAAGGGCCATTGTGACCCTGCAGGGTCTCATGGAAGCAAGGGGCCATTGTGAGCCTGCAGAAGCAAAGAGAACATTGTGACACCGTGGGGCCCCATGGAACCAAGGGGACATGGAACAGATCTGGCTGACTTGGCCTCCCGGGGGCCACCTGGCAAGGCTGGCTGATCCTGGAATGTTGAGGGCTGCCTCTCATCAGCTCCTGGAGCACTGAGGCTCTGTGCTTTCCTTCCTATGGAAAAGTACCATCCCCTTTTGCAGGTTCCCACGGCTGAAACTGATATTCCCCCTGAAAAAACACTACATACAAGGCTTGCTCCCAGCCAAAATCTGCTTGGAGTAACAGCTCTGGGTGGCCACCGTTTCCTGAGGGCTGCCGCTCATGTACCACTCTAAGGGTCGGTGTGAAGTTTCCCTCATTTTTGCCTCATGACCCTCTCAAGAAGACCTCAAGGACCCCCACCCAGGTTGACTCTCGACAATGGTTTTCTGGCCTGCTTGAGGTGGGTGCTTGCCAAGGGACTCTTTGCAGGTGTGTTGTGCTCACTGGACTGTGCTGTCATGGTACCAGCTGAAGCCTGCATGTACTGCACGACCGCACCTGTCTCCCGGAGCACCACACAATGCTCCATAAATCTCCCCACCTCTTGGCCACAAGCCACTCGCTTTGGAAAAGGACTATAAAAGAGCGATCCTCTGGAGAAGACCCTGAGTACTCCCCACGGATGACCACCCTTCCATTGCCTGGCCCACCATGACGTTGGTCTCGTCTGTTGGTAGCTATTTCCCCCTTCCCCTCTTTTTCTCTCTCTCTATACTCCGTTTCCTATATCTCTCCCCTCTATTGCAACTGAATTGTTTGGCATTCAATAAAAATGCATTGCTGTTGTTGAATAAAGTGATTTGTTCCCCGCTATTTGCCTGCTATTACCTCTGAGATCAAACAATCCCCGGCCTGTGTTGGCAGATGGTGACACCCTCCCCCCCCCATCCCCCATCCCCCTGCTTCTCCCAGTTGATTGCTGATGGTGCTGTGACATGGAATGGAACATCCCATGGGCCAGTCCAGCCCAGCTGTCCCATCCCTGTTCCCTCAGGAACACTTGCCCACCCCAAGCCCATGGCTTGGAGGGGCTTGCAGACACGCCTCGTGGGGCGAGCACTGTGACAAGGACAGGAGAACAGAACAACATTTACACTTATCAAGGGCAGAGAACAGAAGAGCACAGCCTTGGAGAAACGCACAAAGGATGTAGCTGAGGCAAACAGAGCGTGCACAAAATGCAAGGAGAATGTCAGCTCAGCTCTGCAAGGCTGACAAAAGCAGAAGTTATACACAACAATAATATTGCCCTTCCTCAAAAGCGGGGATCAAAGAGCAGTCACCTAAAAAGGACAGTGCATGTTGAAGACAGACTCCAAAGAACCATAGAAGGACTTGTGAGAAGGGGTGCAATTATGGCAAATAAATTCCAGGAGGGGTTAACTAATGAATACATCATCAGCGTGAGTGATAAAAGCTCCGTTTGCCTGGTGGCCAGTGCACTCGACTAGATGAAGGATTGCCCAAGTGACCACCATGGTGTAATAAAGAATACCTGCTCTCAAATCCTCAAAACTGTCTTCAAAAGTTGCTATCCAGCAGATTTCAGTATCAGTGTTGTCCCTGACTCCATTATGCCCCTTGCACACTTTCCCGAGGGCCCCTTGGTTCCACGAGGCCCTGCTGGATAACAATGGACCCTTGGTTCCATTTGGGTCTGTACTGTCAAAATGGCCTCCATGGTTCTGCACTGCCACAATGCTCTCCTTGGTGCCACGAGGCCTTGGTGTGTCACAACAGCCTCTTGGTTCCATGAACTGCCATAGTGTCAGCAGGGTCTCTTGGATCTGCAGGATCACGATGGACAATTGGTTACAAGCAACCCCGCTGTGTCACAACGACTATTTGCTTCAGGAGGCCCCACAGTGTCACCATGGCCCCTTGGTTCCATGAGGCCTCGCTGTAGAACAATGGCCTCTCAGTTCCAGGAGGTTTTGTACTGTCAACAGTGCTCTCCTTGGTTCTACAGTGGCTGCTTGCTTCCATAAGGTTCCTCGGTGTCACAGTGGTCTCCTTGGTTCCATGAGGCTCTGCAATGTCCCAATATCCCATCGTTTCCATGAGCTTCTGTCCCATCAACCATGTCCTTTGCTCCAGTGAGGCCCCACAATGGCACACTGGACCCTTGGCTCCATGAGGTTCCATAGTGTAACATGGTTGCCTTCATTCCAAGAGGTTCTGCTGGGTCACAGTGGACCCTTGGTTCCGTGAGGTTCCGTGGTATCGCCATGGTTTCCCTGGATCCGCAGTAGCACTATGGACCATAGGTTTCATGCAGCTTTACTGTGCTACAGTGGCTCCTTGGTTCCATCAAGTGCCACTGTGTAACAAGGGAATCTTGGTCCCCTGAGGTTCTGGACTGTCACAATGCTGTCCTTGGTTCTGGACTCTAACAACGGACCCTTGATTCCACGAGGTTCCATTACGTCACAATGCTCTCCTTGGTTCCACAAGGCCTTGCTTTGTCACAATGGACCCTTGGTTCCATGAGCTTCGGTAGTGTAACCATGGTCTCCTGGGATCTGCATTGTCACAATGGACAATTGGTTGCATGGGAGCCTGCTGTGTCACAAGAGAGCCTTAGTTCCATGACGTTCTGGACTGTCACAGTGGTCTCCCTGCTTCAACGAGGCCCTGGAGTGTCACAAGGGCTGCTTGGTTCCGTGAGCTTCCACAACGTCCCAATGGTCTCCTTGTTTCTGCAGTGTCATAGTGGACTCTTGGTTCCATTAGCTTCCTAAATGTCACAGGTCTCCTTGGTTCCATGTGGCCCTGCTGTGTCACCACAGCCCCTTGGTTCCAGGAGTTTCTGGGCTGTCAACAGTGGTTCCTTTGTTCCAATCAGGCACCGCTGTGTCGCACTGCACCCTGGCTTCCATGAAGTTCTTCAGTGTCACAGTGGCCCCTTGGATCCATGCGGTCCCATAGTGTCACCATGGTCTCCTTGGATCTGCATTGTCATCAGGGACCATTGGTTCCATGTGGCCTGGCTGTGTCACAGTGATGTGGATTCCGTAATTGCCTTCAGTGTCACAATGGAGCCTTGTTTCTGTGAGGCTCTCAACTGTCACAAGGGTCCCCTTGGTTCCATGAGCACACCAAAGCTTTGCATAAACATTGAGCAGCACCTGCTTAACACACCTGGGAACATCTGTCTGCATTCAAAAGAGAGGTCACAGCTGAGAAAGGCACCAGCAGCTTCCATCTGCAACAGAGATGCAGGGAAAGGACAAGGACAGAGAATTCAGCTGGAAGACTCCGAGAATTCTGCATCCAGACATCATTTCTGGTCCCACTGTCCCTAGTAGAAAGGTGTCATCATTCTAGGCAGCCTGTACTCAGCATGTGATTCTACAGTGGGGGTTTGTCGTTTAGGAAACCTGCTCAGGCTTTTTTTCCCTTCTTTCCTCACAAACAGGAATACTTGTCCTGGGCCTGGATGCAGGCAGAGCCCTGAGGAGAGCACGTGGGACATGGTGCAGTGGGCAGGGACAGCCAGCTGCAGGGTTCAGGGGGAAGGGCTTCCGGTGCAGGGCCAGGGATGTCAGTCCCAGCTGGGCCCTGTCACACATGGTGAGGCTGGGCTTGGGGAGCAGCTTGTCCAAACAGGGTCAGCCTGCAAGGGGCTCATTCTTCTGTGGGCCCACACCTCCTAAGGAGACATTCAGCATCAAGATCACCTGGGGAATGCCTAAGTTGCTTCTTCTTTGAACTGAAAAAGAAAAAGGTACTCCCTTTTATAAAACTGAAAATCATGAGGTGTACCTTGAAATCTTCCTCCTTAAGAGAACTCCAAAGTGACTCCAAGCAGCTGCACAAGGCCTGGAGACTGGAAGACATTGGAAAGAAGACAAAGAGCTCCTGAGGGTTTTCTGTATTTTAATGATCCCCCACGGTGATTTGGGGCTGAGTCCAGGAGCCCCAGGCACTGAGAGAAGGTTGAAGAAGCTGCTCAAGGAGTCAGAAGCAAAACTGCAAGTCCCTTGGAGCATCACTGGCCCCACTGAGGGCAGGGACTGCCAAAGGCTCCCCAGGGAGTGGTGAGAGCAGATCCTTGAGGCCAGGATTGCAGGAGCCCGAGGCTGTGAGCAGGGAACTGCAATGCTGAGCAAGGCCTGGGCTGGTTGGAGGAAGCAGAAAAGCCAAGGCCTGAGCCCAGGCCTGGACCAGCAGGGCCTGTCCCTCACAGGTGGCTCGGGGCTGTTCCTGGGGCACTGGGATGGGAGGGGCAGCAAGGACAAATGTCATCAAGCTGTGTGACACTCCAGATGCTCATGGAACCAAGGGCCAAGTGTGACACAGCAGGGCCTGATGGAAACAAGAGGCCATGCTGAGCCTGCGCGCCTGTAACACCCCAGAACACTGAAATGCTGAGGGTGAGCAAAGGTTCCTTTCCTCGAGTTTGGTGCAGAGTATAAACCCCAGCCAGATATTCTCAAGAGGTCAAAAGGACACAAAAGTGTACTGGAAAAATACGGAAAGCCGAGCTACTTTGGCAAATGATTTCATACAACATCCAATTCAACGTGGAACACTTAGCGTAGCAGGAACATCATTAACTCAGCCCATTTAAGATGGAAACCTTTAGCCATAAAAATGTTAAACTACCCAAAAACATTCCAGTAAAAGAGGATAAGAAGGTTAAAAGAGAAAAAAGGGACAGAAAGACAGAAGATCTCCAGATAGATATGCAGAGAGCTACCAGCTGCTAGGCTTCCAGTGTGGGTGAGACACAGACCCAGGAGATTTCAGGATTCAGACCAGGGCTGGACGTCATGCCCGATTTTTTAAATCCCTAGCGTTTTGTAAGCTCTCCTCTTTTCTGGGACATCTGCTTTCTTCCCACTCACTGCTGTGTTTCATTGCCTTTGTGTGGGATTGATTGACGGCTCAGCCAATCAGAGCTGGGTGGGCGTGGCCCCTGCTGTGTGATTGATTGATGGCTCAGCCACTCACAGCTGGGTTTGCTCTGCCCCTGCTGTGTGATTGGCAGATCTGCCAGGCCATGGCTGGGGGCGGGGCTCTGTCCCACCTCATTCCAAGGTCTGTCCCAGCCCCGGCCCCACTCGGCCATTCCGAGCATCCCGCGGTATCTGGGGACATTGATCTCATCCAGCCTCTGACAGCGACCATGGGGACACTGCGGAACCTCATGGAACCAAGGTAATTGCATGGCATCAGCAGACATCTTGGAATATCTCTTGAAAGTATATATGCTTTTTACTCTTCCTGGAGGACCTTGTCTTCTTCTTTCCTTCACCCAAAAGGTGGGCTAAGTGAGCCTTCAAAGAACAATCATCTCAACAATTAGAATTCTTTCAAACCTACTGAATGGAGAACAGCGACAAAAAAATTTTATAAAGACTAGTACGCGAAAGACAGCAGAAGAGAAAGGTAAAATTATGAATCCTACATGCCACATGCATAACTCTCTTCATTCAAGACTATTTTCCAAATGAGAAAAAAAAAAATCATCTTTTCCTCAGAGAGGAAAAGTGGAGTAACTGGATTGTGTTGCCTTGCCTACAGTTACCAGAAAAGTCAACAGCAGAGTTGAAAACTCTTGAAGCTGGCTAACTACACCGCTAAATGTTTTACTACTGTGTTATGATTCTGTCTTCATTTAATAGAACCTGATATACAACAAAGAGATGGGAGCACATGGAGATGCATTGGAGAGCCTATGCTGGAGGTAACACATTCATTTTTTACTCCAACAAATCCAAATTAGAAATGTTGAAAATGACCTGGGGCCATTTCAACAGCCAGCAAACTAACACAACCAACCTTTGGCTTTTATTCAATCCTTTGCTTGTTTTACCTGGGCCTTGAAGATCTGTCTGCAGCCTTCCTCTCTGCAAATATATCACACTCGTCCTATTGAGAACCCATGGTTCATCACAGCTGCTTCGCCACGCCTGCTTCCAGAAGAACTGGCAACTACAAGCTGGGAGCCAAGAGATACAACACCTCACTTGGAAAAGGGCCTTCCATGAATCCTAGAATCCCAGAATGGTTTGGACTGGAAGCGACCTTAGAGACAGATTATCTTCTTCCCACATCCTGACATGGGCAGGGACACTTTTCCACTAGTCCAGGTTGCTCCATGTCCGCTCCAACCTGATCCTGGACACTTCCTGCCATGGGGCTCCCACACAGCCTCTTTGAGCAACATGTGCCAGGCCTCACCACCCATACAAGGAAGAATTCCTTTCCAATATCCCATCTACCCCAGCCCTCTGGCAGTTTGAAGCTATTCCCCCTTGTCCTGTGAGTCCAGACCCTTTTCCAAAGGAAGCTATCTTGGAGCCCCAGCAGCCACTGCAAGGGGCTCGAAGGTCTCCCTGGAGCCTTCTGTTCTCCAGATTGGACACCCTCAGCTCTCCCAGACTGTCCTAGAGCAAAGAAGCTCCACCTTTCAAAGCACCTTAGAAGCCTCCTACCGGTCAAACTCGATGGCAACGCTGGCCTTCCGGGCCCTACGGCTTCCGGTGTCGCTCGGGGTCACTCCCGGATCTCTCCCCGCCCCCCATGGAGTCCTCAGGCGATGCCGCTCTGACCCCACTCCTGCCACTGTCAGACCAACGTGGGGCGGGAGGCCAGCCCAGCCTCATCCACAATCCACAGTGTCCTCGGCGGCTGCTGCGGGCTCATGGCGGCCCACACACCCGGAAGCAGAGCTCCGAACGCAGAGGATCATAGCCACACATTTGTGTTCGTCTCTGCACAAGGCAGGCCAAACTTGCCATGCCCAGACTTTTCAGTTCAGAACGAGAATGAGAATACACCTGCGCCATGGGGGAGGAAACCTCTAAAGACTCCCTCATACGTGGTCGCTCAACTTAAGGCCTAGGCACTTAGCAATCCTAAGGCAACGCTAAAGCCTTTGTTACCTTGCGGGTAAGAAATGCCATTGTTCTGGTGTGCAGCTAAAGGCGCAGCACAGGCAAGCCAGGAAAAATGCTGGGGCAGTGCCCTTCCTCACATCTTCGCTGTGCTGTACTCCATGCAGCTAGAGCAAAGCGAGAAGGACGCGAGGAAGAAGAAGGCGTTCTTCAAGTAGCCCCCTGTCAGCAGCCCTGAAAGGGCGCATAACACACGGCGTCTCGCTGCCCTCCGTTCTACATACTCGCGGCTCCCTCTGCCGACTTGCAAAAGTTGCTACCAGAGCAGAGGCGGCCAGATTGAAGAGGCAGTGCATAGGTTCACCTTCCCCTTACTGCACGTAAGCCACGTCCAGCTCCTCGCTGCGCTCTGGATTTCCCTTCTCCGCGGCACTTACAGTGGTGCTGTGTGTGTGCAACTCGGCGCCTAGAAGCGACCGCCAATGCTTTCCCAGCGGGCTGCAAGGGAACCAAGGAGCAGCACAATCAGCAGTGCTTCAGCTTGCTCTTTCCTACTGCTAAGGGCACTTGGGAAGGCAAGCGAGAGTCAACCACCTTCCTCTCCTAGTAGCCTCTAACGTGGTGCACACAAGCACGGCACTTGTGCCGCTTCGTTCACCGCCCTCGCCCTCGCCCACGCCTGGCGCCGCTTTCAATCTCCGACGTTCAGGAGCCGCTGCAGGGGCGCCACACATCCAGGCATTGTGCCGGCAGCCAAGAGCTCGAGAACGCTGCTTCTGCCCAAGCCCGCCTCGGGCGTGCACCTTTGTTCTCAGAGCTCCGTGCAACAGTCTGCTTGTCTCTCGCACTTCGAATGGAAAACGAAAGCTTTTCGCCTACGCCCTTCGCAGAGATCAGTTTCCAGGACGAGAATGTCTTGTGGCCGGAGCTCGCCCATCCCAGGGATCCCATGCCATCCCACGGATCCCATCCCATCCCAGGGAACCCATCCCATCCCAGGGATCCCATCCCAGGGATTCCATCCCATCAAAGGGATCCCATCCCATCCGAGGGATCACATTCCAGGGATCCCATCCCATCCCATCTCATCCCAGGGATCTGATCCCATCCCATCCCAGGGATCCCATCCCATCCAAACCCATCCCATCCCATGGATCCCATCCCATCCCTGGGATCCGATCCCAGGGATCCCATCCCATCCCAGGGATCCCATCCCATCCCATCTCATCCCAGGGATCTGATCCCATCCCATCCCAGGGATCCCATCCCATCCAAACCCATCCCATCGCAGGGATCCCATCCCATCGCAGGGATCCCATCGCAGGGATCCCATCCCATCCCAGGGATCCCATCCCATCACGTCCCATCCCAGGGATCCCATCCCATCCCATCACGTCCCATCCCATCCCATCCCAGGGATCCCATCCCATCCCAGCGATCCCCTCCCAGGGATCCCATCGCATCCCAGGGATCCCATCCCATCCCATCACGTCCCATCCCATGGATCCCATCCTATCCCATCTCATCCCATCCCATCCCATCCCATCCCAGCGATCCCATCCCATCCCAGGGATCCCATCCCATCCCAGCGATCCCATCCCAGGGATCCCATCGCATCCCAGGGATCCCATGCCATCCCATCCCATTCCATCCCATCCCCGGGATTTCATCCCATCCCAGGGATCCCATCTGTTTTGGGTTGACTTAGGAAGGGGAGACTCAGGGGAGATTCTTCCTAAGGGAGTTTCCTCTCTGGGGGTTGGGATACCTGCAACAGCCAATTAGAGGTGGTTGGTTCGCTCTGTGAGCACACATTTTGAGGGGGGTGGTCCGGAACTGACTCTCTTTGTCTTCCGGCGGCTGAGCAGGTAACACCAACCCGAGCTTCCCTCTCCCCCGTGCGGGGGGGGGGAGGCTCAGGAGGCCGCTTGGGCCCCGTTTGCCAACGAGGGGGACCCGATGGCCAGGGGGAGAAAAAGTTGTGTGATAAGACCTTCACGGCTTCCTCCTCCATGGGCCTGCGGCTCTGGCGTGGGGGGAGGCCGACTCTTGCTGCTGCCGGACGGGCCGGGCCTGCCTGGGTGGCCATGAGCAGGGTGGGGCTGCAGCCCAGCCCCAGAAAGGCTGATTAACACCTCGGCTGCCCCCCCACAGCACAGCCTGAGCCTGGCCCAACTCTTGTACTTGTGTTAAACTTTAACTCTTTAGTGTTCAGATAAGATTTGCAAAGCCTCCAGCCTTTCCTTTGAATATGAAAGGGAATAAGAAGATTTCTGAAGTCAGTGATGTAAGAGCTAAGTTTTTAAGATGGAAAGAGAATGAGAAGATGCTGAAATGGCTGAAAATCTCTTTGTGAAATTGTAGGAATGAACTGATGTACTGAATATTCCTATAAACCATGGAAAGAGACATGGGGGGATGAAAATGTTCCATTTAATAGATGATTTGACTAAAGAGCACCTGTGTTGAGAATTTTTGTCCTGAGAAAAGAAGGGGATTTTGGTTTTCTGAAGATAAAGCCAGAGCAGAGAAAAAAGGACAGAGAGAATCTTTGAGGTTGAACATTACATTCTTAAAAGTAATACCCCATGGAGCAGACATGGCCCACATCTACAACTTTGGGACAGCTGTAGAGGTGGGAGGAGCGTCACGGTTGCAGGTTCCCGGGCGGATGCAAATCGTGAAAGATAAAACCACAAGAGAACTGTCTTTTTCCTTCTTGTGGGAAAAATCCCTACAACTTCAACAAGAAGAGGCTTCTCTCTCCAGAAGTGAACTGAAAAAGACTAAATTGGGCACTGACCGAAGTATTTGTTATATGTTTGTTTTGTTATGAAGATTGGGAGAGGGAGGGAAGGAGTGATCTAAAAAATCTTATTCTGAAATTATTTTTTCTCCTCTCTTTTTGTTTGTGTCGTTAATAAATTTTCTTTTATACTCTCTCAAGTTTTAGGCCTGCCTTGCACTTTTGCTCCTGGTTCTGTCACACAACAAGAAAAATAAGTTTATTCAAACTGGCAACTCAAACTCAAGACACCATCCCATCCCAGGGATCCCATTCCAGGGATCCCAATCCCAGGGATCCCATCCCATCCCATCCCAGGGTTCCCATCCCATCCGAACCCATCCCATCCCATGGATCCCATCCCATCCCAGGGATCCCAACCCATCCCAGGGATCCCATCCCATCCCATTCCAGGGATCACATCTCATTCCAGGGATCCCATCCCAGGGATCCCATCCCATCCCAACCCATCCCATCTCATGGATCCCATCCCATCCCAGAGATCCCATCCCAGGGATCCCATGCCATCCCAGGGATCCCATCCCATCCCAGAGATCCCATCCCAGGGATCTAATCCCATCCCAGGGATCCCATCCCATCCCATCCCATCCCATCCCATCCCAGGGATGCCATCCCATCCCATCCCAGGGAGCCCACCCATCCCATCCCATCCCATCCCACCCCATCCCAGGGAGCCCACCCATCCCAGGGATCCCATACGAGGGACCCCATCCCATCCCATTTCAGGGATCCCATCCCATCCCTTCCCATCCCAGCCAAAGGATCCCATTCCATCCCATCCCATCCCATCCCATCCCATCCCATCCCATCCCATCCCATCCCATCCCATCATCAAATCGCATCCAATCGATCCCATCCCATCCCAACCCATTCTAGCCAGTCCCATCCCATCCCTACCCATTCCCATCCCTTCCCATCCAATCCCATCCCAGGGATCCCATCCCAGGGATGCCATCCCATCCCATCCCAACGTAGGGATCCCATCCCATCCCAGGGACCCCATCCCAGGGATCCTATCCCATCGCAGGGATCCCATCCCATCCCATCCCATCCCATCCCATTCCATCCCATCCCATCACATAGCAGTGATCCCATCCCAGGGATCCCATCCCATCTCAGGGATCCCATCCCATTCCAGGGATCACATCCCATCCCATCCCATCCCATCCCATCCCATCCCATCCCATCCCATCCCATCCCATGCCAGGGATCCCATCCCATCCCATCTCATCCCAGGGATCGCATCCCATCTCATCCCAGGGATTCCATCCCATCCCAACTGATCCCATCCCATCCCATCGCAGGGATCCCATCCCATCGCAGGGATCCCATCCCATCTCATCCCATCCCAGGGATCCCATCCCATCCCATCTCATCCCAGGGATCGCATCCCATCCCAACCTATCCCATCCCATCACATCGCAGGGATCCCATCCCATCGCAGGGATCCCATCCCATCGCAGGGATCCCATTCCATTGCAGGGATCCCATCGCAGGGATCCCATCCCATCGCAGGGATCCCATCCCATCCCATCACATCCCATCCCATGGATCCCATCCTATCCCATCCCATCCCATCCCATCCCATCCCATCCCATCCCATCCCATCCCATCACATCCCAGTGATCCAATCCCAGGGATCCCATCCAATCTCAGGGATCCCATCCCATCCCATCCCATCCCATCCCATGGATCCCATCCCAAACCAGGGATCACATCCCATCCCATCCCATCCCATCCCAACCCAGGGATCCCATCCCATCCCATCCCAGGGATCACATCCCATCCCAACCTATCCCATCCCATCCCATCCCATCCCATCCCATCCCATCCCATCCCATTCAATCCCATCCCATCACATCCCAGTGATCCAATCCCAGGGATCCCATCCAATCTCAGGGATCCCATCCCATCCCATCCCATCCCATCCCATCCCATCCCATCCCATCCCATGGATCCCATCCCAACCCAGGGATCCCATCCCATCCCATCCCATCCCATCCCATCCCAGGGAGCGCATCCCATCCCATCCCATCCCATCCCATCCCATCCCATCCCATCCCATCCCATCCCATCCCATCTCATCCCATCCCATCCCATCCCATCCCATCCATCCCATCCCATCCCATCCCATCCCATCCCATCCCATCCCATCCCATCCCATCCCAGGGAACCCCGCCCATCCCAGGGATCCCATCCCATCCCATCCCATCCCATCCCATCCCATCCCAGGGATCCCATCCCATCCCATCCAATCCCATCCCATCCCAGGGATCCCATCCCATCCCATCCCATCCCATCTCATCCCATCCCATCCCTTCCTAGGGATCCCATCCCATTCCAACCTATCCCATCCCATCTCATTCTAGGGATCCCATCCCAGGGATCGCATCCCATCCCAGGGATCCCATCCCAGGGATCCGATCCCAACCCTGGGATCCCATCCCATCCCATCCCAGGGATCCCATCCCAACCCAGGGATCCCATCCCATCCCAGGGATCCCATGCCATCCCAGCCCATCCCATGCCATCCCATCCCATCCCATCCCATCCCATCCCATCCCATCCCAGGGATCCCATGCCATCCCAGGGATACCATCCCATCCGATCCCATCCCATCCGATCCCATCCCATCCGATCCCATCCCATCCCATCCCATTCCATCCCATCCGATCCCATCCCATCCCATTCCATCCCATCCCATCCTATCCCATCCCATCCCATCCCATCCCATCCCATCCCATCCCATCCCATCCCATCCCATCCCATCCCATCCCATGGATACCATCCCATCCCATCCCATCGCAGGGATCCCATACCCTCGCAGGGATCCCATCCCATCAAAGGGATCCCATCCCAGGGATCCCATCCCATCCCAGGGATCCCATCCCCGGGATCCAATCCCATCCCCGGGATCCCATGCCATCCCATCCCATTCCATCCCAACCCAGGGATTCCATCCCATACCAGGGCTCCCATCACATCCCAGGGATCCCATTCCAGGGATCCCATCCCAGGGATCCCATTCCATCCCATCCCATCCCATACCAGGGCTCCCATCCCATCCTAGTGATCCCATTCCAGGGATCCCATTCCAGGGATCCCATTCCAGGGGTCCCATTCCAGGGATCCCATCTTATCCCATCCCATCCCATCCAAGGGATCCCATCCCATCCCATCCCATCCCATCCCATCCCAGGGATCCCCCCCCATCTCAGGGATCCCATCCCATCCCATCCAACCCCATCCCATCCCATCCCATCTCATCCCATCCCAGGGATCCCATCCCAGGGATCCCATGCCATCCCAGGGATCCCATCCCAGGGATTCCGTCCCATCGCAGGGATACCATCCCATACGAGGGATCACATTCCAGGTATCCCATCCCAGGGTTCCAATCCCAACCCATCCCATCCCAGGGAACCAATCCCATCCCATCCCGTCCCAGGGTTCCCATCCCAACCCATCCCATCCCATGGATTCCATCCCATCCGAGAGATCCCATCACAGGGATCCTATCCCATCCCAAGGATCCCATCCCAGGGATCCCGTCCCAGTGATACCATCCCATCCCATCCCATCCCATCCCATCCCATCCCAGGGATCCCATCGCCTCCCAGGGATCCAATCCCAGCGATCTTATCCCATCCCAGTGATCATATCCCATCCCATCCCATCCCAACCCATTCCAGGAATCCCATCCCATTCCAGGAATCCCATCCCATTCCAGGGATCCCATCCCAAAGATCCAATCCCATCCCAGGGATCCCATCCCAGGGATCCCATCACATGCAAGGGATCCCATCCCATCCCATCCCATCCCAACCCAGGGATCCCATCCCATCGCATCCCATCCCATCCCATCCCATCCCATCGCATCCCATCCCATCCCATCCCATCCCATCCCAACCCATCCCAGGAATCCCATCCCATCTCATCCCATTACAGGAATCCCATCCCATTCCAGGAATCCCATCCCATCCCAGGGATCCCATCCCATCCCAGGGATCCCATCCCAGGGATCCCATCCCATCCCAGCCCATCCCATCCAATCCCATCCCACCCCATCCCATCCCATCCCATCCCATCCCATCCCATCCCATCCCATCCAATCCCATCCAATCCCATCCCAGGGATCCCATCTCAGGGATCACATCCCATCCCATCACAGGGTTCCCATCCCATCCCACCCCATCCCATCCCATGGATCCCATCCCTTCCCAGGAATCCCATCCCATCCAAGGGATCCCATACCATCCCAACCCATCCCATCCCATCCCATCCCATCCCATCCCATCCCATCCCAGGGATCCCCTCCCATCCCAGGGATCCCCTCCCATCCCAGGGATCCCATCCCATCCCATCCCATCCCATCCCAGGGATCCCCTCCCATCCCAGGGATCCCATCCCATCCCATCCCATCCCATTTCATCCCATCCCATCCCATGAATCCCAGGGATCCCATTTCAGGAATCCCATCGCATCCAAGGGATCCTATCCCAGGGATTCCATCCCATCCCAGGGATCCCATCAAATACGAGGTATCACATTCCAGGGATCCCATCCCATCCCAGGCATCCAAACCCATCCCATCTCATCGCAGGGATCACATCCCATCCCATCCCAGGGATCCCATCCCATCCCAGGGATCCCATCCCATCCCAGTGATCCAATACCAGGGATCCTATCCCATACCAGGGATCCCATCCCATCCCAGGGAACCCATCCCATCCCATCCCATCCCATGGAACCCATCCAATCCCAGGGATCCCATCCCATTCCTTCCCATCCCATCCCAGGGATCCCATCACATCCCAGCCCATCCCATCCCAGCCCATCCCATCCAATCCCATCCCACCCCTTCCCATCCCATCCCATCCCATCACATCCCATCCCATCCCATCCCATCCCATCCCATCCCATCCCATCCCATCCCATCCCAGGGATCCCCTCCCATCCCCGGGATCCCATCCCATCCCATCCCATCCCATCCCATCCCATCCCATCCCATCCCATCCCATCCCATCCCATCCCATGAATCCCAGGGATCCCATTCCAGGTATCCCATCCCATCCCAGGAATCCTATCCCAGGGATTCCATCCCATCCCAGGGATCCCATCAAATACGAGGTATCACATTCCAGGGATCCCATCCCATCCCATCCCACGCATCCAAACCCATCCCATCTCATCGCAGGGATCACATCCCATCCCATCCCAGGGATCCCATCCCATCCCATCCCATCCCAGGGATCCCATCCCATCCCATCCCATCCCATCCCATCCCATCCCAGTGATCCAATACCAGGGATCCTATCCCATACCAGGGATCCCATCCCATCCCAGGGAACCCATCCCATCCCATACCATCCCATCCCAGGTATACCATCCCATCCCAGGGTTCCCATCCCATTCCTTCCCATCCCATTCCAGGGATCACATCTCATTCCAGGCATCCCATCCCAGGGATCCCATCCCATCCCAGGAATCCCATCCCATCCCATCCCATTCCAGTAATCCCATCCAAAGGATCCCATTCGACCCCAGGGATCCCATCCCAGGGATCCCATCCCATCGCAGGGATCCCATTCCATTGCAGGGATCCCATCGCAGGGATCCCATCCCATCGCAGGGATCCCATCCCATCCCATCACATCCCATCCCATGGATCCCATCCTATCCCATCCCATCCCATCCCATCCCATCCCATCCCATCCCATCACATCCCAGTGATCCAATCCCAGGGATCCCATCCAATCTCAGGGATCCCATCCCATCCCATCCCATCCCATCCCATGGATCCCATCCCAAACCAGGGATCACATCCCATCCCATCCCATCCCATCCCAACCCAGGGATCCCATCCCATCCCATCCCAGGGATCACATCCCATCCCAACCTATCCCATCCCATCCCATCCCATCCCATCCCATTCAATCCCATCCCATCACATCCCAGTGATCCAATCCCAGGGATCCCATCCAATCTCAGGGATCCCATCCCATCCCATCCCATCCCATCCCATCCCATCCCATCCCATCCCATCCCATCCCATCCCATGGATCCCATCCCAACCCAGGGATCCCATCCCATCCCATCCCATCCCATCCCATCCCAGGGAGCGCATCCCATCCCATCCCATCCCATCCCATCCCATCCCATCCCATCCCATCCCATCCCATCCCATCCCATCCCATCTCATCCCATCCCATCCCATCCCATCCCATCCATCCCATCCCATCCCATCCCATCCCATCCCATCCCATCCCATCCCATCCCATCCCAGGGAACCCCGCCCATCCCAGGGATCCCATCCCATCCCATCCCATCCCATCCCATCCCAGGGATCCCATCCCATCCCATCCAATCCCATCCCATCCCAGGGATCCCATCCCATCCCATCCCATCCCATCTCATCCCATCCCATCCCTTCCTAGGGATCCCATCCCATTCCAACCTATCCCATCCCATCTCATTCTAGGGATCCCATCCCAGGGATCGCATCCCATCCCAGGGATCCCATCCCAGGGATCCGATCCCAACCCTGGGATCCCATCCCATCCCATCCCAGGGATCCCATCCCAACCCAGGGATCCCATCCCATCCCAGGGATCCCATGCCATCCCAGCCCATCCCATGCCATCCCATCCCATCCCATCCCATCCCATCCCATCCCATCCCATCCCATCCCATCCCATCCCAGGGATCCCATGCCATCCCAGGGATACCATCCCATCCGATCCCATCCCATCCGATCCCATCCCATCCGATCCCATCCCATCCCATCCCATTCCATCCCATCCGATCCCATCCCATCCCATTCCATCCCATCCCATCCTATCCCATCCCATCCCATCCCATCCCATCCCATCCCATCCCATCCCATCCCATCCCATGGATACCATCCCATCCCATCCCATCGCAGGGATCCCATACCCTCGCAGGGATCCCATCCCATCAAAGGGATCCCATCCCAGGGATCCCATCCCATCCCAGGGATCCCATCCCCGGGATCCAATCCCATCCCCGGGATCCCATGCCATCCCATCCCATTCCATCCCAACCCAGGGATTCCATCCCATACCAGGGCTCCCATCACATCCCAGGGATCCCATTCCAGGGATCCCATCCCAGGGATCCCATTCCATCCCATCCCATCCCATACCAGGGCTCCCATCCCATCCTAGTGATCCCATTCCAGGGATCCCATTCCAGGGATCCCATTCCAGGGGTCCCATTCCAGGGATCCCATCTTATCCCATCCCATCCCATCCAAGGGATCCCATCCCATCCCATCCCATCCCATCCCAGGGATCCCCCCCCATCTCAGGGATCCCATCCCATCCCATCCAACCCCATCCCATCCCATCCCATCTCATCCCATCCCAGGGATCCCATCCCAGGGATCCCATGCCATCCCAGGGATCCCATCCCAGGGATTCCGTCCCATCGCAGGGATACCATCCCATACGAGGGATCACATTCCAGGTATCCCATCCCAGGGATCCCATCCCATCCCATCCCATCCCAGGGATCCCATCCCATCCCATCCCGTCCCAGGGTTCCAATCCCAACCCATCGCATCCCAGGGAACCAATCCCATCCCATCCCGTCCCAGGGTTCCCATCCCAACCCATCCCATCCCATGGATTCCATCCCATCCGAGAGATCCCATCACAGGGATCCTATCCCATCCCAAGGATCCCATCCCAGGGATCCCGTCCCAGTGATACCATCCCATCCCATCCCATCCCATCCCATCCCATCCCAGGGATCCCATCGCCTCCCAGGGATCCAATCCCAGCGATCTTATCCCATCCCAGTGATCATATCCCATCCCATCCCATCCCAACCCATTCCAGGAATCCCATCCCATTCCAGGAATCCCATCCCATTCCAGGGATCCCATCCCAAAGATCCAATCCCATCCCAGGGATCCCATCCCAGGGATCCCATCACATGCAAGGGATCCCATCCCATCCCATCCCATCCCAACCCAGGGATCCCATCCCATCCCATCGCATCCCATCCCATCCCATCCCATCCCATCGCATCCCATCCCATCCCATCCCATCCCATCCCAACCCATCCCAGGAATCCCATCCCATCTCATCCCATTACAGGAATCCCATCCCATTCCAGGAATCCCATCCCATCCCAGGGATCCCATCCCATCCCAGGGATCCCATCCCAGGGATCCCATCCCATCCCAGCCCATCCCATCCAATCCCATCCCACCCCATCCCATCCCATCCCATCCCATCCCATCCCATCCCATCCCATCCAATCCCATCCAATCCCATCCCAGGGATCCCATCTCAGGGATCACATCCCATCCCATCACAGGGTTCCCATCCCATCCCACCCCATCCCATCCCATGGATCCCATCCCTTCCCAGGAATCCCATCCCATCCAAGGGATCCCATACCATCCCAACCCATCCCATCCCATCCCATCCCATCCCATCCCATCCCATCCCATCCCAGGGATCCCCTCCCATCCCAGGGATCCCCTCCCATCCCAGGGATCCCATCCCATCCCATCCCATCCCATCCCAGGGATCCCCTCCCATCCCAGGGATCCCATCCCATCCCATCCCATCCCATTTCATCCCATCCCATCCCATGAATCCCAGGGATCCCATTTCAGGAATCCCATCGCATCCAAGGGATCCTATCCCAGGGATTCCATCCCATCCCAGGGATCCCATCAAATACGAGGTATCACATTCCAGGGATCCCATCCCATCCCAGGCATCCAAACCCATCCCATCTCATCGCAGGGATCACATCCCATCCCATCCCAGGGATCCCATCCCATCCCAGGGATCCCATCCCATCCCAGTGATCCAATACCAGGGATCCTATCCCATACCAGGGATCCCATCCCATCCCAGGGAACCCATCCCATCCCATCCCATCCCATGGAACCCATCCAATCCCAGGGATCCCATCCCATTCCTTCCCATCCCATCCCAGGGATCCCATCACATCCCAGCCCATCCCATCCCAGCCCATCCCATCCAATCCCATCCCACCCCTTCCCATCCCATCCCATCCCATCACATCCCATCCCATCCCATCCCATCCCATCCCATCCCAGGGATCCCCTCCCATCCCCGGGATCCCATCCCATCCCATCCCATCCCATCCCATCCCATCCCATCCCATCCCATCCCATCCCATCCCATCCCATCCCATGAATCCCAGGGATCCCATTCCAGGTATCCCATCCCATCCCAGGAATCCTATCCCAGGGATTCCATCCCATCCCAGGGATCCCATCAAATACGAGGTATCACATTCCAGGGATCCCATCCCATCCCATCCCACGCATCCAAACCCATCCCATCTCATCGCAGGGATCACATCCCATCCCATCCCAGGGATCCCATCCCATCCCATCCCATCCCAGGGATCCCATCCCATCCCATCCCATCCCATCCCATCCCATCCCAGTGATCCAATACCAGGGATCCTATCCCATACCAGGGATCCCATCCCATCCCAGGGAACCCATCCCATCCCATACCATCCCATCCCAGGTATACCATCCCATCCCAGGGTTCCCATCCCATTCCTTCCCATCCCATTCCAGGGATCACATCTCATTCCAGGCATCCCATCCCAGGGATCCCATCCCATCCCAGGAATCCCATCCCATCCCATCCCATTCCAGTAATCCCATCCAAAGGATCCCATTCGACCCCAGGGATCCCATCCCAGGGATCCCATCCCATCGCAGGGATCCCATCCCATCCCACCCCATCGATCCCATCCCATTCCAGGGATCCCATTCCAGGGATCCCATCCCATCCCATCCCATCCCATCCGAGGGATCCCCTCCCATCCGAGGGATCCCCTCCCATCCGAGGGATCCCATCCCATCCCATCCCATCCCATCGCATCCCATCCCAGGGATCCCATCCCATCCCATCCCAGGCATCCCATCCCATCCCATCCCATCCCATCCCATCCCATGCCATCCCATCGCATCCCATCCCAACCCATACCACCCCATCCCATCCCATTCCACCCCATTCCACCCCATCCCATCCCATCCCATCCCATCCCATCCCATCCCATCCCATCCCATCCCATTACAGGAATACCATCCCATGGATCCCATCCCAGGGATACCATCCCATCCCATGCCATCGCAGGGATCCCATCCCATCGCAGGGATCCCATCCCATCGCAGGGATCCCATTCCAGGGATCCCATCGCAGGGATCACATCCCATCCCATCACAGGGTTCCCATCCCACCCCACCCCATCCCATGGATCCCATCCCGTCCCATGGATCCCATCCCATCCCACCCCATCCCATCCCATGGATCCCATCCCATCCCAGGAATCCCATCCCATCCCATCCCATCCCATCCCATCCAAGGGATCCCATCCCATCCCAACCCATCTCATCCCACCCCTTCCCATCCCATCCCATCCCATCCCATCCCATCCCATCCCATCCCATCCCATCCCATCCCATTCCAGGGATCCCCTCCCATCCCAGGGATCCCATCCCATCCCAGCCCATCCCATCCCATCCCATCCCATCTCATCCCATCCCATCCCATTACAGGAATACCATCCCATGGATCCCATCCCAGGGATACCATCCCATCCCATGCCATCGCAGGGATCCCATCCCATCGCAGGGATCCCATTCCAGGGATCCCATCGCAGGGATCACATCCCATCCCATCACAGGGTTCCCATCCCACCCCATCCCATCCCATGGATCCCATCCCGTCCCATGGATCGCATCCCATCCCACCCCATCCCATCCCATGGATCCCATCCCATCCCAGGAATCCCATCCCATCCCATCCCATCCCATCCCATCCCATTCCAGGGATCCCCTCCCATCCCAGGGATCCCATCCCATCCCAGCCCATCCCATCCCATCCCATCTCATCCCATCCCATGAATCTCAGGGATCCCATCCCAGGGATCCCATCCCAGGGATCCCATCCCATACGAGGTATCACATCCCAGGGATCCCATCCCAGGGATCCAATCCCATCCCATCCCATCCCATCCCATCCCATCCCAGGCATCCAATCCTATCCCCTCTCATCGCAGGGATCACATCCCATCCCATCCCAGGGTTCCCATCCCAACCCATCCCATCCCATGCATACCATCCGATCCCAGACATCCCATCCCAGACATCCCATCCCAGACATCCCATCCCATCCCATCCCATCCCATCCCATCCCATCCCATCCCATCCCATCCCATCCCAGGGATCCCATCCCAGGGATCCCATCCCATCCCAGGGATCCAATACCAGGGATACTATCCCATACCAGGGATCCCATCCCATCCTAGGGAACCCATCCCATCCCATCCCATCCCATCCCATCCCAGGGATCCCTTCCCATGGAACCCATCCAATCCCAGGGATCCCATCCCATCCCATCCCATCCCCTCCCAGGGATCCCATCCATCACAGGCATACCATCCCAGAGATCCCATCCCATCCCAGGGATCCCATCCCATTCCATCCCATCCCATCCCATTCCAGGGATCACATCTCCTTCCAGGCATCCCATCCCAGGGATCCCATCCCATCCCAGGGATCCCATCCCATCCATCCCATCCCATCCCAGGAATCCCATCCCAGGGATCCCATCGCATCCCATCCCATCCCATCCCATCCCATCCCATCCCATCCCATCCCATCGATCCCAACCCAGGGATCCCATCCCATCCCAGCGATCCCCTCTCATCACAGGGATCCCATCCCATCACATCTCATTCCACAGATCCCATCCCAGGAATCCCATCACATCCCTTCCCATCCCATCCCATCCCATCCCATCCCATCCCATCCCATCCCATCCCATCCCATCGATCCCATCCCAGGGATCCCATCCCAGGGATCCCATCCCATGGATCCCATCCCATCCCAGGGATCCTATCGCCTCCCAGGGATCCAATCCCAGCGATCCTATCCCATCCCAGTGATCATATCCCATCCCATCCCAACCCATCCCAGGAATCCCATCCCATCCCATTCCAGGAATCCCATCCCATTCCGGGAATCCCATCCCATTCCAGGAATCCCATCCCGTTCCAGGGATCGCATTCCAGGGATCCCATCCTATCCCATCCCAGGCATCCAATCCCATCCTATCCCAGGGTTCCCATCCCATCACAACCCATCCCATTCCAGGCATCCAATCCCATCCCATCCCAGGGTTCCCATCCCATCCCAACCCATCCCATCCCATGGATACCATCCGATCCCAGAGATCCCATCCCAGGGATCCCATCCCATCCCATCCCATCCCATCCCATTCCATCCCATCCCATCCCAGGGATCCCATCCCAGGGATCCCATCCCATCCCAGGGATCCAATACCAGGGATACTAACCCATACCAGGGATCCCATCCCATCCCAGGGAACCCATCCCATCCCATCCCGTCCCATCCCAGGGATCCCTTCCCATGGAACCCATCCAATCCCAGGGATCCCATCCCATCCCATACCATCCCATCCCAGGGAACCCTTCCATCACAGGTATACCATCCCAGGGATCCCATCCCAGGGATCCCATCCCATTCCATCCCATCCCATCCCATTCCAGGGATCACATCTCCTTCCAGGCATCCCATCCCAGGGAACACATCCCATCCCAGGGATCCCATCCCATCCCATCCCATCCCAGGGATCCCATCCCAGGGAACCCATCCCATCCCATACCATCCCATCCCAGGTATACCATCCCATCCCAGGGTTCCCATCCCATCCCATCGCATCCCATCCCAGGGATCCCATCCCATCCCATCCCATCCCAGGCATCCCATCCCATCCCATCCCATCCCATCCCATCCCATCCCATCCCATCCCATGCCATCCCATCGCATCCCATCCCAACCCATACCACCCCATCCCATCCCATTCCACCCCATCCCATTCCACCCCATCCCATCCCATCCCATCCCATCCCATCCCATCCCATCCCATCCCATCCCATCCCATCCCATCCCATCCCATCCCATCCCATCCCATCCCATCCCATTACAGGAATACCATCCCATGGATCCCATCCCAGGGATACCATCCCATCCCATGCCATCGCAGGGATCCCATCCCATCGCAGGGATCCCATCCCATCGCAGGGATCCCATTCCAGGGATCCCATCGCAGGGATCACATCCCATCCCATCACAGGGTTCCCATCCCACCCCACCCCATCCCATGGATCCCATCCCGTCCCATGGATCCCATCCCATCCCACCCCATCCCATCCCATGGATCCCATCCCATCCCATGAATCCCATCCCATCCCATCCCATCCCATCCCATCCCATCCAAGGGATCCCATCCCATCCCAACCCATCTCATCCCACCCCTTCCCATCCCATCCCATCCCATCCCATCCCATCCCATTCCAGGGATCCCCTCCCATCCCAGGGATCCCATCCCATCCCAGCCCATCCCATCCCATCCCATCCCATCTCATCCCATCCCATCCCATTACAGGAATACCATCCCATGGATCCCATCCCAGGGATACCATCCCATCCCATGCCATCGCAGGGATCCCATCCCATCGCAGGGATCCCATTCCAGGGATCCCATCGCAGGGATCACATCCCATCCCATCACAGGGTTCCCATCCCACCCCATCCCATCCCATGGATCCCATCCCGTCCCATGGATCGCATCCCATCCCACCCCATCCCATCCCATGGATCCCATCCCATCCCAGGAATCCCATCCCATCCCATCCCATCCCATCCAAGGGATCCCATCCCATCCCAACCCATCTCATCCCACCCCTTCCCATCCCATCCCATCCCATCCCATCCCATCCCATCCCATCCCATTCCAGGGATCCCCTCCCATCCCAGGGATCCCATCCCATCCCAGCCCATCCCATCCCATCCCATCTCATCCCATCCCATGAATCTCAGGGATCCCATCCCAGGGATCCCATCCCAGGGATCCCATCCCATACGAGGTATCACATCCCAGGGATCCCATCCCAGGGATCCAATCCCATCCCATCCCATCCCATCCCATCCCAGGCATCCAATCCTATCCCCTCTCATCGCAGGGATCACATCCCATCCCATCCCAGGGTTCCCATCCCAACCCATCCCATCCCATGCATACCATCCGATCCCAGACATCCCATCCCAGACATCCCATCCCAGACATCCCATCCCATCCCATCCCATCCCATCCCATCCCATCCCATCCCAGGGATCCCATCCCAGGGATCCCATCCCATCCCAGGGATCCAATACCAGGGATACTATCCCATACCAGGGATCCCATCCCATCCTAGGGAACCCATCCCATCCCATCCCATCCCATCCCATCCCATCCCATCCCATCCCATCCCATCCCAGGGATCCCTTCCCATGGAACCCATCCAATCCCAGGGATCCCATCCCATCCCATACCATCCCATCCCAGGGATCCCATCCATCACAGGTATACCATCCCAGAGATCCCATCCCATCCCAGGGATCCCATCCCATTCCATCCCATCCCATCCCATTCCAGGGATCACATCTCCTTCCAGGCATCCCATCCCAGGGATCCCATCCCATCCCAGGGATCCCATCCCAGGGATCCCATCCCATCCCAGCGATCCCCTCTCATCACAGGGATCCCATCCCATCACATCTCATTCCACAGATCCCATCCCAGGAATCCCATCACATCCCTTCCCATCCCATCCCATCCCATCCCATCCCATCCCATCCCATCCCATCGATCCCATCCCAGGGATCCCATCCCAGGGATCCCATCCCATGGATCCCATCCCATCCCAGGGATCCTATCGCCTCCCAGGGATCCAATCCCAGCGATCCTATCCCATCCCAGTGATCATATCCCATCCCATCCCAACCCATCCCAGGAATCCCATCCCATCCCATTCCAGGAATCCCATCCCATTCCGGGAATCCCATCCCATTCCAGGAATCCCATCCCGTTCCAGGGATCGCATTCCAGGGTTCCCATCCTATCCCATCCCAGGCATCCAATCCCATCCTATCCCAGGGTTCCCATCCCATCACAACCCATCCCATTCCAGGCATCCAATCCCATCCCATCCCAGGGTTCCCATCCCATCCCAACCCATCCCATCCCATGGATACCATCCGATCCCAGAGATCCCATCCCAGGGATCCCATCCCATCCCATCCCATCCCATCCCATTCCATCCCATCCCATCCCAGGGATCCCATCCCAGGGATCCCATCCCATCCCAGGGATCCAATACCAGGGATACTAACCCATACCAGGGATCTCATCCCATCCCAGGGAACCCATCCCATCCCATCCCGTCCCATCCCAGGGATCCCTTCCCATGGAACCCATCCAATCCCAGGGATCCCATCCCATCCCATACCATCCCATCCCAGGGAACCCTTCCATCACAGGTATACCATCCCAGGGATCCCATCCCATCCCAGGGATCCCATCCCATTCCATCCCATCCCATCCCATTCCAGGGATCACATCTCCTTCCAGGCATCCCATCCCAGGGAACACATCCCATCCCAGGGATCCCATCCCATCGCATCCCATCCCATCTCATCCCATCCCATCCCATCCCATCCCATCCCATCCCATCCCATCCCATCCCATCCCATCCCATCCCATCCCATCCCATCCCATCCCATCGATCCTAACCCAGAGATCCCATCCCAGCGATCCCATCTCATCCCAGGGATCCCATCCCATCACATCTCATTCCACAGATCCCATCCCAGGGATCCCATCCCATCCCTTCCCATCCCAACCCATACCATCGATCCCATCCTAGGGATCCCATCCCAGGGATCCCATCCCATCCCAGGGACCCCATCCCATCCCATCCCATCCCATCCCATCCCATCCCATCCCATCCCATCCCATCGATCCTAACCCAGAGATCCCATCCCAGCGATCCCATCTCATCCCAGGGATCCCATCCCATCACATCTCATTCCACAGATCCCATCCCAGGGATCCCATCCCATCCCTTCCCATCCCAACCCATACCATCGATCCCATCCTAGGGATCCCATCCCAGGGATCCCATCCCATCCCAGGGACCCCATCCCATCCCATCCCATCCCAGGGATCCCATCCCATCCCATCCCAACCCATCCCATCCCAGGGATCCTATCCCAGTGATCCCATCCCATCACAGCAACCCGATCCTATCCCATCCCATCCAGAGATCCCATTACATCCCATCCCAGGGATCCCATCCCATCCCAGGGATCCCATCCCAGGGATCCCATCCCATCCCAGTGATCCCATCCCAGCGATCCCATCCCATCCCAGGGATCGCATCCCATCACATCTCATCCCAGGGATCCCATCCCAGGGATCCCATCCCATCCCAGGGATCCCATCCCAGGGATCCCATCCCAGGGATCCCATCCCATCCCATCCCATCCCAGGGATTCCATCACAGGGATTCCATCACAGGGATCCCATCCCATCCCAGGGATCCCATCCCATTCCTGGAATCCCATCCCATCCCAGGGACCCCATCCCATCCCAGGGATCCCATCCCAGGGATCTAATCCCATCCCAGGGATCCCATCCCATCCCATCCCATCCCATCCCATCCCATCCCAGGGATGCCATCCCATCCCATCCCAGGGAACCCACCCATCCCATCCCATCCCACCCCATCCCAGGGAGCCCACCCATCCCAGGGATCCCATACGAGGGATCCCATCCCATCCCAGGGAACCCACCCCATCCCATCCCGTCCCATCCCAGGGATCCCTTCCCATGGAACCCATCCAATCCCAGGGATCCCATCCCATCCCATACCATCCCATCCCAGGGAACCCTTCCATCACAGGTATACCATCCCAGGGATCCCATCCCATCCCAGGGATCCCATCCCATTCCATCCCATCCCATCCCATTCCAGGGATCACATCTCCTTCCAGGCATCCCATCCCAGGGAACACATCCCATCCCAGGGATCCCATCCCATCGCATCCCATCCCATCTCATCCCATCCCATCCCATCCCATCCCATCCCATCCCATCCCATCCCATCCCATCCCATCCCATCCCATCGATCCTAACCCAGAGATCCCATCCCAGCGATCCCATCTCATCCCAGGGATCCCATCCCATCACATCTCATTCCACAGATCCCATCCCAGGGATCCCATCCCATCCCTTCCCATCCCATCCCATACCATCGATCCCATCCTAGGGATCCCATCCCAGGGATCCCATCCCATCCCAGGGACCCCATCCCATCCCAGGGATCCCATCCCATCCCATCCCATCCCAACCCATCCCATCCCAGGGATCCCATCCCAGTGATCCCATCCCATCACAGCGACCCGATCCTATCCCATCCCATCCAGAGATCCCATCACATCCCATCCCAGGGATCCCATCCCATCCCAGGGATCCCATCCCAGGGATCCCATCCCATCCCAGTGATCCCATCCCAGCGATCCCATCCCATCCCAGGGATCGCATCCCATCACATCCCATCCCAGGGATCCCATCCCAGGGATCCCATCCCATCCCATCCCAGGGATTCCATCACAGGGATTCCCTCACAGGGATCCCATCCCATCCCATCCCATCCCAGGGATGCCATCCCATCCCATCCCAGGGAGCCCACCCATCCCATCCCATCCCACCCCATCCCAGGGAGTCCACCCATCCCAGGGATCCCATACGAGGGATCCCATCCCATCCCATTTCAGGGATCCCATCCCATCCCATCCCATCCCATCCCATCCCATCCCATCATCAAATCGCATCCCATCGATCCCATCCCATCACAACCCATTCTAGCCAGTCCCATCCCATCCCTACCCATTCCCATCCCATCCCATCCCAGGGATCCCATCCCATCCCATCCCAGGGATCCCATCCCATCCCATCCCATGCCATCCCATCCCATTCCATCCCATCCCAGGGATCCCATCCCATTTCATCCCATCCCAGGGATCCCATCCCATCGCATCCCATCCCAACCCATACCACCCCATCCCATCCCATTCCACCCCATCCCATTCCCCCCCATCCCATCCCATCCCATCCCATCCCATCCCATCCCATCCCATTACAGGAATCCCATCCCATGGATCCCATCCCAGGGATACCATCCCATCCCATGCCATCGCAGGGATCCCATCCCATCGCAGGGATCCCACCCCATCGCAGGGATCCCATTCCAGGGATCCCATCGCAGGGATCACATCCCATCACAGGGTTCCCATCCCACCCCATCCCATCCCATGGATCCCATCCCATCCCAGGGATCCCATCCCATCCCAGGGATCCCATCCCAGGGATCCCATTACATCCCAGCCCATCCCATCCCAGCCCATCCCATCCAATCCCATCCCACCCCATCCCATCCCATCCCATCCCATCCCATCCCATCCAATCCCATCCAATCCCATCCCAGGGATCCCATCTCAGGGATCACATCCCATCCCATCACAGGGTTCCCATCCCATCCCACCCCATCCCATCCCATGGATCCCATCCCTTCCCAGGAATCCCATCCCATCCAAGGGATCCCATACCATCCCAACCCATCCCATCCCATCCCATCCCAGGGATCCCCTCCCATCCCAGGGATCCCCTCCCATCCCATCCCATCCCATCCCATCCCATCCCATCCCATCCCATCCCATCCCATCCCATCCCAGGGATCCCTTCCCATGGAACCCATCCAATCCCAGGGATCCCATCCCATCCCATACCATCCCCTCCCAGGGATCCCATCCATCACAGGTATACCATCCCAGAGATCCCATCCCATCCCAGGGATCCCATCCCATTCCATCCCATCCCATCCCATTCCAGGGATCACATCTCCTTCCAGGCATGCCATCCCAGGGATCCCATCCCATCCCAGGGATCCCATCCCATCCATCCCATCCCATCCCAGGAATCCCATCCCAGGGATCCCATCGCATCCCATCCGATCCCATCCCATCCCATCCCATCGATCCCAACCCAGGGATCCCATCCCATCCCAGCGATCCCATCTCATCACAGGGATCCCATCCCATCACATCTCATTCCACAGATCCCATCCCAGGAATCCCATCACATCCCTTCCCATCCCATCCCATCCCATCCCATCCCATCCCATCCCATCCCATCCCATTCCATCGATCCCATCCCAGGGATCCCATCCCAGGGATCCCATCCCATCCCAGGGATCCCATCCCATTCCATCCCATCCCATCCCATTCCAGGGATCACATCTCCTTCCAGGCATCCCATCCCAGGGAACACATCCCATCCCAGGGATCCCATCCCATCGCATCCCATCCCATCCCATCCCATCCCATCCCATCCCATCCCATCCCATCGATCCTAACCCAGAGATCCCATCCCAGCGATCCCATCTCATCCCAGGGATCCCATCCCATCACATCTCATTCCACAGATCCCATCCCAGGGATCCCATCCCATCCCTTCCCATCCCATCCCATACCATCGATCCCATCCTAGGGATCCCATCCCAGGGATCCCATCCCATCCCAGGGACCCCATCCCATCCCATCCCAGGGATCCCATCCCATCCCATCCCATCCCAACCCATCCCATCCCAGGGATCCTATCCCAGTGATCCCATCCCATCACAGCGACCCGATCCTATCCCATCCCATCCAGAGATCCCATTACATCCCATCCCAGGGATCCCATCCCATCCCAGGGATCCCATCCCAGGGATCCCATCCCATCCCAGTGATCCCATCCCAGCGATCCCATCCCATCCCAGGGATCGCATCCCATCACATCTCATCCCAGGGTTCCCATCCCAGGGATCCCATCCCATCCCAGGGATCCCATCCCAGGGATCCCATCCCAGGGATCCCATCCCATCCCATCCCAGGGATTCCATCACAGGGATTCCATCACAGGGATCCCATCCCATCCCAGGGATCCCATCCCATTCCTGGAATCCCATCCCATCCCAGGGACCCCATCCCATCCCAGGGATCCCATCCCAGGGATCTAATCCCATCCCAGGGATCCCATCCCATCCCATCCCATCCCATCCCATCCCATCCCATCCCATCCCAGGGATGCCATCCCATCCCATCCCAGGGAGCCCACCCATCCCATCCCATCCCACCCCATCCCAGGGAGCCCACCCATCCCAGGGATCCCATACGAGGGATCCCATCCCATCCCAGGGAACCCATCCCATCCCATCCCGTCCCATCCCAGGGATCCCTTCCCATGGAACCCATCCAATCCCAGGGATCCCATCCCATCCCATACCATCCCATCCCAGGGAACCCTTCCATCACAGGTATACCATCCCAGGGATCCCATCCCATCCCAGGGATCCCATCCCATTCCATCCCATCCCATCCCATTCCAGGGATCACATCTCCTTCCAGGCATCCCATCCCAGGGAACACATCCCATCCCAGGGATCCCATCCCATCGCATCCCATCCCATCTCATCCCATCCCATCCCATCCCATCCCATCCCATCCCATCCCATCGATCCTAACCCAGAGATCCCATCCCAGCGATCCCATCTCATCCCAGGGATCCCATCCCATCACATCTCATTCCACAGATCCCATCCCAGGGATCCCATCCCTTCCCATCCCATCCCATACCATCGATCCCATCCTAGGGATCCCATCCCAGGGATCCCATCCCATCCCAGGGACCCCATCCCATCCCAGGGATCCCATCCCATCCCATCCCAACCCATCCCATCCCAGGGATCCCATCCCAGTGATCCCATCCCATCACAGCGACCCGATCCTATCCCATCCCATCCAGAGATCCCATCACATCCCATCCCAGGGATCCCATCCCATCCCAGGGATCCCATCCCAGGGATCCCATCCCATCCCAGTGATCCCATCCCAGCGATCCCATCCCATCCCAGGGATCGCATCCCATCACATCCCATCCCAGGGATCCCATCCCATCCCATCCCAGGGATTCCATCACAGGGATTCCATCACAGGGATTCCATCCCATCCCAGGGATCCCATCCCATTCCTGGAATCCCATCCCATCCCAGGGACCCCATCCCATCCCAGGGATCCCATCCCAGGGATCTAATCCCATCCCAGGGATCCCATCCCATCCCATCCCATCCCATCCCAGGGATGCCATCCCATCCCAGGGAGCCCACCCATCCCATCCCATCCCACCCCATCCCAGGGAGTCCACCCATCCCAGGGATCCCATACGAGGGATCCCATCCCATGCCATTTCAGGGATCCCATCCCATCCCATCCCATCCCTACCCATTCCCATCCCATCCCATCCCAGGGATCCCATCCCATCCCATCCCATGCCATCCCATCCCATTCCATCCCATGCCATCCCATCCCATTCCATCCCATCCCAGGGATCCCATCCCATTCCATCCCATCCCAGGGATCCCATCCCATCGCATCCCATCCCAACCCATACCACCCCATCCCATCCCATTCCACCCCATCCCATTCCACCCCATCCCATCCCATCCCATCCCATCCCATTACAGGAATCCCATCCCATGGATCCCATCCCAGGGATACCATCCCATCCCATGCCATCGCAGGGATCCCATCCCATCGCAGGGATCCCACCCCATCGCAGGGATCCCATTCCAGGGATCCCATCGCAGGGATCACATCCCATCCCATCACAGGGTTCCCATCCCACCCCATCCCATCCCATGGATCCCATCCCATCCCAGGGATCCCATCCCATCCCAGGGATCCCATCCCAGGGATCCCATCACATCCCAGCCCATCCCATCCCAGCCCATCCCATCCAATCCCATCCCACCCCATCCCATCCCATCCCATCCCATCCCATCCCATCCCATCCCATCCCATCCCATCCAATCCCATCCAATCCCATCCCAGGGATCCCATCTCAGGGATCACATCCCATCCCATCACAGGGTTCCCATCCCATCCCACCCCATCCCATCCCATGGATCCCATCCCTTCCCAGGAATCCCATCCCATCCAAGGGATCCCATACCATCCCAACCCATCCCACCCCATCCCATCCCATCCCAGGGATCCCCTCCCATCCCAAGGATCCCCTCCCATCCCATCCCATCCCATCCCATCCCATCCCATCCCATCCCATCCCAGGGATCCCTTCCCATGGAACCCATCCAATCCCAGGGATCCCATCCCATCCCATACCATCCCCTCCCAGGGATCCCATCCATCACAGGTATACCATCCCAGAGATCCCATCCCATCCCAGGGATCCCATCCCATTCCATCCCATCCCATCCCATTCCAGGGATCACATCTCCTTCCAGGCATCCCATCCCAGGGATCCCATCCCATCCCAGGGATCCCATCCCATCCATCCCATCCCATCCCAGGAATCCCATCCCAGGGATCCCATCGCATCCCATCCCATCCCATCCCATCCCATCCCATCCCATCCCATCGATCCCAACCCAGGGATCCCATCCCATCCCAGCGATCCCATCTCATCACAGGGATCCCATCCCATCACATCTCATTCCACAGATCCCATCCCAGGAATCCCATCACATCCCTTCCCATCCCATCCCATCCCATCCCATCCCATCCCATCCCATCCCATCGATCCCATCCCAGGGATCCCATCCCAGGGATCCCATCCCATCCCAGGGATCCCATCCCATTCCATCCCATCCCATCCCATTCCAGGGATCACATCTCCTTCCAGGCATCCCATCCCAGGGAACACATCCCATCCCAGGGATCCCATCCCATCGCATCCCATCCCATCTCATCCCATCCCATCCCATCCCATCCCATCCCATCCCATCCCATCCCATCCCATCCCATCGATCCTAACCCAGAGATCCCATCCCAGCGATCCCATCTCATCCCAGGGATCCCATCCCATCACATCTCATTCCACAGATCCCATCCCAGGGATCCCATCCCATCCCTTCCCATCCCATCCCATACCATCGATCCCATCCCATCGATCCTAACCCAGAGATCCCATCCCAGGGATCCCATCCCATCCCAGGGACCCCATCCCATCCCATCCCAGGGATCCCATCCCATCCCATCCCATCCCATCCCAACCCATCCCATCCCAGGGATCCTATCCCAGTGATCCCATCCCATCACAGCGACCCGATCCTATCCCATCCCATCCAGAGATCCCATTACATCCCATCCCAGGGATCCCATCCCATCCCAGGGATCCCATCCCAGGGATCCCATCCCATCCCAGTGATCCCATCCCAGCGATCCCATCCCATCCCAGGGATCGCATCCCATCACATCTCATCCCAGGGATCCCATCCCAGGGATCCCATCCCATCCCAGGGATCCCATCCCAGGGATCCCATCCCAGGGATCCCATCCCATCCCATCCCAGGGATTCCATCCCAGGGATTCCATCACAGGGATCGCATCCCATCCCAGGGATCCCATCCCATTCCTGGAATCCCATCCCATCCCAAGGACCCCATCCCATCCCAGGGATCCCATCCCAGGGATCTAATCCCATCCCAGGGATCCCATCCCATCCCATCCCATCCCATCCCATCCCAGGGATGCCATCCCATCCCATCCCAGGGAGCCCACCCATCCCATCCCATCCCACCCCATCCCAGGGAGCCCACCCATCCCAGGGATCCCATACGAGGGATCCCATCCCATCCCAGGGAACCCATCCCATCCCATCCCGTCCCATCCCAGGGATCCCTTCCCATGGAACCCATCCAATCCCAGGGATCCCATCCCATACCATCCCATCCCAGGGAACCCTTCCATCACAGGTATACCATCCCAGGGATCCCATCCCATCCCAGGGATCCCATCCCATTCCATCCCATCCCATCCCATTCCAGGGATCACATCTCCTTCCAGGCATCCCATCCCAGGGAACACATCCCATCCCAGGGATGCCATCCCATCGCATCCCATCCCATCTCATCCCATCCCATCCCATCCCATCCCATCCCATCCCATCCCATCGATCCTAACCCAGAGATCCCATCCCAGCGATCCCATCTCATCCCAGGGATCCCATCCCATCACATCTCATTCCACGGATCCCATCCCAGGGATCCCATCCCATCCCTTCCCATCCCATCCCATACCATCGATCCCATCCTAGGGATCCCATCCCAGGGATCCCATCCCATCCCAGGGACCCCATCCCATCCCATCCCAGGGATCCCATCCCATCCCATCCCATCCCAACCCATCCCATCCCAGGGATCCCATCCCAGGGATCCCATCCCATCCCAGTGATCCCATCCCAGCGATCCCATCCCATCCCAGGGATCGCATCCCATCACATCTCATCCCAGGGATCCCATCCCAGGGATCCCATCCCATCCCAGGGATCCCATCCCAGGGATCCCATCCCAGGGATCCCATCCCATCCCATCCCAGGGATTCCATCACAGGGATTCCATCACAGGGATCCCATCCCATCCCAGGGATCCCATCCCATTCCTGGAATCCCATCCCATCCCAGGGACCCCATCCCATCCCAGGGATCCCATCCCAGGGATCTAATCCCATCCCAGGGATCCCATCCCATCCCATCCCATCCCATCCCATCCCATCCCATCCCATCCCAGGGAGCCCACCCATCCCATCCCAGGGAGCCCACCCATCCCATCCCATCCCACCCCATCCCAGGGAGTCCACCCATCCCAGGGATCCCATACAAGGGATCCCATCCCATCCCATTTCAGGGATCCCATCCCATCCCTTCCCATCCCAGCCAAAGGATCCCATTCCATCCCATCCCATCCCATCCCATCCCATCCCATCCCATCATCAAATCGCATCCCATCGATCCCATCCCATCACAACCCATTCTAGCCAGTCCCATCCCATCCCTACCCATTCCCATCCCATTCCATCCCATCCCAGGGATCCCATCCCATCCCATCCCAGGGATCCCATCCCATCCCATCCCAGGGATCCCATCCCATCCCATCCCATGCCATCCCATCCCATTCCATCCCATCCCAGGGATCCCATCCCATTCCATCCCATCCCAGGGATCCCATCCCATCGCATCCCATCCCAACCCATACCACCCCATCCCATCCCATTCCACCCCATCCCATCCCATCCCATCCCATCGATCCCATCCCAGGGACACCATCCCATCCCATGCCATCGCAGGGATCCCATCCCATCCCATGCCATCGCAGGGATCCCATCCCATCGCAGGGATCCCATCCCATCGCAGGGATCCCATTCCAGGGATCCCATCGCAGGGATCACATCCCATCCCATCACAGGGTTCCCATCCCACCCCATCCCATCCCATGGATCCCATCCCGTCCCATGGATCCCATCCCATCCCACCCCATCCCATCCCATGGATCCCATCCCATCCCAGGAATCCCATCCCAACCCATCTCATCCCACCCCTTCCCATCCCATCCCATCCCATCCCATCCCATCCCATCCCATCCCATCCCATTCCAGGGATCCCCTCCCATCCCAGGGATCCCATCCCATCCCAGCCCATCCCATCCCATCCCAGGCATCCAATCCTATCTTCTCTCATCGCAGGGATCACATCCCATCCCATCCCAGGGTTCCCATCCCAACCCATCCCATCCCATGCATACCATCCGATCCCAGACATCCCATCCCAGACATCCCATCCCAGACATCCCATCCCATCCCATCCCATCCCAGGGATCCCATCCCAGGGATCCCATCCCATCCCAGGGATCCAATACCAGGGATACTATCCCATCCCAGGGATCCCATGCCATCCCAGGGATACCATCCCATCCCATCCGATCCCATCCCATCCGATCCCATCCCATCCGATCCCATCCCATCCCATCCCATCCCATCCCATCCCATCCCATCCCATCCCATCCCATGGATACCATCCCATCCCATTCCATCGCAGGGATCCCATCCCATCGCAGGGATCCCATCCCATCAAAGGGATCCCATCCCATCAAAGGGATCCCATTCCATCCCTGGCATCCCATCCCTGGGATCCCATCCCATCCCCGGGATCCCATGCCATCCCATCCCATTCCATCCCATCCCAGGGATTCCATCCCATACCAGGGCTCCCATCACATCCCAGGGATCCCATTCCAGGCATCCCATTCCAGGGATCCCATTCCAGGGATCCCATCTTATCCCATCCCATCCCATCCAAGGGATCCCATCCCATCCCAACCCATCTCATCCCACCCCTTCCCATCCCATCCCATCCCATCCCATCTCATCCCATCCCAGGGATCCCATCCCAGGGATCCCATCACATCCCAGGGATCCCATCCCATCCCACCCCATCGATCCCATCCCATTCCAGGGATCCCATTCCAGGGATCCCATTCCAGGGATCCCATTCCAGGGATCCCATCCCATCCCATCCCATCCCATCCGAGGGATCACATCCCATCCCATCCCATCCCATCCCATCCCATCCCATCCCATCCCATCCCATCCCATCCCAGGGATCCCCTCCCATCCCAGGGATCCCATCCCATCCAACCCCATTCCATCCCATCCCATCCCATCCCACCCCATCCCATCCCATCCCATCCCATCCCATCCCATCCCATCCCATCCCATCCCATCCCATCCCAGGGATACCATCCCAGGGATCCCATGCCATCCCAGGGATCCCATCCCAGGGATTCCGTCCCATCGCAGGGATACCATCCCATACGAGGGATCACATTCCAGGTATCCCATCCCAGGGATCCCATTCCATGCCATCCCAGGGAACCAATCCCATCCCATCCCGTGCCAGGGTTCCCATCCCATCCCAACCCATCCCATCCCATGGATCCCATCCCATGAGAGAGATCCCATCACAGGGATCACATCCCATCCCAAGGATCCCATCCCAGGGATCCCATCCCAGGTATCCCATCCCATCCCAGTGTTCCCAACCCATCCCATCCCATCCCATCCCATCCCATCCCATCCATTCCCATCCCAGGAATCCCGTCCCATCCCATTCCAGTAATCCCATCCCAGGGATCCCATTCCCTCCCAGGGATCCCATCCCATCCCCGGGATCCCATCCCAGGGATCCCATCACATTCCAGGGATCCCATTCAAGGGATCCCATCCCATCCCATCCGAGGGATCCCCTCCCATCCGAGGGATCCCCTCCCATCCCAACTCATCCCATCCCAGGGATCCCATTCCATCCTATCCCAGGGATCCCATCCCATCCCATCCCATTCCATCCCATCCCAGGGATCCCATCCCATCCCATCCCATGCCATCCCATCCCATCCCATCCAATCCCATCACATCCCATTCCATCCCATACCAACCCATCCCAGGAATCCCATCCCATCCCATTCCAGGAATCCCATCCCATTCCAGGAATCCCATCCCATTCCAGGGATCCCGTCCCATCCCAGGGATCCCATCCCAGGGATCCCATCCCATCCCAGGGATTCCATCCCATCCCAGGGATCCCATAACATCCCATCCCAGGGTTCCCAACCCATCCCAACACATCCCATCCCATCCCATGCCATCCCAGGGATCCCATCCCATCCCATCCCATCCCATCCCATCCCAGGGATCCCATCCCATCCCATCCCATCCCAGGGTTCCCATCCCATCCCAGGGATCCCATCCCATCCCATCTCATTCCAGGCATCCCATCCCAGGGATCCCATCCCATCCCAGTGATCCCATCCCAGCGATCCCATCCCATCCCAGGGATCGCATCCCATCACATCCCATCCCAGGGATCCCATCCCATCCCATCCCAGGGATTCCATCACAGGGATTCCATCACAGGGATTCCATCCCATCCCAGGGATCCCATCCCATTCCTGGAATCCCATCCCATCCCAGGGACCCCATCCCATCCCAGGGATCCCATCCCAGGGATCTAATCCCATCCCAGGGATCCCATCCCATCCCATCCCATCCCATCCCATCCCAGGGATGCCATCCCATCCCATCCCAGGGAGCCCACCCATCCCATCCCATCCCACCCCATCCCAGGGAGTCCACCCATCCCAGGGATCCCATACGAGGGATCCCATCCCATCCCATTTCAGGGATCCCATCCCATCCCATCCCATCCCATCCCATCCCATCATCAAATCGCATCCCATCGATCCCATCCCATCAAAACCCATTCTAGCCAGTCCCATCCCATCCCTACCCATTCCCATCCCATCCCATCCCAGGGATCCCATCCCATCCCATCCCATGCCATCCCATCCCATTCCATCCCATGCCATCCCATCCCATTCCATCCCATCCCAGGGATCCCATCCCATTCCATCCCATCCCAGGGATCCCATCCCATCGCATCCCATCCCAACCCATACCACCCCATCCCATCCCATTCCACCCCATCCCATTCCACCCCATCCCATCCCATCCCATCCCATCCCATTACAGGAATCCCATCCCATGGATCCCATCCCAGGGATACCATCCCATCCCATGCCATCGCAGGGATCCCATCCCATCGCAGGGATCCCACCCCATCGCAGGGATCCCATTCCAGGGATCCCATCGCAGGGATCACATCCCATCCCATCACAGGGTTCCCATCCCACCCCATCCCATCCCATGGATCCCATCCCATCCTAGGGATCCCATCCCATCCCAGGGATCCCATCCCAGGGATCCCATCACATCCCAGCCCATCCCATCCCAGCCCATCCCATCCAATCCCATCCCACCCCATCCCATCCCATCCCATCCCATCCCATCCCATCCCATCCAATCCCATCCAATCCCATCCCAGGGATCCCATCTCAGGGATCACATCCCATCCCATCACAGGGTTCCCATCCCATCCCACCCCATCCCATCCCATGGATCCCATCCCTTCCCAGGAATCCCATCCCATCCAAGGGATCCCATACCATCCCAACCCATCCCACCCCATCCCATCCCATCCCAGGGATCCCCTCCCATCCCAGGGATCCCCTCCCATCCCATCCCATCCCATCCCATCCCATCCCATCCCATCCCAGGGATCCCTTCCCATGGAACCCATCCAATCCCAGGGATCCCATCCCATCCCATACCATCCCCTCCCAGGGATCCCATCCATCACAGGTATACCATCCCAGAGATCCCATCCCATCCCAGGGATCCCATCCCATTCCATCCCATCCCATCCCATTCCAGGGATCACATCTCCTTCCAGGCATCCCATCCCAGGGATCCCATCCCATCCCAGGGATCCCATCCCATCCATCCCATCCCATCCCAGGAATCCCATCCCAGGGATCCCATCGCATCCCATCCCATCCCATCCCATCCCATCCCATCGATCCCAACCCAGGGATCCCATCCCATCCCAGCGATCCCATCTCATCACAGGGATCCCATCCCATCACATCTCATTCCACAGATCCCATCCCAGGAATCCCATCGCATCCCTTCCCATCCCATCCCATCCCATCCCATCCCATCCCATCCCATCCCATCCCAGGGATCCCATCCCAGGGATCCCATCCCATCCCAGGGATCCCATCCCATTCCATCCCATCCCATCCCATTCCAGGGATCACATCTCCTTCCAGGCATCCCATCCCAGGGAACACATCCCATCCCAGGGATCCCATCCCATCGCATCCCATCCCATCTCATCCCATCCCATCCCATCCCATCCCATCCCATCCCATCCCATCCCATCCCATCGATCCTAACCCAGAGATCCCATCCCAGCGATCCCATCTCATCCCAGGGATCCCATCCCATCACATCTCATTCCACAGATCCCATCCCAGGGATCCCATCCCATCCCTTCCCATCCCATCCCATACCATCGATCCCATCCTAGGGATCCCATCCCAGGGATCCCATCCCATCCCAGGGACCCCATCCCATCCCATCCCAGGGATCCCATCCCATCCCATCCCATCCCATCCCATCCCATCCCAACCCATCCCATCCCAGGGATCCTATCCCAGTGATCCCATCCCATCACAGCGACCCGATCCTATCCCATCCCATCCAGAGATCCCATTACATCCCATCCCAGGGATCCCATCCCATCCCAGGGATCCCATCCCAGGGATCCCATCCCATCCCAGTGATCCCATCCCAGCGATCCCATCCCATCCCAGGGATCGCATCCCATCACATCTCATCCCAGGGATCCCATCCCAGGGATCCCATCCCATCCCAGGGATCCCATCCCAGGGATCCCATCCCAGGGATCCCATCCCATCCCATCCCAGGGATTCCATCCCAGGGATTCCATCACAGGGATCGCATCCCATCCCAGGGATCCCATCCCATTCCTGGAATCCCATCCCATCCCAAGGACCCCATCCCATCCCAGGGATCCCATCCCAGGGATCTAATCCCATCCCAGGGATCCCATCCCATCCCATCCCATCCCATCCCAGGGATGCCATCCCATCCCATCCCAGGGAGCCCACCCATCCCATCCCATCCCACCCCATCCCAGGGAGCCCACCCATCCCAGGGATCCCATACGAGGGATCCCATCCCATCCCAGGGAACCCATCCCATCCCATCCCGTCCCATCCCAGGGATCCCTTCCCATGGAACCCATCCAATCCCAGGGATCCCATCCCATCCCATACCATCCCATCCCAGGGAACCCTTCCATCACAGGTATACCATCCCAGGGATCCCATCCCATCCCAGGGATCCCATCCCATTCCATCCCATCCCATCCCATTCCAGGGATCACATCTCCTTCCAGGCATCCCATCCCAGGGAACACATCCCATCCCAGGGATGCCATCCCATCGCATCCCATCCCATCTCATCCCATCCCATCCCATCCCATCCCATCCCATCCCATCCCATCCCATCCCATCCCATCCCATCCCATCCCATCGATCCTAACCCAGAGGTCCCATCCCAGCGATCCCATCTCATCCCAGGGATCCCATCCCATCACATCTCATTCCACGGATCCCATCCCAGGGATCCCATCCCATCCCTTCCCATCCCATCCCATACCATCGATCCCATCCTAGGGATCCCATCCCAGGGATCCCATCCCATCCCAGGGACCCCATCCCATCCCATCCCAGGGATCCCATCCCATCCCATCCCATCCCAACCCATCCCATCCCAGGGATCCCATCCCAGCGATCCCATCCCATCCCAGGGATCGCATCCCATCACATCTCATCCCAGGGATCCCATCCCAGGGATCCCATCCCATCCCAGGGATCCCATCCCAGGGATCCCATCCCAGGGATCCCATCCCATCCCATCCCAGGGATTCCATCACAGGGATTCCATCACAGGGATCCCATCCCATCCCAGGGATCCCATCCCATTCCTGGAATCCCATCCCATCCCAGGGACCCCATCCCATCCCAGGGATCCCATCCCAGGGATCTAATCCCATCCCAGGGATCCCATCCCATCCCATCCCATCCCATCCCATCCCATCCCATCCCAGGGAGCCCACCCATCCCATCCCAGGGAGCCCACCCATCCCATCCCATCCCACCCCATCCCAGGGAGTCCACCCATCCCAGGGATCCCATACGAGGGATCCCATCCCATCCCATTTCAGGGATCCCATCCCATCCCTTCCCATCCCAGCCAAAGGATCCCATTCCATCCCATCCCATCCCATCCCATCCCATCCCATCCCATCATCAAATCGCATCCCATCGATCCCATCCCATCACAACCCATTCTAGCCAGTCCCATCCCATCCCTACCCATTCCCATCCCATCCCATCCCATCCCAGGGATCCCATCCCATCCCATCCCAGGGATCCCATCCCATCCCATTCCACCCCATCCCATCCCATCCCATCCCATCCCATCGATCCCATCCCAGGGACACCATCCCATCCCATGCCATCGCAGGGATCCCATCCCATCCCATGCCATCGCAGGGATCCCATCCCATCGCAGGGATCCCATCCCATCGCAGGGATCCCATTCCAGGGATCCCATCGCAGGGATCACATCCCATCCCATCACAGGGTTCCCATCCCACCCCATCCCATCCCATGGATCCCATCCCGTCCCATGGATCCCATCCCATCCCACCCCATCCCATCCCATGGATCCCATCCCATCCCAGGAATCCCATCCCAACCCATCTCATCCCACCCCTTCCCATCCCATCCCATCCCATCCCATCCCATCCCATCCCAGCCCATCCCATTCCAGGGATCCCCTCCCATCCCAGGGATCCCATCCCATCCCAGCCCATCCCATCCCATCCCAGGCATCCAATCCTATCTTCTCTCATCGCAGGGATCACATCCCATCCCATCCCAGGGTTCCCATCCCAACCCATCCCATCCCATGCATACCATCCGATCCCAGACATCCCATCCCAGACATCCCATCCCAGACATCCCATCCCATCCCATCCCATCCCAGGGATCCCATCCCAGGGATCCCATCCCATCCCAGGGATCCAATACCAGGGATACTATCCCATCCAAGGGATCCCATGCCATCCCAGGGATACCATCCCATCCCATCCGATCCCATCCCATCCGATCCCATCCCATCCGATCCCATCCCATTCCATCCCATCCCATCCCATCCCATCCCATCCCATCCCATCCCATCCCATCCCATCCCATGGATACCATCCCATCCCATTCCATCGCAGGGATCCCATCCCATCGCAGGGATCCCATCCCATCAAAGGGATCCCATCCCATCAAAGGGATCCCATTCCATCCCTGGTATCCCATCCCTGGGATCCCATCCCATCCCCGGGATCCCATGCCATCCCATCCCATTCCATCCCATCCCAGGGATTCCATCCCATACCAGGGCTCCCATCACATCCCAGGGATCCCATTCCAGGGATCCCATTCCAGGGATCCCATTCCAGGGATCCCATCTTATCCCATCCCATCCCATCCAAGGGATCCCATCCCATCCCAACCCATCTCATCCCACCCCTTCCCATCCCATCCCATCCCATCCCATCCCATCTCATCCCATCCCAGGGATCCCATCCCAGGGATCCCATCACATCCCAGGGATCCCATCCCATCCCACCCCATCGATCCCATCCCATTCCAGGGATCCCATTCCAGGGATCCCATTCCAGGGATCCCATTCCAGGGATCCCATCCCATCCCATCCCATCCGAGGGATCACATCCCATCCCATCCCATCCCATCCCATCCCATCCCATCCCAGGGATCCCCTCCCATCCCAGGGATCCCATCCCATCCAACCCCATTCCATCCCATCCCATCCCATCCCACCCCATCCCATCCCATCCCATCCCATCCCATCCCATCCCATCCCATCCCATCCCAGGGATACCATCCCAGGCATCCCATGCCATCCCAGGGATCCCATCCCAGGGATTCCGTCCCATCGCAGGGATACCATCCCATACGAGGGATCACATTCCAGGTATCCCATCCCAGGGATCCCATTCCATGCCATCCCAGGGAACCAATCCCATCCCATCCCGTGCCAGGGTTCCCATCCCATCCCAACCCATCCCATCCCATGGATCCCATCCCATGCGAGAGATCCCATCACAGGGATCACATCCCATCCCAAGGATCCCATCCCAGGGATCCCATCCCAGGTATCCCATCCCATCCCAGTGTTCCCAACCCATCCCATCCCATCCCATCCCATCCCATCCCATCCCATCCATTCCCATCCCAGGAATCCCGTCCCATCCCATTCCAGTAATCCCATCCCAGGGATCCCATTCCCTCCCAGGGATCCCATCCCATCCCCGGGATCCCATCCCAGGGATCCCATCACATTCCAGGGATCCCATTCAAGGGATCCCATCCCATCCCATCCGAGGGATCCCCTCCCATCGGAGGGATCCCCTCCCATCCCAACTCATCCCATCCCAGGGATCCCATTCCATCCTATCCCAGGGATCCCATCCCATCCCATTCCATCCCATCCCAGGGATCCCATCCCATCCCATCCCATGCCATCCCATCCCATCCCATCCAATCCCATCACATCCCATTCCATCCCATACCAACCCATCCCAGGAATCCCATCCCATCCCATTCCAGGAATCCCATCCCATTCCAGGAATCCCATCCCATTCCAGGGATCCCGTCCCATCCCAGGGATCCCATCCCAGGGATCCCATCCCATCCCAGGGATTCCATCCCATCCCAGGGATCCCATAACATCCCATCCCAGGGTTCCCAACCCATCCCAAAACATCCCATCCCATCCCATGCCATCCCAGGTATCCCATCCCATCCCATCCCATCCCATCCCATCCCATCCCATCCCATCCCAGGGATCCCATCCCATCCCATCCCATCCCAGGGTTCCCATCCCATCCCAGGGATCCCATCCCATCCCATCTCATTCCTGGGATCACATCTCATTCCAGGCATCCCATCCCAGGGATCCCATCCCATCCCAGGGATCCCATCCCATCCCATCCCATCCCAGGGTTCCCATCCCATCCCAGGGATCCCATCCCATCCCATCTCATTCCTGGGATCACATCTCATTCCAGGCATCCCATCCCAGGGATCCCATCCCATCCCAGGGATCCCATCCCATCCCATCCCATCCCATCCATTCCCATCCCAGGAATCCAATCCCATCCCATTCCAGGGATCCCATCCCATCCCATCCCATCCCATCCCATCCCTGGGATCCAATCCCATCCCATCCCAGGGATCCCATCCCATCCCATTCCACCCCATCCCAGGGATATCATCCCATCCCATCCCATCCCAGGGTTCCCATCCCATCCCAGGGATCCCATCCCATCCCATCCCATTCCAACCCATCCCATCCCATTCCAGGGATCACAACTCCTTACAGGCATCCCATCCCAGTGTTCCCATCCCATCCCATCCATTCCCATCCCAGGAATCCCATCCCATCCCATTCCAGTAATCCCATTCCAGTAATCCCATCCCAGGGATCCCATCCCATGGATCCCATCCCATCCCATCCGAGGGATCCCCTCCCATCCCTTCCCATCCAATACCACCCCATCCCATCCCATCCCATCCCATCCCAGGGATCCAATCCCATCCCATCCCATTCCATCCCAGGGATCCCATCCCATCCAATCCCATCACATCCCATCCCATGCCATACCAACCCATCCCAGGGATCCCATCCCATCCCATCCCAGGTATCCCATTGCAACCCATCTATCCCATCCAATCCCATCCCATCCCACCCCATTCCATCCCATCCCATCCCATCCCATCCCATCCCATCCCATCCCATCCCATCCCATCCCATCCCATCCCATCCCATCCCATCCTCTCCCATCCCAGGTATCCTATCCCATCCCAGGTAACCCATCCAAGGGATCCCATCCCAGGGATCCCATCCCATTCCAGGGATCCCAACCCATCACAGGGATCCCATTCAATCCCATCCCACGGATCCCATCCCATCCCATGGATCCCATCCCATGCCAGGCATGCCATCCCATCCCTTCCCATCCCTTCCCATCCCATCCCATCCCATCCCATCCCATCCCATCCCATCCCATCCCATCCCATCCCATCCCATCCCATCCCATCCCATCCCATCCCAAGAATCGCATCCCATCCCAACCAATCCCATCCCAGCCCATTCCATCCCATCCCATCCCATCCCATCCCATCCCATCCCATCCCATCCCATCCTGGAAATGCCATCCCCGGGATCCAATCCCATTCCCGGGATCCAATCCCAGGGATTCCATCCGATCCCAGGGATCCCATCCCATCCCAGGGATCCCATCCCATCCCATCCCATCCCATCCCAGGGATCCCATCCCATTCCATCCCATCCCATCCCATTCCTACCAATCCCATCCCAGGGATCCCATCCCATCCCATCCCATCCCATCCCATCCCATCCCATCCCATTCCAGGGATCCCATCCCAGCCCAGGGATCCCAGGCATCCCAGGCATCCCATCCCATCCCAGGGACCACATGCCATTCCATGCCATGCCATCCCATCCCAGGGATCCCATCCCAACCCAGGGATCCAATACCAGGGATCCTATCCCATACCAGGGATCCCATTCCATCCCAGGGAACCCATCCCATCCCATCCCATCCCATCCCATCCCATCCCATTCCAGGGATTCCTTCCCATGGAACCCATCCAATCCCAGGGATCCCATCCCATACCATCCCATCCCAGGGATCCCATCCCATCCCAGGGATCCCATCCCATCCCATCCCATTCCAGGGATCACATCTCATTCCAGGCATCCCATCCCAGGGATCCCATCCCATCCCAGTGTTCCCATCCCATCCCATCCCATCCCATCCATTCCCATCCCAGGAATCCCGTCCCATCCCATTCCAGTAATCCCATCCCAGGGATCCCATCCCCTCCCAGGGATCCCATCCCCTCCCAGGGATCCCATCCCAGGGATCACATCACATCCCAGGGATCACATCCCATCCCATCCCACTGATCCAATCCCATTCCAGGGATCCCATTCAAGGGATCCCATCCCATCCCATCCCATCCCATCCCATCCGAGGGATCCCCTCCCATCCGAGGGATCCCATCCCATCCCAACTCATCCCATCCCATCCCATTCCATCCCATCCCAGGGATCCCATCCCATCCCATCCCATCCCATCCCATCCCATCCCATCCCATCCCATCGCATGCCATCCCATCCCATCCCATCGCATGCCATCCCATCCCATCCCATCCAATCCCATCACATCCCATTCCATCCCATACCAACCCATCCCAGGAATCCCATCCCATTCCAGGAATCCCATCCCATTCCAGGGATCCCGTCCCATCCCAGGGATCCCATCCCAGGGATCCCATCCCATCTCATCCCAGGGATCCCATGCCATGCCATGCCATGCCATGCCATGCCATGCCATCCCATCCCATCCCATCCCATCCCATCCCATCCCAGGTATCCCATCGCAACCCATCTATCCCAGCCCATCCCATCCAATCCCATCCCACCCCATTCCATCCCATCCCATCCCATCCCATCCCATCCCATCCCATCCCATCCCATCCCAAGGATCGCATTCCATCCCAACCAATCCCATCCCATCCCATCCCAGCCCATTCCATCCCATCCCATCCCATCCCATCCCATCCCATCCCATCCCATCCCATCCCATCCCATCCTGGAGATCCCATCCCCGGGATCCCATCCCCGGGATCCCATCCCAGGGATTCCATCCCAGGGATTCCATCCCATACGAGGGATCACATTCCAGGGATCCCATCGCAGGGATCCCATCCCATCTCATCCCAGGGATCCCATAACATCCCATCCCAGGGTTCCCAACCCATCCCATCCCATCCCATCCCATCCCATCCCAGGGATCCCATCGCCACCCAGGGATCCAATCCCAGCGATCCCATCCCATCCCAGTGATCATCTCCCATCCCATCCCATCCCATTCCAGGAATCCCATCCCATTCCAGGAATCCCATCCCATCCCAGGGATCCCATCCCATCCCAGGGATCCCATCCCATCTCATTCCAGGAATCCCATCCCATTCCAGGAATCCCATCCCATCCCATCCCATCCCATCCCAGCGATCCCACCACATCCCATCCCATCCCAGATATCCCATCGCAACCCATCCCGTCCCATCCCGTCCGATCCCATCCCATCCGATCCCATCCCATCCCATCAGATCCCATCCCATCCCATCCCATCCCATCCCACGGATCCCATCCCAGGGATACCATCCCATACCATCCCATCGCAGGGATCCCATCCCATCCAAGGGATCCCATCCCATCGCAGGAATCCCATCCCATCAAAGGGATCCCATCCCAGGGATCCCATCGCATCCAAGGGATCCCATGCCATCCCATCCCATCGCAGGGATCCCATCCCATCCTAGGGATCCCATCCCATCGCAGGGATCCCATCCCATCCCATTCCAGGGATCCCATCCCAGGGATCCCATCCCATCCCATTCCATCCTATCCTAGTGATCCTATCCTATTCCAGGGATCCCATCCCATCCCATCCCATCCCATCCCATCCCATCCCAGGGATCCCCTCCCATCCCAGGGATCCCATCCCATCCAACCCCATGCCATCCCATCCCATCCCATCCCATCCCATCCCATCCAAGGGACCCCATCCCATCCCATCCCATCCCATCCCATCCCATTCCATCCCATCCCATCCCATCCCATCCCATCCCACGGATCCCATCCCAGGCATGCCATCCCATCCCATCCCATCGCAGGGATCCCATCCCATCCCATCCCAGGGATCCCTTCCAATGGAACCCATCCTATCCCAGGGATACCATCCCATCCCATCCCATACCATGCCAGGGATCCCATCCCATCCCAGTGTTCCCATCCCATCCCATCCCATCCCATCCCATCCCATCCCATCCCATCCATTCCCATCCCAGGAATCCCGTCCCATCCCATTCCAGTAATCCCATCGCAGGGATCCCATCCCCTCCCAGGGATCCCATCCCATCCCAGGGATCCCATCCCAGGGATCCCATCCCATCCCAGGGATCACATCCCATCCCATCCCAGTGATCCAATCCCATTCCAGGGATCCCATTCAAGGGATCCCATCCCATCCCATCCCATCCCATCCCATCACATCCCATCCCATCCCATCCCATCCCATCCGATCCCATCCCAGCCCATCCCATCCCATCAAAGGGATCCCATCCCATCAAAGGGATCCCATCCCAGGGATCCCATCCCATCCCAGGGATCCCATGCCATCCCATCCCATCCCATCCCAGGGATCCCATCCCATCCCATCCCAGGGTTCCCATCCCATCCCAGCGATCCCATCCCATCCCATCCCATTCCAGGAATCCCATCCCATTCCAGGAATCTCATCCCATTCCAGGGATCCCGTCCCATCCCAGGGATCCCATCCCAGGGATCCCATCCCATCCCAGGGATTCCATCCCATCCCAGGGATCCCATCCCATACGAGGGATAACAGTCCAGGGATCCCATCGCTGGTATCCCATCCCATCTCATCCTAGGGATCCCATAACATCCCATCCCAGGGTTCCCAACCCATCCCAACACATCCCATCCCATGGATCCCATCCCATCCCAGGGATCCCATCCCATCCCAACTCATCCCATCCCATCCCATCCCAACCCATCCCATCCCATCCCAGGGATCCCATCCCATCCCATCCCAGGGATCCCATCCCATCCCATCCCATTCCATCCCATCCCAGGGACCCCTTCCCATCCCATCCCATCCCATCCCATGCCATCCCATCCCATCCCATCCAATCCCATCACATCCCCTTCCATCCCATACCAACCCATCCCAGGAATCCCATCCCATCCCATTCCAGGAATCCCATCCCATTCCAGGAATCCCATCCCATTCCAGGGATCCCGTCCCATCCCAGGGATCCCATCCCAGGGATCCCATACCATCTCATCCCAGGGATCCCATGCCATGCCATGCCATGCCATGCCATGCCATCCCATCCCATCCCATCCCATCCCAGGTATCCCATCGCAACCCATCTATCCCAGCCCATCCCATCCAATCCCATCCCACCCCATTCCATTCCATCCCATCCCATCCCATCCCATCCCATCCCATCCCATCCCATCCCATCCCATCCCAAGGATCGCATTCCATCCCAACCAATCCCATCCCAGCCCATCCCTTCCCATCCCATCCCATCCCATCCCACGGATCCCATCCCAGGCATGCCATCCCATCCCATCCCATCCTAGGGATCCCATCCCATCGCAGGAATCCCATCCCATTCCAGGGATCCCATCCCAGGGATCCCATCCCATCCCAACCCATCCCATCCTAGTGATCCCATCCCATTCCAGGGATCCCATTCCAGGGATCCCATTCCAGGGATCCCATCCCATCCCATCCCATCCGAGGGATCACATCCCATCCCATCCCATCCCAGGGATCCCCTCCCATCCCAGGGATCCCATCCCATCCAACCCCATGCCATCACATCCGATCCCATCCCATCCAAGGGACCCCATCCCATCCCATCCCATCCCATCCCATCCCATCCCATCCCATTCCATCCCATCCCATCCCATCCCATCCCATCCCATCCCACGGATCCCATCCCAGGCATGCCATCCCATCCCATCCCATCGCAGGGATCCCATCCCATGCCATCCCAGGGATCCCTTCCAATGGAACCCATCCAATCCCAGGGATACCATCCCATCCCATCCCATACCATGCCAGGGATCCCATCCCATCCCAGTGTTCCCATCCCATCCCATCCCATCCCATCCATTCCCATCCCAGGAATCCCGTCCCATCCCATTCCAGTAATCCCATCCCAGGGATCCCATCCCATCTCATTCCAGGAATCCCATCCCATTCCAGGAATCCCATCCCATCCCATCCCATCCCACGGATCCCATCCCAGGGATACCATCCCATCCCATCCCATCGCAGGGATCCCATCCCATCCAAAGGATCCCATCCCATCGCAGGGATCCCATCCCATCAAAGGGATCCCATCCCAGGGATCCCATCGCATCCAAGGGATCCCATGCCATCCCATCCCATCGCAGGGATCCCATCCCATCCTAGGGATCCCATCCCATCGCAGGAATCCCATCCCATTCCAGGGATCCCATCCCAGGGATCCCATCCCATCCCAACCCATCCCATCCTAGTGATCCCATCCCATTCCAGGGATCCCATCCCATCCCATCCGAGGGATCACATCCCATCCCATCCCATCCCAGGGATCCCCTCCCATCCCAGGGATCCCATCCCATCCAACCCCATGCCATCACATCCGATCCCATCCCATCCAAGGGACCCCATCCCATCCCATCCCATCCCATCCCATTCCATCCCATCCCATCCCATCCCATCCCATCCCATCCCATCCCATCCCACGGATCCCATCCCAGGCATGCCATCCCATCCCATCCCATCGCAGGGATCCCATCCCATCCCATCCCAGGGATCCCTTCCAATGGAACCCATCCAATCCCAGGGATACCATCCCATCCCATCCCATACCATGCCAGGGATCCCATCCCATCCCAGTGTTCCCATCCCATCCCATCCCATCCCATCCCATCCATTCCCATCCCAGGAATCCCGTCCCATCCCATTCCAGTAATCCCATCCCAGGGATCCCATCCCATCTCATTCCAGGAATCCCATCCCATTCCAGGAATCCCATCCCATCCCATCCCATCCCAGCGATCCCACCACATCCCATCCCATCCCAGATATCCCATCGCAACCCATCCCATCCCATCCCGTCCGATCCCATCCCATCCGATCCCATCCCATCCCATCAGATCCCATCCCATCCCATCCCATCCCATCCCATCCCATCCCATCCCACGGATCCCATCCCAGGGATACCATCCCATACCATCCCATCGCAGGGATCCCATCCCATCCAAGGGATCCCATCCCATCGCAGGGATCCCATCCCATCAAAGGGATCCCATCCCAGGGATCCCATCGCATCCAAGGGATCCCATGCCATCCCATCCCATCGCAGGGATCCCATCCCATCCTAGGGATCCCATCCCATCGCAGGGATCCCATCCCATCCCATTCCAGGGATCCCATCCCAGGGATCCCATCCCATCCCAACCCATCCTATCCTAGTGATCCTATCCTATTCCAGGGATCCCATTCCAGGGATCCCATTCCAGGGATCCCATCCCATCCCATCCGAGGAATCACATCCCATCCCATCCCATCCCATCCCATCCCATCCCAGGGATCCCCTCCCATCCCATCCCAGGGATCCCATCCCATCCCATCCCATTCCATCCCATCCCAGGGACCCCTTCCCATCCCATCCCATCCCATGCCATCCCATCCCATCCCATCCAATCCCATCACATCCCCTTCCATCCCATACCAACCCATCCCAGGAATCCCATCCCATCCCATTCCAGGAATCCCATCCCATTCCAGGAATCCCATCCCATTCCAGGGATCCCGTCCCATCCCAGGGATCCCATCCCAGGGATCCCATACCATCTCATCCCAGGGATCCCATGCCATGCCATGCCATGCCATGCCATGCCATGCCATGCCATCCCATCCCATCCCATCCCAGGTATCCCATCGCAACCCATCTATCCCAGCCCATCCCATCCAATCCCATCCCACCCCATTCCATTCCATCCCATCCCATCCCATCCCATCCCATCCCATCCCATCCCATCCCATCCCAAGGATCGCATTCCATCCCAACCAATCCCATCCCAGCCCATTCCATCCCATCCAATCCCATCCCATCCCATCCCATCCCATCCCATCCCATCCTATCCCATCCCATCCCGTCCTGGAGATCCCATCCCCGGGATCCCATCCCCGGGATCCCATCCCAGGGATTCCATCCCAGGGATCCCATCCCATACGAGGGATCACATTCCAGGGATCCCATCGCAGGGATCCCATCCCATCTCATCCCAGGGATCCCATAACATCCCATCCCAGGGTTCCCAACCCATCCCATCCCATCCCATCCCATCCCAGGGATCCCATCGCCACCCAGGGATCCAATCCCAGCGATCCCATCCCATCCCAGTGATCATCTCCCATCCCATCCCATCCCATCCCAAGGATCGCATTCCATCCCAACCAATCCCATCCCAGCCCATCCGATCCCATCCCATCCCATCAGATCCCATCCCATCCCATTCCATCCCATCCCATCCCACGGATCCCATCCCATCCCATCCCAGGGATCCCTTCCAATGGAACCCATCCAATCCCAGGGATACCATCCCATCCCATCCCATACCATGCCAGGGATCCCATCCCATCCCAGTGTTCCCATCCCATCCCATCCCATCCCATCCCATCCATTCCCATCCCAGGAATCCCGTCCCATCCCATTCCAGTAATCCCATCCCAGGGATCCCATCCCATCTCATTCCAGGAATCCCATCCCATTCCAGGAATCCCATCCCATCCCATCCCATCCCAGCGATCCCACCACATCCCATCCCATCCCAGATATCCCATCGCAACCCATCCCATCCCATCCCGTCCGATCCCATCCCATCCGATCCCATCCCATCCCATCAGATCCCATCCCATCCCATTCCATCCCATCCCATCCCACGTATCCCATCCCAGGGATACCATCCCATCCCATCCCATCGCAGGGATCCCATCCCATCCAAAGGATCCCATCCCATCGCAGGGATCCCATCCCATCAAAGGGATCCCATCCCAGGGATCCCATCGCATCCAAGGGATCCCATGCCATCCCATCCCATCGCAGGGATCCCATCCCATCCTAGGGATCCCATCCCATCGCAGGGATCCCATCCCATCAAAGGGATCCCATCCCAGGGATCCCATCGCATCCAAGGGATCCCATGCCATCCCATCCCATCGCAGGGATCCCATCCCATCCTAGGGATCCCATCCCATCGCAGGAATCCCATCCCATTCCAGGGATCCCATCCCAGGGATCCCATCCCATCCCAACCCATCCCATCCTAGTGATCCCATCCCATTCCAGGGATCCCATCCCATCCCATCCGAGGGATCACATCCCATCCCATCCCATCCCAGGGATCCCCTCCCATCCCAGGGATCCCATCCCATCCAACCCCATGCCATCACATCCGATCCCATCCCATCCAAGGGACCCCATCCCATCCCATCCCATCCCATCCCATTCCATCCCATCCCATCCCATCCCATCCCATCCCATCCCATCCCATCCCACGGATCCCATCCCAGGCATGCCATCCCATCCCATCCCATCGCAGGGATCCCATCCCATCCCATCCCAGGGATCCCTTCCAATGGAACCCATCCAATCCCAGGGATACCATCCCATCCCATCCCATACCATGCCAGGGATCCCATCCCATCCCAGTGTTCCCATCCCATCCCATCCCATCCCATCCATTCCCATCCCAGGAATCCCGTCCCATCCCATTCCAGTAATCCCATCCCAGGGATCCCATCCCATCTCATTCCAGGAATCCCATCCCATTCCAGGAATCCCATCCCATCCCATCCCATCCCAGCGATCCCACCACATCCCATCCCATCCCAGATATCCCATCGCAACCCATCCCATCCCATCCCGTCCGATCCCATCCCATCCGATCCCATCCCATCCCATCAGATCCCATCCCATCCCATCCCATCCCATCCCATCCCATCCCATCCCACGGATCCCATCCCAGGGATACCATCCCATACCATCCCATCGCAGGGATCCCATCCCATCCAAGGGATCCCATCCCATCGCAGGGATCCCATCCCATCAAAGGGATCCCATCCCAGGGATCCCATCGCATCCAAGGGATCCCATGCCATCCCATCCCATCGCAGGGATCCCATCCCATCCTAGGGATCCCATCCCATCGCAGGGATCCCATCCCATCCCATTCCAGGGATCCCATCCCAGGGATCCCATCCCATCCCAACCCATCCTATCCTAGTGATCCTATCCTATTCCAGGGATCCCATTCCAGGGATCCCATTCCAGGGATCCCATCCCATCCCATCCGAGGAATCACATCCCATCCCATCCCATCCCATCCCATCCCATCCCAGGGATCCCCTCCCATCCCATCCCAGGGATCCCATCCCATCCCATCCCATTCCATCCCATCCCAGGGACCCCTTCCCATCCCATCCCATCCCATGCCATCCCATCCCATCCCATCCAATCCCATCACATCCCCTTCCATCCCATACCAACCCATCCCAGGAATCCCATCCCATCCCATTCCAGGAATCCCATCCCATTCCAGGAATCCCATCCCATTCCAGGGATCCCGTCCCATCCCAGGGATCCCATCCCAGGGATCCCATACCATCTCATCCCAGGGATCCCATGCCATGCCATGCCATGCCATGCCATGCCATGCCATGCCATCCCATCCCATCCCATCCCAGGTATCCCATCGCAACCCATCTATCCCAGCCCATCCCATCCAATCCCATCCCACCCCATTCCATTCCATCCCATCCCATCCCATCCCATCCCATCCCATCCCATCCCATCCCATCCCAAGGATCGCATTCCATCCCAACCAATCCCATCCCAGCCCATTCCATCCCATCCAATCCCATCCCATCCCATCCCATCCCATCCCATCCCATCCTATCCCATCCCATCCCGTCCTGGAGATCCCATCCCCGGGATCCCATCCCCGGGATCCCATCCCAGGGATTCCATCCCAGGGATCCCATCCCATACGAGGGATCACATTCCAGGGATCCCATCGCAGGGATCCCATCCCATCTCATCCCAGGGATCCCATAACATCCCATCCCAGGGTTCCCAACCCATCCCATCCCATCCCATCCCATCCCAGGGATCCCATCGCCACCCAGGGATCCAATCCCAGCGATCCCATCCCATCCCAGTGATCATCTCCCATCCCATCCCATCCCATCCCAAGGATCGCATTCCATCCCAACCAATCCCATCCCAGCCCATCCGATCCCATCCCATCCCATCAGATCCCATCCCATCCCATTCCATCCCATCCCATCCCACGGATCCCATCCCATCCCATCCCAGGGATCCCTTCCAATGGAACCCATCCAATCCCAGGGATACCATCCCATCCCATCCCATACCATGCCAGGGATCCCATCCCATCCCAGTGTTCCCATCCCATCCCATCCCATCCCATCCCATCCATTCCCATCCCAGGAATCCCGTCCCATCCCATTCCAGTAATCCCATCCCAGGGATCCCATCCCATCTCATTCCAGGAATCCCATCCCATTCCAGGAATCCCATCCCATCCCATCCCATCCCAGCGATCCCACCACATCCCATCCCATCCCAGATATCCCATCGCAACCCATCCCATCCCATCCCGTCCGATCCCATCCCATCCGATCCCATCCCATCCCATCAGATCCCATCCCATCCCATTCCATCCCATCCCATCCCACGTATCCCATCCCAGGGATACCATCCCATCCCATCCCATCGCAGGGATCCCATCCCATCCAAAGGATCCCATCCCATCGCAGGGATCCCATCCCATCAAAGGGATCCCATCCCAGGGATCCCATCGCATCCAAGGGATCCCATGCCATCCCATCCCATCGCAGGGATCCCATCCCATCCTAGGGATCCCATCCCATCGCAGGAATCCCATCCCATTCCAGGGATCCCATCCCAGGGATCCCATCCCATCCCAACCCATCCCATCCTAGTGATCCCATCCCATTCCAGGGATCCCATTCCAGGGATCCCATTCCAGGGATCCCATCCCATCCCATCCCATCCGAGGGATCACATCCCATCCCATCCCATCCCAGGGATCCCCTCCCATCCCAGGGATCCCATCCCATCCAACCCCATGCCATCACATCCGATCCCATCCCATCCAAGGGACCCCATCCCATCCCATCCCATCCCATCCCATTCCATCCCATCCCATCCCATCCCATCCCATCCCATCCCATCCCATCCCACGGATCCCATCCCAGGCATGCCATCCCATCCCATCCCATCGCAGGGATCCCATCCCATCCCATCCCAGGGATCCCTTCCAATGGAACCCATCCAATCCCAGGGATACCATCCCATCCCATCCCATACCATGCCAGGGATCCCATCCCATCCCAGTGTTCCCATCCCATCCCATCCCATCCCATCCCATCCATTCCCATCCCAGGAATCCCGTCCCATCCCATTCCAGTAATCCCATCCCAGGGATCCCATCCCATCTCATTCCAGGAATCCCATCCCATTCCAGGAATCCCATCCCATCCCATCCCATCCCAGCGATCCCACCACATCCCATCCCATCCCAGATATCCCATCGCAACCCATCCCATCCCATCCCGTCCGATCCCATCCCATCCGATCCCATCCCATCCCATCAGATCCCATCCCATCCCATCCCATCCCATCCCATCCCACGGATCCCATCCCAGGGATACCATCCCATACCATCCCATCGCAGGGATCCCATCCCATCCAAGGGATCCCATCCCATCGCAGGGATCCCATCCCATCAAAGGGATCCCATCCCAGGGATCCCATCGCATCCAAGGGATCCCATGCCATCCCATCCCATCGCAGGGATCCCATCCCATCCTAGGGATCCCATCCCATCGCAGGGATCCCATCCCATCCCATTCCAGGGATCCCATCCCAGGGATCCCATCCCATCCCAACCCATCCTATCCTAGTGATCCTATCCTATTCCAGGGATCCCATTCCAGGGATCCCATTCCAGGGATCCCATCCCATCCCATCCCATCCGAGGAATCACATCCCATCCCATCCCATCCCATCCCATCCCATCCCATCCCATCCCATCCCATCCCATCCCAGGGATCCCCTCCCATCCCATCCCAGGGATCCCATCCCATCCCATCCCATTCCATCCCATCCCAGGGACCCCTTCCCATCCCATCCCATCCCATGCCATCCCATCCCATCCCATCCAATCCCATCACATCCCCTTCCATCCCATACCAACCCATCCCAGGAATCCCATCCCATCCCATTCCAGGAATCCCATCCCATTCCAGGAATCCCATCCCATTCCAGGGATCCCGTCCCATCCCAGGGATCCCATCCCAGGGATCCCATACCATCTCATCCCAGGGATCCCATGCCATGCCATGCCATGCCATGCCATGCCATCCCATCCCATCCCAGGTATCCCATCGCAACCCATCTATCCCAGCCCATCCCATCCAATCCCATCCCACCCCATTCCATCCCATCCCATCCCATCCCATCCCATCCCATCCCATCCCATCCCAAGGATCGCATTCCATCCCAACCAATCCCATCCCAGCCCATTCCATCCCATCCCATCCCATCCCATCCCATCCCATCCCATCCCATCCTATCCCATCCCATCCCGTCCTGGAGATCCCATCCCCGGGATCCCATCCCCGGGATCCCATCCCAGGGATTCCATTCCAGGGATCCCATCCCATACGAGGGATCACATTCCAGGGATCCCATCGCAGGGATCCCATCCCATCTCATCCCAGGGATCCCATAACATCCCATCCCAGGGTTCCCACCCCATCCCATCCCATCCCATCCTAGGGATCCCATCGCCACCCAGGGATCCAATCCCAGCGATCCCATCCCATCCCAGTGATCATCTCCCATCCCATCCCATCCCATCCCATCCCATCCCAAGGATCGCATTCCATCCCAACCAATCCCATCCCAGCCCATCCGATCCCATCCCATCCCATCAGATCCCATCCCATCCCATTCCATCCCATCCCATCCCACGGATCCCATCCCAGGGATACCATCCCATCCCATCCCATCGCAGGGATCCCATCCCATCCAAAGGATCCCATCCCATCGCAGGGATCCCATCCCATCAAAGGGATCCCATCCCAGGGATCCCATCGCATCCAAGGGATCCCATGCCATCCCATCCCATCGCAGGGATCCCATCCCATCCTAGGGATCCCATCCCATCGCAGGAATCCCATCCCATTCCAGGGATCCCATCCCAGGGATCCCATCCCATCCCAACCCATCCCATCCTAGTGATCCCATCCCATTCCAGGGATCCCATTCCAGGGATCCCATTCCAGGGATCCCATCCCATCCCATCCCATCCGAGGGATCACATCCCATCCCATCCCATCCCAGGGATCCCCTCCCATCCCAGGGATCCCCTCCCATCCAACCCCATGCCATCACATCCGATCCCATCCCATCCAAGGGACCCCATCCCATCCCATCCCATCCCATCCCATTCCATCCCATCCCATCCCATCCCATCCCATCCCATCCCATCCCACGGATCCCATCCCAGGCATGCCATCCCATCCCATCCCATCGCAGGGATCCCATCCCATCCCATCCCAGGGATCCCTTCCAATGGAACCCATCCAATCCCAGGGATACCATCCCATCCCATCCCATACCATGCCAGGGATCCCATCCCATCCCAGTGTTCCCATCCCATCCCATCCATTCCCATCCCAGGAATCCCGTCCCATCCCATTCCAGTAATCCCATCCCAGGGATCCCATCCCAGGTATCCCATCACATCCCAGGGATCACATCCCATCCCATCCCAGTGATCCAATCCCATTCCAGGGATCCCATTCAAGGGATCCCATCCCATCCCATCCCATCCCATCCCATCCGTTCCCATCCCATCCCATCCCATCCCATCAAAGGGATCCCATCCCATCAAAGGGATCCCATCCCATCAAAGGGATCCCATCCCATCAAAGGGATCCCATCCCAGGGATCCCATCCCATCCCAGGGATCCCATGCCATCCCATCCCATCCCATCCCAGGGATCCCATCCCATCCCATCCCATCCCATCCCATCCCATCCCATCCCATCCCAGGGTTCCCATCCCATCCCAGCGATCCCATCCCATCCCATCCCATCCCATCCCATCCCATCCCAGGGATCCCATCCCATCCCAGGGATCCCATCCCATCCCATCCCAGGGATCCCATCCCATCCCATTCCACCCCATCCCAGGGATCCCATCCCATCCGATCCCAGGGATCCCATCCCATCCCATCCCATCCCATCCCATCCCATCCCATCCCAGGGATCCCATCCCATTCCATCCCATCCCATCCCATCCCATCCCATGCCATCCCATCCCATCCCATCCCATCCCATCCCATCCCATCCCATCCAATCCCATCACATCCCATCCCATCCCATACCAACCCATCCCAGGAATCCCATCCCATCCCATTGCAGGAATCCTATCCCATTCCAGGAATCCCATCCCATTCCAGGCATCCCATCCCATCCCAGCCATCCCATGCCATCCCATTCCATGCCATCCCATCCCATGCCATCCCATCCCAGGGATCCCATCCCAGGAATCGCATCCCAGGGATCCCATCCCAACCCAGGGATCCAATACCAGGGATCCTATCCCATACCAGGGATCCCATCCCATCCCAGTGTTCCCATCCCATCCCATCCCAGTGTTCCCATCCCATCCCATCCCATCCATTCCCATCCCAGGAATCCCATCCCATCCCATTCCAGTACTACCCTCCCAGGGATCCCATCCCATCCCAGGGATCCCATCCCAGGGATCCCATCCCATCCCAGGGATCACATCCCATCCCATCCCATCCCAGTGATCCCATCCCATTCCAGGGATCCCATTCCAGGGATCCCATCCCATCCCATCCCATCCGAGGGATTCCCTCCCATCCGAGGGATCCCATCCCCTCACATCCCATCCCATCCCATCCCATCCCATCCCATCCCATCCCATCCCATCCCATCCCATCCCATCCCAGGGATCCCATCCCATCCCAGGGATCCCATCCCATCCCAGGGATCCCATCCCATCCCATCCCATTCCATCCCATCCCAGGGATCCCATCCCATCCCATCGCATCCCATCCCATCGCATGCCATCCCATGCCATGCCATGCCATGCCATGCCATCCCATCCCATCCCATCCCATCCCATCCCATCCCATCCCAACCCATCCCAGGAATCCCATCCCATCCCATTCCAGGAATCCCATCCCATTCCAGGGATCCCATCCCATCCCTGGGATCCCATCCCATCCCTGGGATCCCATCCCAGGGATCCCATCACATCCCAGGGATCCCATCCCATCTCATCCCAGGGATCCCATCCCATTCCATCCCATCCCATTCCATCCCATCCCATCCCAGCCCATCCCACCCCATTCCATCCCATCCCATCCCATCCCATCCCATCCCATCCCATCCCATCCCATCCCATCCCATCCCATCCTCTCCCATCCCACGTATGCTATCCCATCCCAGGTAACCCATCCCATGGATCCCATCCCATCCCAGCGATGCAATCCCATCCCATCCCATCCCATCCCATCCCATCCCATCCCATCCCATCCCATCCCAAGGATCGCATCCCATCCCAACCAATCCCATCCCATCCCAGCCCATTCCTTCCCATCCCATCCCATCCCATCCCATCCCATCCCATCCTGGAGATCCCATCCCCGGAATCCCATCCCATCCGCGGGATCCCATCCCAGGGATTCCATCCCATCCCAGGGATCCCATCCCATACGAGGGATCACATTCCAGGGATCCCATCGCAGGGATCCCATCCCATCTCATCCCAGGGATCACATAACATCCCATCCCAGGGTTCCCAACCCATCCCATCCCATCCCATCCCATCCCATCCCATCCCAGGGATCCCATCGCCACCCAGGGATCCAATCCCATCCCATCCCAGTGATCCCATCCCATTCCGGGGATATCATTCCAGGGATCCCATCCCATCCCATCCCATCCGAGGGATTCCCTCCCATCCGAGGGATCCCATCCCATCCCATCCCATCCCATCCCAGGGATCCCATCCCATCCCAGGGATCCCATCCCATCCCATCCCAGGGATCCCATCCCATCCCATCCCATCCCATCCCATTCCATTCCATCCCATCCCAGGGATCCCATCCCATCGTATCCCATCCCATGCCATCCCATCCCATCCCATCCCATCGCATGCCATCCCATGCCATCCCATCCCATGCCATCCCATCCCATAACAACCCATCCCATAACAACCCATCCCAGGAATCCGATCCCATCCCATTCCAGGAATCCCATCCCATTCCAGGAATCCCATCCCATTCCAGGGATCCCATCCCATCCCTGGGATCCCATCCCAGGGATCCCATCACATCCCAGGGGTCCCATCCCATCTCATCCCAGGGATCCCATCCCAACTCATCCCATCCCATCCCATCCCATCCCTTCCTTGGGATCCCATCCCATCCCATCCCAGGGATCCCATCCCATCCCATTCCACCCCATCCCAGGGATCCCATCCCATCCCATCCCGTCCCATCCCAGGGATCCCATCCCATCGCATCCCCGCCCATCGCATCCCCGCCCATCCCATCCCATCCCATGCCATCCCATCCCATCCCATCCCAACCCATCCAATCCCATCACATCCCATCCCATCCCATCCCATCCCATACCAACCCATCCCAGGAATCCCATCCCATCCCATTGCAGGAATCCTATCCCATTCCAGGAATCCCATCCCATTCCAGGGATCCCATCCCATCCCAGCGATCCCATGCCATCCCATCCCATGCCATCCCATTCCATGACATCCCATCCCATGCCATCCCATCCCAGGGATCCCATCCCAGGAATCCCATCCCAGGGATCCCATCCCAACCCAGTGTTCCCATCCCATCCCATCCCATCCATTCCCATCCCAGGAATCCCATCCCATCCCATTCCAGTACTACCCTCCCAGGGATCCCATCCCATCCCAGGGATCCCATCCCAGGGATCCCACCCCATCCCAGGGATCCCATCCCATCCCATCCCATCCCAGTGATCCCATCCCATTCCAGGGATCCCATTCCAGGGATCCCATCCCATCCCAGGGAACCAATCCCATCCCATCCCGCCCCAGGGTTCCCATCCCATCCCAACCCATCCCATCCCATGGATCCCATCCCATGCGAGAGATCCCATCACTGGGATCCCATCCCATCCCAAGGATCCCATCCCAGGGATACCATCCCAGGTATCCCATCCCATCCCAGTGTTCCCAACCCATCCCATCCCATCCCATCCCATCCCATCCCATCCCATCCCATCCCATCCCATCCCATCCCATCCATTCCCATCCCAGGAATCCCGTCCCATCCCATTCCAGTAATCCCATCCCAGGGATCCCATTCCCTCCCAGGGATCCCATCCCATCCCAGGGATCCCATCCCAGGGATCCCATCACATCCCAGGGATGACATCCCATCCCATCCCAGTGATCCCATCCCATCCCATCCGAGGGATCCCCTCCCATCCGAGGGATCCCATCCCATCCCAACTCATCCCATCCCATCCCAGGGATCCCATCCCATCCTATCCCAGGTATCCCATCCCATCCCATCCCATTCCAACCCATCCCAGGAATCCCATCCCATCCCATTCCAGGAATCCCATCCCATTCCAGGAATCCCATCCCATTCCAGGAATCCCGTCCCGTTCCAGGGATCCCGTCCCATCCCAGGGATCCCATCCCAGGGATCCCATCCCATCCCAGGGATTCCATCGCATCCCAGGGATCCCATCCCATACGAGGGATAACATTCCAGGGATCCCATCGCTGGGATCCCATCCCATCTCATCCCAGGGATCCCATAACATCCCATCCCAGGGTTCCCAACCCATCCCAACACATCCCATCCCATGGATCCCATCCCATCCCAGGGATCCCATCCCATCCCAACTCATCCCATCCCATCCCATCCCATCCCATCCCATCCCATCCCATCCCAGGGATCCCCTCCCATCCCAGGCATGCCATCCCATCCCATCCCATCGCAGAGATCCCATCCCATCCCATCCCAGGGATCCCTTCCAATGGAACCCATCCAATCCCAGGGATACCATCCCATCCCATCCCATACCATGCCAGGGATCCCATCCCATCCCAGTGTTCCCATCCCATCCCATCCCATCCCATCCCATCCATTCCCATCGCAGGAATCCCGTCCCATCCCATTCCAGTAATCCCATCCCAGGGATCCCATCCCAGGTATCCCATCACATCCCAGGGATCACATCCCATCCCATCCCAGTGATCCAATCCCATTCCAGGGATCCCATCCCAGGAATCCCATGCCATCCCAGGGATCCCATCCCATCCCATCCCATCCCATCCAATCCCATCACATCCCATTCCATCCCATACCAACCCATCCCAGGAATCCCATCCCATACCAACCCATCCCAGGAATCCCATCCCATTCCAGGAATCCCATCCCATTCCAGGGATCCCGTCCTATCCCAGGGATCCCATCCCAGGGATCCCATCACATCCCAGGGATCCCATCCCATCTCATCCCAGGGATCCCATGCCATGCCATGCCATGCCATGCCATGCCATCCCATCCCATCCCATACCATCCCAGGGATCCCATCCCATCCCATCCCATCCCAGGGTTCCCATCCCATCCCAGCGATCCCATCCCATTCCAGGGATCACATCTCATTCCAGGCATCCCATCCCAGGGATCCCATCCCATCCCAGGGATCCCATCCCATCCCATCCCATCCCATCCCATCAAAGGGATCCCATCCCATCAAAGGGATCCCATCCCAGGGATCCCATGCCATCCCAGGGATCCCATGCCATCCCATCCCATCCCATCCCAGGGATCCCATCCCATCCCATCCCATCCCAGGGTTCCCATCCCATCCCAGCGATCCCATCCCATTCCAGTAATCCCATCCAAAGGATCCCATCCGACCCCAGGGATCCCATCCCAGGAATCCCATCACATCCCAGGGATCCCATCCCATCCCATCCCACCCCATCGATCCCATCCCATTCCAGGGATCCCATCCCATCCCATCCCATCCCATCCGAGGGATCCCCTCCCATCCGAGGGATCCCCTCCCATCCGAGGGATCCCATCCCATCCCATCCCATCCCATCCCATCGCATCCCATCCCAGGGATCCCATCCCATCCCATCCCAGGCATCCCATCCCATCCCATCCCATCCCATGCCATCCCATCGCATCCCATCCCAACCCATACCACCCCATCCCATCCCATTCCACCCCATCCCATTCCACCCCATCCCATCCCATCCCATCCCATCCCATCCCATCCCATCCCATCCCATCCCATCCCATCCCATCCCATTACAGGAATACCATCCCATGGATCCCATCCCAGGGATACCATCCCATCCCATGCCATCGCAGGGATCCCATCCCATCGCAGGGATCCCATCCCATCGCAGGGATCCCATTCCAGGGATCCCATCGCAGGGATCACATCCCATCCCATCACAGGGTTCCCATCCCACCCCATCCCATCCCATGGATCCCATCCCGTCCCATGGATCCCATCCCATCCCACCCCATCCCATCCCATGGATCCCATCCCATCCCAGGAATCCCATCCCATCCCATCCCATCCCATCCCATCCCATCCCATCCCATCCCATCCCATCCCATCCAAGGGATCCCATCCCATCCCAACCCATCTCATCCCACCCCTTCCCATCCCATCCCATCCCATCCCATCCCATCCCATCCCATCCCATCCCATCCCATTCCAGGGATCCCCTCCCATCCCAGGGATCCCATCCCATCCCAGCCCATCCCATCCCATCCCATCTCATCCCATCCCATGAATCCCAGGGATCCCATCCCAGGGATCCCATCCCAGGGATCCCATCCCATACGAGGTATCACATCCCAGGGAACCCATCCCAGGGATCCAATCCCATCCCATCCCATCCCATCCCAGGCATCCAATCCTATCCCCTCTCATCGCAGGGATCACATCCCATCCCATCCCATGCAATCCCATCCCAGGGATCCCATCCCAACCCAGGGATCCAATACCAGGGATCCTATCCCATACCAGGGATACCATCCCATCCCAGGGAACCCATCCCATCCCATCCCATCCCAGGTATCCCATCGCAACCCATCTATCCCATCCAATCCCATCCCACCCCATTCCATCCCATCCCATCCCATCCCATCCCGTCCCATCCCATCCCATCCCAGTGATCCCATCCCATTCCGGGGATATCATTCCAGGGATCCCATCCCATCCCATCCCATCCGAGGGATTCCCTCCCACCCGAGGGATCCCATCCCATCCCATCCCATCCCATCCCAGGGATCCCATCCCATCCCAGGGATCCCATCCCATCCCATCCCAGGGATCCCATCCCATCCCATCCCATCCCATCCCATTCCATTCCATCCCATCCCAGGGATCCCATCCCATCGTATCCCATCCCATGCCATCCCATCCCATCCCATCCCATCGCATGCCATCCCATGCCATCCCATCCCATGCCATCCCATCCCATAACAACCCATCCCATAACAACCCATCCCAGGAATCCGATCCCATCCCATTCCAGGAATCCCATCCCATTCCAGGAATCCCATCCCATTCCAGGGATCCCATCCCATCCCTGGGATCCCATCCCAGGGATCCCATCACATCCCAGGGGTCCCATCCCATCTCATCCCAGGGATCCCATCCCAACTCATCCCATCCCATCCCATCCCATCCCATCCCAGGGATCCCATCCCATCCCATCCCATCCCATCCCAGGTATCCCATCGCAACCCATCTATCCCAGCCCATCCCATCCAATCCCATCCCACCCCATTCCATTCCATCCCATCCCATCCCATCCCATCCCATCCCATCCCATCCCAAGAATCGCATTCCATCCCATTCCACCCCATCCCATCCCATCCCAGGGATCCCATCCCATCCCATCCCATGCAATCCCATCCCAGGGATCCCTTCCCAGGGATCCCATCCCAGGGATCCCATCCCAACCCAGGGATCCAATACCAGGCATCCTATCCCATACCAGGGATACCATCCCATCCCAGGGAACCCATCCCATCCCATCCCATCCCAGGTATCCCATCGCAACCCATCTATCCCATCCAATCCCATTCCACCCCATTCCATCCCATCCCATCCCGTCCCATCCCATCCCATCCCAGTGATCCCATCCCATTCCGGGGATATCATTCCAGGGATCCCATCATATCCCATCCCATCCCTTCCGAGGGATTCCCTCCCATCCGAGGGATCCCATCCCATCCCATCCCATCCCATCCCAGGGATCCCATCCCATCCCAGGGATCCCATCCCATCCATCCCAGGGATCCCATCCCATCCCATTGCCGGAATCCTATCCCATTCCAGGAATCCCATCCCATTCCAGGCATCCCATCCCATCCCAGCCATCCCATGCCATCCCATTCCATGCCATCCCATTCCATGCCATCCCATCCCATGCCATCCCATCCCAGGGATCCCATCCCAGGGATCCCATCCCAACCCAGGGATCGAATACCAGGGATCCTATCCCATACCACGGATCCCATCCCATCCCAGTGTTCCCATCCCATCCCATCCCATCCATTCCCATCCCAGGAATCCCATCCCATCCCATTCCAGTACTACCCTCCCAGGGATCCCATCCCATCCCAGGGATCCCATCCCAGGGATCCCATCCCATCCCAGGGATCACATCCCATCCCATCCCATCCCAGTGATCCCATCCCATTCCAGGGATCCCATTCCAGGGATCCCATCCCATCCCATCCCATCCGAGGGATTCCCTCCCATCCGAGGGATCCCATCCCCTCACATCCCATCCCATCCCATCCCATCCCATCCCATCCCATCCCATCCCAGGGATCCCATCCCATCCCAGGGATCCCATCCCATCCCATCCCAGGGATCCCATCCCATCCCAGGGATCCCATCCCATCCCATCCCATTCCATCCCATCCCAGGGATCCCATCCCATCCCATCGCATCCCATCCCATCGCATCCCATCCCATGCCATGCCATGCCATGCCATGCCATGCCATGCCATCCCATCCCATCCCATCCCAACCCATCCCAGGAATCCCATCCCATCCCATTCCAGGAATCCCATCCCATTCCTGGGATCCCATCCCATCCCTGGGATCCCATCCCATCCCTGGGATCCCATCCCAGGGATCCCATCACATCCCAGGGATCCCATCCCATCTCATCCCAGGGATCCCATCCCATTCCATCCCATCCCATTCCATCCCATCCCATTCCATCCCATCCCATCCCAGCCCATCCCATCCCATCCCATCCCATCCCATCCCATCCCATCCCATCCCATCCCATCCCATCCCATCCTCTCCCATCCCACGTATGCTATCCCATCCCAGGTAACCCATCCAAGGGATCCCATCCCAGGGATCCCATCCCATCCCAGGGATCCCAACCCATCCCAGGGATCCCATTTCATCTGTTCCCATCCCAGGGATCCCATTCAATCCCATTCCAGGGATCCCATCCCATCCCAACCCATCCCATCCCATGGATCCCATCCCATCCCAGCGATGCAATCCCATCCCATCCCATCCCATCCCATCCCATCCCATCCCATCCCATCCCATCCCATCCCATCCCATCCCAAGGATCGCATCCCATCCCAACCAATCCCATCCCATCCCAGCCCATTCCTTCCCATCCCATCCCATCGCATCCCATCCCATCCTGGAGATCCCATCCCCGGGATCCCATCCCATCCCCGGGATCCCATCCCAGGGATTCCATCCCATCCCAGGGATTCCATCCCATTCCAGGAATCCCAACCCATTCCAGGAATCCCATCACATCCCAGGGATCCCATCCCATCTCATCCCAGGGATCCCATCCCATCTCATCCCAGGGATCGCATCCCATCCCATCCAATCCCATCCCATCCCATCCCATCCCATCCCATCCCATCCCATCCCATCCCAGGGATCACATCCCATCCCATCCCATCCCAGGGATCCCCTCCCATCCCAGGGATCCCATCCCATCCAACCCCATGCCATCCCATCCCATCCCATCCCATCCCATCCCATCCCATCCCGTCCCATCCCAGGGATACCATCCCAGGGATCCCATGCCATCCCATCCCAGGGAACCAATCCCATCCCATCCCGCCCCAGGGTTCCCATCCCATCCCAACCCATCCCATCCCATGGATCCCATCCCATGCGAGAGATCCCATCACTGGGATCCCATCCCATCCCAAGGATCCCATCCCAGGGATACCATCCCAGGTATCCCATCCCATCCCAGTGTTCCCAACCCATCCCATCCCATCCCATCCCATCCCATCCCATCCCATCCCATCCCATCCCATCCCATCCATTCCCATCCCAGGAATCCCGTCCCATCCCATTCCAGTAATCCCATCCCAGGGATCCCATTCCCTCCCAGGGATCCCATCCCATCCCAGGGATCCCATCCCAGGGATCCCATCACATCCCAGGGATGACATCCCATCCCATCCCAGTGATCCCATCCCATCCCATCCCATCCGAGGGATCCCCTCCCATCCGAGGGATCCCATCCCATCCCAACTCATCCCATCCCATCCCAGGGATCCCATCCCATCCTATCCCAGGTATCCCATCCCATCCCATCCCATTCCATCCCATCCCAGGGATCCCATCCCATCCCATGCCATCCCATCCCATGCCATCCAATCCCATCACATCCCATTCCATCCCATACCAACCCATCCCAGGAATCCCATCCCATCCCATTCCAGGAATCCCATCCCATTCCAGGAATCCCATCCCATTCCAGGAATCCCGTCCCGTTCCAGGGATCCCGTCCCATCCCAGGGATCCCATCCCAGGGATCCCATCCCATCCCAGGGATTCCATCGCATCCCAGGGATCCCATCCCATACGAGGGATAACATTCCAGGGATCCCATCGCTGGGATCCCATCCCATCTCATCCCAGGGATCCCATAACATCCCATCCCAGGGTTCCCAACCCATCCCAACACATCCCATCCCATGGATCCCATCCCATCCCAGGGATCCCATCCCATCCCATCCCATCCCATCCCATCCCATCCCAGGGATCCCCTCCCATCCCAGGCATGCCATCCCATCCCATCCCATTGCAGGGATCCCATCCCATCCCATCCCAGGGATCCCTTCCAATGGAACCCATCCAATCCCAGGGATACCATCCCATCCCATCCCATACCATGCCAGGGATCCCATCCCATCCCAGTGTTCCCATCCCATCCCATCCCATCCCATCCATTCCCATCGCAGGAATCCCGTCCCATCCCATTCCAGTAATCCCATCCCAGGGATCCCATCCCAGGTATCCCATCACATCCCAGGGATCACATCCCATCCCATCCCATCCCAGTGATCCAATCCCATTCCAGGGATCCCATCCCAGGAATCCCATGCCATCCCAGGGATCCCATCCCATCCCATCCCATCCCATCCAATCCCATCACATCCCATTCCATCCCATACCAACCCATCCCAGGAATCCCATCCCATACCAACCCATCCCAGGAATCCCATCCCATTCCAGGAATCCCATCCCATTCCAGGGATCCCGTCCTATCCCAGGGATCCCATCCCAGGGATCCCATCACATCCCAGGGATCCCATCCCATCTCATCCCAGGGATCCCATGCCATGCCATGCCATGCCATGCCATGCCATGCCATCCCATCCCATACCATCCCAGGGATCCCATCCCATCCCATCCCATCCCAGGGTTCCCATCCCATCCCAGCGATCCCATCCCATTCCAGGGATCACATCTCATTCCAGGCATCCCATCCCAGGGATCCCATCCCATCCCAGGGATCCCATCCCATCCCATCCCATCCCATCCCATCAAAGGGATCCCATCCCATCAAAGGGATCCCATCCCAGGGATCCCATGCCATCCCAGGGATCCCATGCCATCCCATCCCATCCCATCCCAGGGATCCCATCCCATCCCATCCCATCCCAGGGTTCCCATCCCATCCCAGCGATCCCATCCCATTCCAGTAATCCCATCCAAAGGATCCAATCCGACCCCAGGGATCCCATCCCAGGAATCCCATCACATCCCAGAGATCCCATCCCATCCCACCCCATCGATCCCATCCCATTCCAGGGATCCCATCCCATCCCATCCCATCCCATCCGAGGGATCCCCTCCCATCCGAGGGATCCCCTCCCATCCGAGGGATCCCATCCCATCCCATCCCATCCCATCCCATCGCATCCCATCCCAGGGATCCCATCCCATCCCATCCCAGGCATCCCATCCCATCCCATCCCATCCCATCCCATCCCATGCCATCCCATCGCATCCCATCCCAACCCATACCACCCCATCCCATCCCATTCCACCCCATCCCATTCCACCCCATCCCATCCCATCCCATCCCATCCCATCCCATCCCATCCCATCCCATCCCATTACAGGAATACCATCCCATGGATCCCATCCCAGGGATACCATCCCATCCCATGCCATCGCAGGGATCCCATCCCATCGCAGGGATCCCATCCCATCGCAGGGATCCCATTCCAGGGATCCCATCGCAGGGATCACATCCCATCCCATCACAGGGTTCCCATCCCACCCCATCCCATCCCATGAATCCCATCCCGTCCCATGGATCCCATCCCATCCCACCCCATCCCATCCCATGGATCCCATCCCATCCCAGGAATCCCATCCCATCCCATCCCATCCCATCCCATCCAAGGGATCCCATCCCATCCCAACCCATCTCATCCCACCCCTTCCCATCCCATCCCATCCCATCCCATCCCATCCCATCCCATCCCATCCCATTCCAGGGATCCCCTCCCATCCCAGGGATCCCATCCCATCCCAGCCCATCCCATCCCATCCCATCTCATCCCATCCCATGAATCCCAGGGATCCCATCCCAGGGATCCCATCCCAGGGATCCCATCCCATACGAGGTATCACATCCCAGGGATCCCATCCCAGGGATCCAATCCCATCCCATCCCATCCCATCCCAGGCATCCAATCCTATCCCCTCTCATCGCAGGGATCACATCCCATCCCATCCCAGGGTTCCCATCCCAACCCATCCCATCCCATGCATACCATCCGATCCCAGACATCCCATCCCAGACATCCCATCCCAGACATCCCATCCCATCCCAGCCCATCCCAGGGATCCCATCCCAGGGATCCCATCCCATCCCAGGGATCCAATACCAGGGATACTATCCCATACCAGGGATCCCATCCCATCCTAGGGAACCCATCCCATCCCATCCCATCCCATCCCATCCCAGGGATCCCTTCCCATGGAACCCATCCAATCCCAGGGATCCCATCCCATCCCATACCATCCCCTCCCAGGGATCCCATCCATCACAGGTATACCATCCCAGAGATCCCATCCCATCCCAGGGATCCCATCCCATTCCATCCCATCCCATCCCATTCCAGGGATCACATCTCCTTCCAGGCATCCCATCCCAGGGATCCCATCCCATCCCAGGGATCCCATCCCATCCATCCCATCCCATCCCAGGAATCCCATCCCAGGGATCCCATCGCATCCCATCCCATCCCATCCCATCCCATCCCATCCCATCCCATCGATCCCAACCCAGGGATCCCATCCCATCCCAGCGATCCCCTCTCATCACAGGGATCCCATCCCATCACATCTCATTCCACAGATCCCATCCCAGGAATCCCATCACATCCCTTCCCATCCCATCCCATTCCATCCCATCCCATCGATCCCATCCCAGGGATTCCATCCCAGGGATCCCATCCCATGGATCCCATCCCATCCCAGGGATCCTATCGCCTCCCAGGGATCCAATCCCAGCGATCCTATCCCATCCCAGTGATCATATCCCATCCCATCCCATCCCAACCCATCCCAGGAATCCCATCCCATCCCATTCCAGGAATCCCATCCCATTCCGGGAATCCCATCCCATTCCAGGAATCCCATCCCGTTCCAGGGATCGCATTCCAGGGATCCCATCCTATCCCATCCCAGGCATCCAATCCCATCCTATCCCAGGGTTCCCATCCCATCACAACCCATCCCATCCCAGGCATCCAATCCCATCCCATCCCAGGGTTCCCATCCCATCCCAACCCATCCCATCCCATGGATACCATCCGATCCCAGAGATCCCATCCCAGGGATGCCATCCCATCCCATCCCATCCCATTTCATCCCATCCCATCCCAGGGATCCCATCCCAGGGATCCCATCCCATCCCAGGGATCCAATACCAGGGATACTAACCCATACCAGGGATCCCATCCCATCCCAGGGAACCCATCCCATCCCATCCCGTCCCATCCCAGGGATCCCTTCCCATGGAACCCATCCAATCCCAGGGATCCCATCCCATCCCATACCATCCCATCCCAGGGAACCCTTCCATCACAGGTATACCATCCCAGGGATCCCATCCCATCCCAGGGATCCCATCCCATTCCATCCCATCCCATCCCATTCCAGGGATCACATCTCCTTCCAGGCATCCCATCCCAGGGAACACATCCCATCCCAGGGATCCCATCCCATCGCATCCCATCCCATCTCATCCCATCCCATCCCATCCCATCCCATCCCATCCCATCCCATCCCATCCCATCCCATCCCATCGATCCTAACCCAGAGATCCCATCCCAGCGATCCCATCTCATCCCAGGGATCCCATCCCATCACATCTCATTCCACAGATCCCATCCCAGGGATCCCATCCCATCCCTTCCCATCCCATCCCATACCATCGATCCCATCCTAGGGATCCCATCCCAGGGATCCCATCCCATCCCAGGGACCCCATCCCATCCCATCCCAGGGATCCCATCCCATCCCATCCCAACCCATCCCATCCCAGGGATCCTATCCCATCCCAGCGATCCCCTCTCATCACAGGGATCCCATCCCATCACATCTCATTCCACAGATCCCATCCCAGGAATCCCATCACATCCCTTCCCATCCCATCCCATTCCATCCCATCCCATCGATCCCATCCCAGGGATTCCATCCCAGGGATCCCATCCCATGGATCCCATCCCATCCCAGGGATCCTATCGCCTCCCAGGGATCCAATCCCAGCGATCCTATCCCATCCCAGTGATCATATCCCTTCCAATCCCATCCCAACCCATCCCAGGAATCCCATCCCATCCCATTCCAGGAATCCCATCCCATTCCGGGAATCCCATCCCATTCCAGGAATCCCATCCCGTTCCAGGGATCGCATTCCAGGGATCCCATCCTATCCCATCCCAGGCATCCAATCCCATCCTATCCCAGGGTTCCCATCCCATCACAACCCATCCCATCCCAGGCATCCAATCCCATCCCATCCCAGGGTTCCCATCCCATCCCAACCCATCCCATCCCATGGATACCATCCGATCCCAGAGATCCCATCCCAGGGATGCCATCCCATCCCATCCCATCCCATTTCATCCCATCCCATCCCAGGGATCCCATCCCAGGGATCCCATCCCATCCCAGGGATCCAATACCAGGGATACTAACCCATACCAGGGATCCCATCCCATCCCAGGGAACCCATCCCATCCCATCCCGTCCCATCCCAGGGATCCCTTCCCATGGAACCCATCCAATCCCAGGGATCCCATCCCATCCCATACCATCCCATCCCAGGGAACCCTTCCATCACAGGTATACCATCCCAGGGATCCCATCCCATCCCAGGGATCCCATCCCATTCCATCCCAACCCATCCCATCCCATGGATCCCATCCCATCCCAGCGATGCAATCCCATCCCATCCCATCCCATCCCATCCCATCCCATCCCAAGGATCGCATCCCATCCCAACCAATCCCATCCCATCCCAGCCCATTCCTTCCCATCCCATCCCATCGCATCCCATCCCATCCTGGAGATCCCATCCCCGGGATCCCATCCCATCCCCGGGATCCCATCCCAGGGATTCCATCCCATCCCAGGGATTCCATCCCATTCCAGGAATCCCATCCCATTCCAGGAATCCCATCACATCCCAGGGATCCCATCCCATCTCATCCCAGGGATCCCATCCCATCTCATCCCAGGGATCGCATCCCATCCCATCCAATCCCATCCCATCCCATCCCATCCCATCCCATCCCATCCCATCCCAGGGATCACATCCCATCCCATCCCATCCCAGGGATCCCCTCCCATCCCAGGGATCCCATCCCATCCAACCCCATGCCATCCCATCCCATCCCATCCCATCCCATCCCATCCCATCCCAGGGATACCATCCCAGGGATCCCATGCCATCCCATCCCAGGGAACCAATCCCATCCCATCCCGCCCCAGGGTTCCCATCCCATCCCAACCCATCCCATCCCATGGATCCCATCCCATGCGAGAGATCCCATCACTGGGATCCCATCCCATCCCAAGGATCCCATCCCAGGGATACCATCCCAGGTATCCCATCCCATCCCAGTGTTCCCAACCCATCCCATCCCATCCCATCCCATCCCATCCCATCCCATCCCATCCCATCCATTCCCATCCCAGGAATCCCGTCCCATCCCATTCCAGTAATCCCATCCCAGGGATCCCATTCCCTCCCAGGGATCCCATCCCATCCCAGGGATCCCATCCCAGGGATCCCATCACATCCCAGGGATGACATCCCATCCCATCCCAGTGATCCCATCCCATCCCATCCCATCCGAGGGATCCCCTCCCATCCGAGGGATCCCATCCCATCCCAACTCATCCCATCCCATCCCAGGGATCCCATCCCATCCTATCCCAGGTATCCCATCCCATCCCATCCCATTCCATCCCATCCCAGGGATCCCATCCCATCCCATGCCATCCCATCCCATGCCATCCAATCCCATCACATCCCATTCCATCCCATACCAACCCATCCCAGGAATCCCATCCCATCCCATTCCAGGAATCCCATCCCATTCCAGGAATCCCATCCCATTCCAGGAATCCCGTCCCGTTCCAGGGATCCCGTCCCATCCCAGGGATCCCATCCCAGGGATCCCATCCCATCCCAGGGATTCCATCGCATCCCAGGGATCCCATCCCATACGAGGGATAACATTCCAGGGATCCCATCGCTGGGATCCCATCCCATCTCATCCCAGGGATCCCATAACATCCCATCCCAGGGTTCCCAACCCATCCCAACACATCCCATCCCATGGATCCCATCCCATCCCAGGGATCCCATCCCATCCCAACCCATCCCATCCCATCCCATCCCATCCCATCCCATCCCATCCCATCCCAGGGATCCCCTCCCATCCCAGGCATGCCATCCCATCCCATCCCATTGCAGGGATCCCATCCCATCCCATCCCAGGGATCCCTTCCAATGGAACCCATCCAATCCCAGGGATACCATCCCATCCCATCCCATACCATGCCAGGGATCCCATCCCATCCCAGTGTTCCCATCCCATCCCATCCCATCCATTCCCATCGCAGGAATCCCGTCCCATCCCATTCCAGTAATCCCATCCCAGGGATCCCATCCCAGGTATCCCATCACATCCCAGGGATCACATCCCATCCCATCCCATCCCAGTGATCCAATCCCATTCCAGGGATCCCATCCCAGGAATCCCATGCCATCCCAGGGATCCCATCCCATCCCATCCCATCCCATCCAATCCCATCACATCCCATTCCATCCCATACCAACCCATCCCAGGAATCCCATCCCATACCAACCCATCCCAGGAATCCCATCCCATTCCAGGAATCCCATCCCATTCCAGGGATCCCGTCCTATCCCAGGGATCCCATCCCAGGGATCCCATCACATCCCAGGGATCCCATCCCATCTCATCCCAGGGATCCCATGCCATGCCATGCCATGCCATGCCATGCCATGCCATCCCATCCCATACCATCCCAGGGATCCCATCCCATCCCATCCCATCCCAGGGTTCCCATCCCATCCCAGCGATCCCATCCCATTCCAGGGATCACATCTCATTCCAGGCATCCCATCCCAGGGATCCCATCCCATCCCAGGGATCCCATCCCATCCCATCCCATCCCATCCCATCAAAGGGATCCCATCCCATCAAAGGGATCCCATCCCAGGGATCCCATGCCATCCCAGGGATCCCATGCCATCCCATCCCATCCCATCCCAGGGATCCCATCCCATCCCATCCCATCCCAGGGTTCCCATCCCATCCCAGCGATCCCATCCCATTCCAGTAATCCCATCCAAAGGATCCAATCCGACCCCAGGGATCCCATCCCAGGAATCCCATCACATCCCAGAGATCCCATCCCATCCCACCCCATCGATCCCATCCCATTCCAGGGATCCCATCCCATCCCATCCCATCCCATCCGAGGGATCCCCTCCCATCCGAGGGATCCCCTCCCATCCGAGGGATCCCATCCCATCCCATCCCATCCCATCCCATCGCATCCCATCCCAGGGATCCCATCCCATCCCATCCCAGGCATCCCATCCCATCCCATCCCATCCCATCCCATGCCATCCCATCGCATCCCATCCCAACCCATACCACCCCATCCCATCCCATTCCACCCCATCCCATTCCACCCCATCCCATCCCATCCCATCCCATCCCATCCCATCCCATCCCATTACAGGAATACCATCCCATGGATCCCATCCCAGGGATACCATCCCATCCCATGCCATCGCAGGGATCCCATCCCATCGCAGGGATCCCATCCCATCGCAGGGATCCCATTCCAGGGATCCCATCGCAGGGATCACATCCCATCCCATCACAGGGTTCCCATCCCACCCCATCCCATCCCATGGATCCCATCCCGTCCCATGGATCCCATCCCATCCCACCCCATCCCATCCCATGGATCCCATCCCATCCCAGGAATCCCATCCCATCCCATCCCATCCCATCCCATCCAAGGGATCCCATCCCATCCCAACCCATCTCATCCTACCCCTTCCCATCCCATCCCATCCCATCCCATCCCATCCCATTCCAGGGATCCCCTCCCATCCCAGGGATCCCATCCCATCCCAGCCCATCCCATCCCATCCCATCTCATCCCATCCCATGAATCCCAGGGATCCAATCCCAGGGATCCCATCCCAGGGATCCCATCCCATACGAGGTATCACATCCCAGGGATCCCATCCCAGGGATCCAATCCCATCCCATCCCATCCCATCCCATCCCAGGCATCCAATCCTATCCCCTCTCATCGCAGGGATCACATCCCATCCCATCCCAGGGTTCCCATCCCAACCCATCCCATCCCATGCATACCATCCGATCCCAGACATCCCATCCCAGACATCCCATCCCAGACATCCCATCCCATCCCAGCCCATCCCAGGGATCCCATCCCAGGGATCCCATCCCATCCCAGGGATCCAATACCAGGGATACTATCCCATACCAGGGATCCCATCCCATCCTAGGGAACCCATCCCATCCCATCCCATCCCATCCCATCCCATCCCAGGGATCCCTTCCCATGGAACCCATCCAATCCCAGGGATCCCATCCCATCCCATACCATCCCCTCCCAGGGATCCCATCCATCACAGGTATACCATCCCAGAGATCCCATCCCATCCCAGGGATCCCATCCCATTCCATCCCATCCCATCCCATTCCAGGGATCACATCTCCTTCCAGGCATCCCATCCCAGGGATCCCATCCCATCCCAGGGATCCCATCCCATCCATCCCATCCCATCCCAGGAATCCCATCCCAGGGATCCCATCGCATCCCATCCCATCCCATCCCATCCCATCCCATCCCATCCCATCGATCCCAACCCAGGGATCCCATCCCATCCCAGCGATCCCCTCTCATCACAGGGATCCCATCCCATCACATCTCATTCCACAGATCCCATCCCAGGAATCCCATCACATCCCTTCCCATCCCATCCCATTCCATCCCATCCCATCGATCCCATCCCAGGGATTCCATCCCAGGGATCCCATCCCATGGATCCCATCCCATCCCAGGGATCCTATCGCCTCCCAGGGATCCAATCCCAGCGATCCTATCCCATCCCAGTGATCATATCCCTTCCAATCCCATCCCAACCCATCCCAGGAATCCCATCCCATCCCATTCCAGGAATCCCATCCCATTCCGGGAATCCCATCCCATTCCAGGAATCCCATCCCGTTCCAGGGATCGCATTCCAGGGATCCCATCCTATCCCATCCCAGGCATCCAATCCCATCCTATCCCAGGGTTCCCATCCCATCACAACCCATCCCATCCCAGGCATCCAATCCCATCCCATCCCAGGGTTCCCATCCCATCCCAACCCATCCCATCCCATGGATACCATCCGATCCCAGAGATCCCATCCCAGGGATGCCATCCCATCCCATCCCATCCCATTTCATCCCATCCCATCCCAGGGATCCCATCCCAGGGATCCCATCCCATCCCAGGGATCCAATACCAGGGATACTAACCCATACCAGGGATCCCATCCCATCCCAGGGAACCCATCCCATCCCATCCCGTCCCATCCCAGGGATCCCTTCCCATGGAACCCATCCAATCCCAGGGATCCCATCCCATCCCATACCATCCCATCCCAGGGAACCCTTCCATCACAGGTATACCATCCCAGGGATCCCATCCCATCCCAGGGATCCCATCCCATTCCATCCCAACCCATCCCATCCCATGGATCCCATCCCATCCCAGCGATGCAATCCCATCCCATCCCATCCCATCCCATCCCATCCCAAGGATCGCATCCCATCCCAACCAATCCCATCCCATCCCAGCCCATTCCTTCCCATCCCATCCCATCGCATCCCATCCCATCCTGGAGATCCCATCCCCGGGATCCCATCCCATCCCCGGGATCCCATCCCAGGGATTCCATCCCATCCCAGGGATTCCATCCCATTCCAGGAATCCCATCCCATTCCAGGAATCCCATCACATCCCAGGGATCCCATCCCATCTCATCCCAGGGATCCCATCCCATCTCATCCCAGGGATCGCATCCCATCCCATCCAATCCCATCCCATCCCATCCCATCCCATCCCATCCCATCCCATCCCATCCCAGGGATCACATCCCATCCCATCCCATCCCAGGGATCCCCTCCCATCCCAGGGATCCCATCCCATCCAACCCCATGCCATCCCATCCCATCCCATCCCATCCCATCCCATCCCATCCCAGGGATACCATCCCAGGGATCCCATGCCATCCCATCCCAGGGAACCAATCCCATCCCATCCCGCCCCAGGGTTCCCATCCCATCCCAACCCATCCCATCCCATGGATCCCATCCCATGCGAGAGATCCCATCACTGGGATCCCATCCCATCCCAAGGATCCCATCCCAGGGATACCATCCCAGGTATCCCATCCCATCCCAGTGTTCCCAACCCATCCCATCCCATCCCATCCCATCCCATCCCATCCCATCCCATCCCATCCCATCCCATCCCATCCCATCCCATCCATTCCCATCCCAGGAATCCCGTCCCATCCCATTCCAGTAATCCCATCCCAGGGATCCCATTCCCTCCCAGGGATCCCATCCCATCCCAGGGATCCCATCCCAGGGATCCCATCACATCCCAGGGATGACATCCCATCCCATCCCAGTGATCCCATCCCATCCCATCCCATCCGAGGGATCCCCTCCCATCCGAGGGATCCCATCCCATCCCAACTCATCCCATCCCATCCCAGGGATCCCATCCCATCCTATCCCAGGTATCCCATCCCATCCCATCCCATTCCATCCCATCCCAGGGATCCCATCCCATCCCATGCCATCCCATCCCATGCCATCCAATCCCATCACATCCCATTCCATCCCATACCAACCCATCCCAGGAATCCCATCCCATCCCATTCCAGGAATCCCATCCCATTCCAGGAATCCCATCCCATTCCAGGAATCCCGTCCCGTTCCAGGGATCCCGTCCCATCCCAGGGATCCCATCCCAGGGATCCCATCCCATCCCAGGGATTCCATCGCATCCCAGGGAACCCATCCCATACGAGGGATAACATTCCAGGGATCCCATCGCTGGGATCCCATCCCATCTCATCCCAGGGATCCCATAACATCCCATCCCAGGGTTCCCAACCCATCCCAACACATCCCATCCCATGGATCCCATCCCATCCCAGGGATCCCATCCCATCCCATCCCATCCCATCCCATCCCATCCCATCCCATCCCATCCCATCCCATCCCAGGGATCCCCTCCCATCCCAGGCATGCCATCCCATCCCATCCCATTGCAGGGATCCCATCCCATCCCATCCCAGGGATCCCTTCCAATGGAACCCATCCAATCCCAGGGATACCATCCCATCCCATCCCATACCATGCCAGGGATCCCATCCCATCCCAGTGTTCCCATCCCATCCCATCCCATCCCATCCATTCCCATCGCAGGAATCCCGTCCCATCCCATTCCAGTAATCCCATCCCAGGGATCCCATCCCAGGTATCCCATCACATCCCAGGGATCACATCCCATCCCATCCCATCCCAGTGATCCAATCCCATTCCAGGGATCCCATCCCAGGAATCCCATGCCATCCCAGGGATCCCATCCCATCCCATCCCATCCCATCCAATCCCATCACATCCCATTCCATCCCATACCAACCCATCCCAGGAATCCCATCCCATACCAACCCATCCCAGGAATCCCATCCCATTCCAGGAATCCCATCCCATTCCAGGGATCCCGTCCTATCCCAGGGATCCCATCCCAGGGATCCCATCACATCCCAGGGATCCCATCCCATCTCATCCCAGGGATCCCATGCCATGCCATGCCATGCCATGCCATGCCATGCCATGCCATGCCATCCCATCCCATACCATCCCAGGGATCCCATCCCATCCCATCCCATCCCAGGGTTCCCATCCCATCCCAGCGATCCCATCCCATTCCAGGGATCACATCTCATTCCAGGCATCCCATCCCAGGGATCCCATCCCATCCCAGGGATCCCATCCCATCCCATCCCATCCCATCCCATCAAAGGGATCCCATCCCATCAAAGGGATCCCATCCCAGGGATCCCATGCCATCCCAGGGATCCCATGCCATCCCATCCCATCCCATCCCAGGGATCCCATCCCATCCCATCCCATCCCAGGGTTCCCATCCCATCCCAGCGATCCCATCCCATTCCAGTAATCCCATCCAAAGGATCCAATCCGACCCCAGGGATCCCATCCCAGGAATCCCATCACATCCCAGAGATCCCATCCCATCCCACCCCATCGATCCCATCCCATTCCAGGGATCCCATCCCATCCCATCCCATCCCATCCGAGGGATCCCCTCCCATCCGAGGGATCCCCTCCCATCCGAGGGATCCCATCCCATCCCATCCCATCCCATCCCATCGCATCCCATCCCAGGGATCCCATCCCATCCCATCCCAGGCATCCCATCCCATCCCATCCCATCCCATCCCATGCCATCCCATCGCATCCCATCCCAACCCATACCACCCCATCCCATCCCATTCCACCCCATCCCATTCCACCCCATCCCATCCCATCCCATCCCATCCCATCCCATCCCATCCCATCCCATTACAGGAATACCATCCCATGGATCCCATCCCAGGGATACCATCCCATCCCATGCCATCGCAGGGATCCCATCCCATCGCAGGGATCCCATCCCATCGCAGGGATCCCATTCCAGGGATCCCATCGCAGGGATCACATCCCATCCCATCACAGGGTTCCCATCCCACCCCATCCCATCCCATGGATCCCATCCCGTCCCATGGATCCCATCCCATCCCACCCCATCCCATCCCATGGATCCCATCCCATCCCAGGAATCCCATCCCATCCCATCCCATCCCATCCCATCCAAGGGATCCCATCCCATCCCAACCCATCTCATCCTACCCCTTCCCATCCCATCCCATCCCATCCCATCCCATCCCATCCCATCCCATCCCATCCCATTCCAGGGATCCCCTCCCATCCCAGGGATCCCATCCCATCCCAGCCCATCCCATCCCATCCCATCTCATCCCATCCCATGAATCCCAGGGATCCAATCCCAGGGATCCCATCCCAGGGATCCCATCCCATACGAGGTATCACATCCCAGGGATCCCATCCCAGGGATCCAATCCCATCCCATCCCATCCCATCCCATCCCAGGCATCCAATCCTATCCCCTCTCATCGCAGGGATCACATCCCATCCCATCCCAGGGTTCCCATCCCAACCCATCCCATCCCATGCATACCATCCGATCCCAGACATCCCATCCCAGACATCCCATCCCAGACATCCCATCCCATCCCAGCCCATCCCAGGGATCCCATCCCAGGGATCCCATCCCATCCCAGGGATCCAATACCAGGGATACTATCCCATACCAGGGATCCCATCCCATCCTAGGGAACCCATCCCATCCCATCCCATCCCATCCCATCCCATCCCAGGGATCCCTTCCCATGGAACCCATCCAATCCCAGGGATCCCATCCCATCCCATACCATCCCCTCCCAGGGATCCCATCCATCACAGGTATACCATCCCAGAGATCCCATCCCATCCCAGGGATCCCATCCCATTCCATCCCATCCCATCCCATTCCAGGGATCACATCTCCTTCCAGGCATCCCATCCCAGGGATCCCATCCCATCCCAGGGATCCCATCCCATCCATCCCATCCCATCCCAGGAATCCCATCCCAGGGATCCCATCGCATCCCATCCCATCCCATCCCATCCCATCCCATCCCATCCCATCGATCCCAACCCAGGGATCCCATCCCATCCCAGCGATCCCCTCTCATCACAGGGATCCCATCCCATCACATCTCATTCCACAGATCCCATCCCAGGAATCCCATCACATCCCTTCCCATCCCATCCCATTCCATCCCATCCCATCGATCCCATCCCAGGGATTCCATCCCAGGGATCCCATCCCATGGATCCCATCCCATCCCAGGGATCCTATCGCCTCCCAGGGATCCAATCCCAGCGATCCTATCCCATCCCAGTGATCATATCCCATCCCATCCCATCCCAACCCATCCCAGGAATCCCATCCCATCCCATTCCAGGAATCCCATCCCATTCCGGGAATCCCATCCCATTCCAGGAATCCCATCCCGTTCCAGGGATCGCATTCCAGGGATCCCATCCTATCCCATCCCAGGCATCCAATCCCATCCTATTCCAGGGTTCCCATCCCATCACAACCCATCCCATCCCAGGCATCCAATCCCATCCCATCCCAGGGTTCCCATCCCATCCCAACCCATCCCATCCCATGGATACCATCCGATCCCAGAGATCCCATCCCAGGGATGCCATCCCATCCCATCCCATCCCATTTCATCCCATCCCATCCCAGGGATCCCATCCCAGGGATCCCATCCCATCCCAGGGATCCAATACCAGGGATACTAACCCATACCAGGGATCCCATCCCATCCCAGGGAACCCATCCCATCCCATCCCGTCCCATCCCAGGGATCCCTTCCCATGGAACCCATCCAATCCCAGGGATCCCATCCCATCCCATACCATCCCATCCCAGGGAACCCTTCCATCACAGGTATACCATCCCAGGGATCCCATCCCATCCCAGGGATCCCATCCCATTCCATCCCATCCCATCCCATTCCAGGGATCACATCTCCTTCCAGGCATCCCATCCCAGGGAACACATCCCATCCCAGGGATCCCATCCCATCGCATCCCATCCCATCTCATCCCATCCCATCCCATCCCATCCCATCCCATCCCATCCCATCCCATCCCATCGATCCTAACCCAGAGATCCCATCCCAGCGATCCCATCTCATCCCAGGGATCCCATCCCATCACATCTCATTCCACAGATCCCATCCCAGGGATCCCATCCCATCCCTTCCCATCCCATCCCATACCATCGATCCCATCCTAGGGATCCCATCCCAGGGATCCCATCCCATCCCAGGGACCCCATCCCATCCCATCCCAGGGATCCCATCCCATCCCATCCCAACCCATCCCATCCCAGGGATCCTATCCCATCCCAGCGATCCCCTCTCATCACAGGGATCCCATCCCATCACATCTCATTCCACAGATCCCATCCCAGGAATCCCATCACATCCCTTCCCATCCCATCCCATTCCATCCCATCCCATCGATCCCATCCCAGGGATTCCATCCCAGGGATCCCATCCCATGGATCCCATCCCATCCCAGGGATCCTATCGCCTCCCAGGGATCCAATCCCAGCGATCCTATCCCATCCCAGTGATCATATCCCTTCCAATCCCATCCCAACCCATCCCAGGAATCCCATCCCATCCCATTCCAGGAATCCCATCCCATTCCGGGAATCCCATCCCATTCCAGGAATCCCATCCCGTTCCAGGGATCGCATTCCAGGGATCCCATCCTATCCCATCCCAGGCATCCAATCCCATCCTATCCCAGGGTTCCCATCCCATCACAACCCATCCCATCCCAGGCATCCAATCCCATCCCATCCCAGGGTTCCCATCCCATCCCAACCCATCCCATCCCATGGATACCATCCGATCCCAGAGATCCCATCCCAGGGATGCCATCCCATCCCATCCCATCCCATTTCATCCCATCCCATCCCAGGGATCCCATCCCAGGGATCCCATCCCATCCCAGGGATCCAATACCAGGGATACTAACCCATACCAGGGATCCCATCCCATCCCAGGGAACCCATCCCATCCCATCCCGTCCCATCCCAGGGATCCCTTCCCATGGAACCCATCCAATCCCAGGGGTCCCATCCCATCCCATACCATCCCATCCCAGGGAACCCTTCCATCACAGGTATACCATCCCAGGGATCCCATCCCATCCCAGGGATCCCATCCCATTCCATCCCATCCCATCCCATTCCAGGGATCACATCTCCTTCCAGGCATCCCATCCCAGGGAACACATCCCATCCCAGGGATCCCATCCCATCGCATCCCATCCCATCTCATCCCATCCCATCCCATCCCATCCCATCCCATCCCATCCCATCCCATCCCATCGATCCTAACCCAGAGATCCCATCCCAGCGATCCCATCTCATCCCAGGGATCCCATCCCATCACATCTCATTCCACAGATCCCATCCCAGGGATCCCATCCCATCCCTTCCCATCCCATCCCATACCATCGATCCCATCCTAGGGATCCCATCCCAGGGATCCCATCCCATCCCAGGGACCCCATCCCATCCCATCCCAGGGATCCCATCCCATCCCATCCCAACCCATCCCATCCCAGGGATCCTATCCCAGTGATCCCATCCCATCACAGCGACCCGATCCTATCCCATCCCATCCAGAGATCCCATTACATCCCATCCCAGGGATCCCATCCCATCCCAGGGATCCCATCCCAGGGATCCCATCCCATCCCAGTGATCCCATCCCAGCGATCCCATCCCATCCCAGGGATCGCATCCCATCACATCTCATCCCAGGGATCCCATCCCAGCGATCCCATCCCATCCCAGGGATCCCATCCCAGGGATCCCATCCCAGGGATCCCATCCCATCCCATCCCAGGGATTCCATCACAGGGATTCCATCACAGGGATCCCATCCCATCCCAGGGATCCCATCCCATTCCTGGAATCCCATCCCATCCCAGGGACCCCATCCCATCCCAGGGATCCCATCCCAGGGATCTAATCCCATCCCAGGGATCCCATCCCATCCCATCCCATCCCATCCCATCCCAGGGATGCCATCCCATCCCATCCCAGGGAGCCCACCCATCCCATCCCATCCCACCCCATCCCAGGGAGCCCACCCATCCCAGGGATCCCATACGAGGGATCCCATCCCATCCCAGGGAACCCATCCCATCCCATCCCGTCCCATCCCAGGGATCCCTTCCCATGGAACCCATCCAATCCCAGGGATCCCATCCCATCCCATACCATCCCATCCCAGGGAACCCTTCCATCACAGGTATACCATCCCAGGGATCCCATCCCATCCCAGGGATCCCATCCCATTCCATCCCATCCCATCCCATTCCAGGGATCACATCTCCTTCCAGGCATCCCATCCCAGGGAACACATCCCATCCCAGGGATCCCATCCCATCGCATCCCATCCCATCTCATCCCATCCCATCCCATCCCATCCCATCCCATCCCATCCCATCCCATCCCATCCCATCGATCCTAACCCAGGGATCCCATCCCATCCCTTCCCATCCCATACCATCGATCCCATCCTAGGGATCCCATCCCAGGGATCCCATCCCATCCCAGGGATCCCATCCCATCCCAGGGACCCCATCCCATCCCAGGGATCCCATCCCATCCCATCCCATCCCAACCCATCCCATCCCAGGGATCCCATCCCAGTGATCCCATCCCATCACAGCGACCCGATCCTATCCCATCCCATCCAGAGATCCCATCACATCCCATCCCAGGGATCCCATCCCATCCCATCCCAGGGATCCCATCCCAGGGATCCCATCCCATCCCAGTGATCCCATCCCAGCGATCCCATCCCATCCCAGGGATCGCATCCCATCACATCTCATCCCAGGGATCCCATCCCAGGGATCCCATCCCATCCCAGGGATCCCATCCCAGGGATCCCATCCCAGGGATCCCATCCCATCCCATCCCAGGGATTCCATCCCAGGGATTCCATCACAGGGATCCCATCCCATCCCAGGGATCCCATCCCATTCCTGGAATCACATCCCATCCCAGGGACCCCATCCCATTCCTGGAATCCCATCCCATCCCAGGGACCCCATCCCATCCCAGGGATCCCATCCCAGGGATCTAATCCCATCCCAGGGATCCCATCCCATCCCATCCCATCCCATCCCATCCCATCCCATCCCAGGGATGCCATCCCATCCCAACCCAGGGAGCCCACCCATCCCATCCCATCCCACCCCATCCCAGGGAGTCCACCCATCCCAGGGATCCCATACGAGGGATCCCATCCCATCCCATTTCAGGGATCCCATCACATCCCATCCCATCATCAAATCGCATCCCATCGATCCCATCCCATCACAACCCATTCTAGCCAGTCCCATCCCATCCCTACCCATTCCCATCCCATCCCATCCCAGGGATCCCATCCCATCCCATCCCAGGGATCCCATCCCATCCCATCCCATGCCATCCCATCCCATTCCATCCCATCCCAGGGATCCCATCCCATTCCATCCCATCCCAGGGATCCCATCCCATCGCATCCCATCCCAACCCATACCACCCCATCCCATCCCATTCCACCCCATCCCATTCCACCCCATCCCATCCCATCCCATCCCATCCCATCCCATCCCATTACAGGAATCCCATCCCATGGATCCCATCCCAGGGATACCATCCCATCCCATCCCATCGCAGGGATCCCATCCCATCGCAGGGATCCCATTCCAGGGATCCCATCGCAGGGATCACATCCCATCCCATCACAGGGTTCCCATCCCACCCCATCCCATCCCATGGATCCCATCCCATCCCAGGCATCCCATCCCATCCCAGGGATCCCATCCCAGGGATCCCATCACATCCCAGCCCATCCCATCCCAGCCCATCCCATCCAATCCCATCCCACCCCATCCCATCCCATCCAATCCCATCCAATCCCATCCCAGGGATCCCATCTCAGGGATCACATCCCATCCCATCACAGGGTTCCCATCCCATCCCACCCCATCCCATCCCATGGATCCCATCCCTTCCCAGGAATCCCATCCCATCCAAGGGATCCCATACCATCCCAACCCATCCCATCCCATCCCATCCCATCCCATCCCATCCCAGGGATCCCCTCCCATCCCAGGGATCCCCTCCCATCCCATCCCATCCCATCCCATCCCAGGGATCCCTTCCCATGGAACCCATCCAATCCCAGGGATCCCATCCCATCCCATACCATCCCCTCCCAGGGATCCCATCCATCACAGGTATACCATCCCAAAGATCCCATCCCATCCCAGGGATCCCATCCCATTCCATCCCATCCCATCCCATTCCAGGGATCACATCTCCTTCCAGGCATCCCATCCCAGGGATCCCATCCCATCCCAGGGATCCCATCCCATCCATCCCATCCCATCCCAGGAATCCCATCCCAGGGATCCCATCGCATCCCATCCGATCCCATCCCATCCCATCCCATCGATCCCAACCCAGGGATCCCATCCCATCCCAGCGATCCCATCTCATCACAGGGATCCCATCCCATCACATCTCATTCCACAGATCCCATCCCAGGAATCCCATCACATCCCTTCCCATCCCATCCCATCCCATCCCATCGATCCCATCCCAGGGATCCCATCCCAGGGATCCCATCCCATCCCAGGGATCACATCCCATTTCATCCCATCCCATCCCATCCCATTCCAGGGATCACATCTCCTTCCAGGCATCCCATCCCAGGGAACACATCCCATCCCAGGGATCCCATCCCATCGCATCCCATCCCATCTCATCCCATCCCATCCCATCCCATCCCATCCCATCCCATCCCATCCCATCCCATCCCATCCCATAGATCCTAACCCAGAGATCCCATCCCAGCGATCCCATCTCATCCCAGGGATCCCTTCCCATCCCATCCCATTCCATCGATCCCATCCTAGGGATCCCATCCCAGGGATCCCATCCCATCCCAGGGACCCCATCCCATCCCATCCCAGGGATCCCATCCCATCCCATCCCATCCCAACCCATCCCATCCCAGGGATCCCATCCCAGTGATCCCATCCCATCACAGCGACCCGATCCTATCCCATCCCATCCAGAGATCCCATCACATCCCATCCCAGGGATCCCATCCCATCCCAGGGATCCCATCCCAGGGATCCCATCCCATCCCAGTGATCCCATCCCAGCGATCCCATCCCATCCCAGGGATCGCATCCCATCACATCTCATCCCAGGGATCCCATCCCAGGGATCCCATCCCATCCCAGGGATCCCATCCCAGGGATCCCATCCCAGGGATCCCATCCCATCCCATCCCAGGGATTCCATCACAGGGATTCCATCCCAGGGATCCCATCCCATCCCAGGGATCCCATCCCATTCCTGGAATCCCATCCCATCCCAGGGATTCCATCACAGGGATTCCATCACAGGGATCCCATCCCATCCCAGGGATCCCATCCCATTCCTGGAATCCCATCCCATCCCAGGGACCCCATCCCATCCCAGGGATCCCATCCCAGGGATCTAATCCCATCCTAGGGATCCCATCCCATCCCATCCCATCCCATCCCAGGGAAGCCATCCCATCCCATCCCAGGGAAGCCATCCCATCCCATCCCAGGGAGCCCACCCATCCCATCCCATCCCACCCCATCCCAGGGAGCCCACCCATCCCAGGGATCCCATCCCAGGGATCTAATCCCATCCCAGGGATCCCATCCCATCCCATCCCATCCCATCCCATCCCAGGGATGCCATCCCATCCCATCCCAGGGAGCCCACCCATCCCATCCCATCCCACCCCATCCCAGGGAGCCCACCCATCCCAGGGATCCCATACGAGGGATCCCATCCCATCCCAGGGAACCCATCCCATCCCATCCCGTCCCATCCCAGGGATCCCATCCCAGGGATCCCATCCCATCCCAGGGATCCCATCCCATTCCATCCCATTCCAGGGATCACATCTCCTTCCAGGCATCCCATCCCAGGGAACACATCCCATCCCAGGGATCCCATCCCATCGCATCCCATCCCATCCCATCCCATCCCATCCCATCCCATCCCATTGATCCTAACCCAGAGATCCCATCCCAGCGATCCCATCTCATCCCAGGGATCCCATCCCATCACATCTCATTCCACAGATCCCATCCCAGGGATCCCATCCCATCCCTTCCCATCCCATCCCATTCCATCGATCCCATCCTAGGGATCCCATCCCAGGGATCCCATCCCATCCCAGGGACCCCATCCCATCCCATCCCAGGGATCCCATCCCATCCCATCCCATCCCAACCCATCCCATCCCAGGGATCCCATCCCAGTGATCCCATCCCATCACAGCGACCCGATCCTATCCCATCCCATCCAGAGATCCCATCACATCCCATCCCAGGGATCCCATCCCATCCCAGGGATCCCATCCCAGGGATCCCATCCCATCCCAGTGATCCCATCCCAGCGATCCCATCCCATCCCAGGGATCGCATCCCATCACATCTCATCCCAGGGATCCCATCCCAGGGATCCCATCCCATCCCAGGGATCCCATCCCAGCGATCCCATCCCAGGGATTCCATCCCATCCCATCCCAGGGATTCCATCACAGGGAGTCCATCACAGGGATCCCATCCCATCCCAGGGATCCCATCCCATTCCTGGAATCCCATCCCATCCCAGGGACCCCATCCCATCCCAGGGATCCCATCCCAGGGATCCCATCCCAGGGATCCCATCCCATCCCATCCCAGGGATTCCATCACAGGGATTCCATCACAGGGATCCCATCCCATCCCAGGGATCCCATCCCATTCCTGGAATCCCATCCCATCCCAGGGACCCCATCCCATCCCAGGGATCCCATCCCAGGGATCTAATCCCATCCTAGGGATCCCATCCCATCCCATCCCATCCCATCCCATCCCATCCCATCCCAGGGATGCCATCCCATCCCATCCCAGGGAGCCCACCCATCCCATCCCATCCCATCCCACCCCATCCCAGGGAGCCCACCCATCCCAGGGATCCCATACGAGGGATCCCATCCCATCCCAGGGAACCCATCCCATCCCATCCCGTCCCATCCCAGGGATCCCTTCCCATGGAACCCATCCAATCCCCGGGATCCCATCCCATCCCATACCAAACCATCCCAGGGAACCCTTCCATCACAGGTATACCATCCCAGGGATCCCATCCCATCCCAGGGATCCCATCCCATTCCATCCCATCCCATCCCATTCCAGGGATCACATCTCCTTCCAGGCATCCCATCCCAGGGAACACATCCCATCCCAGGGATCCCATCCCATCGCATCCCATCCCATCTCATCCCATCCCATCCCATCCCATCCCATCCCATCCCATCCCATCCCATCCCATCCCATCGATCCTAACCCAGAGATCCCATCCCAGCGATCCCATCTCATCCCAGGGATCCCATCCCATCACATCTCATTCCACAGATCCCATCCCAGGGATCCCATCCCATCCCTTCCCATCCCATCCCATTCCATCGATCCCATCCTAGGGATCCCATCCCAGGGATCCCATCCCATCCCAGGGACCCCATCCCATCCCATCCCAGGGATCCCATCCCATCCCATCCCATCCCAACCCATCCCATCCCAGGGATCCCATCCCAGTGATCCCATCCCATCACAGCGGCCCGATCCTATCCCATCCCATCCAGAGATGCCATCACATCCCATCCCAGGGATCCCATCCCATCCCAGGGATCCCATCCCAGGGATCCCATCCCATCCCAGGGATTCCATCGCATCCCAGGGATCCCATCCCATACGAGGGATAACATTCCAGGGATCCCATCGCTGGGATCCCATCCCATCTCATCCCAGGGATCCCATAACATCCCATCCCAGGGTTCCCAACCCATCCCAACACATCCCATCCCATGGATCCCATCCCATCCCAGGGATCCCATCCCATCCCAACTCATCCCATCCCATCCCATCCCATCCCATCCCATCCCATCCCATCCCATCCCAGGGATCCCCTCCCATCCCAGGCATGCCATCCCATCCCATCCCATCGCAGAGATCCCATCCCATCCCATCCCAGGGATCCCTTCCAATGGAACCCATCCAATCCCAGGGATACCATCCCATCCCATCCCATACCATGCCAGGGATCCCATCCCATCCCAGTGTTCCCATCCCATCCCATCCCATCCCATCCCATCCATTCCCATCGCAGGAATCCCGTCCCATCCCATTCCAGTAATCCCATCGCAGGGATCCCATCCCAGGTATCCCATCACATCCCAGGGATCACATCCCATCCCATCCCAGTGATCCAATCCCATTCCAGGGATCCCATCCCAGGAATCCCATGCCATCCCAGGGATCCCATCCCATCCCATCCCATCCCATCCAATCCCATCACATCCCATTCCATCCCATACCAACCCATCCCAGGAATCCCATCCCATACCAACCCATCCCAGGAATCCCATCCCATTCCAGGAATCCCATCCCATTCCAGGGATCCCGTCCTATCCCAGGGATCCCATCCCAGGGATCCCATCACATCCCAGGGATCCCATCCCATCTCATCCCAGGGATCCCATGCCATGCCATGCCATGCCATGCCATGCCATGCCATCCCATCCCATACCATCCCAGGGATCCCATCCCATCCCATCCCATCCCAGGGTTCCCATCCCATCCCAGCGATCCCATCCCATTCCAGGGATCACATCTCATTCCAGGCATCCCATCCCAGGGATCCCATCCCATCCCAGGGATCCCATCCCATCCCATCCCATCCCATCCCATCAAAGGGATCCCATCCCATCAAAGGGATCCCATCCCAGGGATCCCATGCCATCCCAGGGATCCCATGCCATCCCATCCCATCCCATCCCAGGGATCCCATCCCATCCCATCCCATCCCAGGGTTCCCATCCCATCCCAGCGATCCCATCCCATTCCAGTAATCCCATCCAAAGGATCCCATCCGACCCCAGGGATCCCATCCCAGGAATCCCATCACATCCCAGGGATCCCATCCCATCCCATCCCACCCCATCGATCCCATCCCATTCCAGGGATCCCATCCCATCCCATCCCATCCCATCCGAGGGATCCCCTCCCATCCGAGGGATCCCCTCCCATCCGAGGGATCCCATCCCATCCCATCCCATCCCATCCCATCGCATCCCATCCCAGGGATCCCATCCCATCCCATCCCAGGCATCCCATCCCATCCCATCCCATCCCATGCCATCCCATCGCATCCCATCCCAACCCATACCACCCCATCCCATCCCATTCCACCCCATCCCATTCCACCCCATCCCATCCCATCCCATCCCATCCCATCCCATCCCATCCCATCCCATCCCATCCCATCCCATTACAGGAATACCATCCCATGGATCCCATCCCAGGGATACCATCCCATCCCATGCCATCGCAGGGATCCCATCCCATCGCAGGGATCCCATCCCATCGCAGGGATCCCATTCCAGGGATCCCATCGCAGGGATCACATCCCATCCCATCACAGGGTTCCCATCCCACCCCATCCCATCCCATGGATCCCATCCCGTCCCATGGATCCCATCCCATCCCACCCCATCCCATCCCATGGATCCCATCCCATCCCAGGAATCCCATCCCATCCCATCCCATCCCATCCCATCCCATCCCATCCCATCCCATCCCATCCCATCCAAGGGATCCCATCCCATCCCAACCCATCTCATCCCACCCCTTCCCATCCCATCCCATCCCATCCCATCCCATCCCATCCCATCCCATCCCATCCCATCCCATCCCATCCCATTCCAGGGATCCCCTCCCATCCCAGGGATCCCATCCCATCCCAGCCCATCCCATCCCATCCCATCTCATCCCATCCCATGAATCCCAGGGATCCCATCCCAGGGATCCCATCCCAGGGATCCCATCCCATACGAGGTATCACATCCCAGGGAACCCATCCCAGGGATCCAATCCCATCCCATCCCATCCCATCCCAGGCATCCAATCCTATCCCCTCTCATCGCAGGGATCACATCCCATCCCATCCCATGCAATCCCATCCCAGGGATCCCATCCCAACCCAGGGATCCAATACCAGGGATCCTATCCCATACCAGGGATACCATCCCATCCCAGGGAACCCATCCCATCCCATCCCATCCCAGGTATCCCATCGCAACCCATCTATCCCATCCAATCCCATCCCACCCCATTCCATCCCATCCCATCCCATCCCATCCCGTCCCATCCCATCCCATCCCAGTGATCCCATCCCATTCCGGGGATATCATTCCAGGGATCCCATCCCATCCCATCCCATCCGAGGGATTCCCTCCCACCCGAGGGATCCCATCCCATCCCATCCCATCCCATCCCATCCCATCCCATCCCAGGGATCCCATCCCATCCCAGGGATCCCATCCCATCCCATCCCAGGGATCCCATCCCATCCCATCCCATCCCATCCCATTCCATTCCATCCCATCCCAGGGATCCCATCCCATCGTATCCCATCCCATGCCATCCCATCCCATGCCATCCCATCGCATGCCATCCCATGCCATCCCATCCCATGCCATCCCATCCCATAACAACCCATCCCATAACAACCCATCCCAGGAATCCGATCCCATCCCATTCCAGGAATCCCATCCCATTCCAGGAATCCCATCCCATTCCAGGGATCCCATCCCATCCCTGGGATCCCATCCCAGGGATCCCATCACATCCCAGGGGTCCCATCCCATCTCATCCCAGGGATCCCATCCCAACTCATCCCATCCCATCCCATCCCATCCCATCCCATCCCATCCCATCCCATCCCATCCCATCCCAAGGATCGCATCCCATCCCAACCAATCCCATCCCAGCCCATTCCATCCCATCCCATCCCATCCCATCCCATCCCATCCCAGGGATCCCATCCCATCCCATCCCATCCCATCCCAGGTATCCCATCGCAACCCATCTATCCCAGCCCATCCCATCCAATCCCATCCCACCCCATTCCATCCCATCCCATCCCATCCCATCCCATCCCATCCCATCCCATCCCAAGAATCGCATTCCATCCCATTCCACCCCATCCCATCCCATCCCAGGGATCCCATCCCATCCCATCCCATGCAATCCCATCCCAGGGATCCCTTCCCAGGGATCCCATCCCAGGGATCCCATCCCAACCCAGGGATCCAATACCAGGCATCCTATCCCATACCAGGGATACCATCCCATCCCAGGGAACCCATCCCATCCCATCCCATCCCAGGTATCCCATCGCAACCCATCTATCCCATCCAATCCCATTCCACCCCATTCCATCCCATCCCATCCCGTCCCATCCCATCCCATCCCAGTGATCCCATCCCATTCCGGGGATATCATTCCAGGGATCCCATCATATCCCATCCCATCCCTTCCGAGGGATTCCCTCCCATCCGAGGGATCCCATCCCATCCCATCCCATCCCATCCCATCCCAGGGATCCCATCCCATCCCAGGGATCCCATCCCATCCATCCCAGAGATCCCATCCCATCCCATTGCCGGAATCCTATCCCATTCCAGGAATCCCATCCCATTCCAGGCATCCCATCCCATCCCAGCCATCCCATGCCATCCCATTCCATGCCATCCCATTCCATGCCATCCCATCCCATGCCATCCCATCCCAGGGATCCCATCCCAGGGATCCCATCCCAACCCAGGGATCGAATACCAGGGATCCTATCCCATACCACGGATCCCATCCCATCCCAGTGTTCCCATCCCATCCCATCCCATCCATTCCCATCCCAGGAATCCCATCCCATCCCATTCCAGTACTACCCTCCCAGGGATCCCATCCCATCCCAGGGATCCCATCCCAGGGATCCCATCCCATCCCAGGGATCACATCCCATCCCATCCCATCCCAGTGATCCCATCCCATTCCAGGGATCCCATTCCAGGGATCCCATCCCATCCCATCCCATCCGAGGGATTCCCTCCCATCCGAGGGATCCCATCCCCTCACATCCCATCCCATCCCATCCCATCCCATCCCATCCCATCCCATCCCATCCCAGGGATCCCATCCCATCCCAGGGATCCCATCCCATCCCATCCCAGGGATCCCATCCCATCCCAGGGATCCCATCCCATCCCATCCCATTCCATCCCATCCCAGGGATCCCATCCCATCCCATCGCATCCCATCCCATCGCATCCCATCCCATGCCATGCCATGCCATGCCATGCCATGCCATGCCATCCCATCCCATCCCATCCCAACCCATCCCAGGAATCCCATCCCATCCCATTCCAGGAATCCCATCCCATTCCTGGGATCCCATCCCATCCCTGGGATCCCATCCCATCCCTGGGATCCCATCCCAGGGATCCCATCACATCCCAGGGATCCCATCCCATCTCATCCCAGGGATCCCATCCCATTCCATCCCATCCCATTCCATCCCATCCCATTCCATCCCATCCCATCCCAGCCCATCCCATCCCATCCCATCCCATCCCATCCCATCCCATCCCATCCCATCCCATCCCATCCCATCCCATCCCATCCTCTCCCATCCCACGTATGCTATCCCATCCCAGGTAACCCATCCAAGGGATCCCATCCCAGGGATCCCATCCCATCCCAGGGATCCCAACCCATCCCAGGGATCCCATTTCATCTGTTCCCATCCCAGGGATCCCATTCAATCCCATTCCAGGGATCCCATCCCATCCCAACCCATCCCATCCCATGGATCCCATCCCATCCCAGCGATGCAATCCCATCCCATCCCATCCCATCCCATCCCATCCCATCCCAAGGATCGCATCCCATCCCAACCAATCCCATCCCATCCCAGCCCATTCCTTCCCATCCCATCCCATCGCATCCCATCCCATCCTGGAGATCCCATCCCCGGGATCCCATCCCATCCCCGGGATCCCATCCCAGGGATTCCATCCCATCCCAGGGATTCCATCCCATTCCAGGAATCCCAACCCATTCCAGGAATCCCATCACATCCCAGGGATCCCATCCCATCTCATCCCAGGGATCCCATCCCATCTCATCCCAGGGATCGCATCCCATCCCATCCAATCCCATCCCATCCCATCCCATCCCATCCCATCCCATCCCATCCCATCCCATCCCATCCCATCCCAGGGATCACATCCCATCCCATCCCATCCCAGGGATCCCCTCCCATCCCAGGGATCCCATCCCATCCAACCCCATGCCATCCCATCCCATCCCATCCCATCCCATCCCATCCCATCCCATCCCATCCCATCCCGTCCCATCCCAGGGATACCATCCCAGGGATCCCATGCCATCCCATCCCAGGGAACCAATCCCATCCCATCCCGCCCCAGGGTTCCCATCCCATCCCAACCCATCCCATCCCATGGATCCCATCCCATGCGAGAGATCCCATCACTGGGATCCCATCCCATCCCAAGGATCCCATCCCAGGGATACCATCCCAGGTATCCCATCCCATCCCAGTGTTCCCAACCCATCCCATCCCATCCCATCCCATCCCATCCCATCCCATCCCATCCCATCCCATCCATTCCCATCCCAGGAATCCCGTCCCATCCCATTCCAGTAATCCCATCCCAGGGATCCCATTCCCTCCCAGGGATCCCATCCCATCCCAGGGATCCCATCCCAGGGATCCCATCACATCCCAGGGATGACATCCCATCCCATCCCAGTGATCCCATCCCATCCCATCCCATCCGAGGGATCCCCTCCCATCCGAGGGATCCCATCCCATCCCAACTCATCCCATCCCATCCCAGGGATCCCATCCCATCCTATCCCAGGTATCCCATCCCATCCCATCCCATTCCATCCCATCCCAGGGATCCCATCCCATCCCATGCCATCCCATCCCATGCCATCCAATCCCATCACATCCCATTCCATCCCATACCAACCCATCCCAGGAATCCCATCCCATCCCATTCCAGGAATCCCATCCCATTCCAGGAATCCCATCCCATTCCAGGAATCCCGTCCCGTTCCAGGGATCCCGTCCCATCCCAGGGATCCCATCCCAGGGATCCCATCCCATCCCAGGGATTCCATCGCATCCCAGGGATCCCATCCCATACGAGGGATAACATTCCAGGGATCCCATCGCTGGGATCCCATCCCATCTCATCCCAGGGATCCCATAACATCCCATCCCAGGGTTCCCAACCCATCCCAACACATCCCATCCCATGGATCCCATCCCATCCCAGGGATCCCATCCCATCCCATCCCATCCCATCCCATCCCATCCCATCCCATCCCAGGGATCCCATCCCAGGGATCCCATCCCATCCCAGGGATCCAATACCAGGGATACTAACCCATACCAGGGATCCCATCCCATCCCAGGGAACCCATCCCATCCCATCCCGTCCCATCCCAGGGATCCCTTCCCATGGAACCCATCCAATCCCAGGGATCCCATCCCATCCCATACCATCCCATCCCAGGGAACCCTTCCATCACAGGTATACCATCCCAGGGATCCCATCCCATCCCAGGGATCCCATCCCATTCCATCCCATCCCATCCCATTCCAGGGATCACATCTCCTTCCAGGCATCCCATCCCAGGGAACACATCCCATCCCAGGGATCCCATCCCATCGCATCCCATCCCATCTCATCCCATCCCATCCCATCCCATCCCATCCCATCCCATCCCATCCCATCCCATCGATCCTAACCCAGAGATCCCATCCCAGCGATCCCATCTCATCCCAGGGATCCCATCCCATCACATCTCATTCCACAGATCCCATCCCAGGGATCCCATCCCATCCCTTCCCATCCCATCCCATACCATCGATCCCATCCTAGGGATCCCATCCCAGGGATCCCATCCCATCCCAGGGACCCCATCCCATCCCATCCCAGGGATCCCATCCCATCCCATCCCAACCCATCCCATCCCAGGGATCCTATCCCATCCCAGAGATCCCCTCTCATCACAGGGATCCCATCCCATCACATCTCATTCCACAGATCCCATCCCAGGAATCCCATCACATCCCTTCCCATCCCATCCCATTCCATCCCATCCCATCGATCCCATCCCAGGGATTCCATCCCAGGGATCCCATCCCATGGATCCCATCCCATCCCAGGGATCCTATCGCCTCCCAGGGATCCAATCCCAGCGATCCTATCCCATCCCAGTGATCATATCCCTTCCAATCCCATCCCAACCCATCCCAGGAATCCCATCCCATCCCATTCCAGGAATCCCATCCCATTCCGGGAATCCCATCCCATTCCAGGAATCCCATCCCGTTCCAGGGATCGCATTCCAGGGATCCCATCCTATCCCATCCCAGGCATCCAATCCCATCCTATCCCAGGGTTCCCATCCCATCACAACCCATCCCATCCCAGGCATCCAATCCCATCCCATCCCAGGGTTCCCATCCCATCCCAACCCATCCCATCCCATGGATACCATCCGATCCCAGAGATCCCATCCCAGGGATGCCATCCCATCCCATCCCATCCCATTTCATCCCATCCCATCCCAGGGATCCCATCCCAGGGATCCCATCCCATCCCAGGGATCCAATACCAGGGATACTAACCCATACCAGGGATCCCATCCCATCCCAGGGAACCCATCCCATCCCGTCCCATCCCAGGGATCCCTTCCCATGGAACCCATCCAATCCCAGGGATCCCATCCCATCCCATACCATCCCATCCCAGGGAACCCTTCCATCACAGGTATACCATCCCAGGGATCCCATCCCATCCCAGGGATCCCATCCCATTCCATCCCATCCCATCCCATTCCAGGGATCACATCTCCTTCCAGGCATCCCATCCCAGGGAACACATCCCATCCCAGGGATCCCATCCCATCGCATCCCATCCCATCTCATCCCATCCCATCCCATCCCATCCCATCCCATCCCATCCCATCCCATCCCATCCCATCGATCCTAACCCAGAGATCCCATCCCAGCGATCCCATCTCATCCCAGGGATCCCATCCCATCACATCTCATTCCACAGATCCCATCCCAGGGATCCCATCCCATCCCTTCCCATCCCATCCCATACCATCGATCCCATCCTAGGGATCCCATCCCAGGGATCCCATCCCATCCCAGGGACCCCATCCCATCCCATCCCAGGGATCCCATCCCATCCCATCCCAACCCATCCCATCCCAGGGATCCTATCCCAGTGATCCCATCCCATCACAGCGACCCGATCCTATCCCATCCCATCCAGAGATCCCATTACATCCCATCCCAGGGATCCCATCCCATCCCAGGGATCCCATCCCAGGGATCCCATCCCATCCCAGTGATCCCATCCCAGCGATCCCATCCCATCCCAGGGATCGCATCCCATCACATCTCATCCCAGGGATCCCATCCCAGCGATCCCATCCCATCCCAGGGATCCCATCCCAGGGATCCCATCCCAGGGATCCCATCCCATCCCATCCCAGGGATTCCATCACAGGGATTCCATCACAGGGATCCCATCCCATCCCAGGGATCCCATCCCATTCCTGGAATCCCATCCCATCCCAGGGACCCCATCCCATCCCAGGGATCCCATCCCAGGGATCTAATCCCATCCCAGGGATCCCATCCCATCCCATCCCATCCCATCCCATCCCATCCCAGGGATGCCATCCCATCCCATCCCAGGGAGCCCACCCATCCCATCCCATCCCACCCCATCCCAGGGAGCCCACCCATCCCAGGGATCCCATACGAGGGATCCCATCCCATCCCAGGGAACCCATCCCATCCCATCCCGTCCCATCCCAGGGATCCCTTCCCATGGAACCCATCCAATCCCAGGGATCCCATCCCATCCCATACCATCCCATCCCAGGGAACCCTTCCATCACAGGTATACCATCCCAGGGATCCCATCCCATCCCAGGGATCCCATCCCATTCCATCCCATCCCATCCCATTCCAGGGATCACATCTCCTTCCAGGCATCCCATCCCAGGGAACACATCCCATCCCAGGGATCCCATCCCATCGCATCCCATCCCATCTCATCCCATCCCATCCCATCCCATCCCATCCCATCCCATCCCATCCCATCCCATCCCATCCCATCGATCCTAACCCAGGGATCCCATCCCATCCCTTCCCATCCCATACCATCGATCCCATCCTAGGGATCCCATCCCAGGGATCCCATCCCATCCCAGGGATCCCATCCCATCCCAGGGACCCCATCCCATCCCAGGGATCCCATCCCATCCCATCCCATCCCAACCCATCCCATCCCAGGGATCCCATCCCAGTGATCCCATCCCATCACAGCGACCCGATCCTATCCCATCCCATCCAGAGATCCCATCACATCCCATCCCAGGGATCCCATCCCATCCCATCCCAGGGATCCCATCCCAGGGATCCCATCCCATCCCAGTGATCCCATCCCAGCGATCCCATCCCATCCCAGGGATCGCATCCCATCACATCTCATCCCAGGGATCCCATCCCAGGGATCCCATCCCATCCCAGGGATCCCATCCCAGGGATCCCATCCCAGGGATCCCATCCCATCCCATCCCAGGGATTCCATCCCAGGGATTCCATCACAGGGATCCCATCCCATCCCAGGGATCCCATCCCATTCCTGGAATCACATCCCATCCCAGGGACCCCATCCCATTCCTGGAATCCCATCCCATCCCAGGGACCCCATCCCATCCCAGGGATCCCATCCCAGGGATCTAATCCCATCCCAGGGATCCCATCCCATCCCATCCCATCCCATCCCATCCCATCCCAGGGATGCCATCCCATCCCAACCCAGGGAGCCCACCCATCCCATCCCATCCCACCCCATCCCAGGGAGTCCACCCATCCCAGGGATCCCATACGAGGGGTCCCATCCCATCCCATTTCAGGGATCCCATCACATCCCATCCCATCATCAAATCGCATCCCATCGATCCCATCCCATCACAACCCATTCTAGCCAGTCCCATCCCATCCCATCCCAGGGATCCCATCCCATCCCATCCCAGGGATCCCATCCCATCCCATCCCAGGGATCCCATCCCATCCCATCCCATGCCATCCCATCCCATTCCATCCCATCCCAGGGATCCCATCCCATTCCATCCCATCCCAGGGATCCCATCCCATCGCATCCCATCCCAACCCATACCACCCCATCCCATCCCATTCCACCCCATCCCATTCCACCCCATCCCATCCCATCCCATCCCATCCCATCCCATCCCATCCCATTACAGGAATCCCATCCCATGGATCCCATCCCAGGGATACCATCCCATCCCATCCCATCGCAGGGATCCCATCCCATCGCAGGGATCCCATTCCAGGGATCCCATCGCAGGGATCACATCCCATCCCATCACAGGGTTCCCATCCCACCCCATCCCATCCCATGGATCCCATCCCATCCCAGGCATCCCATCCCATCCCAGGGATCCCATCCCAGGGATCCCATCACATCCCAGCCCATCCCATCCCAGCCCATCCCATCCAATCCCATCCCACCCCATCCCATCCCATCCAATCCCATCCAATCCCATCCCAGGGATCCCATCTCAGGGATCACATCCCATCCCATCACAGGGTTCCCATCCCATCCCACCCCATCCCATCCCATGGATCCCATCCCTTCCCAGGAATCCCATCCCATCCAAGGGATCCCATACCATCCCAACCCATCCCATCCCATCCCATCCCATCCCATCCCAGGGATCCCCTCCCATCCCAGGGATCCCCTCCCATCCCATCCCATCCCATCCCATCCCAGGGATCCCTTCCCATGGAACCCATCCAATCCCAGGGATCCCATCCCATCCCATACCATCCCCTCCCAGGGATCCCATCCATCACAGGTATACCATCCCAAAGATCCCATCCCATCCCAGGGATCCCATCCCATTCCATCCCATCCCATCCCATTCCAGGGATCACATCTCCTTCCAGGCATCCCATCCCAGGGATCCCATCCCATCCCAGGGATCCCATCCCATCCATCCCATCCCATCCCAGGAATCCCATCCCAGGGATCCCATCGCATCCCATCCGATCCCATCCCATCCCATCCCATCGATCCCAACCCAGGGATCCCATCCCATCCCAGCGATCCCATCTCATCACAGGGATCCCATCCCATCACATCTCATTCCACAGATCCCATCCCAGGAATCCCATCACATCCCTTCCCATCCCATCCCATCCCATCCCATCGATCCCATCCCAGGGATCCCATCCCAGGGATCCCATCCCATCCCAGGGATCCCATCCCATTTCATCCCATCCCATCCCATCCCATTCCAGGGATCACATCTCCTTCCAGGCATCCCATCCCAGGGAACACATCCCATCCCAGGGATCCCATCCCATCGCATCCCATCCCATCTCATCCCATCCCATCCCATCCCATCCCATCCCATCCCATCCCATCCCATCCCATCCCATCCCATCCCATCCCATCCCATCCCATCCCATTGATCCTAACCCAGAGATCCCATCCCAGCGATCCCATCTCATCCCAGGGATCCCTTCCCATCCCATCCCATTCCATCGATCCCATCCTAGGGATCCCATCCCAGGGATCCCATCCCATCCCAGGGACCCCATCCCATCCCATCCCAGGGATCCCATCCCATCCCATCCCATCCCAACCCATCCCATCCCAGGGATCCCATCCCAGTGATCCCATCCCATCACAGCGACCCGATCCTATCCCATCCCATCCAGAGATCCCATCACATCCCATCCCAGGGATCCCATCCCATCCCAGGGATCCCATCCCAGGGATCCCATCCCATCCCAGTGATCCCATCCCAGCGATCCCATCCCATCCCAGGGATCGCATCCCATCACATCTCATCCCAGGGATCCCATCCCAGGGATCCCATCCCATCCCAGGGATCCCATCCCAGGGATCCCATCCCAGGGATCCCATCCCATCCCATCCCAGGGATTCCATCACAGGGATTCCATCCCAGGGATCCCATCCCATCCCAGGGATCCCATCCCATTCCTGGAATCCCATCCCATCCCAGGGATTCCATCACAGGGATTCCATCACAGGGATCCCATCCCATCCCAGGGATCCCATCCCATTCCTGGAATCCCATCCCATCCCAGGGACCCCATCCCATCCCAGGGATCCCATCCCAGGGATCTAATCCCATCCTAGGGATCCCATCCCATCCCATCCCATCCCATCCCATCCCAGGGAAGCCATCCCATCCCATCCCAGGGAGCCCACCCATCCCATCCCATCCCACCCCATCCCAGGGAGCCCACCCATCCCAGGGATCCCATACGAGGGATCCCATCCCATCCCAGGGAACCCATCCCATCCCATCCCGTCCCATCCCAGGGATCCCATCCCAGGGATCCCATCCCATCCCAGGGATCCCATCCCATTCCATCCCATTCCAGGGATCACATCTCCTTCCAGGCATCCCATCCCAGGGAACACATCCCATCCCAGGGATCCCATCCCATCGCATCCCATCCCATCCCATCCCATCCCATCCCATCCCATCCCATCCCATTGATCCTAACCCAGAGATCCCATCCCAGCGATCCCATCTCATCCCAGGGATCCCATCCCATCACATCTCATTCCACAGATCCCATCCCAGGGATCCCATCCCATCCCTTCCCATCCCATCCCATTCCATCGATCCCATCCTAGGGATCCCATCCCAGGGATCCCATCCCATCCCAGGGATCCAATCCCATCCCATCCCATCCCATCCCAGGGATCCCATCCCATCCCATCCCATTCCATCCCATCCCAGGGATCCCATCACATCCCATTCCATCCCATACCAACCCATCCCAGGAATCCCATCCCATACCAACCCATCCCAGGAATCCCATCCCATCCCAGGAATCCCATCCCATCCCAGGGATCCCGTCCTATCCCAGGGATCCCATCCCAGGGATCCCATCACATCTCATCCCAGGGATCCCATCCCATCTCATCCCAGGGATCCCATCCCATGCCATGCCATGCCATGCCATGCCATGCCATGCCATGCCATGCCATGCCATCCCATCCCATACCATCCCATCCCATCCCATCCCATCCCATCCCATCCCAAGGATCGCATCCCATCCCAACCAATCCCATCCCAGCCCATTCCATCCCATCCCATCCCATCCCATCCCATCCCATCCCATCCCATAACATCCCATCCCAGGGTTCCCAACCCATCCCATCCCATCCCATCCCATCCCATCCCATCCCATCCCATTCCAGGGATCCCATCGCCACCCAGAGATCCAATCCCCGCGATCCTATCCCATCCCAGTGATCATCTCCCATCCCATCCCATCCCATCCCATCCCATCGCATTCCAGGAATCCCATCCCATTCCAGGAATCCCATCCCATTCCAGGAATCCCATCACATCCCATGGATCCCATCCCATCTCATCCCAAGGATCCCATCCCATGCCATCCCATCCCATCCCATCCCAGGATCCCATCCCATCCCATCCCATCCCATCCCAGGGATCACATCCCATCCCATCCCATCCCATCCCATCCCAGGGATCCCCTCCCATCCCAGGGATCCCATCCATTCCAACCCCATGCCATCCCATCCCATCCCATCCCATCCCATCCCATCCCATCCCATCCCATCCCATCCCAGGGATACCATCCCAGGGATCCCATGCCATCCCATCCCAGGGAACCAATCCCATCCCATCCCGCCCCAGGGTTCCCATCCCATCCCAACCCATCCCATCCCATGGATCCCATCCCATGCGAGAGATCCCATCACTGGGATCCCATCCCATCCCAAGGATCCCATCCCAGGGATACCATCCCAGGTATCCCATCCCATCCCAGTGTTCCCAACCCATCCCATCCCATCCCATCCCATCCATTCCCATCCCAGGAATCCCGTCCCATCCCATTCCAGTAATCCCATCCCAGGGATCCCATTCCCTCCCAGGGATCCCATCCCATCCCAGGGATCCCATCCCAGGGATCCCATCACATCCCAGGGATGACATCCCATCCCATCCCAGTGATCCCATCCCATTCCAGGGATCCCATTCAAGGGATCCCATCCCATCCCATCCCATCCGAGGGATCCCCTCCCATCCGAGGGATCCCATCCCATCCCAACTCATCCCATCCCATCCCAGGGATCCCATCCCATCCTATCCCAGGTATCCCATCCCATCCCATCCCATTCCATCCCATCCCAGGGATCCCATCCCATCCCATCCCATGCCATCCCATCCCATGCCATCCAATCCCATCACATCCCATTCCATCCCATACCAACCCATCCCAGGAATCCCATCCCATCCCATTCCAGGAATCCCATCCCATTCCAGGAATCCCATCCCATTCCAGGGATCCCGTCCCATCCCAGGGATCCCGTCCCATCCCAGGGATCCCATCCCAGGGATCCCATCCCATCCCAGGGATTCCATCGCATCCCAGGGATCCCATCCCATACGAGGGATAACATTCCAGGGATCCCATCGCTGGGATCCCATCCCATCTCATCCCAGGGATCCCATAACATCCCATCCCAGGGTTCCCAACCCATCCCAACACATCCCATCCCATGGATCCCATCCCATCCCAGGGATCCCATCCCATCCCAACTCATCCCATCCCATCCCATCCCATCCCATCCCATCCCATCCCATCCCAGGGATCCCATCCCATCCCATCCCATTCCATCCCATCCCAGGGATCCCATCTCATCCCATTCCATCCCATCCCATCCCATCCCATTCCAGGGATTCCTTCCCATGGAACCCATCCAATCCCAGGGATCCCATCCCATACCATCCCATCCCAGGGATCCCATCCCATCCCAGGGATCCCATCCCATCCCATCCCATTCCAGGGATCACATCTCATTCCAGGCATCCCATCCCAGTGTTCCCATCCCATCCCAGTGTTCCCATCCCATCCCATCCCATCCATTCCCATCCCAGGAATCCCGTCCCATCCCATTCCAGTAATCCCATCCCAGGGATCCCATCCCCTCCCAAGGATCCCATCCCATCCCAGGGATCCCATCCCAGGGATCACATCACATCCCAGGGATCACATCCCATCCCATCCCACTGATCCAATCCCATTCCAGGGATCCCATTCAAGGGATCCCATCCCATCCCATCCCATCCCATCCGAGGGATCCCCTCCCATCCGAGGGATCCCATCCCATCCCAACTCATCCCATCCCATCCCATTCCATCCCATCCCAGGCATGCCATCCCATCCCATCCCATCGCAGGGATCCCATCCCATCCCATCCCAGGGATCCCTTCCAATGGAACCCATCCTATCCCAGGGATACCATCCCATCCCATCCCATACCATGCCAGGGATCCCATCCCATCCCAGTGTTCCCATCCCATCCCATCCCATCCCATCCCATCCCATCCATTCCCATCCCAGGAATCCCGTCCCATCCCATTCCAGTAATCCCATCCCAGGGATCCCATCCCCTCCCAGGGATCCCATCCCATCCCAGGGATCCCATCCCAGGGATCCCATCACATCCCAGGGATCACATCCCATCCCATCCCAGTGATCCAATCCCATTCCAGGGATCCCATTCAAGGGATCCCATCCCATCCCATCCCATCCCATCCCATCGATCCCATCCCAGGGAATCCATCCAATCCCAGGGATCCCATCGCATCCCATCCCATCCCATCCCAGGGATCCCATCCCATCCGATCCCATCCCATCCCATCCCATCCGATCCCATCCCATCCCATCCCATCCCATCCCATCCCATCCGATCCCATCCCAGCCCATCCCATCAAAGGGATCCCATCCCATCAAAGGGATCCCATCCCATCAAAGGGATCCCATCCCAGGGATCCCATCCCATCCCAGGGATCCCATGCCATCCCATCCCATCCCATCCCATCCCAGGGATCCCATCCCATCCCATCCCAGGGTTCCCATCCCATCCCAGCGATCCCATCCCATCCCATCCCATTCCAGGAATCCCATCCCATTACAGGAATCTCATCCCATTCCAGGGATCCCATCCCAGGGATCCCATCCCATCCCAGGGATTCCATCCCATCCCAGGGATCCCATCCCATACGAGGGATAACAGTCCAGGGATCCCATCGCTGGTATCCCATCCCATCTCATCCCAGGGATCCCATAACATCCCATCCCAGGGTTCCCAACCCATCCCAACACATCCCATCCCATGGATCCCATCCCATCCCAGGGATCCCATCCCATCCCAACTCATCCCATCCCATCCCATCCCAACCCATCCCATCCCATCCCATCCCAGGGATCCCATCCCATCCCATCCCAGGGATCCCATCCCATCCCATTCCATCCCATCCCAGGGACCCCTTCCCATCCCATCCCATCCCATGCCATCCCATCCCATCCCATCCCATCCAATCCCATCACATCCCCTTCCATCCCATGCCAACCCATCCCAGGAATCCCATCCCATCCCATTCCAGGAATCCCATCCCATTCCAGGAATCCCATCCCATTCCAGGGATCCAGTCCCATCCCAGGGATCCCATCCCAGGGATCCCATACCATCTCATCCCAGGGATCCCATGCCATGCCATGCCATGCCATGCCATGCCATCCCATCCCATCCCAGGTATCCCATCGCAACCCATCTATCCCAGCCCATCCCATCCAATCCCATCCCACCCCATTCCATCCCATCCCATCCCATCCCATCCCATCCCATCCCATCCCATCCCATCCCATCCCATCCCATCCCATCCCATCCCAAGGATCGCATTCCATCCCAACCAATCCCATCCCAGCCCATTCCATCCCATCCCATCTCATCCCATCCCATCCCATCCTATCCCATCCCATCCCATCCTGGAGATCCCATCCCCGGGATCCCATCCCCGGGATCCCATCCCAGGGATTCCATCCCAGGGATCCCATCCTATACGAGGGATCACATTCCAGGGATCCCATCGCAGGGATCCCATCCCATCTCATCCCAGGGATCCCATAACATCCCATCCCAGGGTTCCCAACCCATCCCATCCCATCCCATCCCAGGGATCCCATCGCCACCCAGGGATCCAATCCCAGCGATCCCATCCCATCCCAGTGATCATCTCCCATCCCATCCCATCCCATCCCATCCCATCCCATCCCATCCCAAGGATCGCATTCCATCCCAACCAATCCCATCCCAGCCCATCCGATCCCATCCCATCCCATCAGATCCCATCCCATCCCATTCCATCCCATCCCATCCCACGGATCCCATCCCAGGGATACCATCCCATCCCATCCCATCGCAGGGATCCCATCCCATCCAAAGGATCCCATCCCATCGCAGGGATCCCATCCCATCAAAGGGATCCCATCCCAGGGATCCCATCGCATCCAAGGGATCCCATGCCATCCCATCCCATCGCAGGGATCCCATCCCATCCTAGGGATCCCATCCCATCGCATGCATCCCATCCCATTCCAGGGATCCCATCCCAGGGATCCCATCCCATCCCAACCCATCCCATCCTAGTGATCCCATCCCATTCCAGGGATCCCATTCCAGGGATCCCATTCCAGGGATCCCATCCCATCCCATCCCATCCGAGGGATCACATCCCATCCCATCCCATCCCAGGGATCCCCTCCCATCCCAGGGATCCCATCCCATCCAACCCCATGGCATCACATCCGATCCCATCCCATCCAAGGGACCCCATCCCGTCCCATCCCATCCCATTCCATCCCATCCCATCCCATCGCAGGGATCCCATCCCATCCCATCCCAGGGATCCCTTCCAATGGAACCCATCCAATCCCAGGGATACCATCCCATCCCATCCCATACCATGCCAGGGATCCCATCCCATCCCAGTGTTCCCATCCCATCCCATCCCATCCCATCCCATCCCATCCCATCCATTCCCATCCCAGGAATCCCGTCCCATCCCATTCCAGTAATCCCATCCCAGGGATCCCATCCCAGGTATCCCATCACATCCCAGGGATCACATCCCATCCCATCCCAGTGATCCAATCCCATTCCAGGGATCCCATGCCATCCCATCCCATCCCATCCCAGGGATCCCATCCCATTCCAGGGATCCCATCCCATCCGTTCCCATCCCATCCCATCCCATCAAAGGGATCCCATCCCATCAAAGGGATCCCATCCCATCAAAGGGATCCCATCCCAGGGATCCCATCCCATCCCAGGGATCCCATGCCATCCCATCCCATCCCATCCCAGGGATCCCATCCCATCCCATCCCATCCCAGGGTTCCCATCCCATCCCAGCGATCCCATCCCATCCCATCCCATCCCATCCCATCCCATCCCAGGGATCCCATCCCATCCCATTCCACCCCATCCCAGGGATCCCATCCCATCCGATCCCAGGGATCCCATCCCATCCCATCCCATCCCATCCCATCCCATCCCATCCCAGGGATCCCATCCCATTCCATCCCATCCCATCCCATCCCATCCCATCCCATCCCATCCCATCCCATGCCATCCCATCCCATCCCATCCCATCCCATCCCATCCCATCCAATCCCATCACATCCCATCCCATCCCATACCAACCCATCCCAGGAATCCCATCCCATCCCATTGCAGGAATCCTATCCCATTCCAGGAATCCCATCCCATTCCAGGCATCCCATCCCATCCCAGCCATCCCATGCCATCCCATTCCATGCCATCCCATCCCATGCCATCCCATCCCAGGGATCCCATCCCAACCCAGGGATCCAATACCAGGGATCCTATCCCATACCAGGGATCCCATCCCATCCCAGTCTTCCCATCCCATCCCATCCCATCCATTCCCATCCCAGGAATCCCATCCCATCCCATTCCAGTACTACCCTCCCAGGGATCCCATCCCATCCCAGGGATCCCATCCCATCCCAGGGATCACATCCCATCCCATCCCATCCCAGTGATCCCATCCCATTCCAGGGATCCCATCCCATCCCATCCGAGGGATTCCCTCCCATCCGAGGGATCCCATCCCCTCACATCCCATCCCATCCCAGGGATCCCATCCCATCCCATCCCAGGGATCCCATCCCATCCCAGGGATCCCATCCCATCCCATCCCATTCCATCCCATCCCAGGGATCCCATCCCATCCCATCGCATCCCATCCCATCGCATGCCATCCCATGCCATGCCATGCCATGCCACGCCATGCCATCCCATCCCATCCCATCCCAACCCATCCCAGGAATCCCATCCCATCCCATTCCAGGAATCCCATCCCATTCCAGGGATCCCATCCCATCCCTGGGATCCCATCCCATCCCTGGGATCCCATCCCAGGGATCCCATCACATCCCAGGGATCCCATCCCATCTCATCCCAGGGATCCCATCCCATTCCATCCCATCCCATTCCATCCCATCCCATCCCAGCCCATCCCACCCCATTCCATCCCATCCCATCCCATCCCATCCCATCCCATCCCATCCCATCCCATCCCATCCCATCCCATCCTCTCCCATCCCACGTATGCTATCCCATCCCAGGTAACCCATCCAAGGGATCCCATCCCAGGGATCCCATCCCATCCCAGGGATCCCAACCCATCCCAGGGATCCCATTTCATCTGTTCCCATCCCAGGGATCCCATTCAATCCCATTCCAGGGATCCCATCCCATCCCAACCCATCCCATCCCATGGATCCCATCCCATCCCAGCGATGCAATCCCATCCCATCCCATCCCATCCCATCCCATCCCATCCCATCCCATCCCATCCCAAGGATCGCATCCCATCCCAACCAATCCCATCCCATCCCAGCCCATTCCTTCCCATCCCATCCCATCCCATCCCATCCCATCCCATCCCATCCCATCCTGGAGATCCCATCCCCGGGATCCCATCCCATCCCCGGGATCCCATCCCAGGGATTCCATCCCATCGCAGGGATCCCATCCCATCTCATCCCAGGGATCCCATAACATCCCATCCCAGGGTTCCCAACCCATCCCATCCCATCCCATCCCATCCCATCCCATCCCATCCCATCCCAGGGATCCCATCGCCACCCAGGGATCCCATCCCAGCGATCCTATCCCATCCCAGTGATCATCTCCCATCCCATCCCATCCCATCGCATTCCAGGAATCCCATCCCATTCCAGGAATCCCATCCCATTCCAGGAATCCCATCACATCCCAGGGATCCCATCCCATCTCATCCCAGGGATCCCATCCCTTCCCATCCCATCCCATTCCATCCCATCCCATCCCATCCCATCCCATCCCATCCCATCCCAGGGATCACATCCCTTCCCATCCCATCCCATCCCATCCCAGGGATCCCCTCCCATCCCAGGGATCCCATCCCATCCAACCCCATGCCATCCCATCCCATCCCATCCCATCCCATCCCATCCCATCCCAGGGATACCATCCCAGGGATCCCATGCCATCCCATCCCAGGGAACCAATCCCATCCCATCCCGCCCCAGGGTTCCCATCCCATCCCAACCCATCCCATCCCATGGATCCCATCCCATGCGAGAGATCCCATCACTGGGATCCCATCCCATCCCAAGGATCCCATCCCAGGGATACCATCCCAGGTATCCCATCCCATCCCAGTGTTCCCAACCCATCCCATCCCATCCCATCCCATCCCATCCCATCCATTCCCATCCCAGGGATCCCATTCCCTCCCAGGGATCCCATCCCATCCCAGGGATCCCATCCCAGGGATCCCATCACATCCCAGGGATGACATCCCATCCCATCCCAGTGATCCCATCCCATTCCAGGGATCCCATTCAAGGGATCCCATCCCATCCCATCCCATTCCATCCCATCCCAGGGATCCCATCCCATCCCATGCCATCCCATCCCATGCCATCCAATCCCATCACATCCCATTCCATCCCATACCAACCCATCCCAGGAATCCCATCCCATTCCAGGAATCCCATCCCATTCCAGGAATCCCATCCCATTCCAGGGATCCCGTCCCATCCCAGGGATCCCATCCCAGGGATCCCATCCCAGGGATCCCATCCCATCCCAGGGATTCCATCGCATCCCAGGGATCCCATCCCATACGAGGGATAACATTCCAGGGATCCCATCGCTGGGATCCCATCCCATCTCATCCCAGGGATCCCATAACATCCCATCCCAGGGTTCCCAACCCATCCCAACACATCCCATCCCATTGATCCCATCCCATCCCAGGGATCCCATCCCATCCCAACTCATCCCATCCCATCCCATCCCATCCCATCCCATCCCATCCCAGGGATCCCATCCCATCCCATCCCATCCCATTCCATCCCATCCCAGGGATCCCATCCCATCCCATCCCATCCCATTCCATCCCATCCCAGGGATCCCATCTCATCCCATTCCATCCCATGCCCTCCCATCCCATCCCATCCCATCCCATCCCATCCAATCCCATCACATCCCATTCCATCCCATACCAACCCATCCCAGGAATCCCATCCCATACCAACCCATCCCAGGGATCCCATCCCATCCCATCCCATGCAATCCCATCCCAGGGATCCCTTCCCAGGGATCCCATCCCAGGGATCCCATCCCAACCCAGGGATCCAATACCAGGGATCCTATCCCATACCAGGGATACCATCCCATCCCAGGGAACCCATCCCATCCCATCCCATCCCAGGTATCCCATCGCAACCCATCTATCCCATCCAATCCCATTCCACCCCATTCCATCCCATCCCATCCCATCCCAGTGATCCCATCCCATTCCGGGGATATCATTCCAGGGATCCCATCCCATCCCATCCCATCCCATTCCATCCCATCCCAGGGATCCCATCTCATCCCATTCCATCCCATGCCATCCCATCCCATCCCATCCCATCCCATCCCATCCAATCCCATCACATCCCATTCCATCCCATACCAACCCATCCCAGGAATCCCATCCCATACCAACCCATCCCAGGGATCCCATCCCATCCCATCCCATGCAATCCCATCCCAGGGATCCCTTCCCAGGGATCCCATCCCAGGGATCCCATCCCAACCCAGGGATCCAATACCAGGGATCCTATCCCATACCAGGGATACCATCCCATCCCAGGGAACCCATCCCATCCCATCCCATCCCAGGTATCCCATCGCAACCCATCTATCCCATCCAATCCCATTCCACCCCATTCCATCCCATCCCATCCCATCCCATCCCAGTGATCCCATCCCATTCCGGGGATATCATTCCAGGGATCCCATCCCATCCCATCCCATCCCATCCGAGGGATTCCCTCCCATCCGAGGGATCCCATCCCATCCCATCCCATCCCATCCCATCCCATCCCATCCCATCCCATCCCAGGGATCCCATCCCATCCCAGGGATCCCATCCTATCCCATCCCATCCCATCCCATTCCATTCCATCCCATCCCAGGGATCCCATCCCATCCCATCGTATCCCATCCCATCCCATCCCAGGGATCCCATCCCTTCCCAGGGATCCCATCCCATCCCATCCCTGGGATCCCATCCTATCCCATCCCATCCCATTCCATTCCATCCCATCCCAGGGATCCCATCCCATCCCATCCCATTCCATCCCATCCCAGGGATCCCATCTCATCCCATTCCATCCCATGCCATCCCATCCCATCCCATCCCATCCAATCCCATCACATCCCATTCCATCCCATACCAACCCATCCCAGGAATCCCATCCCATACCAACCCATCCCAGGAATCCCATCCCATCCCAGGAATCCCATCCCATTCCAGGGATCCCGTCCTATCCCAGGGATCCCATCCCAGGGATCCCATCACATCCCAGGGATCCCATCCCATCTCATCCCAGGGATCCCATGCCATGCCATGCCATGCCATGCCATGCCATGCCATGCCATGCCATGCCATCCCATCCCATACCATCCCATCCCATCCCATCCCATCCCATCCCAAGGATCGCATCCCATCCCAACCAATCCCATCCCAGCCAATTCCATCCCATCCCATCCCATCCCATCCCATCCCAGGGATCCCATCCCATCCCATCCCATCCCATCCCATCCCAGGGATCCCATCCCATCCCATCCCATGCCATCCCATCCCATCCCATCCCATCCCATCCCATAACAACCCATCCCAGGAATCCGATCCCATCCCATTCCAGGAATCCCATCCCATTCCATTCCATCCCATCCCAGGGATCCCATCCCATCCCATCGTATCCCATCCCATGCCATCCCATCCCATCCCATCCCATCGCATGCCATCCCATGCCATCCCATCCCATGCCATCCCATCCCATCCCATCCCATCCCATCCCATCCCATCCCATCCCATCCCAGGGATCACATCCCATCCCATCCCATCCCATCCCAGGGATCCTCTCCCATCCCAGGGATCCCATCCCATCCAACCCCATGCCATCCCATCCCATCCCATCCCATCCCATCCCATCCCATCCCATCCCATCCCAGGGATATCATCCCAGGGATCCCATGCCATCCCATCCCAGGGAACCAATCCCATCCCATCCCGCCCCTGGGTTCCCATCCCATCCCAACCCATCCCATCCCATGGATCCCATCCCATGCGAGAGATCCCATCACTGGGATCCCATCCCATCCCAAGGATCCCATCCCAGGGATACCATCCCAGGTATCCCATCCCATCCCAGTGTTCCCAACCCATCCCATCCCATCCCATCCCATCCATTCCCATCCCAGGAATCCCGTCCCATCCCATTCCAGTAATCCCATCCCAGGGATCCCATTCCCTCCCAGGGATCCCATCCCATCCCAGGGATCCCATCCCAGGGATCCCATCACATCCCAGGGATGACATCCCATCCCATCCCAGTGATCCCATCCCATTCCAGGGATCCCATTCAAGGGATCCCATCCCATCCCATCCCATCCGAGGGATCCCCTCCCATCCGAGGGATCCCATCCCATCCCAACTCATCCCATCCCATCCCAGGGATCCCATCCCATCCTATCCCAGGTATCCCATCCCATCCCATCCCATTCCATCCCATCCCAGGGATCCCATCCCATCCCATGCCATCCCATCCCATGCCATCCAATCCCATCACATCCCATTCCATCCCATACCAACCCATCCCAGGAATCCCATCCCATCCCATTCCAGGAATCCCAACCCATTCCAGGAATCCCATCCCATTCCAGGGATCCCGTCCCATCCCAGGGATCCCGTCCCATCCCAGGGATCCCATCCCAGGGATCCCATCCCATCCCAGGGATCCCATCCCATACGAGGGATAACATTCCAGGGATCCCATCGCTGGGATCCCATCCCATCTCATCCCAGGGATCCCATAACATCCCATCCCAGGGTTCCCAACCCATCCCAACACATCCCATCCCATGGATCCCATCCCATCCCAGGGATCCCATCCCATCCCAACTCATCCCATCCCATCCCATCCCATCCCATCCCATCCCATCCCATCCCATCCCATCCCATCCCATCCCAGGGATCCCATCCCATCCCATCCCATCCCATTCCATCCCATCCCAGGGATCCCATCTCATCCCATTCCATCCCATTCCATCCCATGCCATCCCATCCCATCCCATCACATCCCATTCCATCCCATACCAACCCATCCCAGGAATCCCATCCCATACCAACCCATCCCAGGAATCCCATCCCATCCCAGGAATCCCATCCCATTCCAGGGATCCCGTCCTATCCCAGGGATCCCATCCCAGGGATCCCATCACATCCCAGGGATCCCATCCCATCTCATCCCAGGGATCCCATGCCATGCCATGCCATGCCATGCCATGCCATGCCATGCCATGCCATCCCATCCCATACCATCCCATCCCATCCCATCCCATCCCAAGGATCGCATCCCATCCCAACCAATCCCATCCCAGCCAATTCCATCCCATCCCATCCCATCCCATCCCATCCCATCCCAGGGATCCCATCCCATCCCATCCCATCCCATCCCATCCCATCCCATCCCAGGGATCCCATCCCATCCCATCCCATGCAATCCCATCCCAGGGATCCCTTCCCAGGGATCCCATCCCAGGGATCCCATCCCAACCCAGGGATCCAATACCAGGGATCCTATCCCATACCAGGGATACCATCCCATCCCAGGGAACCCATCCCATCCCATCCCATCCCAGGTATCCCATCGCAACCCATCTATCCCATCCAATCCCATCCCACCCCATTCCATCCCATCCCATCCCATCCCGTCCCATCCCATCCCATCCCAGTGATCCCATCCCATTCCGGGGATATCATTCCAGGGATCCCATCCCATCCCATCCCATCCGAGGGATTCCCTCCCATCCGAGGGATCCCATCCCATCCCATCCCATCACATCCCAGGGATCCCATCCCATCCCAGGGATCCCATCCCATCCCATCCCAGGGATCCCATCCCATCCCATCCCAGGGATCCCATCCCATCCCATCCCATCCCATTCCATTCCATCCCATCCCAGGGATCCCATCCCATCCCATCCCATCCCATCCCATGCCATCCCATCCCATCCCATCCCATCGCATGCCATCCCATCCCATCCCATCCCATAACAACCCATCCCAGGAATCCGATCCCATCCCATTCCAGGAATCCCATCCCATTCCAGGAATCCCATCCCATTCCAGGGATCCCATCCCATCCCTGGGATCCCATCCCAGGGATCCCATCACATCCCAGGGGTCCCATCCCATCTCATCCCAGGGATCCCATCCCAACTCATCCCATCCCATCCCATCCCATCCCTTCCTTGGGATCCCATCCCATCCCATCCCAGGGATCCCATCCCATCCCATTCCACCCCATCCCAGGGATCCCATCCCATCCCATCAAATCCCAGGGATCCCATCCCATCCCATCCCGTCCCATCCCAGGGATCCCATCCCATCGCATCCCCGCCCATAGCATCCCCGCCCATCCCATCCCATCCCATGCCATCCCATCCCATCCCAACCCATCCAATCCCATCACATCCCATCCCATCCCATCCCATACCAACCCATCCCAGGAATCCCATCCCATCCCATTGCAGGAATCCTATCCCATTCCAGGAATCCCATCCCATTCCAGGGATCCCATCCCATCCCAGCGATCCCATGCCATCCCATCCCATTCCATCCCATCCCATCCCAGCCCATCCCACCCCATTCCATCCCATCCCATCCCATCCCATCCCATCCCATCCCATCCCATCCCATCCTCTACCATCCAACGTATGCTATCCCATCCCAGGTAACCCATCCAAGGGATCCCATCCCAGGGATCCCATCCCATCCCAGGGATCCCAACTCATCCCAGGGATCCCATTTCATCTGTTCCCATCCCAGGAATCCCATTCAATCCCATTCCAGGGATCCCATCCCATCCCAACCCATCCCATCCCATGGATCCCATCCCATCCCAGCGATGCAATCCCATCCCATCCCATCCCATCCCATCCCATCCCATCCCATCCCATCCCAAGGATCGCATCCCATCCCAACCAATCCCATCCCATCCCAGCCCATTCCTTCCCATCCCATCCCATCCCATCCCATCCCATCCCATCCCATCCCATCCCATCCCATCCTGGAGATCCCATCCCCGGGATCCCATCCCATCCCCGGGATCCCATCCCAGGGATTCCATCCCATCCCAGGGATCCCATCCCATCTCATCCCAGGGATCCCATAACATCCCATCCCAGGGTTCCCAACCCATCCCATCCCATCCCATCCCATCCCATCCCATCCCATCCCATCCCATCCCATCCCATCCCATCCCATCCCAGGGATCCCATCGCCACCCAGGGATCCAATCCCAGCGATTCTATCCCATCCCAGTGATCATCTCCCATCCCATCCCATCCCATCGCATTCCAGGAATCCCATCCCATTCCAGGAATCCCATCCCATTCCAGGAATCCCATCACATCCCAGGGATCCCATCCCATCTCATCCCAGGGATCCCATCCCTTCCCATCCCATCCCATTCCATCCCATCCCATCCCATCCCATCCCATCCTATCCCAGGTATCCCATCCCATCCCATTCCATCCCATCCCAGGGATCCCATGCCATCCCATCCCATGCCATCCAATCCCATCACATCCCATTCCATCCCATACCAACCCATCCCAGGAATCCCATCCCATTCCAGGAATCCCATCCCATTCCAGGAATCCCATCCCATTCCAGGGATCCCGTCCCATCCCAGGGATCCCATCCCAGGGATCCCATCCCAGGGATCCCATCCCATCCCAGGGATTCCATCGCATCCCAGGGATCCCATCCCATACGAGGGATAACATTCCAGGGATCCCATCGCTGGGATCCCATCCCATCTCATCCCAGGGATCCCATAACATCCCATCCCAGGGTTCCCAACCCATCCCAACACATCCCATCCCATGGATCCCATCCCATCCCAGGGATCCCATCCCATCCCAACTCATCCCATCCCATCCCATCCCATCCCATCCCATCCCATCCCATCCCAGGGATCCCATCCCATCCCATCCCATTCCATCCCATCCCAGGGATCCCATCTCATCCCATTCCATCCCATCCCATCCCATCCCATGCCATCCCATCCCATCCAATCCCATCACATCCCATTCCATCCCATACCAACCCATCCCAGGAATCCCATCCCATACCAACCCATCCCAGGAATCCCATCCCATCCCAGGAATCCCATCCCATTCCAGGGATCCGGTCCTATCCCAGGGATCCCATCCCAGGGATCCCATCACATCCCAGGGATCCCATCACATCCCAGGGATCCCATCCCATCTCATCCCAGGGATCCCATGCCATGCCATGCCATGCCATGCCATGCCATGCCATCCCATCCCATACCATCCCATCCCATCCCATCCCAAGGATCGCATCCCATCCCAACCAATCCCATCCCAGCCAATTCCATCCCATCCCATCCCATCCCATCCCATCCCATCCCATCCCATCCCAGGGATCCCATCCCATCGCATCCCATCCCATCCCAGGTATCCCATCGCAACCCATCTATCCCAGCCCATCCCATCCAATCCCATCCCATCCCAAGAATCGCATTCCATCCAATTCCATCCCATCCCATCCCATCCCATCCCATCCCATCCCATCCCATCCCATCCCAAGAATCGCATTCCATCCAATTCCATCCCATCCCATCCCAGGGATCCCATCCCATCCCATCCCATGCAATCCCATCCCAGGGATCCCTTCCCAGGGATCCCATCCCAGGGATCCCATCCCAACCCAGGGATCCAATACCAGGGATCCTATCCCATACCAGGGATACCATCCCATCCCAGGGAACCCATCCCATCCCATCCCATCCCAGGTATCCCATCGCAACCCATCTATCCCATCCAATCCCATCCCACCCCATTCCATCCCATCCCATCCCATCCCGTCCCATCCCATCCCATCCCAGTGATCCCATCCCATTCCGGGGATATCATTCCAGGGATCCCATCCCATCCCATCCCATCCCATCCGAGGGATTCCCTCCCATCCGAGGGATCCCATCCCATCCCATCCCATCCCATCCCATCCCAGGGATCCCATCCCATCCCAGGCATCCCATCCCATCCCATCCCTGGGATCCCATCCTATCCCATCCCATCCCATCCCATCCCATTCCATTCCATCCCATCCCAGGGATCCCATCCCATCCCATCGTATCCCATCCCATCCCATCCCAGGGATCCCATCCCTTCCCAGGGATCCCATCCCATCCCATCCCTGGGATCCCATCCTATCCCATCCCATCCCATTCCATTCCATCCCATCCCAGGGATCCCATCCCATCCCATCCCATCCCATTCCATCCCATCCCAGGGATCCCATCTCATCCCATTCCATCCCATACCAACCCATCCCAGGAATCCCATCCCATACCAACCCATCCCAGGAATCCCATCCCATCCCAGGAATCCCATCCCATTCCAGGGATCCCGTCCTATCCCAGGGATCCCATCCCAGGGATCCCATCACATCCCAGGGATCCCATCCCATCTCATCCCAGGGATCCCATGCCATGCCATGCCATGCCATGCCATGCCATGCCATGCCATGCCATCCCATCCCATCCCATCCCATCCCATCCCAAGGATCGCATCCCATCCCAACCAATCCCATCCCAGCCAATTCCATCCCATCCCATCCCATCCCATCCCATCCCATCCCATCCCAGGGATCCCATCCCATCCCATCCCATCCCATCCCATCCCAGGGATCCCATCCCATCCCATCCCATGCCATCCCATCCCATCCCATCCCATCCCATCCCATAACAACCCATCCCAGGAATCCGATCCCATCCCATTCCAGGAATCCCATCCCATTCCATTCCATCCCATCCCAGGGATCCCATCCCATCCCATCGTATCCCATCCCATGCCATCCCATCCCATCCCATCCCATCCCATCCCAGGGATCACATCCCATCCCATCCCATCCCATCCCAGGGATCCCCTCCCATCCCAGGGATCCCATCCCATCCAACCCCATGCCATCCCATCCCATCCCATCCCATCCCATCCCATCCCATCCCATCCCATCCCATCCCATCCCATCCCATCCCAGGGATACCATCCCAGGGATCCCATGCCATCCCATCCCAGGGAACCAATCCCATCCCATCCCGCCCCTGGGTTCCCATCCCATCCCAACCCATCCCATCCCATGGATCCCATCCCATGCAAGAGATCCCATCACTGGGATCCCATCCCATCCCAAGGATCCCATCCCAGGGATACCATCCCAGGTATCCCATCCCATCCCAGTGTTCCCAACCCATCCCATCCCATCCATTCCCATCCCAGGAATCCCGTCCCATCCCATTCCAGTAATCCCATCCCAGGGATCCCATTCCCTCCCAGGGATCCCATCCCATCCCAGGGATCCCATCCCAGGGATCCCATCACATCCCAGGGATGACATCCCATCCCATCCCAGTGATCCCATCCCATTCCAGGGATCCCATTCCAGGGATCCCATCCCATCCCATCCCATCCGAGGGATCCCCTCCCATCCGAGGGATCCCATCCCATCCCAACTCATCCCATCCCATCCCAGGGATCCCATCCCATCCTATCCCAGGTATCCCATCCCATCCCATCCCATTCCATCCCATCCCAGGGATCCCATCCCATCCCATGCCATCCCATCCCATGCCATCCAATCCCATCACATCCCATTCCATCCCATACCAACCCATCCCAGGAATCCCATCCCATCCCATTCCAGGAATCCCAACCCATTCCAGGAATCCCATCCCATTCCAGGGATCCCGTCCCATCCCAGGGATCCCGTCCCATCCCAGGGATCCCATCCCAGGGATCCCATCCCATCCCATCCCATCCCATTCCATCCCATCCCAGGGATCCCATCCCATCCCATGCCATCCCATCCCATGCCATCCAATCCCATCACATCCCATTCCATCCCATACCAACCCATCCCAGGAATCCCATCCCATCCCATTCCAGGAATCCCAACCCATTCCAGGAATCCCATCCCATTCCAGGGATCCCGTCCCATCCCAGGGATCCCGTCCCATCCCAGGGATCCAATCCCAGGGATCCCATCCCATCCCAGGGATTCCATCGCATCCCAGGGATCCCATCCCATACGAGGGATAACATTCCAGGGATCCCATCGCTGGGATCCCATCCCATCTCATCCCAGGGATCCCATAACATCCCATCCCAGGGTTCCCAACCCATCCCAACACATCCCATCCCATGGATCCCATCCCATCCCAGGGATCCCATCCCATCCCAACTCATCCCATCCCATCCCATCCCATCCCATCCCATCCCATCCCATCCCATCCCATCCCAGGGATCCCATCCCATCCCATCCCATCCCATTCCATCCCATCCCAGGGATCCCATCTCATCCCATTCCATCCCATGCCATCCCATCCCATCCCATCCCATCCAATCCCATCACATCCCATTCCATCCCATACCAACCCATCCCAGGAATCCCATCCCATACCAACCCATCCCAGGAATCCCATCCCATCCCAGGAATCCCATCCCATTCCAGGGATCCCGTCCTATCCCAGGGATCCCATCCCAGGGATCCCATCACATCCCAGGGATCCCATCCCATCTCATCCCAGGGATCCCATGCCATGCCATGCCATGCCATGCCATGCCATGCCATCCCATCCCATCCCATCCCATCCCATCCCATCCCATCCCATCCCAAGGATCGCATCCCATCCCAACCAATCCCATCCCAGCCAATTCCATCCCATCCCATCCCATCCCATCCCATCCCATCCCATCCCAGGGATCCCATCCCATCCCATCCCATCCCATCCCAGGGATCCCATCCCATCCCATCCCATGCAATCCCATCCCAGGGATCCCTTCCCAGGGATCCCATCCCAGGGATCCCATCCCAACCCAGGGATCCAATACCAGGGATCCTATCCCATACCAGGGATACCATCCCATCCCAGGGAACCCATCCCATCCCATCCCATCCCAGGTATCCCATCGCAACCCATCTATCCCATCCAATCCCATCCCACCCCATTCCATCCCATCCCATCCCATCCCGTCCCATCCCATCCCATCCCAGTGATCCCATCCCATTCCGGGGATATCATTCCAGGGATCCCATCCCATCCCATCCCATCCGAGGGATTCCCTCCCATCCGAGGGATCCCATCCCATCCCATCCCATCACATCCCAGGGATCCCATCCCATCCCAGGGATCCCATCCCATCCCATCCCAGGGATCCCATCCCATCCCATCCCAGGGATCCCATCCCATCCCATCCCATCCCATCCCATTCCATTCCATCCCATCCCAGGGATCCCATCCCATCCCATTGTATCCCATCCCATGCCATCCCATCCCATCCCATCCCATCGCATGCCATCCCATCCCATCCCATCCCATCCCATAACAACCCATCCCAGGAATCCGATCCCATCCCATTCCAGGAATCCCATCCCATTCCAGGAATCCCACCCCATTCCAGGGATCCCATCCCATCCCTGGGATCCCATCCCAGGGATCCCATCACATCCCAGGGGTCCCATCCCATCTCATCCCAGGGATCCCATCCCAACTCATCCCATCCCATCCCATCCCATCCCATCCCATCCCTTCCTTGGGATCCCATCCCATCCCATCCCAGGGATCCCATCCCATCCCATTCCACCCCATCCCAGGGATCCCATCCCATCCCATCAAATCCCAGGGATCCCATCCCATCCCATCCCGTCCCATCCCAGGGATCCCATCCCATCGCATCCCCGCCCATAGCATCCCCGCCCATCCCATCCCATCCCATGCCATCCCATCCCATCCCATCCCAACCCATCCAATCCCATCACATCCCATCCCATCCCATCCCATACCAACCCATCCCAGGAATCCCATCCCATCCCATTGCAGGAATCCTATCCCATTCCAGGAATCCCATCCCATTCCAGGGATCCCATCCCATCCCAGCGATCCCATGCCATCCCATCCCATCCCATTCCATCCCATCCCATCCCATCCCATCCCAGCCCATCCCACCCCATTCCATCCCATCCCATCCCATCCCATCCCATCCCATCCCATCCCATCCCATCCCATCCCATCCCATCCTCTCCCATCCCACGTATGCTATCCCATCCCAGGTAACCCATCCAAGGGATCCCATCCCAGGGATCCCATCCCATCCCAGGGATCCCAACTCATCCCAGGGATCCCATTTCATCTGTTCCCATCCCAGGGATCCCATTCAATCCCATTCCAGGGATCCCATCCCATCCCAACCCATCCCATCCCATGGATCCCATCCCATCCCAGCGATGCAATCCCATCCCATCCCATCCCATCCCATCCCATCCCATCCCATCCCATCCCAAGGATCGCATCCCATCCCAACCAATCCCATCCCATCCCAGCCCATTCCTTCCCATCCCATCCCATCCCATCCCATCCCATCCCATCCCATCCCATCCCATCCCATCCTGGAGATCCCATCCCCGGGATCCCATCCCATCCCCGGGATCCCATCCCAGGGATTCCATCCCATCCCAGGGATTCCATCCCATCTCATCCCAGGGATCTCATAACATCCCATCCCAGGGTTCCCAACCCATCCCATCCCATCCCATCCCATCCCATCCCATCCCATCCCATCCCATCCCATCCCATCCCATTCCATCCCAGGGATCCCATCGCCACCCAGGGATCCAATCCCAGCGATTCTACCCCATCCCAGTGATCATCTCCCATCCCATCCCATCCCATCCCATCGCATTCCAGGAATCCCATCCCATTCCAGGAATCCCATCCCATTCCAGGAATCCCATCACATCCCAGGGATCCCATCCCATCTCATCCCAGGGATCCCATCCCTTCCCATCCCATCCCATTCCATCCCATCCCATCCCATCCCATCCCATCCCAGGGATCCCCTCCCATCCCAGGGATCCCATCCCATCCAACCCCATGCCATCCCATGCCATCCCATCCCATGCCATCCCATCCCATCCCATCCCATCCCATCCCATCCCATCCCATCCCAGGGATACCATCCCAGGGATCCCATGCCATCCCATCCCAGGGAACCAATCCCATCCCATCCCGCCCCAGGGTTCCCATCCCATCCCAACCCATCCCATCCCATGGATCCCATCCCATGCGAGAGATCCCATCACTGGGATCCCATCCCATCCCAAGGATCCCATCCCAGGGATACCATCCCAGGTATCCCATCCCATCCCAGTGTTCCCAACCCATCCCATCCCATCCCATCCCATCCATTCCCATCCCAGGAATCCCGTCCCATCCCATTCCAGTAATCCCATCCCAGGGATCCCATTCCCTCCCAGGGATCCCATCCCATCCCAGGGATCCCATCCCAGGGATCCCATCACATCCCAGGGATGACATCCCATCCCATCCCAGTGATCCCATCCCATTCCAGGGATCCCATTCAAGGGATCCCATCCCATCCCATCCCATCCGAGGGATCCCCTCCCATCCGAGGGATCCCATCCCATCCCAACTCATCCCATCCCATCCCAACTCATCCCATCCCATCCCAGGGATCCCATCCCATCCTATCCCAGGTATCCCATCCCATCCCATGCCATCCCATCCCATGCCATCCAATCCCATCTCATCCCATTCCATCCCATACCAACCCATCCCAGGAATCCCATCCCATTCCAGGAATCCCATCCCATTCCAGGAATCCCATCCCATTCCAGGGATCCCGTCCCATCCCAGGGATCCCATCCCAGGGATCCCATCCCAGGGATCCCATCCCATCCCAGGGATTCCATCGCATCCCAGGGATCCCATCCCATACGAGGGATAACATTCCAGGGATCCCATCGCTGGGATCCCATCCCATCTCATCCCAGGGATCCCATAACATCCGATCCCAGGGTTCCCAACCCATCCCAACACATCCCATCCCATGGATCCCATCCCATCCCAGGGATCCCATCCCATCCCAACTCATCCCATCCCATCCCATCCCATCCCATCCCATCCCATCCCATCCCAGGGATCCCATCCCATCCCATCCCATCCCATTCCATCCCATCCCAGGGATCCCATCTCATCCCATTCCATCCCATGCCATCCCATCCCATCCCATCCCATCCCATCCCATCCCATCCAATCCCATCACATCCCATTCCATCCCATACCAACCCATCCCAGGAATCCCATCCCATACCAACCCATCCCAGGAATCCCATCCCATCCCAGGAATCCCATCCCATTCCAGGGATCCCGTCCTATACCAGGGATCCCATCCCTGGGATCCCATCACATCCCAGGGATCCCATCCCATCTCATCCCAGGGATCCCATGCCATGACATGCCATGCCATGCCATGCCATCCCATCCCATACCATCCCATCCCATCCCATCCCATCCCATCCCAAGGATCGCATCCCATCCCAACCAATCCCATCCCAGCCAATTCCATCCCATCCCATCCCATCCCATCCCAGGGATCCCATCCCATCCCATCCCATCCCATCCCAGGTATCCCATCGCAACCCATCTATCCCAGCCCATCCCATCCAATCCCATCCCACCCCATTCCATCCCATCCCATCCCATCCCATCCCATCCCATCCCATCCCATCCCATCCCAAGAATCGCATTCCATCCAATTCCATCCCATCCCATCCCAGGGATCCCATCCCATCCCATCCCATGCAATCCCATCCCAGGGATCCCTTCCCAGGGATCCCATCCCAGGGATCCCATCCCAACCCAGGGATCCAATACCAGGGATCCCATCCCATACCAGGGATACCATCCCATCCCAGGGAACCCATCCCATCCCATCCCATCCCATCCCAGGTATCCCATCGCAACCCATCTATCCCATCCAATCCCATCCCACCCCATTCCATCCCATCCCATCCCATCCCGTCCCATCCCATCCCATCCCAGGGATCCCATCCCATCCCAGGGATCCCATCCCATCCCATCCCAGGGATCCCATCCCATCCCAGGGATCCCATCCCATCCCATCCCATCCCATCCCATTCCATTCCATCCCATCCCAGGGATCCCATCCCATCCCATCGTATCCCATCCCATGCCATCCCATCCCATCCCATCCCATCGCATGCCATCCCATCCCATCCCATCCCATCCCATAACAACCCATCCCAGGAATCCGATCCCATCCCATTCCAGGAATCCCATCCCATTCCAGGAATCCCATCCCATTCCAGGGATCCCATCCCATCCCTGGGATCCCATCCCAGGGATCCCATCACATCCCAGGGGTCCCATCCCATCTCATCCCAGGGATCCCATCCCAACTCATCCCATCCCATCCCATCCCCATCCCATCCCATCCCTTCCTTGGGATCCCATCCCATCCCATCCCAGGGATCCCATCCCATCCCATTCCACCCCATCCCAGGGATCCCATCCCATCCCATCAAATCCCAGGGATCCCATCCCATCCCATCCCGTCCCATCCCAGGGATCCCATCCCATCGCATCCCCGCCCATCGCATCCCCGCCCATCCCATCCCATCCCATGCCATCCCATCCCATCCCATCCCAACCCATCCAATCCCATCACATCCCATCCCATCCCATCCCATACCAACCCATCCCAGGAATCCCATCCCATCCCATTGCAGGAATCCTATCCCATTCCAGGAATCCCATCCCATTCCAGGGATCCCATCCCATCCCAGCGATCCCATGCCATCCCATCCCAGGGATCCCATCCCAGGAATCCCATCCCAGGGATCCCATCCCAACCCAGTGTTCCCATCCCATCCCATCCCATCCATTCCCATCCCAGGGATCCCATCCCATCCCAGGGATCCCATCCCAGGGATCCCATCCCATCCCAGGGATCACATCCCATCCCATCCCATCCCAGTGATCCCATCCCATTCCAGGGATCCCATTCCAGGGATCCCATCCCATCCCATCGCATCCCATCCCATCCGAGGGATTCCCTCCCATCCGAGGGATCCCATCCCCTCACATCCCATCCCATCCCATCCCATCCCAGGGATCCCATCCCATCCCAGGGATCCCATCCCATCCGATCCCAGGGATCCCATCCCATCCCAGGGATCCCATCCCATCCCATCCCATCCCATCCCATCCCATCCCAAGGATCGCATCCCATCCCAACCAATCCCATCCCAGCCCATTCCATCCCATCCCATCCCATCCCATCCCATCCCATCCCATCCCAGGGATCCCATCCCATCCCATCCCATCCCATCCCATCCCAGGTATCCCATCGCAACCCATCTATCCCATCCAATCCCATCCCACCCCATTCCATCCCATCCCATCCCATCCCATCCCATCCCAAGAATCACATTCCATCCCATTCCATCCCATCCCATCCCATCCCAGGGATCCCATCCCATCCCATCCCATGCAATCCCATCCCAGGGATCCCTTCCCAGGGATCCCATCCCAGGGATCCCATCCCAACCCAGGGATCCAATACCAGGGATCCTATCCCATACCAGGGATACCATCCCATCCCAGGGAACCCATCCCATCCCATCCCATCCCAGGTATCCCATCGCAACCCATCTATCCCATCCAATCCCATCCCACCCCATTCCATCCCATCCCATCCCGTCCCATCCCATCCCATCCCAGTGATCCCATCCCATTCCGGGGATATCATTCCAGGGATCCCATCCCATCCCATCCCATCCCTTCCGAGGGATTCCCTCCCATCCGAGGGATCCCATCCCATCCCATCCCATCCCATCCCAGGGATCCCATCCCATCCCAGGGATCCCATCCCATCCCATCCCAGGGATCCCATCCCATCCCATTGCAGGAATCCTATCCCATTCCAGGAATCCCATCCCATTCCAGGCATCCCATCCCATCCCAGCCATCCCATGCCATCCCATTCCATGCCATCCCATCCCATGCCATCCCATCCCAGGGATCCCATCCCAGGAATCCCATACCAGGGATCCCATCCCATCCCAGTGTTCCCATCCCATCCCATCCCATCCCATCCATTCCCATCCCAGGAATCCCATCCCATCCCATTCCAGTACTACCCTCCCAGGGATCCCATCCCATCCCAGGGATCCCATCCCAGGGATCCCATCCCATCCCAGGGATCACATCCCATCCCATCCCATCCCATCCCATCCCATCCCATCCCATCCCATCCCAGGGATCCCATCCCATCCCAGGGATCCCATCCCATCCCATCCCAGGGATCCCATCCCATCCCAGGGATCCCATCCCATTCCATTCCATCCCATCCCAGGGATCCCATCCCATCCCATCGCATCCCATCCCATCGCATGCCATCCCATGCCATGCCATGCCATGCCATGCCATCCCATCCCATCCCATCCCAACCCATCCCAGGAATCCCATCCCATCCCATTCCAGGAATCCCATCCCATTCCAGGGATCCCATCCCATCCCTGGGATCCCATCCCATCCCTGGGATCCCATCCCAGGGATCCCATCATATCCCAGGGATCCCATCCCATCTCATTCCAGGGATCCTATCCCATTCCATCCCATCCCATTCCATCCCATCCCATCCCAGCCCATCCCACCCCATTCCATCCCATCCCATCCCATCCAATCCCATCCCATCCCATCCCATCCCATCCCATCCCATCCCATCCCATCCCATCCTGTCCCATCCCACGTATGCTATCCCATCCCAGGTAACCCATCCAAGGGATCCCATCCCAGGGATCCCATCCCATCCCAGGGATCCCAACCCATCCCAGGGATCCCATTTCATCTGTTCCCATCCCAGGGATCCCATTCAATCCCATTCCAGGGATCCCATCCCATCCCAACCCATCCCATCCCATGGATCCCATCCCATCCCAGCGATGCAATCCCATCCCATCCCATCCCATCCCATCCCATCCCATCCCAAGGATCGCATCCCATCCCAACCAATCCCATCCCATCCCAGCCCATTCCTTCCCATCCCATCCCATCCCATCCCATCCCATCCTGGAGATCCCATCCCCGGGATCCCATCCCATCCCCGGGATCCCATCCCAGGGATTCCATCCCATCGCAGGGATCCCATAACATCCCATCCCAGGGTTCCCAACCCATCCCATCCCATCCCATCCCATCCCATCCCATCGCATTCCAGGAATCCCATCCCATTCCAGGAATCCCATCCCATTCCAGGAATCCCATCACATCCCAGGGATCCCATCCCATCTCATCCCAGGGATCCCATCCCTTCCCATCCCATCCCATTCCATCCCATCCCATCCCATCCCATCCCAGGGATCACATCCCATCCCATCCCATCCCAGGGATCCCCTCCCATCCCAGGGATCCCATCCCATCCAACCCCATGCCATCCCATCCCATCCCATCCCATCCCATCCCATCCCATCCCATCCCATCCCATCCCATCCCATCCCAGGGATACCATCCCAGGGATCCCATGCCATCCCATCCCAGGGAACCAATCCCATCCCATCCCGCCCCTGGGTTCCCATCCCATCCCAACCCATCCCATCCCATGGATCCCATCCCATGCGAGAGATCCCATCACTGGGATCCCATCCCATCCCAAGGATCCCATCCCAGGGATACCATCCCAGGTATCCCATCCCATCCCAGTGTTCCCAACCCATCCCATCCCATCCCATCCCATCCATTCCCATCCCAGGAATCCCGTCCCATCCCATTCCAGTAATCCCATCCCAGGGATCCCATTCCCTCCCAGGGATCCCATCCCATCCCAGGGATCCCATCCCAGGGATCCCATCACATCCCAGGGATGACATCCCATCCCATCCCAGTGATCCCATCCCATTCCAGGGATCCCATTCAAGGGATCCCATCCCATCCCATCCCATCCGAGGGATCCCCTCCCATCCGAGGGATCCCATCCCATCCCAACTCATCCCATCCCATCCCAGGGATCCCATCCCATCCTATCCCAGGTATCCCATCCCATCCCATCCCATTCCATCCCATCCCAGGGATCCCATCCCATCCCATGCCATCCCATCCCATGCCATCCAATCCCATCACATCCCATTCCATCCCATACCAACCCATCCCAGGAATCCCATCCCATCCCATTCCAGGAATCCCAACCCATTCCAGGAATCCCATCCCATTCCAGGGATCCCGTCCCATCCCAGGGATCCCATCCCAGGGATCCCATCCCAGGGATCCCATCCCATCCCAGGGATTCCATCGCATCCCAGGGATCCCATCCCATACGAGGGATAACATTCCAGGGATCCCATCGCTGGGATCCCATCCCATCTCATCCCAGGGATCCCATAACATCCCATCCCAGGGTTCCCAACCCATCCCAACACATCCCATCCCATGGATCCCATCCCATCCCAGGGATCCCATCCCATCCCAACTCATCCCATCCCATCCCATCCCATCACATCCCATCCCATCCCAGGGATCCCATCCCATCCCATCCCATCCCATCCCATTCCATCCCATCCCAGGGATCCCATCCCATCCCATCCCATCCCATCCCATCCCATCCCATCCAATCCCATCACATCCCATTCCATCCCATACCAACCCATCCCAGGAATCCCATCCCATACCAACCCATCCCAGGAATCCCATCCCATCCCAGGAATCCCATCCCATTCCAGGGATCCGGTCCTATCCCAGGGATCCCATCCCAGGGATCCCATCACATCCCAGGGATCCCATCCCATCTCATCCCAGGGATCCCATGCCATGCCATGCCATGCCATGCCATGCCATCCCATCCCATACCATCCCATCCCATCCCATCCCATCCCAAGGATCGCATCCCATCCCAACCAATCCCATCCCAGCCAATTCCATCCCATCCCATCCCATCCCATCCCATCCCATCCCATCCCAGGGATCCCATCCCATCCCATCCCATCCCATCCCATCCCATCCCATCCCATCCCAGGTATCCCATCGCAACCCATCTATCCCAGCCCATCCCATCCAATCCCATCCCACCCCAATCCATCCCATCCCATCCCATCCCATCCCATCCCATCCCATCCCATCCCATCCCATCCCAAGAATCGCATTCCATCCAATTCCATCCCATCCCATCCCAGGGATCCCATCCCATCCCATCCCATGCAATCCCATCCCAGGGATCCCTTCCCAGGGATCCCATCCCAGGGATCCCATCCCAACCCAGGGATCCAATACCAGGGATCCTATCCCATACCAGGGATACCATCCCATCCCAGGGAACCCATCCCATCCCATCCCATCCCAGGTATCCCATCGCAACCCATCTATCCCATCCAATCCCATCCCACCCCATTCCATCCCATCCCATCCCATCCCATCCCATCCCATCCCATCCCAGGGATCCCATCCCATCCCATCCCATCCCATCCCAGGTATCCCATCGCAACCCATCTATCCCATCCAATCCCATCCCACCCCATTCCATCCCATCCCATCCCATCCCATCCCATCCCATCCCAAGAATCGCATTCCATCCCATTCCATCCCATCCCATCCCATCCCAGGGATCCCATCCCATCCCATCCCATGCAATCCCATCCCAGGGATCCCTTCCCAGGGATCCCATCCCAGGGATCCCATCCCAACCCAGGGATCCAATACCAGGGATCCTATCCCATACCAGGGATACCATCCCATCCCAGGGAACCCAACCCATCCCATCCCATCCCAGGTATCCCATCGCAACCCATCTATCCCATCCAATCCCATCCCACCCCATTCCATCCCATCCCATCCCGTCCCATCCCATCCCATCCCAGTGATCCCATACCATTCCGGGGATATCATTCCAGGGATCCCATCCCATCCCATCCCATCCCTTCCGAGGGATTCCCTCCCATCCGAGGGATCCCATCCCATCCCATCCCATCCCATCCCAGGGATCCCATCCCATCCCAGGGATCCCATCCCATCCCATCCCAGGGATCCCATCCCATCCCATTGCAGGAATCCTATCCCATTCCAGGAATCCCATCCCATTCCAGGCATCCCATCCCATCCCAGCCATCCCATGCCAACCCATTCCATGCCATCCCATCCCATGCCATCCCATCCCAGGGATCCCATCCCAGGAATCCCATACCAGGGATCCCATCCCATCCCAGTGTTCCCATCCCATCCCATCCCATCCATTCCCATCCCAGGAATCCCATCCCATCCCATTCCAGTACTACCCTCCCAGGGATCCCATCCCATCCCAGGGATCCCATCCCAGGGATCCCATCCCATCCCAGGGATCACATCCCATCCCATCCCATCCCATCCCATCCCATCCCGTCCCATCCCAGGGATCCCATCCCATCCCAGGGATCCCATCCCATCCCATCCCAGGGATCCCATCCCATCCCAGGGATCCCATCCCATCCCATTCCATCCCATCCCAGGGATCCCATCCCATCCCATCGCATCCCATCCCATCGCATGCCATCCCATGCCATGCAATGCCATGCCATGCCATCCCATCCCATCCCATCCCAACCCATCCCAGGAATCCCATCCCATCCCATTCCAGGAATCCCATCCCATTCCAGGGATCCCATCCCATCCCTGGGATCCCATCCCATCCCTGGGATCCCATCCCAGGGATCCCATCATATCCCAGGGATCCCATCCCATCTCATTCCAGGGATCCTATCCCATTCCATCCCATCCCATTCCATCCCATCCCATCCCAGCCCATCCCACCCCATTCCATCCCATCCCATCCCATCCAATCCCATCCCATCCCATCCCATCCCATCCCATCCTGTCCCATCCCACGTATGCTATCCCATCCCAGGTAACCCATCCAAGGGATCCCATCCCAGGGATCCCATCCCATCCCAGGGATCCCAACCCATCCCAGGGATCCCATTTCATCTGTTCCCATCCCAGGGATCCCATTCAATCCCATTCCAGGGATCCCATCCCATCCCAACCCATCCCATCCCATGGATCCCATCCCATCCCAGCGATGCAATCCCATCCCATCCCATCCCATCCCATCCCATCCCAAGGATCGCATCCCATCCCAACCAATCCCATCCCATCCCAGCCCATTCCTTCCCATCCCATCCCATCCCATCCCATCCCATCCCATCCCATCCTGGAGATCCCATCCCCGGGATCCCATCCCATCCCCGGGATCCCATCCCAGGGATTCCATCCCATCGCAGGGATCCCATAACATCCCATCCCAGGGTTCCCAACCCATCCCATCCCATCCCATCCCATCCCATCCCATCCCATCCCATCCCATCCCATCGCATTCCAGGAATCCCATCCCATTCCAGGAATCCCATCCCATTCCAGGAATCCCATCACATCCCAGGGATCCCATCCCATCTCATCCCAGGGATCCCATCCCTTCCCATCCCATCCCATCCCATTCCATCCCATCCCATCCCATCCCAGGGATCACATCCCTTCCCATCCCATCCCATCCCATCCCAGGGATCCCCTCCCATCCCAGGGGTCCCATCCCATCCAACCCCATGCCATCCCATCCCATGCCATCCCATCCCATCCCATCCCATCCCATCCCATCCCAGGGATACCATCCCAGGGATCCCATGCCATCCCATCCCAGGGAACCAATCCCATCCCATCCCGCCCCAAGGTTCCCATCCCATCCCAACCCATCCCATCCCATGGATCCCATCCCATGCGAGAGATCCCATCACTGGGATCCCATCCCATCCCAAGGATCCCATCCCAGGGATACCATCCCAGGTATCCCATCCCATCCCAGTGTTCCCAACCCATCCCATCCCATCCCATCCCATCCATTCCCATCCCAGGAATCCCGTCCCATCCCATTCCAGTAATCCCATCCCAGGGATCCCATTCCCTCCCAGGGATCCCATCCCATCCCAGGGATCCCATCCCAGGGATCCCATCACATCCCAGGGATGACATCCCATCCCATCCCAGTGATCCCATCCCATTCCAGGGATCCCATTCAAGGGATCCCATCCCATCCCATCCCATCCGAGGGATCCCCTCCCATCCGAGGGATCCCATCCCATCCCAACTCATCCCATCCCATCCCAGGGATCCCATCCCATCCTATCCCAGGTATCCCATCCCATCCCATTCCATCCCATCCCAGGGATCCCATCCCATCCCATGCCATCCCATCCCATGCCATCCAATCCCATCACATCCCATTCCATCCCATACCAACCCATCCCAGGAATCCCATCCCATCCCATTCCAGGAATCCCATCCCATTCCAGGAATCCCATCCCATTCCAGGGATCCCGTCCCATCCCAGGGATCCCATCCCAGGGATCCCATCCCAGGGATCCCATCCCATCCTAGGGATTCCATCGCATCCCAGGGATCCCATCCCATACGAGGGATAACATTCCAGGGATCCCATCGCTGGGATCCCATCCCATCTCATCCCAGGGATCCCATAACATCCCATCCCAGGGTTCCCAACCCATCCCAACACATCCCATCCCATGGATCCCATCCCATCCCAGGGATCCCATCCCATCCCAACTCATCCCATCCCATCCCATCCCATCCCATCCCATCCCATCCCAGGGATCCCATCCCATCCCATCCCATCCCATTCCATCCCATCCCAGGGATCCCATCTCATCCCATTCCATCCCATGCCATCCCATCCCATCCCATCCCATCCCATCCAATCCCATCACATCCCATTCCATCCCATACCAACCCATCCCAGGAATCCCATCCCATACCAACCCATCCCAGGAATCCCATCCCATCCCAGGAATCCCATCCCATTCCAGGGATCCGGTCCTATCCCAGGGATCCCATCCCAGGGATCCCATCACATCCCAGGGATCCCATCCCATCTCATCCCAGGGATCCCATGCCATGCCATGCCATGCCATGCCATGCCATGCCATGCCATCCCATACCATCCCATCCCATCCCATCCCATCCCATCCCATCCCAAGGATCGCATCCCATCCCAACCAATCCCATCCCAGCCAATTCCATCCCATCCCATCCCATCCCATCCCATCCCATCCCATCCCAGGGATCCCATCCCATCCCATCCCATCCCAGGTATCCCATCGCAACCCATCTATCCCAGCCCATCCCATCCAATCCCATCCCACCCCATTCCATCCCATCCCATCCCATCCCATCCCAAGAATCGCATTCCATCCAATTCCATCCCATCCCATCCCAGGGATCCCATCCCATCCCATCCCATGCAATCCCATCCCAGGGATCCCTTCCCAGGTATCCCATCCCAGGGATCCCATCCCAACCCAGGGATCCAATACCAGGGATCCTATCCCATACCAGGGATACCATCCCATCCCAGGGAACCCATCCCATCCCATCCCATCCCAGGTATCCCATCGCAACCCATCTATCCCATCCAATCCCATCCCACCCCATTCCATCCCATCCCATCCCATCCCGTCCCATCCCATCCCATCCCAGTGATCCCATCCCATTCCGGGGATATCATTCCAGGGATCCCATCCCATCCCATCCCATCCCTTCCCATCCGAGGGATTCCCTCCCATCCGAGGGATCCCATCCCATCCCATCCCATCCCATCCCATCCCATCCCATCCCAGGGATCCCATCCCATCCCAGGGATCCCATCCCATCCCATCCCTGGGATCCCATCCTATCCCATCCCATCCCATTCCATTCCATCCCATCCCAGGGATCCCATCCCATCCCATCGTATCCCATCCCATGCCATCCCATCCCATCCCATCCCATCGCATGCCATCCCATGCCATCCCATCCCATGCCATCCCATCCCATCCCATCCCATCCCATAACAACCCATCCCAGGAATCCGATCCCATCCCATTCCAGGAATCCCATCCCATTCCAGGAATCCCATCCCATTCCAGGGATCCCATCCCATCCCATCCCATCCCATCCCATCCCAGGGATCCCATCACATCCCAGGGGTCCCATCCCATCTCATCCCAGGGATCCCATCCCAACTCATCCCATCCCATCCCATCCCATCCCATCCCTTCCTTGGGATCCCATCCCATCCCATCCCAGGGATCCCATCCCATCCCATTCCACCCCATCCCAGGGATCACATCCCATCCCATCAAATCCCAGGGATCCCATCCCATCCCATCCCGTCCCATCCCAGGGATCCCATCCCATCGCATCCCCGCCCATCGCATCCCCGCCCATCCCATCCCATCCCATGCCATCCCATCCCATCCCATCCCAACCCATCCAATACCAACCCATCCCAGGAATCCCATCCCATCCCATTGCAGGAATCCTATCCCATTCCAGGAATCCCATCCCATTCCAGGGATCCCATCCCATCCCAGCGATCCCATGCCATCCCATCCCATGCCATCCCATTCCATGACATCCCATCCCATGCCATCCCATCCCAGGGATCCCATCCCAGGAATCCCATCCCAGGGATCCCATCCCAACCCAGTGTTCCCATCCCATCCCATCCCATCCATTCCCATCCCAGGAATCCCATCCCATCCCATTCCAGTACTACCCTCCCAGGGATCCCATCCCATCCCAGGGATCCCATCCCAGGGATCCCATCCCATCCCAGGGATCACATCCCATCCCATCCCATCCCATCCCATCCCAGTGATCCCATCCCATTCCAGGGATCCCATTCCAGGGATCCCATCCCATCCCATCGCATCCCATCCCATCCGAGGGATTCCCTCCCATCCGAGGGATCCCATCCCCTCACATCCCATCCCATCCCATCCCATCCCATCCCATCCCATCCCATCCCATCCCATCCCATCCCAGGGATCCCATCCCATCCCAGGGATCCCATCCCATCCGATCCCAGGGATCCCATCCCATCCCAGGGATCCCATCCCATCCCATCCCATCCCATCCCATTCCATCCCATCCCAGGGATCCCATCCCATCGCATCCCATCCCATCGCATGCCATCCCATGCCATCCCATCCCATCCCATCCCATCCCATCCCATCCCATCCCAACCCATCCCAGGAATCCCATCCCATCCCATTCCAAGGATCCCATCCCATCCCTGGGATCCCATCCCAAGGATCCCATCACATCCCAGGGATCCCATCCCATCTCATTCCAGGGATCCCATCCCATTCCATCCCATCCCATCCCAGCCCATCCCATCCAATACCATCCCACCCCATTCCATCCCATCCTATCCCATCCCATCCCAGGTATCCAATCGCAACCCATCTATCCCAGCCCATCCCATCCAATCCCATCCCACCCCATTCCATCCCATCCCATCCCACCCCATTCCATCCCATCCCATCCCATCCCATCCCATCCCATCCCAAACCATCCCATCCCATCCGAGGGATCCCCTCCCATCCCTTCCCATCCAATACCACCCCATCCCATCCCATCCCATCCCATCCCAGGGATCCAATCCCATCCCATCCCATCCCATCCCAGGGATCCCATCCCATCCCATTCCATCCCATCCCAGGGATCCCATCTCATCCCATTCCATCCCATGCCATCCCATCCCATCCCATCCCATCCAATCCCATCACATCCCATTCCATCCCATACCAACCCATCCCAGGAATCCCATCCCATACCAACCCATCCCAGGAATCCCATCCCATCCCAGGAATCCCATCCCATTCCAGGGATCCCGTCCTATCCCAGGGATCCCATCCCAGGGATCCCATCACATCCCAGGGATCCCATCCCATCTCATCTAAGGGATCCCATCCCATGCCATGCCATGCCATGCCATGCCATGCCATGCCATGCCATGCCATGCCATGCCATCCCATCCCATCCCATCCCATCCCATCCCAAGGATCGCATCCCATCCCAACCAATCCCATCCCAGCCCATTCCATCCCATCCCATCCCATCCCATCCCATCCCATCCCATCCCATCCCAGGGATCCCATCCCATCCCATCCCATCCCATCCCATCCCATCCCAGGTATCCCAACGCAACCCATCCATCCCATCCCATCCCATCCCATCCCATCCCATCCCATCCCATCGATCCCATCCCAGGGAATCCATCCAATCCCAGGGATCCCATCGCATCCCATCCCATCCCATCCCAGGGATCCCATCCCATCCGATCCCATCCCATCCCATCCCATCCGATCCCATCCCATCCCATCCCATCCCATCCCATCCGATCCCATCCCAGCCCATCCCATCCCATCAAAGGGATCCCATCCCATCAAAGGGATCCCATCCCATCAAAGGTATCCCATCCCAGGGATCCCATCCCATCCCAGGGATCCCATGCCATCCCATCCCATCCCATCCCATCCCAGGGATCCCATCCCATCCCATCCCAGGGTTCCCATCCCATCCCATCCCAGCGATCCCATCCCATCCCATCCCATTCCAGGAATCCCATCCCATTACAGGAATCTCATCCCATTCCAGGGATCCCATCCCAGGGATCCCATCCCATCCCAGGGATTCCATCCCATCCCAGGGATCCCATCCCATACGAGGGATAACAGTCCAGGGATCCCATCGCTGGTATCCCATCCCATCTCATCCCAGGGATCCCATAACATCCCATCCCAGGGTTCCCAACCCATCCCAACACATCCCATCCCATGGATCCCATCCCATCCCAGGGATCCCATCCCATCCCAACTCATCCCATCCCATCCCATCCCAACCCATCCCATCCCATCCCATCCCAGGGATCCCATCCCATCCCATCCCAGGGATCCCATCCCATCCCATTCCATCCCATCCCAGGGACCCCTTCCCATCCCATCCCATCCCATCCCATGCCATCCCATCCCATCCCATCCCATCCAATCCCATCACATCCCCTTCCATCCCATACCAACCCATCCCAGGAATCCCATCCCATCCCATTCCAGGAATCCCATCCCATTCCAGGAATCCCATCCCATTCCAGGGATCCAGTCCCATCCCAGGGATCCCATCCCAGGGATCCCATACCATCTCATCCCAGGGATCCCATGCCATGCCATGCCATGCCATGCCATGCCATGCCATCCCATCCCATCCCAGGTATCCCATCGCAACCCATCTATCCCAGCCCATCCCATCCAATCCCATCCCACCCCATTCCATCCCATCCCATCCCATCCCATCCCATCCCATCCCATCCCATCCCATCCCAAGGATCGCATTCCATCCCAACCAATCCCATCCCAGCCCATTCCATCCCATCCCATCCCATCCCATCCCATCCCATCCCATCCTATCCCATCCCATCCCATCCTGGAGATCCCATCCCCGGGATCCCATCCCCGGGATCCCATCCCAGGGATTCCATCCCAGGGATCCCATCCCATACGAGGGATCACATTCCAGGGATCCCATCGCAGGGATCCCATCCCATCTCATCCCAGGGATCCCATAACATCCCATCCCAGGGTTCCCAACCCATCCCATCCCATCCCATCCCAGGGATCCCATCGCCACCCAGGGATCCAATCCCAGCGATCCCATCCCATCCCAGTGATCATCTCCCATCCCATCCCATCCCATCCCATCCCATCCCAAGGATCGCATTCCATCCCAACCAATCCCATCCCAGCCCATCCGATCCCATCCCATCCCATCAGATCCCATCCCATCCCATTCCATCCCATCCCATCGCAGGGATCCCATCCCATCCAAAGGATCCCATCCCATCGCAGGGATCCCATCCCATCAAAGGGATCCCATCCCAGGGATCCCATCGCATCCAAGGGATCCCATGCCATCCCATCCCATCGCAGCGATCCCATCCCATCCTAGGGATCCCATCCCATCGCAGGGATCCCATCCCATCAAAGGGATCCCATCCCAGGGATCCCATCCCATCCCAACCCATCCCATCCTAGTGATCCCATCCCATTCCAGGGATCCCATTCCAGGGATCCCATTCCAGGGATCCCATCCCATCCCATCCCATCCGAGGGATCACATCCCATCCCATCCCATCCCAGGGATCCCCTCCCATGCCAGGGATCCCATCCCATCCAACCCCATGGCATCACATCCGATCCCATCCCATCCAAGGGACCCCATCCCGTCCCATCCCATCCCATTCCATCCCATCCCATCCCATCGCAGGGATCCCATCCCATCCCATCCCAGGGATCCCTTCCAATGGAACCCATCCAATCCCAGGGATACCATCCCATCCCATCCCATACCATGCCAGGGATCCCATCCCATCCCAGTGTTCCCATCCCATCCCATCCCATCCCATCCCATCCCATCCATTCCCATCCCAGGAATCCCGTCCCAACCCATTCCAGTAATCCCATCCCAGGGATCCCATCCCAGGTATCCCATCACATCCCAGGGATCACATCCCATCCCATCCCAGTGATCCAATCCCATTCCAGGGATCCCATTCAAGGGATCCCATCCCATCCCATCCCATCCCATCCCATCCCATCCGTTCCCATCCCATCCCATCCCATCCCATCAAAGGGATCCCATCCCATCAAAGGGATCCCATCCCATCAAAGGGATCCCATCCCAGGGATCCCATCCCATCCCAGGGATCCCATGCCATCCCATCCCATCCCATCCCAGGGATCCCATCCCATCCCATCCCATCCCAGCGATCCCATCCCATCCCAGCGATCCCATCCCATCCCATCCCATTCCAGGGATCACATCTCATTCCAGGCATCCCATCCCAGGCATCCCATCCCATCCCAGGGATCCCATCCCATCCCATCCCATCCCATCCCATCCCAGGGATCCCATCCCATCCCATTCCACCCCATCCCAGGGATCCCATCCCATCCGATCCCAGGGATCCCATCCCATCCCATCCCATCCCATCCCATCCCAGGGATCCCATCCCATTCCATCCCATCCCATCCCATCCCATCCCATCCCATGCCATCCCATCCCATCCCATCCCATCCCATCCCATCCCATCCAATCCCATCACATCCCATCCCATCCCATACCAACCCATCCCAGGAATCCCATCCCATCCCATTGCAGGAATCCTATCCCATTCCAGGAATCCCATCCCATTCCAGGCATCCCATCCCATCCCAGCCATCCCATGCCATCCCATTCCATGCCATCCCATCCCATGCCATCCCATCCCAGGGATCCCATCCCAGGAATCCCATCCCAGGGATCCCATCCCAACCCAGGGATCCAATACCAGGGATCCTATCCCATACCAGGGATCCCATCCCATCCCAGTGTTCCCATCCCATCCCATCCCATCCATTCCCATCCCAGGAATCCCATCCCATCCCATTCCAGTACTACCCTCCCAGGGATCCCATCCCATCCCAGGGATCCCATCCCATCCCAGGGATCACATCCCATCCCATCCCATCCCAGTGATCCCATCCCATTCCAGGGATCCCATTCCAGGGATCCCATCCCATCCCATCCCATCCGAGGGATTCCCTCCCATCCGAGGGATCCCATCCCCTCACATCCCATCCCATCCCATCCCATCCCATCCCATCCCATCCCATCCCATCCCAGGGATCCCATCCCATCCCATCCCAGGGATCCCATCCCATCCCAGGGATCCCATCCCATCCCATCCCATTCCATCCCATCCCAGGAATCCCATCCCATCCCATTCCAGGAATCCCATCCCATTCCAGGGATCCCATCCCATCCCTGGGATCCCATCCCATCCCTGGGATCCCATCCCAGGGATCCCATCACATCCCAGGGATCCCATCCCATCTCATCCCAGGGATCCCATCCCATTCCATCCCATCCCATTCCATCCCATCCCATCCCAGCCCATCCCACCCCATTCCATCCCATCCCATCCCATCCCATCCCATCCCATCCCATCCCATCCCATCCCATCCCATCCTCTCCCATCCCACGTATGCTATCCCATCCCAGGTAACCCATCCAAGGGATCCCATCCCAGGGATCCCATCCCATCCCAGGGATCCCAACCCATCCCAGGGATCCCATTTCATCTGTTCCCATCCCAGGGATCCCATTCAATCCCATTCCAGGGATCCCATCCCATCCCAACCCATCCCATCCCATGGATCCCATCCCATCCCAGCGATGCAATCCCATCCCATCCCATCCCATCCCATCCCATCCCATCCCATCCCAAGGATCGCATCCCATCCCAACCAATCCCATCCCATCCCAGCCCATTCCTTCCCATCCCATCCCATCCTGGAGATCCCATCCCCGGGATCCCATCCCATCCCCGGGATCCCATCCCAGGGATTCCATCCCATCCCAGGGATCCCATCCCATCCCAGGGATCCCATCCCATACGAGGGATCACATTCCAGGGATCCCATCGCAGGGATCCCATCCCATCTCATCCCAGGGATCCCATAACATCCCATCCCAGGGTTCCCAACCCATCCCATCCCATCCCATCCCATCCCATCCCATCCCATCCCAGGGATCCCATCGCCACCCAGGGATCCAATCCCAGCGATCCTATCCCATCCCAGTGATCATCTCCCATCCCATCCCATCCCATCCCATCCCATTCCAGGAATCCCATCGCATTCCAGGAATCCCATCCCATTCCAGGAATCCCATCACATCCCAGGGATCCCATCCCATCTCATCCCAGGGATCCCATCCCATACCATCCCATCCCATCCAATCCCATCCCATCCCATCCCATCCCATCCCATCCCATCCCATCCCATCCCAGGGATCACATCCCATCCCATCCCATCCCATCCCAGGGATCCCCTCCCATCCCAGGGATCCCATCCCATCCAACCCCATGCCATCCCATCCCATCCCATCCCATCCCATCCCATCCCATCCCATCCCATCCCATCCCAGGGATACCATCCCAGGGATCCCATGCCATCCCATCCCAGGGAACCAATCCCATCCCATCCCGCCCCTGGGTTCCCATCCCATCCCAACCCATCCCATCCCATGGATCCCATCCCATGCGAGAGATCCCATCACTGGGATCCCATCCCATCCCAAGGATCCCATCCCAGGGATACCATCCCAGGTATCCCATCCCATCCCAGTGTTCCCAACCCATCCCATCCCATCCCATCCCATCCATTCCCATCCCAGGAATCCCGTCCCATCCCATTCCAGTAATCCCATCCCAGGGATCCCATTCCCTCCCAGGGATCCCATCCCATCCCAGGGATCCCATTCAAGGGATCCCATCCCATCCCATCCCATCCGAGGGATCCCCTCCCATCCGAGGGATCCCATCCCATCCCAACTCATCCCATCCCATCCCAGGGATCCCATCCCATCCTATCCCAGGTATCCCATCCCATCCAATCCCATTCCATCCCATCCCAGGGATCCCATCCCATCCCATCCCATCCCATCCCATCCCATCCCATCCCAGGGATCCCATCCCATCCCAGGGATCCCATCCCATCCGATCCCAGGGATCCCATCCCATCCCAGGGATCCCATCCCATCCCATCCCATCCCATCCCATCCCATTCCATCCCATCCCAGGGATCCCATCCCATCGCATCCCATCCCATCGCATGCCATCCCATGCCATCCCATCCCATCCCATCCCATCCCATCCCATCCCAACCCATCCCAGGAATCCCATCCCATCCCATTCCAAGGATCCCATCCCATCCCTGGGATCCCATCCCAAGGATCCCATCACATCCCAGGGATCCCATCCCATCTCATTCCAGGGATCCCATCCCATTCCATCCCATCCCATCCCAGCCCATCCCATCCAATACCATCCCACCCCATTCCATCCCATCCTATCCCATCCCATCCCAGGTATCCAATCGCAACCCATCTATCCCAGCCCATCCCATCCAATCCCATCCCACCCCATTCCATCCCATCCCATCCCACCCCATTCCATCCCATCCCATCCCATCCCATCCCATCCCAAACCATCCCATCCCATCCGAGGGATCCCCTCCCATCCCTTCCCATCCAATACCACCCCATCCCATCCCATCCCATCCCATCCCAGGGATCCAATCCCATCCCATCCCATCCCATCCCAGGGATCCCATCCCATCCCATTCCATCCCATCCCAGGGATCCCATCTCATCCCATTCCATCCCATGCCATCCCATCCAATCCCATCACATCCCATTCCATCCCATACCAACCCATCCCAGGAATCCCATCCCATACCAACCCATCCCAGGAATCCCATCCCATCCCAGGAATCCCATCCCATTCCAGGGATCCCGTCCTATCCCAGGGATCCCATCCCAGGGATCCCATCACATCCCAGGGATCCCATCCCATCTCATCCCAGGGATCCCATCCCATGCCATGCCATGCCATGCCATGCCATGCCATGCCATGCCATGCCATGCCATCCCATCCCATCCCATCCCATCCCATCCCATCCCAAGGATCGCATCCCATCCCAACCAATCCCATCCCAGCCCATTCCATCCCATCCCATCCCATCCCATCCCATCCCATCCCATCCCATCCCATCCCATCCCAGGGATCCCATCCCATCCCATCCCATCCCATCCCATCCCATCCCAGGTATCCCAACGCAACCCATCCATCCCATCCCATCCCATCCCATCCCATCCCATCCCATCCCATCGATCCCATCCCAGGGAATCCATCCAATCCCAGGGATCCCATCGCATCCCATCCCATCCCATCCCAGGGATCCCATCCCATCCGATCCCATCCCATCCCATCCCATCCGATCCCATCCCATCCCATCCCATCCCATCCCATCCGATCCCATCCCAGCCCATCCCATCCCATCAAAGGGATCCCATCCCATCAAAGGGATCCCATCCCATCAAAGGTATCCCATCCCAGGGATCCCATCCCATCCCAGGGATCCCATGCCATCCCATCCCATCCCATCCCATCCCAGGGATCCCATCCCATCCCATCCCAGGGTTCCCATCCCATCCCATCCCAGCGATCCCATCCCATCCCATCCCATTCCAGGAATCCCATCCCATTACAGGAATCTCATCCCATTCCAGGGATCCCATCCCAGGGATCCCATCCCATCCCAGGGATTCCATCCCATCCCAGGGATCCCATCCCATACGAGGGATAACAGTCCAGGGATCCCATCGCTGGTATCCCATCCCATCTCATCCCAGGGATCCCATAACATCCCATCCCAGGGTTCCCAACCCATCCCAACACATCCCATCCCATGGATCCCATCCCATCCCAGGGATCCCATCCCATCCCAACTCATCCCATCCCATCCCATCCCAACCCATCCCATCCCATCCCATCCCAGGGATCCCATCCCATCCCATCCCAGGGATCCCATCCCATCCCATTCCATCCCATCCCAGGGACCCCTTCCCATCCCATCCCATCCCATCCCATGCCATCCCATCCCATCCCATCCCATCCAATCCCATCACATCCCCTTCCATCCCATACCAACCCATCCCAGGAATCCCATCCCATCCCATTCCAGGAATCCCATCCCATTCCAGGAATCCCATCCCATTCCAGGGATCCAGTCCCATCCCAGGGATCCCATCCCAGGGATCCCATACCATCTCATCCCAGGGATCCCATGCCATGCCATGCCATGCCATGCCATGCCATGCCATCCCATCCCATCCCAGGTATCCCATCGCAACCCATCTATCCCAGCCCATCCCATCCAATCCCATCCCACCCCATTCCATCCCATCCCATCCCATCCCATCCCATCCCATCCCATCCCATCCCATCCCAAGGATCGCATTCCATCCCAACCAATCCCATCCCAGCCCATTCCATCCCATCCCATCCCATCCCATCCCATCCCATCCCATCCTATCCCATCCCATCCCATCCTGGAGATCCCATCCCCGGGATCCCATCCCCGGGATCCCATCCCAGGGATTCCATCCCAGGGATCCCATCCCATACGAGGGATCACATTCCAGGGATCCCATCGCAGGGATCCCATCCCATCTCATCCCAGGGATCCCATAACATCCCATCCCAGGGTTCCCAACCCATCCCATCCCATCCCATCCCAGGGATCCCATCGCCACCCAGGGATCCAATCCCAGCGATCCCATCCCATCCCAGTGATCATCTCCCATCCCATCCCATCCCATCCCATCCCATCCCAAGGATCGCATTCCATCCCAACCAATCCCATCCCAGCCCATCCGATCCCATCCCATCCCATCAGATCCCATCCCATCCCATTCCATCCCATCCCATCGCAGGGATCCCATCCCATCCAAAGGATCCCATCCCATCGCAGGGATCCCATCCCATCAAAGGGATCCCATCCCAGGGATCCCATCGCATCCAAGGGATCCCATGCCATCCCATCCCATCGCAGCGATCCCATCCCATCCTAGGGATCCCATCCCATCGCAGGGATCCCATCCCATCAAAGGGATCCCATCCCAGGGATCCCATCCCATCCCAACCCATCCCATCCTAGTGATCCCATCCCATTCCAGGGATCCCATTCCAGGGATCCCATTCCAGGGATCCCATCCCATCCCATCCCATCCGAGGGATCACATCCCATCCCATCCCATCCCAGGGATCCCCTCCCATGCCAGGGATCCCATCCCATCCAACCCCATGGCATCACATCCGATCCCATCCCATCCAAGGGACCCCATCCCGTCCCATCCCATCCCATTCCATCCCATCCCATCCCATCGCAGGGATCCCATCCCATCCCATCCCAGGGATCCCTTCCAATGGAACCCATCCAATCCCAGGGATACCATCCCATCCCATCCCATACCATGCCAGGGATCCCATCCCATCCCAGTGTTCCCATCCCATCCCATCCCATCCCATCCCATCCCATCCCATCCATTCCCATCCCAGGAATCCCGTCCCATCCCATTCCAGTAATCCCATCCCAGGGATCCCATCCCAGGTATCCCATCACATCCCAGGGATCACATCCCATCCCATCCCAGTGATCCAATCCCATTCCAGGGATCCCATTCAAGGGATCCCATCCCATCCCATCCCATCCCATCCCATCCCATCCCATCCGTTCCCATCCCATCCCATCCCATCCCATCAAAGGGATCCCATCCCATCAAAGGGATCCCATCCCATCAAAGGGATCCCATCCCAGGGATCCCATCCCATCCCAGGGATCCCATGCCATCCCATCCCATCCCATCCCAGGGATCCCATCCCATCCCATCCCATCCCAGCGATCCCATCCCATCCCAGCGATCCCATCCCATCCCATCCCATTCCAGGGATCACATCTCATTCCAGGCATCCCATCCCAGGCATCCCATCCCATCCCAGGGATCCCATCCCATCCCATCCCATCCCATCCCAGGGATCCCATCCCATCCCATTCCACCCCATCCCAGGGATCCCATCCCATCCGATCCCAGGGATCCCATCCCATCCCATCCCATCCCATCCCATCCCAGGGATCCCATCCCATTCCATCCCATCCCATCCCATCCCATCCCATCCCATGCCATCCCATCCCATCCCATCCCATCCCATCCCATCCCATCCAATCCCATCACATCCCATCCCATCCCATACCAACCCATCCCAGGAATCCCATCCCATCCCATTGCAGGAATCCTATCCCATTCCAGGAATCCCATCCCATTCCAGGCATCCCATCCCATCCCAGCCATCCCATGCCATCCCATTCCATGCCATCCCATCCCATGCCATCCCATCCCAGGGATCCCATCCCAGGAATCCCATCCCAGGGATCCCATCCCAACCCAGGGATCCAATACCAGGGATCCTATCCCATACCAGGGATCCCATCCCATCCCAGTGTTCCCATCCCATCCCATCCCATCCATTCCCATCCCAGGAATCCCATCCCATCCCATTCCAGTACTACCCTCCCAGGGATCCCATCCCATCCCAGGGATCCCATCCCATCCCAGGGATCACATCCCATCCCATCCCATCCCAGTGATCCCATCCCATTCCAGGGATCCCATTCCAGGGATCCCATCCCATCCCATCCCATCCGAGGGATTCCCTCCCATCCGAGGGATCCCATCCCCTCACATCCCATCCCATCCCATCCCATCCCATCCCATCCCATCCCATCCCAGGGATCCCATCCCATCCCATCCCAGGGATCCCATCCCATCCCAGGGATCCCATCCCATCCCATCCCATTCCATCCCATCCCAGGGATCCCATCCCATCCCATCGCATCCCATCCCATCGCATGCCATACCATGCCATGCCATGCCATGCCATGCCATCCCATCCCATCCCATCCCAACCCATCCCAGGAATCCCATCCCATCCCATTCCAGGAATCCCATCCCATTCCAGGGATCCCATCCCATCCCTGGGATCCCATCCCATCCCTGGGATCCCATCCCAGGGATCCCATCACATCCCAGGGATCCCATCCCATCTCATCCCAGGGATCCCATCCCATTCCATCCCATCCCATTCCATCCCATCCCATCCCAGCCCATCCCACCCCATTCCATCCCATCCCATCCCATCCCATCCCATCCCATCCCATCCCATCCCATCCCATCCTCTCCCATCCCACGTATGCTATCCCATCCCAGGTAACCCATCCAAGGGATCCCATCCCAGGGATCCCATCCCATCCCAGGGATCCCAACCCATCCCAGGGATCCCATTTCATCTGTTCCCATCCCAGGGATCCCATTCAATCCCATTCCAGGGATCCCATCCCATCCCAACCCATCCCATCCCATGGATCCCATCCCATCCCAGCGATGCAATCCCATCCCATCCCATCCCATCCCATCCCATCCCATCCCATCCCAAGGATCGCATCCCATCCCAACCAATCCCATCCCATCCCAGCCCATTCCTTCCCATCCCATCCCATCCTGGAGATCCCATCCCCGGGATCCCATCCCATCCCCGGGATCCCATCCCAGGGATTCCATCCCATCCCAGGGATCCCATCCCATCCCAGGGATCCCATCCCATACGAGGGATCACATTCCAGGGATCCCATCGCAGGGATCCCATCCCATCTCATCCCAGGGATCCCATAACATCCCATCCCAGGGTTCCCAACCCATCCCATCCCATCCCATCCCATCCCATCCCATCCCATCCCATCCCATCCCAGGGATCCCATCGCCACCCAGGGATCCAATCCCAGCGATCCTATCCCATCCCAGTGATCATCTCCCATCCCATCCCATCCCATCCCATCCCATTCCAGGAATCCCATCGCATTCCAGGAATCCCATCCCATTCCAGGAATCCCATCACATCCCAGGGATCCCATCCCATCTCATCCCAGGGATCCCATCCCATACCATCCCATCCCATCCAATCCCATCCCATCCCATCCCATCCCATCCCATCCCATCCCATCCCAGGGATCACATCCCATCCCATCCCATCCCATCCCAGGGATCCCCTCCCATCCCAGGGATCCCATCCCATCCAACCCCATCCCATCCCATCCCATCCCATCCCATCCCATCCCATCCCATCCCATCCCATCCCATCCCATCCCAGGGATACCATCCCAGGGATCCCATGCCATCCCATCCCAGGGAACCAATCCCATCCCATCCCGCCCCTGGGTTCCCATCCCATCCCAACCCATCCCATCCCATGGATCCCATCCCATGCGAGAGATCCCATCACTGGGATCCCATCCCATCCCAAGGATCCCATCCCAGGGATACCATCCCAGGTATCCCATCCCATCCCAGTGTTCCCAACCCATCCCATCCCATCCCATCCCATCCCATCCCATCCCATCCCATCCCATCCCAGGGATCACATCCCATCCCATCCCATCCCATCCCAGGGATCCCCTCCCATCCCAGGGATCCCATCCCATCCAACCCCATGCCATCCCATCCCATCCCATCCCATCCCATCCCATCCCATCCCATCCCAGGGATACCATCCCAGGGATCCCATGCCATCCCATCCCAGGGAACCAATCCCATCCCATCCCGCCCCTGGGTTCCCATCCCATCCCAACCCATCCCATCCCATGGATCCCATCCCATGCGAGAGATCCCATCACTGGGATCCCATCCCATCCCAAGGATCCCATCCCAGGGATACCATCCCAGGTATCCCATCCCATCCCAGTGTTCCCAACCCATCCCATCCCATCCCATCCCATCCCATCCCATCCATTCCCATCCCAGGAATCCCGTCCCATCCCATTCCAGTAATCCCATCCCAGGGATCCCATTCCCTCCCAGGGATCCCATCCCATCCCAGGGATCCCATCCCAGGGATCCCATCACATCCCAGGGATGACATCCCATCCCATCCCAGTGATCCCATCCCATTCCAGGGATCCCATTCAAGGGATCCCATCCCATCCCATCCCATCCGAGGGATCCCCTCCCATCCGAGGGATCCCATCCCATCCCAACTCATCCCATCCCATCCCAGGGATCCCATCCCATCCTATCCCAGGTATCCCATCCCATCCCATCCCATTCCATCCCATCCCAGGGATCCCATCCCATCCCATGCCATCCCATCCCATGCCATCCAATCCCATCACATCCCATTCCATCCCATACCAACCCATCCCAGGAATCCCATCCCATCCCATTCCAGGAATCCCATCCCATTCCAGGAATCCCATCCCATTCCAGGGATCCCGTCCCATCCCAGGGATCCCATCCCAGGGATCCCATCCCAGGGATCCCATCCCATCCCAGGGATTCCATCGCATCCCAGGGATCCCATCCCATACGAGGGATAACATTCCAGGGATCCCATCGCTGGGATCCCATCCCATCTCATCCCAGGGATCCCATAACATCCCATCCCAGGGTTCCCAACCCATCCCAACACATCCCATCCCATGGATCCCATCCCATCCCAGGGATCCCATCCCATCCCAACTCATCCCATCCCATCCCATCCCATCCCATCCCATCCCAGGGATCCCATCCCATCCCATCCCATCCCATCCCATCCCATTCCATCCCATCCCAGGGATCCCATCTCATCCCATTCCATCCCATGCCATCCCATCCCATCCCATCCCATCCCATCCAATCCCATCACATCCCATTCCATCCCATACCAACCCATCCCAGGAATCCCATCCCATACCAACCCATCCCAGGAATCCCATCCCATCTCAGGAATCCCATCCCATTCCAGGGATCCCGTCCTATCCCAGGGATCCCATCCCAGGGATCCCATCACATCCCAGGGATCCCATCCCATCTCATCCCAGGGATCCCATGCCATGCCATGCCATGCCATGCCATCCCATCCCATACCATCCCATCCCATCCCATCCCATCCCAAGGATCGCATCCCATCCCAACCAATCCCATCCCAGCCAATTCCATCCCATCCCATCCCATCCCATCCCATCCCATCCCATCCCAGGGATCCCATCCCATCCCATCCCATCCCATCCCATCCCAGGTATCCCATCGCAACCCATCTATCCCAGCCCATCCCATCCAATCCCATCCCACCCCATTCCATCCCATCCCATCCCATCCCATCCCATCCCATCCCATCCCATCCCATCCCATCCCAAGAATCGCATTCCATCCAATTCCATCCCATCCCATCCCAGGGATCCCATCCCATCCCATCCCATGCAATCCCATCCCAGGGATCCCTTCCCAGGGATCCCATCCCAGGGATCCCATCCCAACCCAGGGATCCAATACCAGGGATCCTATCCCATAGCAGGGATACCATCCCATCCCAGGGAACCCATCCCATCCCATCCCATCCCAGGTATCCCATCGCAACCCATCTATCCCATCCCATCCCATCCCAGTGATCCCATCCCATTCCGGGGATATCATTCCAGGGATCCCATCCCATCCCATCCCATCCCATCCCATCCGAGGGATTCCCTCCCATCCGAGGGATCCCATCCCATCCCATCCCATCCCATCCCATCCCAGGGATCCCATCCCATCCCAGGGATCCCATCCCATCCCATCCCTGGGATCCCATCCTATCCCATCCCATCCCATCCCATCCCATTCCATTCCATCCCATCCCAGGGATCCCATCCCATCCCATGCCATCCCATCCCATGCCATCCCATCCCATCCCATCGCATGCCATCCCATGCCATCCCATCCCATGCCATCCCATCCCATGCCATCCCATCCCATCCCATCCCATCCCATAACAACCCATCCCAGGAATCCGATCCCATCCCATTCCAGGAATCCCATCCCATTCCATTCCATCCCATCCCAGGGATCCCATCCCATCCCATCGTATCCCATCCCATGCCATCCCATCCCATCCCATCCCATCGCATGCCATCCCATGCCATCCCATCCCATGCCATCCCATCCAATCCCATCCCATCCCATCCCATCCCATCCCATCCCAGGGATCACATCCCATCCCATCCCATCCCATCCCATCCCAGGGATCCCCTCCCATCCCAGGGATCCCATCCCATCCAACCCCATGCCATCCCATCCCATCCCATCCCATCCCATCCTATCCCATCCCATCCCATCCCATCCCAGGGATACCATCCCAGGGATCCCATGCCATCCCATCCCAGGGAACCAATCCCATCCCATCCCGCCCCTGGGTTCCCATCCCATCCCAACCCATCCCATCCCATGGATCCCATCCCATGCGAGAGATCCCATCACTGGGATCCCATGCCATCCCAAGGATCCCATCCCAGGGATACCATCCCAGGTATCCCATCCCATCCCAGTGTTCCCAACCCATCCCATCCCATCCCATCCCATCCCATCCATTCCCATCCCAGGAATCCCGTCGCATCCCATTCCAGTAATCCCATCCCAGGGATCCCATTCCCTCCCAGGGATCCCATCCCATCCCAGGGATCCCATCCCAGGGATCCCATCACATCCCAGGGATGACATCCCATCCCATCCCAGTGATCCCATCCCATTCCAGGGATCCCATTCAAGGGATCCCATCCCATCCCATCCGAGGGATCCCCTCCCATCCGAGGGATCCCATCCCATCCCAACTCATCCCATCCCATCCCAGGGATCCCATCCCATCCTATCCCAGGTATCCCATCCCATCCCATCCCATTCCATCCCATCCCAGGGATCCCATCCCATCCCATGCCATCCCATCCCATGCCATCCAATCCCATCACATCCCTTTCCATCCCATACCAACCCATCCCAGGAATCCCATCCCATCCCATTCCAGGAATCCCAACCCATTCCAGGAATCCCATCCCATTCCAGGGATCCCGTCCCATCCCAGGGATCCCGTCCCATCCCAGGGATCCCATCCCAGGGATCCCATCCCATCCCAGGGATTCCATCGCATCCCAGGGATCCCATCCCATACGAGGGATAACATTCCAGGGATCCCATCGCTGGGATCCCATCCCATCTCATCCCAGGGATCCCATAACATCCCATCCCAGGGTTCCCAACCCATCCCAACACATCCCATCCCATGGATCCCATCCCATCCCAGGGATCCCATCCCATCCCAACTCATCCCATCCCATCCCATCCCATCCCATCCCATCCCATCCCATCCCATCCCAGGGATCCCATCCCATCCCATCCCATCCCATCCCATTCCATCCCATCCCAGGGATCCCATCTCATCCCATTCCATCCCATGCCATCCCATCCCATCCCATCCAATCCCATCACATCCCATTCCATCCCATACCAACCCATCCCAGGAATCCCATCCCATACCAACCCATCCCAGGAATCCCATCCCATCCCAGGAATCCCATCCCATTCCAGGGATCCCGTCCTATCCCAGGGATCCCATCCCAGGGATCCCATCACATCCCAGGGATCCCATCCCATCTCATCCCAGGGATCCCATGCCATGCCATGCCATGCCATGCCATGCCATGCCATGCCATGCCATGCCATGCCATGCCATGCCATCCCATCCCATACCATCCCATCCCATCCCATCCCATCCCATCCCATCCCAAGGATCGCATCCCATCCCAACCAATCCCATCCCAGCCAATTCCATCCCATCCCATCCCATCCCATCCCATCCCATCCCATCCCATCCCATCCCATCCCATCCCAGGGATCCCATCCCATCCCATCCCATCCCATCCCAGGGATCCCATCCCATCCCATCCCATGCAATCCCATCCCAGGGATCCCTTCCCAGGGATCCCATCCCAGGGATCCCATCCCAACCCAGGGATCCAATACCAGGGATCCTATCCCATACCAGGGATACCATCCCATCCCAGGGAACCCATCCCATCCCATCCCATCCCAGGTATCCCATCGCAACCCATCTATCCCATCCAATCCCATCCCACCCCATTCCATCCCATCCCATCCCATCCCGTCCCATCCCATCCCATCCCAGTGATCCCATCCCATTCCGGGGATATCATTCCAGGGATCCCATCCCATCCCATCCCATCCGAGGGATTCCCTCCCATCCGAGGGATCCCATCCCATCCCATCCCATCCCATCCCAGGGATCCCATCCCATCCCAGGGATCCCATCCCATCCCATCCCAGGGATCCCATCCCATCCCATCCCAGGGATCCCATCCCATCCCATCCCATCCCATTCCATCCCATCCCAGGGATCCCATCCCATCCCATCGTATCCCATCCCATGCCATGCCATCCCATCCCATCCCATCGCATGCCATCCCATCCCATCCCATCCCATCCCATAACAACCCATCCCAGGAATCCGATCCCATCCCATTCCAGGAATCCCATCCCATTCCAGGAATCCCATCCCATTCCAGGGATCCCATCCCATCCCTGGGATCCCATCCCAGGGATCCCATCACATCCCAGGGGTCCCATCCCATCTCATCCCAGGGATCCCATCCCAACTCATCCCATCCCATCCCATCCCATCCCATCCCATCCCATCCCATCCCTTCCTTGGGATCCCATCCCATCCCATCCCAGGGATCCCATCCCATCCCATTCCACCCCATCCCAGGGATCCCATCCCATCCCATCAAATCCCAGGGATCCCATCCCATCCCATCCCGTCCCATCCCAGGGATCCCATCCCATCGCATCCCCGCCCATCGCATCCCCGCCCATCCCATCCCATCCCATGCCATCCCATCCCATCCCATCCCAACCCATCCAATCCCATCACATCCCATCCCATCCCATCCCATACCAACCCATCCCAGGAATCCCATCCCATCCCATTGCAGGAATCCTATCCCATTCCAGGAATCCCATCCCATTCCAGGGATCCCATCCCATCCCAGCGATCCCATGCCATCCCATCCCATGCCATCCCATTCCATGACATCCCATGCCATCCCATCCCAGGGATCCCATCCCAGGAATCCCATCCCAGGGATCCCATCCCAACCCAGTGTTCCCATCCCATCCCATCCCATCCATTCCCATCCCAGGAATCCCATCCCATCCCATTCCAGTACTACCCTCCCAGGGATCCCATCCCATCCCAGGGATCCCATCCCAGGGATCCCATCCCATCCCAGGGATCACATCCCATCCCATCCCATCCCAGTGATCCCATCCCATTCCAGGGATCCAATTCCAGGGATCCCATCCCATCCCATCGCATCCCATCCCATCCGAGGGATTCCCTCCCATCCGAGGGATCCCATCCCCTCACATCCCATCCCATCCCATCCCATCCCATCCCATCCCATCCCATCCCATCCCATCCCAGGGATCCCATCCCATCCCAGGGATCCCATCCCATCCGATCCCAGGGATCCCATCCCATCCCAGGGATCCCATCCCATCCCATCCCATCCCATCCCATCCCATCCCAAGGATCGCATCCCATCCCAACCAATCCCATCCCAGCCCATTCCCTCCCATCCCATCCCATCCCATCCCATCCCATCCCATCCCATCCCATCCCATCCCATCCCATGCCAGGGATCCCATCCCATCCCATCCCATCCCATCCCAGGTATCCCATCGCAACCCATCTATCCCATCCAATCCCATCCCACCCCATTCCATCCCATCCCATCCCATCCCATCCCATCCCATCCCATCCCATCCCATCCCATCCCAAGAATCGCATTCCATCCCATTCCATCCCATCCCATCCCATCCCAGGGATCCCATCCCATCCCATCCCATGCAATCCCATCCCAGGGATCCCTTCCCAGGGATCCCATCCCAGGGATCCCATCCCAACCCAGGGATCCAATACCAGGGATCCTATCCCATACCAGGGATACCATCCCATCCCAGGGAACCCATCCCATCCCATCCCATCCCAGGTATCCCATCGCAACCCATCTATCCCATCCAATCCCATCCCACCCCATTCCATCCCATCCCATCCCGTCCCATCCCATCCCATCCCAGTGATCCCATCCCATTCCGGGGATATCATTCCAGGGATCCCATCCCATCCCATCCCATCCCTTCCGAGGGATTCCCTCCCATCCGAGGGATCCCATCCCATCCCATCCCATCCCATCCCATCCCAGGGATCCCATCCCATCCCAGGGATCCCATCCCATCCCATCCCAGGGATCCCATCACATCCCATTGCAGGAATCCTATCCCATTCCAGGAATCCCATCCCATTCCAGGCATCCCATCCCATCCCAGCCATCCCATGCCATCCCATTCCATGCCATCCCATCCCATGCCATCCCATCCCAGGGATCCCATCCCAGGAATCCCATACCAGGGATCCCATCCCATCCCAGTGTTCCCATCCCATCCCATCCCATCCATTCCCATCCCAGGAATCCCATCCCATCCCATTCCAGTACTACCCTCCCAGGGATCCCATCCCATCCCAGGGATCCCATCCCAGGGATCCCATCCCATCCCAGGGATCACATCCCATCCCATCCCATCCCATCCCATCCCATCCCATCCCATCCCAGGGATCCCATCCCATCCCAGGGATCCCATCCCATCCCATCCCAGGGATCCCATCCCATCCCAGGGATCCCATCCCATCCCATTCCATCCCATCCCAGGGATCCCATCCCATCCCATCGCATCCCATCCCATCGCATGCCATCCCATGCCATGCCATGCCATGCCATGCCATCCCATCCCATCCCATCCCAACCCATCCCAGGAATCCCATCCCATCCCATTCCAGGAATCCCATCCCATTCCAGGGATCCCATCCCATCCCTGGGATCCCATCCCATCCCTGGGATCCCATCCCAGGGATCCCATCATATCCCAGGGATCCCATCCCATCTCATTCCAGGGATCCTATCCCATTCCATCCCATCCCATTCCATCCCATCCCATCCCAGCCCATCCCACCCCATTCCATCCCATCCCATCCCATCCAATCCCATCCCATCCCATCCCATCCCATCCTGTCCCATCCCACGTATGCTATCCCATCCCAGGTAACCCATCCAAGGGATCCCATCCCAGGGATCCCATCCCATCCCAGGGATCCCAACCCATCCCAGGGATCCCATTTCATCTGTTCCCATCCCAGGGATCCCATTCAATCCCATTCCAGGGATCCCATCCCATCCCAACCCATCCCATCCCATGGATCCCATCCCATCCCAGCGATGCAATCCCATCCCATCCCATCCCATCCCATCCCATCCCATCCCAAGGATCGCATCCCATCCCAACCAATCCCATCCCATCCCAGCCCATTCCTTCCCATCCCATCCCATCCCATCCCATCCCATCCCATCCCATCCCATCCTGGAGATCCCATCCCCGGGATCCCATCCCATCCCCGGGATCCCATCCCAGGGATTCCATCCCATCGCAGGGATCCCATCCCATCCCGCCCCAGGGTTCCCATCCCATCCCAACCCATCCCATCCCATGGATCCCATCCCATGCGAGAGATCCCATCACTGGGATCCCATCCCATCCCAAGGATCCCATCCCAGGGATACCATCCCAGGTATCCCATCCCATCCCAGTGTTCCCAACCCATCCCATCCCATCCCATCCCATCCATTCCCATCCCAGGAATCCCGTCCCATCCCATTCCAGTAATCCCATCCCAGGGATCCCATTCCCTCCCAGGGATCCCATCCCATCCCAGGGATCCCATCCCAGGGATCCCATCACATCCCAGGGATGACATCCCATCCCATCCCAGTGATCCCATCCCATTCCAGGGATCCCATTCAAGGGATCCCATCCCATCCCATCCCATCCGAGGGATCCCCTCCCATCCGAGGGATCCCATCCCATCCCAACTCATCCCATCCCATCCCAGGGATCCCATCCCATCCTATCCCAGGTATCCCATCCCATCCCATTCCATCCCATCCCAGGGATCCCATCCCATCCCATGCCATCCCATCCCATGCCATCCAATCCCATCACATCCCATTCCATCCCATACCAACCCATCCCAGGAATCCCATCCCATCCCATTCCAGGAATCCCATCCCATTCCAGGAATCCCATCCCATTCCAGGGATCCCGTCCCATCCCAGGGATCCCATCCCAGGGATCCCATCCCAGGGATCCCATCCCATCCCATCCCAGGGATTCCATCGCATCCCAGGGATCCCATCCCATACGAGGGATAACATTCCAGGGATCCCATCGCTGGGATCCCATCCCATCTCATCCCAGGGATCCCATAACATCCCATCCCAGGGTTCCCAACCCATCCCAACACATCCCATCCCATGGATCCCATCCCATCCCAGGGATCCCATCCCATCCCAACTCATCCCATCCCATCCCATCCCATCCCATCCCATCCCAGGGATCCCATCCCATCCCATCCCATCCCATTCCATCCCATCCCAGGGATCCCATCTCATCCCATTCCATCCCATGCCATCCCATCCCATCCCATCCCATCCCATCCCATCCCATCCAATCCCATCACATCCCATTCCATCCCATACCAACCCATCCCAGGAATCCCATCCCATACCAACCCATCCCAGGAATCCCATCCCATCCCAGGAATCCCATCCCATTCCAGGGATCCCGTCCTATCCCAGGGATCCCATCCCAGGGATCCCATCACATCCCAGGGATCCCATCCCATCTCATCCCAGGGATCCCATGCCATGCCATGCCATGCCATCCCATCCCATACCATCCCATCCCATCCCAACCAATCCCATCCCAGCCAATTCCATCCCATCCCATCCCATCCCATCCCATCCCATCCCATCCCATCCCAGGGATCCCATCCCATCCCATCCCATCCCATCCCAGGTATCCCATCGCAACCCATCTATCCCAGCCCATCCCATCCAATCCCATCCCACCCCATTCCATCCCATCCCATCCCATCCCATCCCATCCCATCCCATCCCATCCCATCCCATCCCATCCCATCCCATGCAATCCCATCCCAGGGATCCCTTCCCAGGGATCCCATCCCAGGGATCCCATCCCAACCCAGGGATCCAATACCAGGGATCCTATCCCATACCAGGGATACCATCCCATCCCAGGGAACCCATCCCATCCCATCCCATCCCAGGTATCCCATCGCAACCCATCTATCCCATCCAATCCCATCCCACCCCATTCCATCCCATCCCATCCCGTCCCATCCCATCCCATCCCAGTGATCCCATCCCATTCCGGGGATATCATTCCAGGGATCCCATCCCATCCCATCCCATCCCTTCCGAGGGATTCCCTCCCATCCGAGGGATCCCATCCCATCCCATCCCATCCCATCCCATCCCAGGGATCCCATCCCATCCCAGGGATCCCATCCCATCCCATCCCAGGGATCCCATCACATCCCATTGCAGGAATCCTATCCCATTCCAGGAATCCCATCCCATTCCAGGCATCCCATCCCATCCCAGCCATCCCATGCCATCCCATTCCATGCCATCCCATCCCATGCCATCCCATCCCAGGGATCCCATCCCAGGAATCCCATACCAGGGATCCCATCCCATCCCAGTGTTCCCATCCCATCCCATCCCATCCATTCCCATCCCAGGAATCCCATCCCATCCCATTCCAGTACTACCCTCCCAGGGATCCCATCCCATCCCAGGGATCCCATCCCAGGGATCCCATCCCATCCCAGGGATCACATCCCATCCCATCCCATCCCATCCCATCCCATCCCATCCCAGGGATCCCATCCCATCCCAGGGATCCCATCCCATCCCATCCCAGGGATCCCATCCCATCCCAGGGATCCCATCCCATCCCATTCCATCCCATCCCAGGGATCCCATCCCATCCCATCGCATCCCATCCCATCGCATGCCATCCCATGCCATGCCATGCCATGCCATCCCATCCCATCCCATCCCAACCCATCCCAGGAATCCCATCCCATCCCATTCCAGGAATCCCATCCCATTCCAGGGATCCCATCCCATCCCTGGGATCCCATCCCATCCCTGGGATCCCATCCCAGGGATCCCATCATATCCCAGGGATCCCATCCCATCTCATTCCAGGGATCCTATCCCATTCCATCCCATCCCATTCCATCCCATCCCATCCCAGCCCATCCCACCCCATTCCATCCCATCCCATCCCATCCAATCCCATCCCATCCCATCCCATCCCATCCTGTCCCATCCCACGTATGCTATCCCATCCCAGGTAACCCATCCAAGGGATCCCATCCCAGGGATCCCATTCAATCCCATTCCAGGGATCCCATCCCATCCCAACCCATCCCATCCCATGGATCCCATCCCATCCCAGCGATGCAATCCCATCCCATCCCATCCCATCCCATCCCATCCCATCCCATCCCATCCCATCCCAAGGATCGCATCCCATCCCAACCAATCCCATCCCATCCCAGCCCATTCCTTCCCATCCCATCCCATCCCATCCCATCCCATCCCATCCCATCCCATCCCATCCTGGAGATCCCATCCCCGGGATCCCATCCCATCCCCGGGATCCCATCCCAGGGATTCCATCCCATCGCAGGGATCCCATCCCATCCCGCCCCAGGGTTCCCATCCCATCCCAACCCATCCCATCCCATGGATCCCATCCCATGCGAGAGATCCCATCACTGGGATCCCATCCCATCCCAAGGATCCCATCCCAGGGATACCATCCCAGGTATCCCATCCCATCCCAGTGTTCCCAACCCATCCCATCCCATCCCATCCCATCCCATCCATTCCCATCCCAGGAATCCCGTCCCATCCCATTCCAGTAATCCCATCCCAGGGATCCCATTCCCTCCCAGGTATCCCATCCCATCCCAGGGATCCCATCCCAGGGATCCCATCACATCCCAGGGATGACATCCCATCCCATCCCAGTGATCCCATCCCATTCCAGGGATCCCATTCAAGGGATCCCATCCCATCCCATCCCATCCGAGGGATCCCCTCCCATCCGAGGGATCCCATCCCATCCCAACTCATCCCATCCCATCCCAGGGATCCCATCCCATCCTATCCCAGGTATCCCATCCCATCCCATTCCATCCCATCCCAGGGATCCCATCCCATCCCATGCCATCCCATCCCATGCCATCCAATCCCATCACATCCCATTCCATCCCATACCAACCCATCCCAGGAATCCCATCCCATCCCATTCCAGGAATCCCATCCCATTCCAGGAATCCCATCCCATTCCAGGGATCCCGTCCCATCCCAGGGATCCCATCCCAGGGATCCCATCCCAGGGATCCCATCCCATCCCATCCCAGGGATTCCATCGCATCCCAGGGATCCCATCCCATACGAGGGATAACATTCCAGGGATCCCATCGCTGGGATCCCATCCCATCTCATCCCAGGGATCCCATAACATCCCATCCCAGGGTTCCCAACCCATCCCAACACATCCCATCCCATGGATCCCATCCCATCCCAGGGATCCCATCCCATCCCAACTCATCCCATCCCATCCCATCCCATCCCATCCCATCCCATCCCATCCCATCCCAGGGATCCCATCCCATCCCATCCCATCCCATTCCATCCCATCCCAGGGATCCCATCTCATCCCATTCCATCCCATGCCATCCCATCCCATCCCATCCCATCCCATCCAATCCCATCACATCCCATTCCATCCCATACCAACCCATCCCAGGAATCCCATCCCATACCAACCCATCCCAGGAATCCCATCCCATCCCAGGAATCCCATCCCATTCCAGGGATCCCGTCCTATCCCAGGGATCCCATCCCAGGGATCCCATCACATCCCAGGGATCCCATCCCATCTCATCCCAGGGATCCCATGCCATGCCATGCCATGCCATCCCATCCCATCCCATCCCATCCCATCCCATCCCATCCCATCCCATCCCAAGGATCGCATCCCATCCCAACCAATCCCATCCCAGCCAATTCCATCCCATCCCATCCCATCCCATCCCATCCCATCCCATCCCATCCCAGGGATCCCATCCCATCCCATCCCATCCCATCCCATCCCAGGTATCCCATCGCAACCCATCTATCCCAGCCCATCCCATCCAATCCCATCCCACCCCATTCCATCCCATCCCATCCCATCCCATCCCATCCCATCCCATCCCATCCCATCCCATCCCATCCCATCCCATCCCAAGAATCGCATTCCATCCAATTCCATCCCATCCCATCCCAGGGATCCCATCCCATCCCATCCCATGCAATCCCATCCCAGGGATCCCTTCCCAGGGATCCCATCCCAGGGATCCCATCCCAACCCAGGGATCCAATACCAGGGATCCTATCCCATACCAGGGATACCATCCCATCCCAGGGAACCCATCCCATCCCATCCCATCCCAGGTATCCCATCGCAACCCATCTATCCCATCCAATCCCATCCCACCCCATTCCATCCCATCCCATCCCATCCCGTCCCATCCCATCCCATCCCAGTGATCCCATCCCATTCCGGGGATATCATTCCAGGGATCCCATCCCATCCCATCCCATCCCATCCGAGGGATTCCCTCCCATCCGAGGGATCCCATCCCATCCCATCCCATCCCATCCCATCCCAGGGATCCCATCCCATCCCAGGGATCCCATCCCATCCCATCCCTGGGATCCCATCCTATCCCATCCCATCCCATCCCATTCCATTCCATCCCATCCCAGGGATCCCATCCCATCCCATCGTATCCCATCCCATGCCATCCCATCCCATCCCATCCCATCGCATGCCATCCCATGCCATCCCATCCCATGCCATCCCATCCCATGCCATCCCATCCCATCCCATCCCATCCCATCCCATAACAACCCATCCCAGGAATCCGATCCCATCCCATTCCAGGAATCCCATCCCATTCCATTCCATCCCATCCCAGGGATCCCCTCCCATCCCAGGGATCCCATCCCATCCAACCCCATGCCATCCCATCCCATCCCATCCCATCCCATCCCATCCCATCCCATCCCATCCCATCCCATCCCATCCCATCCCAGGGATACCATCCCAGGGATCCCATGCCATCCCATCCCAGGGAACCAATCCCGTCCCATCCCGCCCCTGGGTTCCCATCCCATCCCAACCCATCCCATCCCATGGATCCCATCCCATGCGAGAGATCCCATCACTGGGATCCCATCCCATCCCAAGGATCCCATCCCAGGGATACCATCCCAGGTATCCCATCCCATCCCAGTGTTCCCAACCCATCCCATCCCATCCCATCCCATGCCATCCCATCCCATCCCATCCCATCCCATCCCATCCCATCCCATCCCATCCCATCCCAGGGATCACATCCCATCCCATCCCATCCCATCCCAGGGATCCCCTCCCATCCCAGGGATCCCATCCCATCCAACCCCATGCCATCCCATCCCATCCCATCCCATCCCATCCCATCCCATCCCATCCCAGGGATACCATCCCAGGGATCCCATGCCATCCCATCCCAGGGAACCAATCCCATCCCATCCCGCCCCAGGGTTCCCATCCCATCCCAACCCATCCCATCCCATGGATCCCATCCCATGCGAGAGATCCCATCACTGGGATCCCATCCCATCCCAAGGATCCCATCCCAGGGATACCATCCCAGGTATCCCATCCCATCCCAGTGTTCCCAACCCATCCCATCCCATCCCATCCCATCCCATCCATTCCCATCCCAGGAATCCCGTCCCATCCCATTCCAGTAATCCCATCCCAGGGATCCCATTCCCTCCCAGGGATCCCATCCCATCCCAGGGATCCCATCCCAGGGATCCCATCACATCCCAGGGATGACATCCCATCCCATCCCAGTGATCCCATCCCATTCCAGGGATCCCATTCAAGGGATCCCATCCCATCCCATCCCATCCGAGGGATCCCCTCCCATCCGAGGGATCCCATCCCATCCCAACTCATCCCATCCCATCCCAGGGATCCCATCCCATCCTATCCCAGGTATCCCATCCCATCCCATCCCATTCCATCCCATCCCAGGGATCCCATCCCATCCCATGCCATCCCATCCCATGCCATCCAATCCCATCACATCCCATTCCATCCCATACCAACCCATCCCAGGAATCCCATCCCATCCCATTCCAGGAATCCCATCCCATTCCAGGAATCCCATCCCATTCCAGGGATCCCGTCCCATCCCAGGGATCCCATCCCAGGGATCCCATCCCAGGGATCCCATCCCATCCCAGGGATCCCATCGCTGGGATCCCATCCCATCTCATCCCAGGGATCCCATAACATCCCATCCCAGGGTTCCCAACCCATCCCAACACATCCCATCCCATGGATCCCATCCCATCCCAGGGATCCCATCCCATCCCAACTCATCCCATCCCATCCCATCCCATCCCATCCCATCCCATCCCAGGGATCCCATCCCATCCCATCCCATCCCATCCCATCCCATCCCATCCCATCCCATTCCATCCCATCCCAGGGATCCCATCTCATCCCATTCCATCCCATGCCATCCCATCCCATCCCATCCCATCCCATCCCATCCCATCCCATCCCATCCAATCCCATCACATCCCATTCCATCCCATACCAACCCATCCCAGGAATCCCATCCCATACCAACCCATCCCAGGAATCCCATCCCATCCCAGGAATCCCATCCCATTCCAGGGATCCCGTCCTATCCCAGGGATCCCATCCCAGGGATCCCATCACATCCCAGGGATCCCATCCCATCTCATCCCAGGGATCCCATGCCATGCCATGCCATGCCATGCCATGCCATGCCATCCCATCCCATACCATCCCATCCCATCCCATCCCATCCCAAGGATCGCATCCCATCCCAACCAATCCCATCCCAGCCAATTCCATCCCATCCCATCCCATCCCATCCCATCCCATCCCATCCCATCCCATCCCAGGGATCCCATCCCATCCCATCCCATCCCATCCCATCCCATCCCATCCCAGGTATCCCATCGCAACCCATCTATCCCAGCCCATCCCATCCAATCCCATCCCACCCCATTCCATCCCATCCCATCCCATCCCATCCCATCCCATCCCATCCCATCCCATCCCATCCCAAGAATCGCATTCCATCCAATTCCATCCCATCCCATCCCAGGGATCCCATCCCATCCCATCCCATGCAATCCCATCCCAGGGATCCCTTCCCAGGGATCCCATCCCAGGGATCCCATCCCAACCCAGGGATCCAATACCAGGGATCCTATCCCATACCAGGGATACCATCCCATCCCAGGGAACCCATCCCATCCCATCCCATCCCAGGTATCCCATCGCAACCCATCTATCCCATCCCATCCCATCCCAGTGATCCCATCCCATTCCGGGGATATCATTCCAGGGATCCCATCCCATCCCATCCCATCCCATCCGAGGGATTCCCTCCCATCCGAGGGATCCCATCCCATCCCATCCCATCCCATCCCATCCCAGGGATCCCATCCCATCCCAGGGATCCCATCCCATCCCATCCCTGGGATCCCATCCTATCCCATCCCATCCCATCCCATTCCATTCCATCCCATCCCAGGGATCCCATCCCATCCCATCGTATCCCATCCCATGCCATCCCATCCCATCCCATCGCATGCCATCCCATGCCATCCCATCCCATGCCATCCCATCCCATGCCATCCCATCCCATCCCATCCCATCCCATAACAACCCATCCCAGGAATCCGATCCCATCCCATTCCAGGAATCCCATCCCATTCCATTCCATCCCATCCCAGGGATCCCATCCCATCCCATCGTATCCCATCCCATGCCATCCCATCCCATCCCATCCCATCGCATGCCATCCCATGCCATCCCATCCCATGCCATCCCATCCCATGCCATCCCATCCCATCCCATCCCATCCCATCCCATCCCATCCCATCCCATCCCATCCCATCCCAGGGATCACATCCCATCCCATCCCATCCCATCCCAGGGATCCCCTCCCATCCCAGGGATCCCATCCCATCCAACCCCATGCCATCCCATCCCATCCCATCCCATCCCATCCCATCCCATCCCATCCCATCCCATCCCATCCCAGGGATACCATCCCAGGGATCCCATGCCATCCCATCCCAGGGAACCAATCCCATCCCATCCCGCCCCTGGGTTCCCATCCCATCCCAACCCATCCCATCCCAAGGATCCCATCCCAGGGATACCATCCCAGGTATCCCATCCCATCCCAGTGTTCCCAACCCATCCCATCCCATCCCATCCCATCCATTCCCATCCCAGGAATCCCGTCCCATCCCATTCCAGTAATCCCATCCCAGGGATCCCATTCCCTCCCAGGGATCCCATCCCATCCCAGGGATCCCATCCCAGGGATCCCATCACATCCCAGGGATGACATCCCATCCCATCCCAGTGATCCCATCCCATTCCAGGGATCCCATTCAAGGGATCCCATCCCATCCCATCCCATCCGAGGGATCCCCTCCCATCCGAGGGATCCCATCCCATCCCAACTCATCCCATCCCATCCCAGGGATCCCATCCCATCCTATCCCAGGTATCCCATCCCATCCCATCCCATTCCATCCCATCCCAGGGATCCCATCCCATCCCATGCCATCCCATCCCATGCCATCCAATCCCATCACATCCCTTTCCATCCCATACCAACCCATCCCAGGAATCCCATCCCATCCCATTCCAGGAATCCCAACCCATTCCAGGAATCCCATCCCATTCCAGGGATCCCGTCCCATCCCAGGGATCCCGTCCCATCCCAGGGATCCCATCCCAGGGATCCCATCCCATCCCAGGGATTCCATCGCATCCCAGGGATCCCATCCCATACGAGGGATAACATTCCAGGGATCCCATCGCTGGGATCCCATCCCATCTCATCCCAGGGATCCCATAACATCCCATCCCAGGGTTCCCAACCCATCCCAACACATCCCATCCCATGGATCCCATCCCATCCCAGGGATCCCATCCCATCCCAACTCATTCCATCCCATGCCATCCCATCCCATCCCATCCCATCCCATCCCATCCCAGGGATCCCATCCCATCCCATCCCATCCCATTCCATCCCATCCCAGGGATCCCATCCCATCCCATCCCATCCCAGGGATCCCATCCCATCCCATCCCATGCAATCCCATCCCAGGGATCCCTTCCCAGGGATCCCATCCCAGGGATCCCATCCCAACCCAGGGATCCAATACCAGGGATCCTATCCCATACCAGGGATACCATCCCATCCCAGGGAACCCATCCCATCCCATCCCATCCCATCCCAGGTATCCCATCGCAACCCATCTATCCCATCCAATCCCATCCCACCCCATTCCATCCCATCCCATCCCATCCCGTCCCATCCCATCCCATCCCAGTGATCCCATCCCATTCCGGGGATATCATTCCAGGGATCCCATCCCATCCCATCCCATCCGAGGGATTCCCTCCCATCCGAGGGATCCCATCCCATCCCATCCCATCCCATCCCATCCCAGGGATCCCATCCCATCCCAGGGATCCCATCCCATCCCATCCCAGGGATCCCATCCCATCCCATCCCAGGGATCCCATCCCATCCCATCCCATCCCATTCCATCCCATCCCAGGGATCCCATCCCATCCCATCGTATCCCATCCCATGCCATCCCATCCCATCCCATCCCATCGCATGCCATCCCATCCCATCCCATCCCATCCCATCCCATCCCATCCCATAACAACCCATCCCAGGAATCCGATCCCATCCCATTCCAGGAATCCCATCCCATTCCAGGAATCCCATCCCATTCCAGGGATCCCATCCCATCCCTGGGATCCCATCCCAGGGATCCCATCACATCCCAGGGGTCCCATCCCATCTCATCCCAGGGATCCCATCCCAACTCATCCCATCCCATCCCATCCCATCCCATCCCTTCCTTGGGATCCCATCCCATCCCATCCCAGGGATCCCATCCCATCCCATTCCACCCCATCCCAGGGATCCCATCCCATCCCATCAAATCCCAGGGATCCCATCCCATCCCATCCCGTCCCATCCCAGGGATCCCATCCCATCGCATCCCCGCCCATCGCATCCCCGCCCATCCCATCCCATCCCATGCCATCCCATCCCATCCCATCCCAACCCATCCAATCCCATCACATCCCATCCCATCCCATCCCATACCAACCCATCCCAGGAATCCCATCCCATCCCATTGCAGGAATCCTATCCCATTCCAGGAATCCCATCCCATTCCAGGGATCCCATCCCATCCCAGCGATCCCATGCCATCCCATCCCATGCCATCCCATTCCATGACATCCCATGCCATCCCATCCCAGGGATCCCATCCCAGGAATCCCATCCCAGGGATCCCATCCCAACCCAGTGTTCCCATCCCATCCCATCCCATCCATTCCCATCCCAGGAATCCCATCCCATCCCATTCCAGTACTACCCTCCCAGGGATCCCATCCCATCCCAGGGATCCCATCCCAGGGATCCCATCCCATCCCAGGGATCACATCCCATCCCATCCCATCCCAGTGATCCCATCCCATTCCAGGGATCCAATTCCAGGGATCCCATCCCATCCCATCGCATCCCATCCCATCCGAGGGATTCCCTCCCATCCGAGGGATCCCATCCCCTCACATCCCATCCCATCCCATCCCATCCCATCCCATCCCAGGGATCCCATCCCATCCCAGGGATCCCATCCCATCCGATCCCAGGGATCCCATCCCATCCCAGGGATCCCATCCCATCCCATCCCATCCCATCCCATCCCATCCCATCCCAAGGATCGCATCCCATCCCAACCAATCCCATCCCAGCCCATTCCATCCCATCCCATCCCATCCCATCCCATCCCATCCCATCCCATCCCATCCCATCCCAGGGATCCCATCCCATCCCATCCCATCCCATCCCAGGTATCCCATCGCAACCCATCTATCCCATCCAATCCCATCCCACCCCATTCCATCCCATCCCATCCCATCCCATCCCATCCCATCCCATCCCATCCCATCCCATCCCATCCCATCCCATCCCATCCCAAGAATCGCATTCCATCCCATTCCATCCCATCCCATCCCATCCCAGGGATCCCATCCCATCCCATCCCATGCAATCCCATCCCAGGGATCCCTTCCCAGGGATCCCATCCCAGGGATCCCATCCCAACCCAGGGATCCAATACCAGGGATCCTATCCCATACCAGGGATACCATCCCATCCCAGGGAACCCATCCCATCCCATCCCATCCCAGGTATCCCATCGCAACCCATCTATCCCATCCAATCCCATCCCACCCCATTCCATCCCATCCCATCCCGTCCCATCCCATCCCATCCCAGTGATCCCATCCCATTCCGGGGATATCATTCCAGGGATCCCATCCCATCCCATCCCATCCCTTCCGAGGGATTCCCTCCCATCCGAGGGATCCCATCCCATCCCATCCCATCCCATCCCATCCCATCCCAGGGATCCCATCCCATCCCAGGGATCCCATCCCATCCCATCCCAGGGATCCCATCACATCCCATTGCAGGAATCCTATCCCATTCCAGGAATCCCATCCCATTCCAGGCATCCCATCCCATCCCAGCCATCCCATGCCATCCCATTCCATGCCATCCCATCCCATGCCATCCCATCCCAGGGATCCCATCCCAGGAATCCCATACCAGGGATCCCATCCCATCCCAGTGTTCCCATCCCATCCCATCCCATCCATTCCCATCCCAGGAATCCCATCCCATCCCATTCCAGTACTACCCTCCCAGGGATCCCATCCCATCCCAGGGATCCCATCCCAGGGATCCCATCCCATCCCAGGGATCACATCCCATCCCATCCCATCCCATCCCATCCCATCCCATCCCAGGGATCCCATCCCATCCCAGGGATCCCATCCCATCCCATCCCAGGGATCCCATCCCATCCCAGGGATCCCATCCCATCCCATTCCATCCCATCCCAGGGATCCCATCCCATCCCATCGCATCCCATCCCATCGCATGCCATCCCATGCCATGCCATGCCATGCCATGCCATCCCATCCCATCCCATCCCAACCCATCCCAGGAATCCCATCCCATCCCATTCCAGGAATCCCATCCCATTCCAGGGATCCCATCCCATCCCTGGGATCCCATCCCATCCCTGGGATCCCATCCCAGGGATCCCATCATATCCCAGGGATCCCATCCCATCTCATTCCAGGGATCCTATCCCATTCCATCCCATCCCATTCCATCCCATCCCATCCCAGCCCATCCCACCCCATTCCATCCCATCCCATCCCATCCAATCCCATCCCATCCCATCCCATCCCATCCCATCCCATCCTGTCCCATCCCACGTATGCTATCCCATCCCAGGTAACCCATCCAAGGGATCCCATTCCAGGGATCCCATCCCATCCCAACCCATCCCATCCCATGGATCCCATCCCATCCCAGCGATGCAATCCCATCCCATCCCATCCCATCCCATCCCATCCCATCCCAAGGATCGCATCCCATCCCAACCAATCCCATCCCATCCCAGCCCATTCCTTCCCATCCCATCCCATCCCATCCCATCCCATCCCATCCCATCCTGGAGATCCCATCCCCGGGATCCCATCCCATCCCCGGGATCCCATCCCAGGGATTCCATCCCATCGCAGGGATCCCATAACATCCCATCCCAGGGTTCCCAACCCATCCCATCCCATCCCATCCCATCCCATCCCATCGCATTCCAGGAATCCCATCGCATTCCAGGAATCCCATCCCATTCCAGGAATCCCATCACATCCCAGGGATCCCATCCCATCTCATCCCAGGGATCCCATCCCTTCCCATCCCATCCCATTCCATCCCATCCCATCCCATCCCATCCCAGGGATCACATCCCTTCCCATCCCATCCCATCCCATCCCAGGGATCCCCTCCCATCCCAGGGATCCCATCCCATCCAACCCCATGCCATCCCATCCCATCCCATCCCATCCCATCCCATCCCATCCCATCCCATCCCATCCCATCCCATCCCAGGGATACCATCCCAGGGATCCCATGCCATCCCATCCCAGGGAACCAATCCCATCCCATCCCGCCCCAGGGTTCCCATCCCATCCCAACCCATCCCATCCCATGGATCCCATCCCATGCGAGAGATCCCATCACTGGGATCCCATCCCATCCCAAGGATCCCATCCCAGGGATACCATCCCAGGTATCCCATCCCATCCCAGTGTTCCCAACCCATCCCATCCCATCCCATCCCATCCATTCCCATCCCAGGAATCCCGTCCCATCCCATTCCAGTAATCCCATCCCAGGGATCCCATTCCCTCCCAGGGATCCCATCCCATCCCAGGGATCCCATCCCAGGGATCCCATCACATCCCAGGGATGACATCCCATCCCATCCCAGTGATCCCATCCCATTCCAGGGATCCCATTTAAGGGATCCCATCCCATCCCATCCCATCCGAGGGATCCCCTCCCATCCGAGGGATCCCATCCCATCCCAACTCATCCCATCCCATCCCAGGGATCCCATCCCATCCTATCCCAGGTATCCCATCCCATCCCATCCCATTCCATCCCATCCCAGGGATCCCATCCCATCCCATGCCATCCCATCCCATGCCATCCAATCCCATCACATCCCATTCCATCCCATACCAACCCATCCTAGGAATCCCATCCCATCCCATTCCAGGAATCCCATCCCATTCCAGGAATCCCATCCCATTCCAGGGATCCCGTCCCATCCCAGGGATCCCATCCCAGGGATCCCATCCCAGGGATCCCATCCCATCCCAGGGATTCCATCGCATCCCAGGGATCCCATCCCATACGAGGGATAACATTCCAGGGATCCCATCGCTGGGATCCCATCCCATCTCATCCCAGGGATCCCATAACATCCCATCCCAGGGTTCCCAACCCATCCCAACACATCCCATCCCATGGATCCCATCCCATCCCAGGGATCCCATCCCATCCCAACTCATCCCATCCCATCCCATCCCATCCCATCCCATCCCATCCCAGGGATCCCATCCCATCCCATCCCATCCCATTCCATCCCATCCCAGGGATCCCATCTCATCCCATTCCATCCCATGCCATCCCATCCCATCCCATCCCATCCCATCCCATCCAATCCCATCACATCCCATTCCATCCCATACCAACCCATCCCAGGAATCCCATCCCATACCAACCCATCCCAGGAATCCCATCCCATCCCAGGAATCCCATCCCATTCCAGGGATCCGGTCCTATCCCAGGGATCCCATCCCAGGGATCCCATCACATCCCAGGGATCCCATCCCATCTCATCCCAGGGATCCCATGCCATGCCATGCCATGCCATGCCATGCCATCCCATCCCATCCCATCCCATCCCAAGGATCGCATCCCATCCCAACCAATCCCATCCCAGCCAATTCCATCCCATCCCATCCCATCCCATCCCATCCCATCCCATCCCATCCCATCCCATCCCAGGGATCCCATCCCATCCCATCCCATCCCATCCCAGGTATCCCATCGCAACCCATCTATCCCAGCCCATCCCATCCAATCCCATCCCACCCCATTCCATCCCATCCCATCCCATCCCATCCCAAGAATCGCATTCCATCCAATTCCATCCCATCCCATCCCAGGGATCCCATCCCATCCCATCCCATGCAATCCCATCCCAGGGATCCCTTCCCAGGGATCCCATCCCAGGGATCCCATCCCATCGCATCCCCGCCCATCGCATCCCCGCCCATCCCATCCCATCCCATGCCATCCCATCCCATCCCATCCCAACCCATCCAATACCAACCCATCCCAGGAATCCCATCCCATCCCATTGCAGGAATCCTATCCCATTCCAGGAATCCCATCCCATTCCAGGGATCCCATCCCATCCCAGCGATCCCATGCCATCCCATCCCATGCCATCCCATTCCATGACATCCCATCCCATGCCATCCCATCCCAGGGATCCCATCCCAGGAATCCCATCCCAGGGATCCCATCCCAACCCAGTGTTCCCATCCCATCCCATCCCATCCATTCCCATCCCAGGAATCCCATCCCATCCCATTCCAGTACTACCCTCCCAGGGATCCCATCCCATCCCAGGGATCCCATCCCAGGGATCCCATCCCATCCCAGGGATCACATCCCATCCCATCCCATCCCAGTGATCCCATCCCATTCCAGGGATCCCATTCCAGGGATCCCATCCCATCCCATCGCATCCCATCCCATCCGAGGGATTCCCTCCCATCCGAGGGATCCCATCCCCTCACATCCCATCCCATCCCATCCCATCCCATCCCATCCCAGGGATCCCATCCCATCCCATCCCATCCCATCCCAGGTATCCCATCGCAACCCATCTATCCCATCCAATCCCATCCCACCCCATTCCATCCCATCCCATCCCATCCCATCCGATCCCATCCCATCCCATCCCATCCCAAGAATCGCATTCCATCCCATTCCATCCCATCCCATCCCATCCCAGGGATCCCATCCCATCCCATCCCATGCAATCCCATCCCAGGGATCCCTTCCCAGGGATCCCATCCCAGGGATCCCATCCCAACCCAGGGATCCAATACCAGGGATCCTATCCCATACCAGGGATACCATCCCATCCCAGGGAACCCATCCCATCCCATCCCATCCCATCCCAGGTATCCCATCGCAACCCATCTATCCCATCCAATCCCATCCCACCCCATTCCATCCCATCCCATCCCGTCCCATCCCATCCCATCCCAGTGATCCCATCCCATTCCGGGGATATCATTCCAGGGATCCCATCCCATCCCATCCCATCCCTTCCGAGGGATTCCCTCCCATCCGAGGGATCCCATCCCATCCCATCCCATCCCATCCCATCCCAGGGATCCCATCCCATCCCAGGGATCCCATCCCATCCCATCCCAGGGATCCCATCACATCCCATTGCAGGAATCCTATCCCATTCCAGGAATCCCATCCCATTCCAGGCATCCCATCCCATCCCAGCCATCCCATGCCATCCCATTCCATGCCATCCCATCCCATGCCATCCCATCCCAGGGATCCCATCCCAGGAATCCCATACCAGGGATCCCATCCCATCCCAGTGTTCCCATCCCATCCCATCCCATCCATTCCCATCCCAGGAATCCCATCCCATCCCATTCCAGTACTACCCTCCCAGGGATCCCATCCCATCCCAGGGATCCCATCCCAGGGATCCCATCCCATCCCAGGGATCACATCCCATCCCATCCCATCCCATCCCATCCCATCCCATCCCATCCCATCCCATCCCAGGGATCCCATCCCATCCCAGGGATCCCATCCCATCCCATCCCAGGGATCCCATCCCATCCCAGGGATCCCATCCCATCCCATTCCATCCCATCCCAGGGATCCCATCCCATCCCATCGCATCCCATCCCATCGCATGCCATCCCATGCCATGCCATGCCATGCCATGCCATCCCATCCCATCCCATCCCAACCCATCCCAGGAATCCCATCCCATCCCATACCAGGAATCCCATCCCATTCCAGGGATCCCATCCCATCCCTGGGATCCCATCCCATCCCTGGGATCCCATCCCAGGGATCCCATCATATCCCAGGGATCCCATCCCATCTCATTCCAGGGATCCTATCCCATTCCATCCCATCCCATTCCATCCCATCCCATCCCAGCCCATCCCACCCCATTCCATCCCATCCCATCCAATCCCATCCCATCCCATCCCATCCCATCCCATCCTGTCCCATCCCACGTATGCTATCCCATCCCAGGTAACCCATCCAAGGGATCCCATCCCAGGGATCCCATCCCATCCCAGGGATCCCAACCCATCCCAGGGATCCCATTTCATCTGTTCCCATCCCAGGGATCCCATTCAATCCCATTCCAGGGATCCCATCCCATCCCAACCCATCCCATCCCATGGATCCCATCCCATCCCAGCGATGCAATCCCATCCCATCCCATCCCATCCCATCCCATCCCATCCCATCCCAAGGATCGCATCCCATCCCAACCAATCCCATCCCATCCCAGCCCATTCCTTCCCATCCCATCCCATCCCATCCCATCCCATCCCATCCCATCCTGGAGATCCCATCCCCGGGATCCCATCCCATCCCCGGGATCCCATCCCAGGGATTCCATCCCATCGCAGGGATCCCATAACATCCCATCCCAGGGTTCCCAACCCATCCCATCCCATCCCATCCCATCCCATCCCATCGCATTCCAGGAATCCCATCGCATTCCAGGAATCCCATCCCATTCCAGGAATCCCATCACATCCCAGGGATCCCATCCCATCTCATCCCAGGGATCCCATCCCTTCCCATCCCATCCCATTCCATCCCATCCCATCCCATCCCATCCCAGGGATCACATCCCTTCCCATCCCATCCCATCCCATCCCAGGGATCCCCTCCCATCCCAGGGATCCCATCCCATCCAACCCCATGCCATCCCATCCCATCCCATCCCATCCCATCCCATCCCATCCCATCCCATCCCATCCCAGGGATACCATCCCAGGGATCCCATGCCATCCCATCCCAGGGAACCAATCCCATCCCATCCCGCCCCAGGGTTCCCATCCCATCCCAACCCATCCCATCCCATGGATCCCATCCCATGCGAGAGATCCCATCACTGGGATCCCATCCCATCCCAAGGATCCCATCCCAGGGATACCATCCCAGGTATCCCATCCCATCCCAGTGTTCCCAACCCATCCCATCCCATCCCATCCCATCCATTCCCATCCCAGGAATCCCGTCCCATCCCATTCCAGTAATCCCATCCCAGGGATCCCATTCCCTCCCAGGGATCCCATCCCATCCCTGGGATCCCATCCCAGGGATCCCATGACATCCCAGGGATGACATCCCATCCCATCCCAGTGATCCCATCCCATTCCAGGGATCCCATTCAAGGGATCCCATCCCATCCCATCCCATCCGAGGGATCCCCTCCCATCCGAGGGATCCCATCCCATCCCAACTCATCCCATCCCATCCCAGGGATCCCATCCCATCCTATCCCAGGTATCCCATCCCATCCCATCCCATTCCATCCCATCCCAGGGATCCCATCCCATCCCATGCCATCCCATCCCATGCCATCCAATCCCATCACATCCCATTCCATCCCATACCAACCCATCCCAGGAATCCCATCCCATCCCATTCCAGGAATCCCATCCCATTCCAGGAATCCCATCCCATTCCAGGGATCCCGTCCCATCCCAGGGATCCCATCCCAGGGATCCCATCCCAGGGATCCCATCCCATCCCAGGGATTCCATCGCATCCCAGGGATCCCATCCCATACGAGGGATAACATTCCAGGGATCCCATCGCTGGGATCCCATCCCATCTCATCCCAGGGATCCCATAACATCCCATCCCAGGGTTCCCAACCCATCCCAACACATCCCATCCCATGGATCCCATCCCATCCCAGGGATCCCATCCCATCCCAACTCATCCCATCCCATCCCATCCCATCCCATCCCATCCCATCCCATCCCATCCCATCCCAGGGATCCCATCCCATCCCATCCCATCCCATTCCATCCCATCCCAGGGATCCCATCTCATCCCATTCCATCCCATGCCATCCCATCCCATCCCATCCCATCCCATCCCATCCAATCCCATCACATCCCATTCCATCCCATACCAACCCATCCCAGGAATCCCATCCCATACCAACCCATCCCAGGAATCCCATCCCATGCCAGGAATCCCATCCCATTCCAGGGATCCGGTCCTATCCCAGGGATCCCATCCCAGGGATCCCATCACATCCCAGGGATCCCATCCCATCTCATCCCAGGGATCCCATGCCATGCCATGCCATGCCATGCCATGCCATCCCATCCCATCCCATCCCATCCCAAGGATCGCATCCCATCCCAACCAATCCCATCCCAGCCAATTCCATCCCATCCCATCCCATCCCATCCCATCCCATCCCATCCCATCCCATCCCATCCCAGGGATCCCATCCCATCCCATCCCATCCCATCCCAGGTATCCCATCGCAACCCATCTATCCCAGCCCATCCCATCCAATCCCATCCCACCCCATTCCATCCCATCCCATCCCATCCCATCCCATCCCATCCCAAGAATCGCATTCCATCCAATTCCATCCCATCCCATCCCAGGGATCCCATCCCATCCCATCCCATGCAATCCCATCCCAGGGATCCCTTCCCAGGGATCCCATCCCAGGGATCCCATCCCAACCCAGGGATCCAATACCAGGGATCCTATCCCATACCAGGGATACCATCCCATCCCAGGGAACCCATCCCATCCCATCCCATCCCAGGTATCCCATCGCAACCCATCTATCCCATCCAATCCCATCCCACCCCATTCCATCCCATCCCATCCCATCCCGTCCCATCCCATCCCATCCCAGTGATCCCATCCCATTCCGGGGATATCATTCCAGGGATCCCATCCCATCCCATCCCATCCCATCCGAGGGATTCCCTCCCATCCGAGGGATCCCATCCCATCCCATCCCATCCCATCCCATCCCATCCCATCCCATCCCAGGGATCCCATCCCATCCCAGGGATCCCATCCCATCCCATCCCTGGGATCCCATCCTATCCCATCCCATCCCATCCCATTCCATTCCATCCCATCCCAGGGATCCCATCCCATCCCATCGTATCCCATCCCATGCCATCCCATCCCATCCCATCGCATGCCATCCCATGCCATCCCATCCCATGCCATCCCATCCCATGCCATCCCATCCCATCCCATCCCATCCCATAACAACCCATCCCAGGAATCCGATCCCATCCCATTCCAGGAATCCCATCCCATTCCAGGAATCCCATCCCATTCCAGGGATCCCATCCCATCCCATCCCATCCCATCCCAGGGATCCCATCACATCCCAGGGGTCCCATCCCATCTCATCCCAGGGATCCCATCCCAACTCATCCCATCCCATCCCATCCCATCCCTTCCTTGGGATCCCATCCCATCCCATCCCAGGGATCCCATCCCATCCCATTCCACCCCATCCCAGGGATCCCATCCCATCCCATCAAATCCCAGGGATCCCATCCCATCCCATCCCGTCCCATCCCAGGGATCCCATCCCATCGCATCCCCGCCCATCGCATCCCCGCCCATCCCATCCCAACCCATCCAATCCCATCACATCCCATCCCATCCCATCCCATACCAACCCATCCCAGGAATCCCATCCCATCCCATTGCAGGAATCCTATCCCATTCCAGGAATCCCATCCCATTCCAGGGATCCCATCCCATCCCAGCGATCCCATGCCATCCCATCCCATGCCATCCCATTCCATGACATCCCATGCCATCCCATCCCAGGGATCCCATCCCAGGAATCCCATCCCAGGGATCCCATCCCAACCCAGTGTTCCCATCCCATCCCATCCCATCCATTCCCATCCCAGGAATCCCATCCCATCCCATTCCAGTACTACCCTCCCAGGGATCCCATCCCATCCCAGGGATCCCATCCCAGGGATCCCATCCCATCCCAGGGATCACATCCCATCCCATCCCATCCCAGTGATCCCATCCCATTCCAGGGATCCCATTCCAGGGATCCCATCCCATCCCATCGCATCCCATCCCATCCGAGGGATTCCCTCCCATCCGAGGGATCCCATCCCCTCACATCCCATCCCATCCCATCCCATCCCATCCCATCCCATCCCAGGGATCCCATCCCATCCCAGGGATCCCATCCCATCCGATCCCAGGGATCCCATCCCATCCCAGGGATCCCATCCCATCCCATCCCATCCCATTCCATCCCATCCCAGGGATCCCATCCCATCGCATCCCATCCCATCGCATGCCATCCCATGCCATCCCATCCCATCCCATCCCATCCCATCCCAACCCATCCCAGGAATCCCATCCCATCCCATTCCAAGGATCCCATCCCATCCCTGGGATACCATCCCAAGGATCCCATCACATCCCAGGGATCCCATCCCATCTCATCCCAGGGATCCCATCCCATTCCATCCCATCCCATCCCAGCCCATCCCATCCAATACCATCCCACCCCATTCCATCCCATCCTATCCCATCCCATCCCAGGTATCCAATCGCAACCCATCTATCCCAGCCCATCCCATCCAATCCCATCCCACCCCATTCCATCCCATCCCATCCCACCCCATTCCATCCCATCCCATCCCATCCCATCCCATCCCAAACCATCCCATCCCATCCGAGGGATCCCCTCCCATCCCTTCCCATCCAATACCACCCCATCCCATCCCATCCCAACACATCCCATCCCATGGATCCCATTCCATCCCATTCCATCCCATCCCAGGGATCCCATCTCATCCCATTCCATCCCATGCCATCCCATCCCATCCCATCCCATCCCATCCCATCCAATCCCATAACATCCCATTCCATCCCATACCAACCCATCCCAGGAATCCCATCCCATACCAACCCATCCCAGGAATCCCATCCCATCCCAGGAATCCCATCCCATTCCAGGGATCCCGTCCTATCCCAGGGATCCCATCCCAGGGATCCCATCACATCCCAGGGATCCCATCCCATCTCATCCCAGGGATCCCATCCCATGCCATGCCATGCCATGCCATGCCATGCCATGCCATGCCATGCCATGCCATGCCATCCCATCCCATACCATCCCATCCCATCCCATCCCATCCCATCCCAAGGATCGCATCCCATCCCAACCAATCCCATCCCAGCCCATTCCATCCCATCCCATCCCATCCCATCCCATCCCATCCCATCCCATCCCAGGGATCCCATCCCATCCCATCCCATCCCAGGTATCCCAACGCAACCCATCTATCCCAGCCCATCCCATCCAATCCCATCCCACCCCATTCCATCCCATCCCATCCCATCCCATCCCATCCCATCCCAAGAATCGCATTCCATCCCATTCCATCCCATCCCATCCCAGGGATCCCATCCCATCCCATCCCATGCAATCCCATCCCAGGGATCCCATCCCAGGGATCCCATCCCAGGGATCCCATCCCAACCCAGGGATCCAATACCAGGGATCCTATCCCATACCAGGGATACCATCCCATCCCAGGGAACCCATCCCATCCCATCCCATCCCAGGTATCCCATCGCAACCCATCTATCCCATACTATCCCATCCCACCCCATTCCATCCCATCCCATCCCGTCCCATCCCATCGATCCCATCCCATTCCGGGGATATCATTCCAGGGATCCCATCCCATCCCATCCCATCCCATCCCATCCCTTCCGAGGGATTCCCTCCCATCCGAGGGATCCCATCCCATCCCATCCCATCCCATCCCATCCCATCCCATCCCAGGGATCCCATCCCATCCCAGGGATCCCATCCCATCCCATCCCAGGGATCCCATCCCATCCCATCGTATCCCATCCCATGCCATCCCATCCCAGGGATCCCATCCCAGGAATCCCATCCCAGGGATCCCATCCCAACCCAGTGTTCCCATCCCATCCCATCCCATCCATTCCCATCCCAGGAATCCCATCCCATCCCATTCCAGTACTACCCTCCCAGGGATCCCATCCCATCCCAGGGATCCCATCCCAGGGATCCCATCCCATCCCAGGGATCACATCCCATCCCATCCCATCCCAGTGATCCCATCCCATTCCAGGGATCCCATTCCAGGGATCCCATCCCATCCCATCGCATCCCATCCCATCCGAGGGATTCCCTCCCATCCGAGGGATCCCATCCCCTCCCATCCCATCCCATCCCATCCCATCCCATCCCATCCCATCCCATCCCATCCCATCCCAGGGATCCCATCCCATCCCAGGGATCCCATCCCATCCGATCCCAGGGATCCCATCCCATCCCAGGGATCCCATCCCATCCCATCCCATCCCATTCCATCCCATCCCAGGGATCCCATCCCATCGCATCCCATCCCATCGCATGCCATCCCATGCCATCCCATGCCATCCCATCCCATCCCATCCCATCCCATCCCATCCCATCCCAACCCATCCCAGGAATCCCATCCCATCCCATTCCAGGAATCCCATCCCATTCCAGGAATCCCATCCCATTCCAAGGATCCCATCCCATCCCTGGGATCCCATCCCAAGGATCCCATCACATCCCAGGGATCCCATCCCATCTCATCCCAGGGATCCCATCCCATTCCATCCCATCCCATCCCATCCCATCCGATCCCATCCCATCCCATCCCATCCGATCCCATCCCATCCCATCCCATCCCATCCCATCCGATCCCATCCCAGCCCATCCCATCCCATCAAAGGGATCCCATCCCATCAAAGGGATCCCATCCCATCAAAGGGATCCCATCCCAGTGATCCCATCCCATCCCAGGGATCCCATGCCATCCCATCCCATCCCATCCCAGGGATCCCATCCCATCCCATCAGATCCCATCCCATCCCATTCCATCCCATCCCATCCCACGGATCCCATCCCAGGGATACCATCCCATCCCATCCCATGGCAGGGATCCCATCCCATCCAAAGGATCCCATCCCATCGCAGGGATCCCATCCCATCAAAGGGATCCCATCCCAGGGATCCCATCGCATCCAAGGGATCCCATGCCATCCCATCCCATCGCAGGGATCCCATCCCATCCTAGGGATCCCATCCCATCGCAGGGATCCCATCCCATTCCAGGGATCCCATCCCAGGGATCCCATCCCATCCCAACCCATCCCATCCTAGTGATCCCATCCCATTCCAGGGATCCCATTCCAGGGATCCCATTCCAGGGATCCCATCCCATCCCATCCCATCCGAGGGATCACATCCCATCCCATCCCATCCCAGGGATCCCCTCCCATCCCAGGGATCCCATCCCATCCAACCCCATGGCATCACATCCGATCCCATCCCATCCAAGGGACCCCATCCCGTCCCATCCCATCCCATTCCATCCCATCCCATCCCATCGCAGGGATCCCATCCCATCCCATCCCAGGGATCCCTTCCAATGGAACCCATCCAATCCCAGGGATACCATCCCATCCCATCCCATACCATGCCAGGGATCCCATCCCATCCCAGTGTTCCCATCCCATCCCATCCCATCCCATCCCATCCCATCCCATCCCATCCATTCCCATCCCAGGAATCCCGTCCCATCCCATTCCAGTAATCCCATCCCAGGGATCCCATCCCAGGTATCCCATCACATCCCAGGGATCACATCCCATCCCATCCCAGTGATCCAATCCCATTCCAGGGATCCCATTCAAGGGATCCCATCCCATCCCATCCCATCCCATCCCATCCCATCCGTTCCCATCCCATCCCATCCCATCCCATCAAAGGGATCCCATCCCATCAAAGGGATCCCATCCCATCAAAGGGATCCCATCCCAGGGATCCCATCCCATCCCAGGGATCCCATGCCATCCCATCCCATCCCATCCCAGGGATCCCATCCCATCCCATCCCATCCCAGGGTTCCCATCCCATCCCAGCGATCCCATCCCATCCCATCCCATTCCAGGGATCACATCTCATTCCAGGCATCCCATCCCAGGGATCCCATCCCATCCCAGGGATCCCATCCCATCCCATCCCATCCCATCCCATCCCATCCCAGGGATCCCATCCCATCCCATTCCACCCCATCCCAGGGATCCCATCCCATCCGATCCCAGGGATCCCATCCCATCCCATCCCATCCCATCCCATCCCAGGGATCCCATCCCATTCCATCCCATCCCATCCCATCCCATCCCATCCCATCCCATGCCATCCCATCCCATCCCATCCCATCCCATCCCATCCAATCCCATCACATCCCATCCCATCCCATACCAACCCATCCCAGGAATCCCATCCCATCCCATTGCAGGAATCCTATCCCATTCCAGGAATCCCATCCCATTCCAGGCATCCCATCCCATCCCAGCCATCCCATGCCATCCCATTCCATGCCATCCCATCCCATGCCATCCCATCCCAGGGATCCCATCCCAGGAATCCCATCCCAGGGATCCCATCCCAACCCAGGGATCCAATACCAGGGATCCTATCCCATACCAGGGATACCATCCCATCCCAGGGAACCCATCCCATCCCATCCCATCCATTCCCATCCCAGGAATCCCATCCCATCCCATTCCAGTACTACCCTCCCAGGGATCCCATCCCATCCCAGGGATCACATCCCATCCCAGGGATCACATCCCATCCCATCCCATCCCAGTGATCCCATCCCATTCCAGGGATCCCATTCCAGGGATCCCATCCCATCCCATCCCATCCGAGGGATTCCCTCCCATCCGAGGGATCCCATCCCCTCACATCCCATCCCATCCCATCCCATCCCATCCCAGGGATCCCATCCCATCCCATCCCAGGGATCCCATCCCATCCCAGGGATCCCATCCCATCCCATCCCATTCCATCCCATCCCAGGGATCCCATCCCATCCCATCGCATCCCATCCCATCGCATGCCATCCCATGCCATGCCATGCCATGCCATGCCATCCCATCCCATCCCATCCCAACCCATCCCAGGAATCCCATCCCATCCCATTCCAGGAATCCCATCCCATTCCAGGGATCCCATCCCATCCCTGGGATCCCATCCCATCCCTGGGATCCCATCCCAGGGATCCCATCACATCCCAGGGATCCCATCCCATCTCATCCCAGGGATCCCATCCCATTCCATCCCATCCCATTCCATTCCATCCCATCCCAGCCCATCCCACCCCATTCCATCCCATCCCATCCCATCCCATCCCATCCTCTCCCATCCCACGTATGCTATCCCATCCCAGGTAACCCATCCAAGGGATCCCATCCCAGGGATCCCATCCCATCCCAGGGATCCCAACCCATCCCAGGGATCCCATTTCATCTGTTCCCATCCCAGGGATCCCATTCAATCCCATTCCAGGGATCCCATCCCATCCCAACCCATCCCATCCCATGGATCCCATCCCATCCCAGCGATGCAATCCCATCCCATCCCATCCCATCCCATCCCATCCCATCCCAAGGATCGCATCCCATCCCAACCAATCCCATCCCATCCCAGCCCATTCCTTCCCATCCCATCCCATCCCATCCCATCCCATCCTGGAGATCCCATCCCCGGGATCCCATCCCATCCCCGGGATCCCATCCCAGGGATTCCATCCCATCCCAGGGATCCCATCCCATCCCAGGGATCCCATCCCATACGAGGGATCACATTCCAGGGATCCCATCGCAGGGATCCCATCCCATCTCATCCCAGGGATCCCATAACATCCCATCCCAGGGTTCCCAACCCATCCCATCCCATCCCATCCCATCCCATCCCATCCCATCCCATCCCAGGGATCCCATCGCCACCCAGGGATCCAATCCCAGCGATCCTATCCCATCCCAGTGATCATCTCCCATCCCATCCCATCCCATCCCATCGCATTCCAGGAATCCCATCGCATTCCAGGAATCCCATCCCATTCCAGGAATCCCATCACATCCCAGGGATCCCATCCCATCTCATCCCAGGGATCCCATCCCATACCATCCCATCCCATCCAATCCCATCCCATCCCATCCCATCCCATCCCATCCCATCCCATCCCAGGGATCACATCCCATCCCATCCCATCCCAGGGATCCCCTCCCATCCCAGGGATCCCATCCCATCCCAGGGATCCCATCCCATCCAACCCCATGCCATCCCATCCCATCCCATCCCATCCCATCCCATCCCAGGGATACCATCCCAGGGATCCCATGCCATCCCATCCCAGGGAACCAATCCCATCCCATCCCGCCCCTGGGTTCCCATCCCATCCCAACCCATCCCATCCCATGGATCCCATCCCATGCGAGAGATCCCATCACTGGGATCCCATCCCATCCCAAGGATCCCATCCCAGGGATACCATCCCAGGTATCCCATCCCATCCCAGTGTTCCCAACCCATCCCATCCCATCCCATCCCATCCATTCCCATCCCAGGAATCCCGTCCCATCCCATTCCAGTAATCCCATCCCAGGGATCCCATTCCCTCCCAGGGATCCCATCCCATCCCAGGGATCCCATCCCAGGGATCCCATCACATCCCAGGGATGACATCCCATCCCATCCCAGTGATCCCATCCCATTCCAGGGATCCCATTCAAGGGATCCCATCCCATCCGAGGGATCCCCTCCCATCCGAGGGATCCCATCCCATCCCAACTCATCCCATCCCATCCCAGGGATCCCATCCCATCCTATCCCAGGTATCCCATCCCATCCCATCCCATTCCATCCCATCCCAGCGATCCCATCCCATCCCATGCCATCCCATCCCATGCCATCCAATCCCATCACATCCCATTCCATCCCATACCAACCCATCCCAGGAATCCCATCCCATCCCATTCCAGGAATCCCAACCCATTCCAGGAATCCCATCCCATTCCAGGGATCCCGTCCCATCCCAGGGATCCCGTCCCATCCCAGGGATCCCATCCCAGGGATCCCATCCCATCCCAGGGATTCCATCGCATCCCAGGGATCCCAACCCATACGAGGGATAACATTCCAGGGATCCCATCACTGGGATCCCATCCCATCTCATCCCAGGGATCCCATAACATCCCATCCCAGGGTTCCCAACCCATCCCAACACATCCCATCCCATGGATCCCATCCCATCCCAGGGATCCCATCCCATCCCAACTCATCCCATCCCATCCCATCCCATCCCATCCCATCCCATCCCATCCCAGGGATCCCATCCCATCCCATCCCATCCCATCCCATTCCATCCCATCCCAGGGATCCCATCTCATCCCATTCCATCCCATGCCATCCCATCCCATCCAATCCCATCACATCCCATTCCATCCCATACCAACCCATCCCAGGAATCCCATCCCATACCAACCCATCCCAGGAATCCCATCCCATCCCAGGAATCCCATCCCATTCCAGGGATCCCGTCCTATCCCAGGGATCCCATCCCAGGGATCCCATCCCATCCCATCCCATCCCATCCCATCCCATCCCATCCCAGGGATCCCATCCCATCCCATCCCATCCCATCCCAGGGATCCCATCCCATCCCATCCCATGCAATCCCATCCCAGGGATCCCTTCCCAGGGATCCCATCCCAGGGATCCCATCCCAACCCAGGGATCCAATACCAGGGATCCTATCCCATACCAGGGATACCATCCCATCCCAGGGAACCCATCCCATCCCATCCCATCCCAGGTATCCCATCGCAACCCATCTATCCCATCCAATCCCATCCCACCCCATTCCATCCCATCCCATCCCATCCCGTCCCATCCCATCCCATCCCAGTGATCCCATCCCATTCCGGGGATATCATTCCAGGGATCCCATCCCATCCCATCCCATCCGAGGGATTCCCTCCCATCCGAGGGATCCCATCCCATCCCATCCCATCCCAGGGATCCCATCCCATCCCAGGGATCCCATCCCATCCCATCCCAGGGATCCCATCCCATCCCATCCCAGGGATCCCATCCCATCCCATCCCATCCCATTCCATTCCATCCCATCCCAGGGATCCCATCCCATCCCATCGTATCCCATCCCATGCCATCCCATCCCATCCCATCCCATCGCATGCCATCCCATCCCATCCCATCCCATCCCATAACAACCCATCCCAGGAATCCGATCCCATCCCATTCCAGGAATCCCATCCCATTCCAGGAATCCCATCCCATTCCAGGGATCCCATCCCATCCCTGGGATCCCATCCCAGGGATCCCATCACATCCCAGGGGTCCCATCCCATCTCATCCCAGGGATCCCATCCCAACTCATCCCATCCCATCCCATCCCATCCCATCCCATCCCATCCCTTCCTTGGGATCCCATCCCATCCCATCCCAGGGATCCCATCCCATCCCATTCCACCCCATCCCAGGGATCCCATCCCATCCCATCAAATCCCAGGGATCCCATCCCATCCCATCCCGTCCCATCCCAGGGATCCCATCCCATCGCATCCCCGCCCATCGCATCCCCGCCCATCCCATCCCATCCCATGCCATCCCATGCCATCCCATCCCATCCCATCCCAACCCATCCAATCCCATCACATCCCATCCCATCCCATCCCATACCAACCCATCCCAGGAATCCCATCCCATCCCATTGCAGGAATCCTATCCCATTCCAGGAATCCCATCCCATTCCAGGGATCCCATCCCATCCCAGCGATCCCATGCCATCCCATCCCATGCCATCCCATTCCATGACATCCCATCCCATGCCATCCCATCCCAGGGATCCCATCCCAGGAATCCCATCCCAGGGATCCCATCCCAACCCAGTGTTCCCATCCCATCCCATCCCATCCATTCCCATCCCAGGAATCCCATCCCATCCCATTCCAGTACTACCCTCCCAGGGATCCCATCCCATCCCAGTGATCCCATCCCATTCCAGGGATCCCATTCCAGGGATCCCATCCCATCCCATCGCATCCCATCCCATCCGAGGGATTCCCTCCCATCCGAGGGATCCCATCCCCTCACATCCCATCCCATCCCATCCCATCCCATCCCATCCCATCCCAGGGATCCCATCCCATCCGATCCCAGGGATCCCATCCCATCCCAGGGATCCCATCCCATCCCATCCCATCCCATCCCATCCCATCCCAAGGATCGCATCCCATCCCAACCAATCCCATCCCAGCCCATTCCATCCCATCCCATCCCATCCCATCCCATCCCATCCCATCCCATCCCAGGTATCCCATCGCAACCCATCTATCCCATCCAATCCCATCCCACCCCATTCCATCCCATCCCATCCCATCCCATCCCATCCCATCCCATCCCATCCCATCCCATCCCATCCCAAGAATCGCATTCCATCCCATTCCATCCCATCCCATCCCATCCCAGGGATCCCATCCCATCCCATCCCATGCAATCCCATTCCAGGGATCCCTTCCCAGGGATCCCATCCCAGGGATCCCATCCCAACCCAGGGATCCAATACCAGGGATCCTATCCCATACCAGGGATACCATCCCATCCCAGGGAACCCATCCCATCCCATCCCATCCCAGGTATCCCATCGCAACCCATCTATCCCATCCAATCCCATCCCACCCCATTCCATCCCATCCCATCCCGTCCCATCCCATCCCATCCCAGTGATCCCATCCCATTCCGGGGATATCATTCCAGGGATCCCATCCCATCCCATCCCATCCCATCCCTTCCGAGGGATTCCCTCCCATCCGAGGGATCCCATCCCATCCCATCCCATCCCATCCCATCCCAGGGATCCCATCCCATCCCAGGGATCCCATCCCATCCCATCCCAGGGATCCCATCCCATCCCATTGCAGGAATCCTATCCCATTCCAGGAATCCCATCCCATTCCAGGCATCCCATCCCATCCCAGCCATCCCATGCCATCCCATTCCATGCCATCCCATCCCATGCCATCCCATCCCAGGGATCCCATCCCAGGAATCCCATACCAGGGATCCCATCCCATCCCAGTGTTCCCATCCCATCCCATCCCATCCATTCCCATCCCAGGAATCCCATCCCATCCCATTCCAGTACTACCCTCCCAGGGATCCCATCCCATCCCAGGGATCCCATCCCAGGGATCCCATCCCATCCCAGGGATCACATCCCATCCCATCCCATCCCAGTGATCCCATCCCATTCCAGGGATCCCATTCCAGGGATCCCATCCCATCCCATCCCATCCGAGGGATTCCCTCCCATCCGAGGGATCCCATCCCCTCACATCCCATCCCATCCCATCCCATCCCATCCCATCCCATCCCATCCCATCCCAGGGATCCCATCCCATCCCAGGGATCCCATCCCATCCCATCCCAGGGATCCCATCCCATCCCAGGGATCCCATCCCATCCCATTCCATCCCATCCCAGGGATCCCATCCCATCCCATCGCATCCCATCCCATCGCATGCCATCCCATGCCATGCCATGCCATGCCATGCCATCCCATCCCATCCCATCCCAACCCATCCCAGGAATCCCATCCCATCCCATTCCAGGAATCCCATCCCATTCCAGGGATCCCATCCCATCCCTGGGATCCCATCCCATCCCTGGGATCCCATCCTAGTGATCCCATCACATCCCAGGGATCCCATCCCATCTCATCCCAGGGATCCCATCCCATTCCATCCCATCCCATTCCATCCCATCCCATCCCAGCCCATCCCACCCCATTCCATCCCATCCCATCCCATCCCATCCCATCCCATCCCATCCCATCCCATCCCATCCCATCCCATCCCATCCCATCCTCTCCCATCCCACGTATGCTATCCCATCCCAGGTAACCCATCCAAGGGATCCCATCCCAGGGATCCCATCCCATCCCAGGGATCCCAACCCATCCCAGGGATCCCATTTCATCTGTCCCCATCCCAGGGATCCCATTCAATCCCATTCCAGGGATCCCATCCCATCCCAACCCATCCCATCCCATGGATCCCATCCCATCCCAGCGATGCAATCCCATCCCATCCCATCCCATCCCATCCCATCCCATCCCATCCCATCCCATCCCAAGGATCGCATCCCATCCCAACCAATCCCATCCCATCCCAGCCCATTCCTTCCCATCCCATCCCATCCCATCCTGGAGATCCCATCCCCGGGATCCCATCCCATCCCCGGGATCCCATCCCAGGGATTCCATCCCATCGCAGGGATCCCATCCCATCTCATCCCAGGGATCCCATAACATCCCATCCCAGGGTTCCCAACCCATCCCATCCCATCCCATCCCATCCCATCCCATCCCATCCCAGGGATCCCATCGCCACCCAGGGATCCAATCCCAGCGATCCTATCCCATCCCAGTGATCATCTCCCATCCCATCCCATTCCATCGCATTCCAGGAATCCCATCCCATTCCAGGAATCCCATCCCATTCCAGGAATCCCATCACATCCCAGGGATCCCATCCCATCTCATCCCAGGGATCCCATCCCTTCCCATCCCATCCCATTCCATCCCATCCCATCCCATCCCATCCCATCCCATCCCATCCCATCCCATCCCATCCCAGGGATCACATCCCTTCCCATCCCATCCCATCCCATCCCAGGGATCCCCTCCCATCCCAGGGATCCCATCCCATCCAACCCCATGCCATCCCATGCCATCCCATCCCATGCCATCCCATCCCATCCCATCCCATCCCATCCCATCCCATCCCAGGGATACCATCCCAGGGATCCCATGCCATCCCATCCCAGGGAACCAATCCCATCCCATCCCGCCCCAGGGTTCCCATCCCATCCCAACCCATCCCATCCCATGGATCCCATCCCATGCGAGAGATCCCATCACTGGGATCCCATCCCATCCCAAGGATCCCATCCCAGGGATACCATCCCAGGTATCCCATCCCATCCCAGTGTTCCCAACCCATCCCATCCCATCCCATCCCATCCCATCCCATCCCATCCATTCCCATCCCAGGAATCCCGTCCCATCCCATTCCAGTAATCCCATCCCAGGGATCCCATTCCCTCCCAGGGATCCCATCCCATCCCAGGGATCCCATCCCAGGGATCCCATGACATCCCAGGGATGACATCCCATCCCATCCCAGTGATCCCATCCCATTCCAGGGATCCCATTCAAGGGATCCCATCCCATCCCATCCCATCCGAGGGATCCCCTCCCATCCGAGGGATCCCATCCCATCCCAACTCATCCCATCCCATCCCAGGGATCCCATCCCATCCTATCCCAGGTATCCCATCCCATCCCATCCCATTCCATCCCATCCCAGGGATCCCATCCCATCCCATGCCATCCCATCCCATGCCATCCAATCCCATCACATCCCATTCCATCCCATACCAACCCATCCCAGGAATCCCATCCCATCCCATTCCAGGAATCCCATCCCATTCCAGGAATCCCATCCCATTCCAGGGATCCCGTCCCATCCCAGGGATCCCATCCCAGGGATCCCATCCCAGGGATCCCATCCCATCCCAGGGATTCCATCGCATCCCAGGGATCCCATCCCATACGAGGGATAACATTCCAGGGATCCCATCGCTGGGATCCCATCCCATCTCATCCCAGGGATCCCATAACATCCCATCCCAGGGTTCCCAACCCATCCCAACACATCCCATCCCATGGATCCCATCCCATCCCAGGGATCCCATCCCATCCCAACTCATCCCATCCCATCCCATCCCATCCCATCCCATCCCATCCCATCCCAGGGATCCCATCCCATCCCATCCCATTCCATCCCATCCCAGGGATCCCATCTCATCCCATTCCATCCCATGCCATCCCATCCCATCCCATCCCATCCCATCCCATCCCATCCAATCCCATCACATCCCATTCCATCCCATACCAACCCATCCCAGGAATCCCATCCCATACCAACCCATCCCAGGAATCCCATCCCATCCCAGGAATCCCATCCCATTCCAGGGATCCGGTCCTATCCCAGGGATCCCATCCCAGGGATCCCATCACATCCCAGGGATCCCATCCCATCTCATCCCAGGGATCCCATGCCATGCCATGCCATGCCATGCCATGCCATGCCATGCCATGCCATCCCATCCCATACCATCCCATCCCATCCCATCCCATCGATCGCATCCCATCCCAACCAATCCCATCCCAGCCAATTCCATCCCATCCCATCCCATCCCATCCCATCCCATCCCATCCCATCCCATCCCAGGGATCCCATCCCATCCCATCCCATCCCAAGAATCGCATTCCATCCAATTCCATCCCATCCCATCCCAGGGATCCCATCCCATCCCATCCCATGCAATCCCATCCCAGGGATCCCTTCCCAGGGATCCCATCCCAGGGATCCCATCCCAACCCAGGGATCCAATACCAGGGATCCTATCCCATACCAGGGATACCATCCCATCCCAGGGAACCCATCCCATCCCATCCCATCCCAGGTATCCCATCGCAACCCATCCCGTCCCATCCCATCCCATCCCAGTGATCCCATCCCATTCCGGGGATATCATTCCAGGGATCCCATCCCATCCCATCCCATCCCATCCCATCCGAGGGATTCCCTCCCATCCGAGGGATCCCATCCCATCCCATCCCATCCCAGGGATCCCATCCCATCCCAGGGATCCCATCCCATCCCATCCCTGGGATCCCATCCTATCCCATCCCATCCCATCCCATTCCATTCCATCCCATCCCAGGGATCCCATCCCATCCCATCGTGTCCCATCCCATCCCATCCCAGGGATCCCATCCCTTCCCAGGGATCCCATCCCATCCCATCCCTGGGATCCCATCCTATCCCATCCCATCCCATTCCATTCCATCCCATCCCAGGGATCCCATCCCATCCCATCCCATCCCATTCCATCCCATCCCAGGGATCCCATCTCATCCCATTCCATCCCATGCCATCCCATCCCATCCCATCCAATCCCATCACATCCCATTCCATCCCATACCAACCCATCCCAGGAATCCCATCCCATACCAACCCATCCCAGGAATCCCATCCCATCCCAGGAATCCCATCCCATTCCAGGGATCCCGTCCTATCCCAGGGATCCCATCCCAGGGATCCCATCACATCCCAGGGATCCCATCCCATCTCATCCCATGCCATCCCATCCCATCCCATCCCATCCCAAGGATCGCATCCCATCCCAACCAATCCCATCCCAGCCAATTCCATCCCATCCCATCCCATCCCATCCCATCCCATCCCAGGGATCCCATCCCATCCCATCCCATCCCAGGGATCCCATCCCATCCCATCCCATGCCATCCCATCCCATCCCATCCCATCCCATCCCATAACAACCCATCCCAGGAATCCGATCCCATCCCATTCCAGGAATCCCATCCCATTCCATTCCATCCCATCCCAGGGATCCCATCCCATCCCATCGTATCCCATCCCATGCCATCCCATCCCATCCCATCCCATCGCATGCCATCCCATGCCATCCCATCCCATCCCATCCCATCCCATCCCATCCCATCCCATCCCAGGGATCACATCCCATCCCATCCCATCCCATCCCAGGGATCCCCTCCCATCCCAGGGATCCCATCCCATCCAACCCCATGCCATCCCATCCCATCCCATCCCATCCCATCCCATCCCATCCCATCCCATCCCATCCCAGGGATACCATCCCAGGGATCCCATGCCATCCCATCCCAGGGAACCAATCCCATCCCATCCCGCCCCAGGGTTCCCATCCCATCCCAACCCATCCCATCCCATGGATCCCATCCCATGCGAGAGATCCCATCACTGGGATCCCATCCCATCCCAAGGATCCCATCCCAGGGATACCATCCCAGGTATCCCATCCCATCCCAGTGTTCCCAACCCATCCCATCCCATCCCATCCCATCCATTCCCATCCCAGGAATCCCGTCCCATCCCATTCCAGTAATCCCATCCCAGGGATCCCATTCCCTCCCAGGGATCCCATCCCATCCCAGGGATCCCATCCCAGGGATCCCATCACATCCCAGGGATGACATCCCATCCCATCCCAGTGATCCCATCCCATTCCAGGGATCCCATTCAAGGGATCCCATCCCATCCCATCCCATCCCATCCCATCCGAGGGATCCCCTCCCATCCGAGGGATCCCATCCCATCCCAACTCATCCCATCCCATCCCAGGGATCCCATCCCATCCTATCCCAGGTATCCCATCCCATCCCATCCCATTCCATCCCATCCCAGGGATCCCATCCCATCCCATGCCATCCCATCCCATGCCATCCAATCCCATCACATCCCATTCCATCCCATACCAACCCATCCCAGGAATCCCATCCCATCCCATTCCAGGAATCCCAACCCATTCCAGGAATCCCATCCCATTCCAGGAATCCCGTCCCATCCCAGGGATCCCGTCCCATCCCAGGGATCCCATCCCAGGGATCCCATCCCATCCCAGGGATTCCATCGCATCCCAGGGATCCCATCCCATACGAGGGATAACATTCCAGGGATCCCATCGCTGGGATCCCATCCCATCTCATCCCAGGGATCCCATAACATCCCATCCCAGGGTTCCCAACCCATCCCAACACATCCCATCCCATGGATCCCATCCCATCCCAGGGATCCCATCCCATCCCAACTCATCCCATCCCATCCCATCCCATCCCATCCCATCCCATCCCAGCCCAGGGATCCCATCCCATCCCATCCCATCCCATTCCATCCCATCCCAGGGATCCCATCTCATCCCATTCCATCCCATGCCATCCCATCCCATCCCATCCAATCCCATCACATCCCATTCCATCCCATACCAACCCATCCCAGGAATCCCATCCCATACCAACCCATCCCAGGAATCCCATCCCATCCCAGGAATCCCATCCCATTCCAGGGATCCCGTCCTATCCCAGGGATCCCATCCCAGGGATCCCATCTCATCCCAGGGATCCCATGCCATGCCATGCCATGCCATGCCATGCCATGCCATGCCATGCCATGCCATCCCATCCCATACCATCCCATCCCATCCCATCCCATCCCAAGGATCGCATCCCATCCCAACCAATCCCATCCCAGCCAATTCCATCCCATCCCATCCCATCCCATCCCATCCCATCCCAGGGATCCCATCCCATCCCATCCCATCCCATCCCATCCCAGGGATCCCATCCCATCCCATCCCATGCAATCCCATCCCAGGGATCCCTTCCCAGGGATCCCATCCCAGGGATCCCATCCCAACCCAGGGATCCCATACCAGGGATCCTATCCCATACCAGGGGTACCATCCCATCCCAGGGAACCCATCCCATCCCATCCCATCCCAGGTATCCCATCGCAACCCATCTATCCCATCCAATCCCATCCCACCCCATTCCATCCCATCCCATCCCATCCCGTCCCATCCCATCCCATCCCAGTGATCCCATCCCATTCCGGGGATATCATTCCAGGGATCCCATCCCATCCCATCCCATCCGAGGGATTCCCTCCCATCCGAGGGATCCCATCCCATCCCATCCCATCACATCCCAGGGATCCCATCCCATCCCAGGGATCCCATCCCATCCCATCCCAGGGATCCCATCCCATCCCATCCCATCCCATCCCATTCCATTCCATCCCATCCCAGGGATCCCATCCCATCCCATCGTATCCCATCCCATGCCATCCCATCCCATCCCATCCCATCGCATGCCATCCCATCCCATCCCATCCCATCCCATAACAACCCATCCCAGGAATCCGATCCCATCCCATTCCAGGAATCCCATCCCATTCCAGGAATCCCATCCCATCCCAGGGATCCCATCACATCCCAGGGGTCCCATCCCATCTCATCCCAGGGATCCCATCCCAACTCCTCCCATCCCATGCCATCCCATCCCATCCCATCCCATCCCATCCCATCCCATCCCATCCCATCCCAACCCATCCCAGGAATCCCATCCCATCCCATTGCAGGAATCCTATCCCATTCCAGGAATCCCATCCCATTCCAGGGATCCCATCCCATCCCAGCGATCCCATGCCATCCCATCCCATTCCATCCCATCCCATCCCAGCCCATCCCACCCCATTCCATCCCATCCCATCCCATCCCATCCCATCCCATCCCATCCCATCCCATCCTCTCCCATCCCACGTATGCTATCCCATCCCAGGTAACCCATCCAAGGGATCCCATCCCAGGGATCCCATCCCATCCCAGGGATCCCAACTCATCCCAGGGATCCCATTTCATCTGTTCCCATCCCAGGGATCCCATCCCATCTCATCCCAGGGATCCCATCCCATCCCAACCCATCCCATCCCATGGATCCCATCCCATCCCAGCGATGCAATCCCATCCCATCCCATCCCATCCCATCCCAAGGATCGCATCCCATCCCAACCAATCCCATCCCATCCCAGCCCATTCCTTCCCATCCCATCCCATCCCATCCCATCCCATCCCATCCCATCCCATCCCATCCCATCCCATCCTGGAGATCCCATCCCCGGGATCCCATCCCATCCCCGGGATCCCATCCCAGGGATTCCATCCCATCCCAGGGATCCCATCCCATCTCATCCCAGGGATCCCATAACATCCCATCCCAGGGTTCCCAACCCATCCCATCCCATCCCATCCCATCCCATCCCATCCCATCCCATCCCATCCCATCCCATCCCAGGGATCCCATCGCCACCCAGGGATCCAATCCCAGCGATCCTATCCCATCCCAGTGATCATCTCCCATCCCATCCCATCCCATCCCATCCCATCCCAGCGCATTCCAGGAATCCCATCCCATTCCAGGAATCCCATCCCATTCCAGGAATCCCATCACATCCCAGGGATCCCATCCCATCTCATCCCAGGGATCCCATCCCTTCCCATCCCATCCCATTCCATCCCATCCCATCCCATCCCATCCCACGGATCACATCCCTTCCCATCCCATCCCATCCCATCCCATCCCAGGGATCCCCTCCCATCCCAGGGATCCCATCCCATCCAACCCCATGCCATGCCATGCCATCCCATCCCATCCCATCCCATCCCATCCCAGGGATACCATCCCAGGGATCCCATGCCATCCCATCCCAGGGAACCAATCCCATCCCATCCCGCCCCAGGGTTCCCATCCCATCCCAACCCATCCCATCCCATGGATCCCATCCCATGCGAGAGATCCCATCACTGGGATCCCATCCCATCCCAAGGATCCCATCCCAGGGATACCATCCCAGGTATCCCATCCCATCCCAGTGTTCCCAACCCATCCCATCCCATCCCATCCCATCCCATCCATTCCCATCCCAGGAATCCCATCCCATCCCATTCCAGTAATCCCATCCCAGGGATCCCATTCCCTCCCAGGGATCCCATCCCATCCCAGGGATCCCATCCCAGGGATCCCATCACATCCCAGGGATGACATCCCATCCCATCCCAGTGATCCCATCCCATTCCAGGGATCCCATTCAAGGGATCCCATCCCATCCCATCCCATCCGAGGGATCCCCTCCCATCCGAGGGATCCCATCCCATCCCAACTCATCCCATCCCATCCCAGGGATCCCATCCCATCCTATCCCAGGTATCCCATCCCATCCCATCCCATTCCATCCCATCCCAGGGATCCCATCCCATCCCATGCCATCCCATCCCATGCCATCCAATCCCATCACATCCCATTCCATCCCATACCAACCCATCCCAGGAATCGCATCCCATCCCATTCCAGGAATCCCATCCCATTCCAGGAATCCCATCCCATTCCAGGGATCCCGTCCCATCCCAGGGATCCCATCCCAGGGATCCCATCCCAGGGATCCCATCCCATCCCAGGGATTCCATCGCATCCCAGGGATCCCATCCCATACGAGGGATAACATTCCAGGGATCCCATCGCTGGGATCCCATCCCATCTCATCCCAGGGATCCCATAACATCCCATCCCAGGGTTCCCAACCCATCCCAACACATCCCATCCCATGGATCCCATCCCATCCCAGGGATCCCATCCCATCCCAACTCATCCCATCCCATCCCATCCCATCCCAGGGATCCCATCCCATCCCATCCCATCCCATTCCATCCCATCCCAGGGATCCCATCTCATCCCATTCCATCCCATGCCATCCCATCCCATCCCATCCCATCCCATCCAATCCCATCACATCCCATTCCATCCCATACCAACCCATCCCAGGAATCCCATCCCATACCAACCCATCCCAGGAATCCCATCCCATCCCAGGAATCCCATCCCATTCCAGGGGTCCCGTCCTATCCCAGGGATCCCATCCCAGGGATCCCATCACATCCCAGGGATCCCATCCCATCTCATCCCAGGGATCCCATGCCATGCCATGCCATGCCATGCCATGCCATGCCATCCCATCCCATACCATCCCATCCCATCCCATCCCATCCCAAGGATCGCATCCCATCCCAACCAATCCCATCCCAGCCAATTCCATCCCATCCCATCCCATCCCATCCCATCCCAGGGATCCCATCCCATCCCATCCCATCCCATCCCAGGTATCCCATCGCAACCCATCTATCCCAGCCCATCCCATCCAATCCCATCCCACCCCATTCCATCCCATCCCATCCCATCCCATCCCATCCCATCCCATCCCATCCCATCCCAAGAATCGCATTCCATCCAATTCCATCCCATCCCATCCCAGGGATCCCATCCCATCCCATCCCATGCAATCCCATCCCAGGGATCCCTTCCCAGGGATCCCATCCCAGGGATCCCATCCCAACCCAGGGATCCAATACCAGGGATCCTATCCCATACCAGGGATACCATCCCATCCCAGGGAACCCATCCCATCCCATCCCATCCCAGGTATCCCATCGCAACCCATCTATCCCATCCAATCCCATCCCACCCCATTCCATCCCATCCCATCCCATCCCGTCCCATCCCATCCCATCCCAGTGATCCCATCCCATTCCGGGGATATCATTCCAGGGATCCCATCCCATCCCATCCCATCCCATCCGAGGGATTCCCTCCCATCCGAGGGATCCCATCCCATCCCATCCCATCCCATCCCATCCCATCCCAGGGATCCCATCCCATCCCAGGGATCCCATCCCATCCCATCCCTGGGATCCCATCCTATCCCATCCCATCCCATCCCATTCCATTCCATCCCATCCCAGGGATCCCATCCCATCCCATCGTATCCCATCCCATGCCATCCCATCCCATCCCATCCCATCGCATGCCATCCCATGCCATCCCATCCCATGCCATCCCATCCCATGCCATCCCATCCCATCCCATCCCATCCCATAACAACCCATCCCAGGAATCCGATCCCATCCCATTCCAGGAATCCCATCCCATTCCATTCCATCCCATCCCAGGGATCCCATCCCATCCCATCGTATCCCATCCCATGCCATCCCATCCCATCCCATCCCATCGCATGCCATCCCATGCCATCCCATCCCATGCCATCCCATCCCATCCCATCCCATCCCATCCCATCCCAGGGATCACATCCCATCCCGTCCCATCCCATCCCAGGGATCCCCTCCCATCCCAGGGATCCCATCCCATCCAACCCCATGCCATCCCATCCCATCCCATCCCATCCCATCCCATCCCATCCCATCCCATCCCATCCCATCCCATCCCAGGGATACCATCCCAGGGATCCCATGCCATCCCATCCCAGGGAACCAATCCCATCCCATCCCGCCCCTGGGTTCCCATCCCATCCCAACCCATCCCATCCCATGGATCCCATCCCATGCGAGAGATCCCATCACTGGGATCCCATCCCATCCCAAGGATCCCATCCCAGGGATACCATCCCAGGTATCCCATCCCATCCCAGTGTTCCCAACCCATCCCATCCCATCCCATCCCATCCATTCCCATCCCAGGAATCCCGTCCCATCCCATTCCAGTAATCCCATCCCAGGGATCCCATTCCCTCCCAGGGATCCCATCCCATCCCAGGGATCCCATCCCAGGGATCCCATCACATCCCAGGGATGACATCCCATCCCATCCCAGTGATCCCATCCCATTCCAGGGATCCCATTCAAGGGATCCCATCCCATCCCATCCCATCCGAGGGATCCCCTCCCATCCGAGGGATCCCATCCCATCCCAACTCATCCCATCCCATCCCAGGGATCCCATCCCATCCTATCCCAGGTATCCCATCCCATCCCATCCCATTCCATCCCATCCCAGGGATCCCATCCCATCCCATGCCATCCCATCCCATGCCATCCAATCCCATCACATCCCATTCCATCCCATACCAACCCATCCCAGGAATCCCATCCCATCCCATTCCAGGAATCCCATCCCATTCCAGGAATCCCATCCCATTCCAGGGATCCCGTCCCATCCCAGGGATCCCATCCCAGGGATCCCATCCCAGGGATCCCATCCCATCCCAGGGATTCCATCGCATCCCAGGGATCCCATCCCATACGAGGGATAACATTCCAGGGATCCCATCGCTGGGATCCCATCCCATCTCATCCCAGGGATCCCATAACATCCCATCCCACGGTTCCCAACCCATCCCAACACATCCCATCCCATGGATCCCATCCCATCCCAGGGATCCCATCCCATCCCAACTCATCCCATCCCATCCCATCCCATCCCATTCCATCCCATCCCAGGGATCCCATCTCATCCCATTCCATCCCATGCCATCCCATCCCATCCCATCCCATCCCATCCAATCCCATCACATCCCATTCCATCCCATACCAACCCATCCCAGGAATCCCATCCCATACCAACCCATCCCAGGAATCCCATCCCATCCCAGGAATCCCATCCCATTCCAGGGATCCCGTCCTATCCCAGGGATCCCATCCCAGGGATCCCATCACATCCCAGGGATCCCATCCCATCTCATCCCAGGGATCCCATGCCATGCCATGCCATGCCATGCCAGGCCATGCCATCCCATCCCATACCATCCCATCCCATCCCATCCCATCCCATCCCATCCCAAGGATCGCATCCCATCCCAACCAATCCCATCCCAGCCAATTCCATCCCATCCCATCCCATCCCATCCCATCCCATCCCATCCCATCCCAGGGATCCCATCCCATCCCATCCCATCCCATCCCAGGTATCCCATCGCAACCCATCTATCCCAGCCCATCCCATCCAATCCCATCCCACCCCATTCCATCCCATCCCATCCCATCCCATCCCATCCCATCCCATCCCATCCCATCCCAAGAATCGCATTCCATCCAATTCCATCCCATCCCATCCCAGGGATCCCATCCCATCCCATCCCATGCAATCCCATCCCAGGGATCCCTTCCCAGGGATCCCATCCCAGGGATCCCATCACATCCCAGGGGTCCCATCCCATCTCATCCCAGGGATCCCATCCCATCCCATCCCAGGGATCCCATCCCATCCCATCCCATCCCATCCCATTCCATTCCATCCCATCCCAGGGATCCCATCCCATCCCATCGTATCCCATCCCATGCCATCCCATCCCATCCCATCCCATCGCATGCCATCCCATCCCATCCCATCCCATCCCATAACAACCCATCCCAGGAATCCGATCCCATCCCATTCCAGGAATCCCATCCCATTCCAGGAATCCCCTCCCATTCCAGGGATCCCATCCCATCCCTGGGATCCCATCCCAGGGATCCCATCACATCCCAGGGGTCCCATCCCATCTCATCCCAGGGATCCCATCCCAACTCATCCCATCCCATCCCATCCCATCCCATCCCTTCCTTGGGATCCCATCCCATCCCATCCCAGGGATCCCATCCCATCCCATTCCACCCCATCCCAGGGATCCCATCCCATCCCATCAAATCCCAGGGATCCCATCCCATCCCATCCCGTCCCATCCCAGGGATCCCATCCCATCGCATCCCCGCCCATCGCATCCCCGCCCATCCCATCCCATCCCATGCCATCCCATCCCATCCCATCCCAACCCATCCAATCCCATCACATCCCATCCCATCCCATCCCATACCAACCCATCCCAGGAATCCCATCCCATCCCATTGCAGGAATCCTATCCCATTCCAGGAATCCCATCCCATTCCAGGGATCCCATCCCATCCCAGCGATCCCATGCCATCCCATCCCATGCCATCCCATTCCATGACATCCCATCCCATGCCATCCCATCCCAGGGATCCCATCCCAGGAATCCCATCCCAGGGATCCCATCCCAACCCAGTGTTCCCATCCCATCCCATCCCATCCATTCCCATCTCAGGAATCCCATCCCATCCCATTCCAGTACTACCCTCCCAGGGATCCCATCCCATCCCAGTGATCCCATCCCATTCCAGGGATCCCATTCCAGGGATCCCATCCCATCCCATCGCATCCCATCCCATCCGAGGGATTCCCTCCCATCCGAGGGATCCCATCCCCTCACATCCCATCCCATCCCATCCCATCCCATCCCATCCCATCCCATCCCATCCCATCCCATCCCAGGGATCCCATCCCATCCCATCCCATTCCATCCCATCCCAGGGATCCCATCTCATCCCATTCCATCCCATGCCATCCCATCCCATCCCATCCCATCCAATCCCATCACATCCCATTCCATCCCATCCCATCCCATCCCAGGGATACCATCCCAGGGATCCCATGCCATCCCATCCCAGGGAACCAATCCCATCCCATCCCGCCCCAGGGTTCCCATCCCATCCCAACCCATCCCATCCCATGGATCCCATCCCATGCGAGAGATCCCATCACTGGGATCCCATCCCATCCCAAGGATCCCATCCCAGGGATACCATCCCAGGTATCCCATCCCATCCCAGTGTTCCCAACCCATCCCATCCCATCCCATCCCATCCCATCCATTCCCATCCCAGGAATCCCGTCCCATCCCATTCCAGTAATCCCATCCCAGGGATCCCATTCCCTCCCAGGGATCCCATCCCATCCCAGGGATCCCATCCCAGGGATCCCATCACATCCCAGGGATGACATCCCATCCCATCCCAGTGATCCCATCCCATTCCAGGGATCCCATTCAAGGGATCCCATCCCATCCCATCCCATCCGAGGGATCCCCTCCCATCCGAGGGATCCCATCCCATCCCAACTCATCCCATCCCATCCCAGGGATCCCATCCCATCCTATCCCAGGTATCCCATCCCATCCCATTCCATCCCATCCCAGGGATCCCATCCCATCCCATGCCATCCCATCCCATGCCATCCAATCCCATCACATCCCATTCCATCCCATACCAACCCATCCCAGGAATCCCATCCCATCCCATTCCAGGAATCCCATCCCATTCCAGGAATCCCATCCCATTCCAGGGATCCCGTCCCATCCCAGGGATCCCATCCCAGGGATCCCATCCCAGCGATCCCATCCCATCCCAGGGATTCCATCGCATCCCAGGGATCCCATCCCATACGAGGGATAACATTCCAGGGATCCCATCGCTGGGATCCCATCCCATCTCATCCCAGGGATCCCATAACATCCCATCCCAGGGTTCCCAACCCATCCCAACACATCCCATCCCATGGATCCCATCCCATCCCAGGGATCCCATCCCATCCCAACTCATCCCATCCCATCCCATCCCATCCCATCCCATCCCAGGGATCCCATCCCATCCCATCCCATCCCATTCCATCCCATCCCAGGGATCCCATCTCATCCCATTCCATCCCATGCCATCCCATCCCATCCCATGCCATCCCATCCCATCCCATCCCATCCCATCCAATCCCATCACATCCCATTCCATCCCATACCAACCCATCCCAGGAATCCCATCCCATACCAACCCATCCCAGGAATCCCATCCCATCCCAGGAATCCCATCCCATTCTAGGGATCCGGTCCTATCCCAGGGATCCCATCCCAGGGATCCCATCACATCCCAGGGATCCCATCCCATCTCATCCCAGGGATCCCATGCCATGCCATGCCATGCCATGCCATGCCATGCCATCCCATCCCATACCATCCCATCCCATCCCATCCCAAGGATCGCATCCCATCCCAACCAATCCCATCCCAGCCAATTCCATCCCATCCCATCCCATCCCATCCCATCCCATCCCATCCCAGGGATCCCATCCCATCCCATCCCATCCCATCCCATCCCATCCCAGGTATCCCATCGCAACCCATCTATCCCAGCCCATCCCATCCAATCCCATCCCACCCCATTCCATCCCATCCCATCCCATCCCATCCCATCCCATCCCATCCCATCCCATCCCATCCCAAGAATCGCATTCCATCCAATTCCATCCCATCCCATCCCAGGCATCCCATCCCATCCCATCCCATGCAATCCCATCCCAGGGATCCCTTCCCAGGGATCCCATCCCAGGGATCCCATCCCAACCCAGGGATCCAATACCAGGGATCCTATCCCATACCAGGGATACCATCCCATCCCAGGGAACCCATCCCATCCCATCCCATCCCAGGTATCCCATCGCAACCCATCTATCCATCCAATCCCATCCCACCCCATTCCATCCCATCCCATCCCGTCCCATCCCATCCCATCCCAGTGATCCCATCCCATTCCGGGGATATCATTCCAGGGATCCCATCCCATCCCATCCCATCCCATCCCATCCCATCCCATCCGAGGGATTCCCTCCCATCCGAGGGATCCCATCCCATCCCATCCCATCCCATCCCATCCCATCCCATCCCAGGGATCCCATCCCATCCCAGGGATCCAATCCCATCCCATCCCTGGGATCCCATCCTATCCCATCCCATCCCATCCCATTCCATTCCATCCCATCCCAGGGATCCCATCCCATCCCATCGTGTCCCATCCCATCCCATCCCCGGGATCCCATCCCTTCCCAGGGATCCCATCCCATCCCATCCCTGGGATCCCATCCTATCCCATCCCATCCCATTCCATTCCATCCCATCCCAGGGATCCCATCCCATCCCATCCCATTCCATCCCATCCCATCCCAGGGATCCCATCTCATCCCATTCCATCCCATGCCATCCCATCCCATCCCATCCAATCCCATCACATCCCATTCCATCCCATACCAACCCATCCCAGGAATCCCATCCCATACCAACCCATCCCAGGAATCCCATCCCATCCCAGGAATCCCATCCCATTCCAGGGATCCCGTCCTATCCCAGGGATCCCATCCCAGGGATCCCATCACATCCCAGGGATCCCATCCCATCTCATCCCAGGGATCCCATGCCATGCCATGCCATGCCATGCCATGCCATGCCATGCCATCCCATCCCATACCATCCCATCCCATCCCATCCCATCCCATCCCAAGGATCGCATCCCATCCCAACCAATCCCATCCCAGCCAATTCCATCCCATCCCATCCCATCCCATCCCATCCCATCCCAGGGATCCCATCCCATCCCATCCCATCCCATCCCATCCCAGGGATCCCATCCCATCCCATCCCATGCCATCCCATCCCATCCCATCCCATCCCATCCCATAACAACCCATCCCAGGAATCCGATCCCATCCCATTCCAGGAATCCCATCCCATTCCATTCCATCCCATCCCAGGGATCCCATCCCATCCCATCGTATCCCATCCCATGCCATCCCATCCCATCCCATCCCATGCCATCCCATCCCATGCCATCCCATCCCATCCCATCCCATCCCATCCCATCCCATCCCATCCCATCCCATCCCATCCCAGGGATCACATCCCATCCCATCCCATCCCAGGGATCCCCTCCCATCCCAGGGATCCCATCCCATCCAACCCCATGCCATCCCATCCCATCCCATCCCATCCCATCCCATCCCATCCCATCCCAGGGATACCATCCCAGGGATCCCATGCCATCCCATCCCAGGGAACCAATCCCATCCCATCCCGCCCCTGGGTTCCCATCCCATCCCAACCCATCCCATCCCATGGATCCCATCCCATGCGAGAGATCCCATCACTGGGATCCCATCCCATCCCAAGGATCCCATCCCAGGGATACCATCCCAGGTATCCCATCCCATCCCAGTGTTCCCAACCCATCCCATCCCATCCCATCCCATCCATTCCCATCCCAGGAATCCCGTCCCATCCCATTCCAGTAATCCCATCCCAGGGATCCCATTCCCTCCCAGGGATCCCATCCCATCCCAGGGATCCCATCCCAGGGATCCCATCACATCCCAGGGATGACATCCCATCCCATCCCTGTGATCCCATCCCATTCCAGGGATCCCATTCAAGGGATCCCATCCCATCCCATCCCATCCGAGGGATCCCCTCCCATCCGAGGGATCCCATCCCATCCCAACTCATCCCATCCCATCCCAGGGATCCCATCCCATCCTATCCCAGGTATCCCATCCCATCCCATCCCATTCCATCCCATCCCAGGGATCCCATCCCATCCCATGCCATCCCATCCCATGCCATCCAATCCCATCACATCCCTTTCCATCCCATACCAACCCATCCCAGGAATCCCATCCCATCCCATTCCAGGAATCCCAACCCATTCCAGGAATCCCATCCCATTCCAGGGATCCCGTCCCATCCCAGGGATCCCGTCCCATCCCAGGGATCCCATCCCAGGGATCCCATCCCATCCCAGGGATTCCATCGCATCCCAGGGATCCCATCCCATACGAGGGATAACATTCCAGGGATCCCATCGCTGGGATCCCATCCCATCTCATCCCAGGGATCCCATAACATCCCATCCCAGGGTTCCCAACCCATCCCAACACATCCCATCCCATGGATCCCATCCCATCCCAGGGATCCCATCCCATCCCAACTCATCCCATCCCATCCCATCCCATCCCATCCCATCCCATCCCATCCCATCCCATCCCATCCCAGGGATCCCATCCCATCCCATCCCATCCCATTCCATCCCATCCCAGGGATCCCATCTCATCCCATTCCATCCCATGCCATCCCATCCCATCCCATCCAATCCCATCACATCCCATTCCATCCCATACCAACCCATCCCAGGAATCCCATCCCATACCAACCCATCCCAGGAATCCCATCCCATCCCAGGAATCCCATCCCATTCCAGGGATCCCGTCCTATCCCAGGGATCCCATCCCAGGGATCCCATCACATCCCAGGGATCCCATCCCATCTCATCCCAGGGATCCCATGCCATGCCATGCCATGCCATGCCATGCCATCCCATCCCATACCATCCCATCCCATCCCATCCCATCCCAAGGATCGCATCCCATCCCAACCAATCCCATCCCAGCCAATTCCATCCCATCCCATCCCATCCCATCCCATCCCATCCCAGGGATCCCATCCCATCCCATCCCATCCCATCCCAGGGATCCCATCCCATCCCATCCCATGCAATCCCATCCCAGGGATCCCTTCCCAGGGATCCCATCCCAGGGATCCCATCCCAACCCAGGGATCCAATACCAGGGATCCTATCCCATACCAGGGATACCATCCCATCCCAGGGAACCCATCCCATCCCATCCCATCCCAGGTATCCCATCGCAACCCATCTATCCCATCCAATCCCATCCCACCCCATTCCATCCCATCCCATCCCATCCCGTCCCATCCCATCCCATCCCAGTGATCCCATCCCATTCCGGGGATATCATTCCAGGGATCCCATCCCATCCCATCCCATCCGAGGGATTCCCTCCCATCCGAGGGATCCCATCCCATCCCATCCCATCCCATCCCAGGGATCCCATCCCATCCCAGGGATCCCATCCCATCCCATCCCAGGGATCCCATCCCATCCCATCCCAGGGATCCCATCCCATCCCATCCCATCCCATCCCATCCCATTCCATTCCATCCCATCCCAGGGATCCCATCCCATCCCATCGTATCCCATCCCATGCCATCCCATCCCATCCCATCCCATCCCATCGCATGCCATCCCATCCCATCCCATCCCATCCCATCCCACAACAACCCATCCCAGGATTCCGATCCCATCCCATTCCAGGAATCCCATCCCATTCCAGGGATCCCATCCCATCCCTGGGATCCCATCCCAGGGATCCCATCACATCCCAGGGGTCCCATCCCATCTCATCCCAGGGATCCCATCCCAACTCATCCCATCCCATCCCATCCCATCCCATCCCTTCCTTGGGATCCCATCCCATCCCATCCCAGGGATCCCATCCCATCCCATTCCACCCCATCCCAGGGATCCCATCCCATCCCATCAAATCCCAGGGATCCCATCCCATCCCATCCCGTCCCATCCCAGGGATCCCATCCCATCGCATCCCCGCCCATCGCATCCCCGCCCATCCCATCCCATCCCATGCCATCCCATCCCATCCCATCCCAACCCATCCAATCCCATCACATCCCATCCCATCCCATCCCATACCAACCCATCCCAGGAATCCCATCCCATCCCATTGCAGGAATCCTATCCCATTCCAGGAATCCCATCCCATTCCAGGGATCCCATCCCATCCCAGCGATCCCATGCCATCCCATCCCATGCCATCCCATTCCATGACATCCCATGCCATCCCATCCCAGGGATCCCATCCCAGGAATCCCATCCCAGGGATCCCATCCCAACCCAGTGTTCCCATCCCATCCCATCCCATCCATTCCCATCCCAGGAATCCCATCCCATCCCATTCCAGTACTACCCTCCCAGGGATCCCATCCCATCCCAGGGATCCCATCCCAGGGATCCCATCCCATCCCAGGGATCACATCCCATCCCATCCCATCCCAGTGATCCCATCCCATTCCAGGGATCCCATTCCAGGGATCCCATCCCATCCCATCGCATCCCATCCCATCCGAGGGATTCCCTCCCATCCGAGGGATCCCATCCCCTCACATCCCATCCCATCCCATCCCATCCCATCCCATCCCATCCCATCCCATCCCATCCCATCCCAGGGATCCCATCCCATCCCAGGGATCCCATCCCATCCGATCCCAGGGATCCCATCCAATCCCAGGGATCCCATCCCATCCCATCCCATCCCATCCCATCCCATCCCATCCCATCCCAAGGATCGCATCCCATCCCAACCAATCCCATCCCAGCCCATTCCATCCCATCCCATCCCATCCCATCCCATCCCATCCCATCCCATCCCATCCCAGGGATCCCATCCCATCCCATCCCATCCCATCCCAGGTATCCCATCGCAACCCATCTATCCCATCCAATCCCATCCCACCCCATTCCATCCCATCCCATCCCATCCCATCCCATCCCATCCCATCCCAAGAATCGCATTCCATCCCATTCCATCCCATCCCATCCCATCCCAGGGATCCCATCCCATCCCATCCCATGCAATCCCATCCCAGGGATCCCTTCCCAGGGATCCCATCCCAGGGATCCCATCCCAACCCAGGGATCCAATACCAGGGATCCTATCCCATACCAGGGATACCATCCCATCCCAGGGAACCCATCCCATCCCATCCCATCCCAGGTATCCCATCGCAACCCATCTATCCCATCCAATCCCATCCCACCCCATTCCATCCCATCCCATCCCGTCCCATCCCATCCCATCCCAGTGATCCCATCCCATTCCGGGGATATCATTCCAGGGATCCCATCCCATCCCATCCCATCCCTTCCGAGGGATTCCCTCCCATCCGAGGGATCCCATCCCATCCCATCCCATCCCATCCCATCCCATCCCATCCCAGGGATCCCATCCCATCCCAGGGATCCCATCCCATCCCATCCCAGGGATCCCATCCCATCCCATTGCAGGAATCCTATCCCATTCCAGGAATCCCATCCCATTCCAGGCATCCCATCCCATCCCAGCCATCCCATGCCATCCCATTCCATGCCATCCCATCCCATGCCATCCCATCCCAGGGATCCCATCCCAGGAATCCCATACCAGGGATCCCATCCCATCCCAGTGTTCCCATCCCATCCCATCCCATCCATTCCCATCCCAGGAATCCCATCCCATCCCATTCCAGTACTACCCTCCCAGGGATCCCATCCCATCCCAGGGATCCCATCCCAGGGATCCCATCCCATCCCAGGGATCACATCCCATCCCATCCCATCCCATCCCAGGGATCCCATCCCATCCCAGGGATCCCATCCCATCCCAGGGATCCCATCCCATCCCATCCCAGGGATCCCATCCCATCCCAGGGATCCCATCCCATCCCATTCCATCCCATCCCAGGGATCCCATCCCATCCCATCGCATCCCATCCCATCGCATGCCATCCCATGCCATGCCATGCCATGCCATGCCATGCCATCCCATCCCATCCCATCCCATCCCAACCCATCCCAGGAATCCCATCCCATCCCATTCCAGGAATCCCATCCCATTCCAGGGATCCCATCCCATCCCTGGGATCCCATCCCATCCCTGGGATCCCATCCCAAAGATCCCATCATATCCCAGGGATCCCATCCCATCTCATTCCAGGGATCCTATCCCATTCCATCCCATCCCATTCCATCCCATCCCATCCCAGCCCATCCCACCCCATTCCATCCCATCCCATCCCATCCAATCCCATCCCATCCCATCCCATCCCATCCCATCCCATCCCATCCCATCCTGTCCCATCCCACGTATGCTATCCCATCCCAGGTAACCCATCCAAGGGATCCCATCCCAGGGATCCCATCCCATCCCAGGGATCCCAACCCATCCCAGGGATCCCATTTCATCTGTTCCCATCCCAGGGATCCCATTCAATCCCATTCCAGGGATCCCATCCCATCCCAACCCATCCCATCCCATGGATCCCATCCCATCCCAGCGATGCAATCCCATCCCATCCCATCCCATCCCATCCCATCCCAAGGATCGCATCCCATCCCAACCAATCCCATCCCATCCCAGCCCATTCCTTCCCATCCCATCCCATCCCATCCCATCCCATCCCATCCCATCCTGGAGATCCCATCCCCGGGATCCCATCCCATCCCCGGGATCCCATCCCAGGGATTCCATCCCATCGCAGGGATCCCATAACATCCCATCCCAGGGTTCCCAACCCATCCCATCCCATCCCATCCCATCCCATCCCATCCCATCCCATCGCATTCCAGGAATCCCATCCCATTCCAGGAATCCCATCCCATTCCAGGAATCCCATCACATCCCAGGGATCCCATCCCATCTCATCCCAGGGATCCCATCCCTTCCCATCCCATCCCATTCCATCCCATCCCATCCCATCCCATCCCATCCCAGGGATCACATCCCTTCCCATCCCATCCCATCCCATCCCAGGGATCCCCTCCCATCCCAGGGATCCCATCCCATCCAACCCCATGCCATCCCATCCCATCCCATCCCATCCCATCCCATCCCATCCCATCCCATCCCATCCCATCCTGTCCCATCCCACGTATGCTATCCCATCCCAGGTAACCCATCCAAGGGATCCCATCCCAGGGATCCCATCCCATCCCAGGGATCCCAACCCATCCCAGGGATCCCATTTCATCTGTTCCCATCCCAGGGATCCCATTCAATCCCATTCCAGGGATCCCATCCCATCCCAACCCATCCCATCCCATGGATCCCATCCCATCCCAGCGATGCAATCCCATCCCATCCCATCCCATCCCATCCCATCCCAAGGATCGCATCCCATCCCAACCAATCCCATCCCATCCCAGCCCATTCCTTCCCATCCCATCCCATCCCATCCCATCCCATCCCATCCCATCCTGGAGATCCCATCCCCGGGATCCCATCCCATCCCCGGGATCCCATCCCAGGGATACCATCCCAGGGATCCCATGTCATCCCATCCCAGGGAACCAATCCCATCCCATCCCGCCCCAGGGTTCCCATCCCATCCCAACCCATCCCATCCCATGGATCCCATCCCATGCGAGAGATCCCATCACTGGGATCCCATCCCATCCCAAGGATCCCATCCCAGGGATACCATCCCAGGTATCCCATCCCATCCCAGTGTTCCCAACCCATCCCATCCCATCCCATCCCATCCATTCCCATCCCAGGAATCCCGTCCCATCCCATTCCAGTAATCCCATCCCAGGGATCCCATTCCCTCCCAGGGATCCCATCCCATCCCAGGGATCCCATCCCAGGGATCCCATCACATCCCAGGGATGACATCCCATCCCATCCCAGTGATCCCATCCCATTCCAGGGATCCCATTCAAGGGATCCCATCCCATCCCATCCCATCCGAGGGATCCCCTCCCATCCGAGGGATCCCATCCCATCCCAACCCATCCCATCCCATCCCAGGGATCCCATCCCATCCTATCCCAGGTATCCCATCCCATCCCATCCCATTCCATCCCATCCCATCCCAGGGATCCCATCCCATCCCATCCCATCCCATCCCATCCCATTCCATTCCATCCCATCCCAGGGATCCCATCCCATCCCATCCCATCCCATCCCATCCCATTCCATTCCATCCCATCCCATCGTATCCCATCCCATGCCATCCCATCCCATCCCATCCCATCGCATGCCATCCCATACCAACCCATCCCAGGAATCCCATCCCATCCCAGGAATCCCATCCCATTCCAGGGATCCGGTCCTATCCCAGGGATCCCATCCCAGGGATCCCATCACATCCCAGGGATCCCATCCCATCTCATCCCAGGGATCCCATGCCATGCCATGCCATGCCATGCCATCCCATCCCATACCATCCCATCCCATCCCATTCCAAGGATCGCATCCCATCCCAACCAATCCCATCCCAGCCAATTCCATCCCATCCCATCCCAGGGATCCCATCCCATCCCATCCCATCCCATACCAGGTATCCCATCGCAACCCATCTATCCCAGCCCATCCCATCCAATCCCATCCCACCCCATTCCATCCCATCCCATCCCATCCCATCCCATCCCATCCCATCCCATCCCATCCCATCCCAAGAATCGCATTCCATCCAATTCCATCCCATCCCATCCCAGGGATCCCATCCCATCCCATCCCATGCAATCCCATCCCAGGGATCCCTTCCCAGGGATCCCATCCCAACCCAGGGATCCAATACCAGGGATCCTATCCCATACCAGGGATACCATCCCATCCCAGGGAACCCATCCCATCCCATCCCATCCCAGGTATCCCATCGCAACCCATCTATCCCATCCAATCCCATCCCACCCCATTCCATCCCATCCCATCCCATCCCAGTGATCCCATCCCATTCCGGGGATATCATTCCAGGGATCCCATCCCATCCCATCCCATCCCATCCCATCCCATCCCATCCGAGGGATTCCCTCCCATCCGAGGGATCCCATCCCATCCCATCCCATCCCATCCCATCCCAGGGATCCCATCCCATCCCATCCCTGGGATCCCATCCTATCCCATCCCATCCCATCCCATTCCATTCCATCCCATCCCAGGGATCCCATCCCATCCCATCGTATCCCATCCCATGCCATCCCATCCCATCCCATCCCATCGCATGCCATCCCATGCCATCCCATCCCATGCCATCCCATCCCATGCCATCCCATCCCATCCCATCCCATCCCATCCCATAACAACCCATCCCGGGAATCCGATCCCATCCCATTCCAGGAATCCCATCCCATTCCAGGAATCCCATCCCATTCCAGGGATCCCATCCCATCCCATCCCATCCCAGGGATCCCATCACATCCCAGGGGTCCCATCCCATCTCATCCCAGGGATCCCATCCCAACTCATCCCATCCCATCCCATCCCATCCCTTCCTTGGGATCCCATCCCATCCCATCCCAGGGATCCCATCCCATCCCATTCCACCCCATCCCAGGGATCCCATCCCATCCCATCAAATCCCAGGGATCCCATCCCATGCCATCCCATCCCATCCCATCCCAACCCATCCAATACCAACCCATCCCAGGAATCCCATCCCATCCCATTGCAGGAATCCTATCCCATTCCAGGAATCCCATCCCATTCCAGGGATCCCATCCCATCCCAGCGATCCCATGCCATCCCATCCCATGCCATCCCATTCCATGACATCCCATCCCATGCCATCCCATCCCAGGGATCCCATCCCAGGAATCCCATCCCAGGGATCCCATCCCAACCCAGTGTTCCCATCCCATCCCATCCCATCCATTCCCATCCCAGGAATCCCATCCCATCCCATTCCAGTACTACCCTCCCAGGGATCCCATCCCATCCAAGGGATCCCATCCCAGGGATCCCATCCCATCCCAGGGATCACATCCCATCCCATCCCATCCCAGTGATCCCATCCCATTCCAGGGATCCCATTCCAGGGATCCCATCCCATCCCATCGCATCCCATCCCATCCGAGGGATTCCCTCCCATCCGAGGGATCCCATCCCCTCCCATCCCATCCCATCCCATCCCATCCCATCCCATCCCATCCCATCCCATCCCAGGGATCCCATCCCATCCCAGGGATCCCATCCCATCCGATCCCAGGGATCCCATCCCATCCCAGGGATCCCATCCCATCCCATCCCATCCCATTCCATCCCATCCCAGGGATCCCATCCCATCGCATCCCATCCCATCGCATGCCATCCCATGCCATCCCATCCCATCCCATCCCATCCCAACCCATCCCAGGAATCCCATCCCATCCCATTCCAGGAATCCCATCCCATTCCAGGAATCCCATCCCATTCCAAGGATCCCATCCCATCCCTGGGATCCCATCCCAAGGATCCCATCACATCCCAGGGATCCCATCCCATCTCATCCCAGGGATCCCATCCCATTCCATCCCATCCCATCCCAGCCCATCCCATCCAATACCATCCCACCCCATTCCATCCCATCCTATCCCATCCCATCCCAGGTATCCAATCGCAACCCATCTATCCCAGCCCATCCCATCCGAGGGATCCCCTCCCATCCCTTCCCATCCAATACCACCCAATCCCATCCCATCCCATCCCCGGGATCCAATCCCATCCCATTCCATCCCAGGGATCCCATCCCATCCAATCCCATCACATCCCATCCCATCCCATACCAACCCATCCCAGGGATCCCATCCCATCTCATCCCAGGGATCCCATGCCATGCCATGCCATGCCATGCCATGCCATGCCATGCCATGCCATGCCATGCCATCCCATCCCAGGTATCCCATTGCAACCCATCTATCCCATCCAATCCCATCCCACCCCATTCCATTCCATCCCATCCCATCCCATCCCATCCCATCCCATCCCATCCCATCCCATCCCATCCTCTCCCATCCCAGGTATCCTATCCCATCCCAGGTAACCCATCCAAGGGATCCCATCCCAGGGATCCCATGCCATTCCAGGGATCCCAACCCATCACAGGGATCCCATTCAATCCCATCCCACGGATCCCATCCCATCCCAACCCATCCCGTCCTATGGATCCCATCCCATCCCAGGGATGCCATCCCATCCCTTCCCATCCCATCCCATCCCATCCCATCCCATCCCATCCCATCCGAGGGATCCCCTCCCATCCCTTCCCATCCAATACCACCCAATCCCATCCCATCCCATCCCAGGGATCCAATCCCATCCCATTCCATCCCAGGGATCCCATCCCATCCCATCCAATCCCATCACATCCCATCCCATCCCATACCAACCCATCCCAGGGATCCCATCCCATCTCATCCCAGGGATCCCATGCCATGCCATGCCATGCCATGCCATGCCATGCCATGCCATGCCATGCCATCCCATCCCAGGTATCCCATTGCAACCCATCTATCCCATCCAATCCCATCCCACCCCATTCCATTCCATCCCATCCCATCCCATCCCATCCCATCCCATCCCATCCCATCCCATCCCATCCCATCCCATCCTCTCCCATCACAGGTATCCTATCCCATCCCAGGTAACCCATCCAAGGGATCCCATCCCAGGGATCCCATCCCATTCCAGGGATCCCAACCCATCACAGGGATCCCATTCAATCCCATCCCACGGATCCCATCCCATCCCAACCCATCCCGTCCTATGGATCCCATCCCATCCCAGGGATGCCATCCCATCCCTTCCCATCCCATCCCATCCCATCCCATCCCATCCCATCCCATCCCATCCCATCCCATCCCAAGAATCGCATCCCATCCCAACCAATCCCATCCCAGCCCATTCCATCCCATCCCATCCCATCCCATCCCATCCCATCCCATCCCATCCCATCCTGGAAATCCCATCCCCGGGATCCAATCACATTCCCGGGATCCCATCCCAGGGATTCCATCCGATCCCAGGGATCCCATCCCATCCCAGGGATCCCATCCCATCCCATCCCATCCCATCCCGGGGATCCCATCCCATTCCATCCCATCCCATCCCATCCCATTCCTACCAATCCCATCCCAGGGATCCCATCCCATCCCATCCCATCCCAGGGATCCCATCCCATTCCATCCCATCCCATCCCATTCCTACCAATCCCATCCCAGGGATCCCATCCCATCCCATCCCATCCCATCCCATCCCATTCCAGGGATCCCATCCCAGCCCAGGGATCCCAGGCATCCCATCCCATCCCAGGGACCACATGCCATTCCATGCCATGCCATCCCATCCCAGGGATCCCATCCCAACCCAGGGATCCAATACCAGGGATCCTATCCCATACCAGGGATCCCATTCCATCCCAGGGAACCCATCCCATCCCATCCCATCCCATCCCATCCCATCCCATCCCATCCCATTCCAGGGATTCCTTCCCATGGAACCCATCCAATCCCAGGGATCCCATCCCATACCATCCCATCCCAGGGATCCCATCCCATCCCAGGGATCCCATCCCATCCCATCCCATTCCAGGGATCACATCTCATTCCAGGCATCCCATCCCAGGGATCCCATCCCATCCCAGTGTTCCCATCCCATCCCATCCCATCCCATCCATTCCCATCCCAGGAATCCCGTCCCATCCCATTCCAGTAATCCCATCCCAGGGATCCCATCCCCTCCCAGGGATCCCATCCCATCCCAGGGATCCCATCCCAGGGATCACATCACATCCCAGGGATCACATCCCATCCCATCCCAGTGATCCAATCCCATTCCAGGGATCCCATTCAAGGGATCCCATCCCATCCCATCCCATCCGAGGGATCCCCTCCCATCCGAGGGATCCCATCCCATCCCAACTCATCCCATCCCATCCCATTCCATCCCATCCCAGGGATCCCATCCCATCCCATCCCATCCCATCCCATCGCATGCCATCCCATCCCATCCCATCCCATCCAATCCCATCACATCCCATTCCATCCCATACCAACCCATCCCAGGACTCCCATCCCATCCCATCCCATTCCAGGAATCCCATCCCATTCCAGGAATCCCATCCCATTCCAGGGATCCCGTCCCATCCCAGGGATCCCATCCCAGGGGTCCCATCCCATCTCATCCCAGGGATCCCATGCCATGCCATGCCATGCCATGCCATCCCATCCCATCCCATCCCAGGTATCCCATCGCAACCCATCTATCCCAGCCCATCCCATCCAATCCCATCCCACCCAATTCCATCCCATCCCATCCCATCCCATCCCGTCCATCCCATCCCATCCCATCCCAAGGATCGCATTCCATCCCAACCAATCCCATCCCAGCCCATTCCATCCCATCCCATCCCATCCCATCCCATCCCATCCCATCCCATCCCATCCCATCCCATCCTGGAGATCCCATCCCCGGGATCCCATCCCCGGGATCCCATCCCAGGGATTCCATCCCATACGAGGGATCACATTCCAGGGATCCCATCGCAGGGATCCCATCCCATCTCATCCCAGGGATCCCATAACATCCCATCCCAGGATTCCCAACCCATCCCATCCCATCCCATCCCATCCCATCCCATCCCAGGGATCCCATCGCCACCCAGGGATCCAATTCCAGCGATCCCTTCCCATCCCAGTGATCATCTCCCATCCCATCCCATCCCATTCCAGGAATGCCATCCCATTCCAGGAATCCCATCCCATTCCAGGAATCCCATCCCATCCCAGGGATCCCATCCCATCACATCCATGGAACCCATCCCATTCCAGCAATCCCATCCCATCCCATCCCATCCCAGCGATCCCACCACATCCCATCCCATCCCAGGGATCCCATGGCAACCCATCCCATCCCATCCCGTCCGATCCCATCCCATCCCATCAGATCCCATCCCATCCCATCCCATCCCATCCCATCCCATCCCATCCCACGGATCCCATCCCAGGGATACCATCCCATCCCATCCCATCGCAGGGATCCCATCCCATCCAAGGGATCCCATCCCATCGCAGGGATCCCATCCCATCAAAGGGATCCCATCCCAGGGATCCCATCGCATCCAAGGGATCCCATCCCATCCTAGGGATCCCATCCCATCGCAGGGATCCCATCCCATCCCATCCCAGGGATCCCATCCCATCCCAACCCATCCCATCCTAGTGATCCCATCCCATTCCAGGGATCCCATCCCAGGGATCCCATCCCATCCCATCCCATCCCATCCCATCCCAGGGATCCCCTCCCATCCCAGGGACCCCATCCCATCCAACCCCATCCCATCCCATCCCGTCCCATCCAAGGGACCCCATCCCATCCCATCCCATCCCATCCCATTCCATCCCATCCCACGGATCCCATCCCAGGCATGCCATCCCATCCCATCCCATCGCAGGGATCCCATCCCATCCCATCCCAGGGATCCCTTCCAATGGAACCCATCCAATCCCAGGGATACCATCCCATCCCATCCCATACCATGCCAGGGATCCCATCCCATCCCAGTGTTCCCATCCCATCCCATCCCATCCCATCCCATCCCATCCATTCCCATCCCAGGAATCCCGTCCCCTCCCATTCCAGTAATCCCATCCCAGGGATCCCATCCCCTCCCAGGGATCCCATCCCCTCCCAGGGATCCCATCCCAGGGATCCCATCACATCCCAGGGATCACATCCCATCCCATCCCAGTGATCCAATCCCATTCCAGGGATCCCATTCAAGGGATCCCATCCCATCCCATCCCATCACATCCCATCCCATCGATCCCATCCCAGGGAATCCATCCAATCCCAGGGATCCCATCGCATCCCATCCCATCCCATCCCAGGGATCCCATCCCATCCCATCCCATCCCATCCCATCAAAGGGATCCCATCCCATCAAAGGGATCCCATCCCAGGGATCCCATCCCATCCCAGGGATCCCATGCCATCCCATCCCATCCCATCCCAGGGATCCCATCCCATCCCATCCCAGGGTTCCCATCCCATCCCAGCGATCCCATCCCATCCCATCCCATTCCAGGAATCCCATCCCATTCCAGGAATCTCATCCCATTCCAGGGATCCCGTCCCATCCCAGGGATCCCATCCCAGGGATCCCATCCCATCCCAGGGATTCCATCCCATCCCAGGGATCCCATCCCATACGAAGGATAACAGCCCAGGGATCCCATCGCTGGTATCCCATCCCATCTCATCCCAGGGATCCCATAACATCCCATCCCAGGGTTCCCAACCCATCCCAACACATCCCATCCCATGGATCCCATCCCATCCCAGGGATCCCATCCCATCCCAACTCATCCCATCCCATCCCATCCCAACCCATCCCATCCCATCCCAGGGATCCCATCCCAGCCCATCCCAGGGATCCCATCCCATCCCATCCCATTCCATCCCATCCCAGGGACCCCTTCCCATCCCATCCCATCCCATCCCATGCCATCCCATCCCATCCCATCCAATCCCATCACATCCCCTTCCATCCCATACCAACCCATCCCAGGAATCCCATCCCATCCCATTCCAGGAATCCCATCCCATTCCAGGAATCCCATCCCATTCCAAGGATCCCGTCCCATCCCAGGGATCCCATCCCAGGGATCCCATACCATCTCATCCCAGGGAACCCATGCCATGCCATGCCATGCCATGCCATGCCATGCCATCCCATCCCATCCCAGGTATCCCATCGCAACCCATCTATCCCAGCCCATCCCATCCAATCCCATCCCACCCCATTCCATCCCATCCCATCCCATCCCATCCCAAGGATCGCATTCCATCCCAACCAATCCCATCCCAGCCCATTCCATCCCATCCCATCCCATCCCATCCCATCCCATCCCATCCTGGAGATCCCATCCCCGGGATCCCATCCCCGGGATCCCATCCCAGGGATTCCATCCCAGGGATCCCATCCCATACGAGGGATCACATTCCAGGGATCCCATCGCAGGGATCCCATCCCATCTCATCCCAGGGATCCCATAACATCCCATCCCAGGGTTCCCAACCCATCCCATCCCATCCCATCACATCCCATCCCATCCCAGGGATCCCATCGCCACCCAGGGATCCAATCCCAGCGATCCCATCCCATCCCAGTGATCATCTCCCATCCCATCCCATCCCATCCCATCCCATCCCATCCCAAGGATCGCATTCCATCCCAACCAATCCCATCCCAGCCCATCCGATCCCATCCCATCCCATCAGATCCCATCCCATCCCATTCCATCCCATCCCATCCCACGGATCCCATCCCAGGGATCCCATGCCATCCCATCCCATCGCAGGGATCCCATCCCATCGCAGGGATCCCATCCCATCGCAGGGATCCCATCCCATCCCATTCCAGGGATCCCATCCCAGGGATCCCATCCCATCCGATCCCAGGGATCCCATCCCATCCCATCCCATCCCATCCCAGGGATCCCATCCCATTCCATCCCATCCCATTCCATCCCATCCCATCCCATGCCATCCCATCCCATCCCGTCCCATCCCATCCCATCCCATCCCATCCAATCCCATCACATCCCATCTCATCCCATACCAACCCATCCCAGGAATCCCATCCCATCCCATTGCAGGAATCCTATCCCATTCCAGGAATCCCATCCCATTCCAGGCATCCCATCCCATCCCAGCCATCCCATGCCATCCCATTCCATGCCATCCCATCCCATGCCATCCCATCCCAGGGATCCCATCCCAGGAATCCCATCCCAGGGATCCCATCCCAACCCAGGGATCCAATACCAGGGATCCTATCCCATACCAGGGATCCCATCCCATCCCAGTGTTCCCATCCCATCCCATCCATTCCCATCCCAGGAATCCCATCCCATCCCATTCCAGTACTACCCTCCCAGGGATCCCATCCCATCCCAGGGATCCCATCCCAGGGATCCCATCCCATCCCAGGGATCACATCCCATCCCATCCCATCCCAGTGATCCCATCCCATTCCAGGGATCCCATTCCAGGGATCCCACCCCATCCCATCCCATCGCATCCCATCCCATCCGAGGGATTCCCTCCCATCGGAGGGATCCCATCCCCTCACATCCCATCCCATCCCATCCCATCCCAGGGATCCCATCCCATCCCATCCCAGGGATCCCATCCCATCCCAGGGATCCCATCCCATCCCATCCCATCCCATTCCATCCCATCCCAGGGATCCCATCCCATCCCATCGCATGCCATCCCATGCCATGCCATGCCATCCCATCCCATCCCATCCCATCCCATCCCAACCCATGCCAGGAATCCCATCCCATCCCATTCCAGGAATCCCATCCCATTCCAGGGATCCCATCCCATCCCTGGGATCCCATCCCATCCCTGGGATCCCATCCCAGGGATCCCATCACATCCCAGGGATCCCATCCCATCTCATCCCAGGGATCCCATCCCATTCCATCCCATCCCATTCCATCCCATCCCATCCCATCCCATCCCATCCCATCCCATCCCATCCCATCCCATCCCATCCCATCCCATCCCATCCTCTCCCATCCCACGTATCCTATCCCATCCCAGGTTAACCATCCAAGGGATCCCATCCCAGGGATCCCATCCCATCCCAGGGATCCCAACCCATCCCAGGGATCCCATTTCATCTGTTCCCATCCCAGGGATCCCATTCAATCCCATTCCAGGGATCCCATCCCAACCCATCCCATCCCATGGATCCCATCCCATCCCAGCGATGCCATCCCATCCCATCCCATCCCATCCCATCCCATCCCATCCCATCCCATCCCAAGGATCGCATCCCATCCGAACCAATCCCATCCCATCCCAGCCCATTCCTTCCCATCCCATCCCATCCCATCCCATCCCATCCCATCCCATCCCATCCCATCCTGGAGATCCCATCCCCGGGATCCCATCCCATCCCCGGGATCCCATCCCAGGGATTCCATCCCATCCCAGGGATCCCATCCCATACGAGGGATCACATTCCAGGGATCCCATCGCAGCGATCCCATCCCATCTCATCCCAGGGATCCCATAACATCCCATCCCAGGGTTCCCAACCCATCCCATCCCATCCCATCCCATCCCATCCCATCCCAGGGATCCCATCGCCACCCAGGGATCCAATCCCAGCGATCCTATCCCATCCCAGTGATCATCTCCCATCCCATCCCATCCCATCCCATTGCATTCCAGGAATCCCATCCCATTCCAGGAATCCCATCCCATTCCAGGAATCCCATCCCATCCCATCCCATCCCAGGATCCCATCGCAACCCATCCCATCCGATCCCATCCCATCCGATCCCATCCCGTCCGATCCCATCCCATCCCATCCCATTCCATCCCATCCCATTCCATCCCATCCAATCCTATCCCATCCCATCCCATCCCATTCCATCCCATCCCATCCTATCCCATCCCAGGGATCACATCCCATCCCATCCCATCCCATCCCAGGGATCCCCTCCCATCCCAGGGATCCCATCCCATCCAACCCCATGCCATCCCATGCCATCCCATCCCATCCCATCCCATCCCATCCCATCCCATCCCAGGGATACCATCCCAGGGATCCCATGCCATCCCAGGGATCCCATCCCAGGGATTCCGTCCCATCGCAGGGATACCATCCCATACGAGGGATCACATTCCAGGTATCCCATCCCAGGGATCCCATCCCATCCCATCCCAGGGAACCAATCCCATCCCATCCCGCCCCAAGGTTCCCATCCCATCCCAACCCATCCCATCCCATGGATCCCATCCCATGCGAGAGATCCCATCACTGGGATCCCATCCCATCCCAAGGATCCCATCCCAGGGATACCATCCCAGGTATCCCATCCCATCCCAGTGTTCCCAACCCATCCCATCCCATCCCATCCCATCCATTCCCATCCCAGGAATCCCGTCCCATCCCATTCCAGTAATCCCATCCCAGGGATCCCATTCCCTCCCAGGGATCCCATCCCATCCCAGGGATCCCATCCCAGGGATCCCATCACATCCCAGGGATGACATCCCATCCCATCCCAGTGATCCCATCCCATTCCAGGGATCCCATTCAAGGGATCCCATCCCATCCCATCCCATCCGAGGGATCCCCTCCCATCCGAGGGATCCCATCCCATCCCATCCCATTCCATCCCATCCCAGGGATCCCATCCCATCCCATGCCATCCCATCCCATGCCATCCAATCCCATCACATCCCATTCCATCCCATACCAACCCATCCCAGGAATCCCATCCCATCCCATTCCAGGAATCCCATCCCATTCCAGGAATCCCATCCCATTCCAGGGATCCCGTCCAATCCCAGGGATCCCGTCCCATCCCAGGGATCCCATCCCAGGGATCCCATCCCATCCCAGGGATTCCATCCCATCCCAGGGATCCCATCCCATACGAGGGATAACATTCCAGGGATCCCATCGCTGGGATCCCATCCCATCTCATCCCAGGGATCCCATAACATCCCATCCCAGGGTTCCCAACCCATCCCAACACATCCCATCCCATGGATCCCATCCCATCCCAGGGATCCCATCCCATCCCAACTCATCCCATCCCATCCCATCCCATTCCATCCCATCCCAGGGATCCCATCCCATCCCATCCCATCCCATCCCATCCCATTCCATTCCATCCCATCCCAGGGATCCCATCCCATCCCATCGTATCCCATCCCATGCCATCCCATCCCATCCCATCCCATCGCATGCCATCCCATGCCATCCCATCCCATGCCATCCCATCCCATCCCATCCCATCCCATCCCATCCCATCCCATCCCATCCCATCCCATAACAACCCATCCCAGGAATCCGATCCCATCCCATTCCAGGAATCCCATCCCATTCCAGGAATCCCATCCCATTCCAGGGATCCCATCCCATCCCTGGGATCCCATCCCAGGGATCCCATCACATCCCAGGGGTCCCATCCCATCTCATCCCAGGGATCCCATCCCAACTCATCCCATCCCATCCCATCCCATCCCATCCCTTCCTTGGGATCCCATCCCATCCCATCCCAGGGATCCCATCCCATCCCATTCCACCCCATCCCAGGGATCCCATCCCATCCCATCCCATCCCAGGGATCCCATCCCATCCCATTCCACCCCATCCCAGGAATCCGATCCCATCCCATTCCAGAAATCCCATCCCATTCCAGGAATCCCATCCCATTCCAGGGATCCCATCCCATCCCTTCGATCCCATCCCAGGGATCCCATCGCATCCAAGGGATCCCATCCCATCCTAGGGATCCCATCCCATCGCAGGGATCCCATCCCATCCCATTCCAGGGATCCCATCCCAGGGATCCCATCCCATCCCAACCCATCCCATCCTAGTGATCTCATCCCATTCCAGGGATCCCATTCCCGGGATCCCATTCCAGGGATCCCATCCCATCCCATCCCATCCGAGGGATCACATCCGATCCCATCCCATCCCATCCCATCCCATCCCATCCCATCCAAGGGACCCCATCCCATCCCATCCCATCCCATCCCATTCCATCCCATCCCATCCCATCCCATCCCATCCCACGGATCCCATCCCAGGCATGCCATCCCATCCCATCCCATCGCAGGGATCCCATCCCATCCCATCCCAGGGATCCCTTCCAATGGAACCCATCCAATCCCAGGGATACCATCCCATCCCATCCCATACCATGCCAGGGATCCCATCCCATCCCAGTGTTCCCATCCCATCCCATCCCATCCCATCCCATCCCATCCATTCCCATCCCAGGAATCCCGTCCCCTCCCATTCCAGTAATCCCATCCCAGGGATCCCATCCCCTCCCAGGGATCCCATCCCCTCCCAGGGATCCCATCCCAGGGATCCCATCACATCCCAGGGATCACATCCCATCCCATCCAAGTGATCCAATCCCATTCCAGGGATCCCATTCAAGGGATCCCATCCCATCCCATCCCACCACATCCCATCCCATCGATCCCATCCCAGGGAATCCATCCAATCCCAGGGATCCCATCGCATCCCATCCCATCCCATCCCATCCCAGGGATCCCATCCCATCCGATCCCATCCCATCCCATCCCATCCCATCCCATCAAAGGGATCCCATCCCATCAAAGGGATCCCATCCCATCAAAGGGATCCCATCCCAGGGATCCCATCCCATCCCAGGGATCCCAGGCCATCCCATCCCATCCCAGGGATCCCATCCCATCCCATCCCCGGGTTCCCATCCCATCCCAGCGATCCCATCCCATCCCATCCCATTCCAGGAATCCCATCCCATTCCAGGGATCTCATCCCATTCCAGGGATCCCGTCCCATCCCAGGGATCCCATCCCAGGGATCCCATCCCTTCCCAGGGATTCCATCCCATCCCAAGGATCCCATCCCATACGAGGGATAACAGTCCAGGGATCCCATCGCTGGTATCCCATCCCATCTCATCCCAGGGATCCCATAACATCCCATCCCAGGGTTCCCAACCCATCCCAACACATCCCATCCCATGGATCCCATCCCATCCCAGGGATCCCATCCCATCCCAACTCATCCCATCCCATCCCATCCCAACCCATCCCATCCCATCCCAGGGATCCCATCCCAGCCCATCCCAGGGATCCCATCCCATCCCATCCCATTCCATCCCAAACCAGGGACCCCTTCCCATCCCATCCCATCCCATCCCATGCCATCCCATCCCATCCCATCCAATCCCATCACATCCCCTTCCATCCCATACCAACCCATCCCAGGAATCCCATCCCATCCCATTCCAGGAATCCCATCCCATTCCAGGAATCCCATCCCATTCCAAGGATCCCGTCCCATCCCAGGGATCCCATCCCAGGGATCCCATACCATCTCATCCCAGGGATCCCATGCCATGCCATGCCATGCCATGCCATGCCATGCCATCCCATCCCATCCCATCCCAGGTATCCCATCGCAACCCATCTCTCCCAGCCCATCCCATCCAATCCCATCCCACCCCATTCCATCCCATCCCATCCCATCCCATCCCATTCCATCCCATCCCATCCCATCCCATCCCATCCTGGAGATCCCATCCCCGGGATCCCATCCCCGGGATCCCATCCCAGGGATTCCATCCCAGGGATCCCATCCCATACGAGGGATCACATTCCAGGGATCCCATCGCAGGGATCCCATCCCATCTCATCCCAGGGATCCCATAACATCCCATCCCAGGGTTCCCAACCCATCCCATCCCATCCCATCCCATCCCAGGGATCCCATCGCCACCCAGGGATCCAATCCCAGCGATCCCATCCCATCCCAGTGATCATCTCCCATCCCATCCCATCCCATCCCATCCCAAGGATCGCATTCCATCCCAACCAATCCCATCCCAGCCCATCCGATCCCATCCCATCCCATCAGATCCCATCCCATCCCATTCCATCCCATCCCATCCCACGGATCCCATCCCAGGGATCCCATGCCATCCCATCCCATCGCAGGGATCCCATCCCATTGCAGGGATCCCATCCCATCGCAGGGATCCCATCCCATCCCATTCCAGGGATCCCATCCCAGGGATCCCATCCCATCCGATCCCAGGGATCCCATCCCATGGATCCCATCCCATCCCATCCCAGGGATCCCATCCCATTCCATCCCATCCCATTCCATCCCATCCCATCCCATGCCATCCCATCCCATCCCGTCCCATCCCATCCCATCCCATCCAATCCCATCACATCCCATCTCATCCCATACCAACCCATCCCAGGAATCCCATCCCATCCCATTGCAGGAATCCTATCCCATTCCAGGAATCCCATCCCATTCCAGGCATCCCATCCCATCCCAGCCATCCCATGCCATCCCATTCCATGCCATCCCATCCCATGCCATCCCATCCCAGGGATCCCATCCCAGGAATCCCATCCCAGGGATCCCATCCCAACCCAGGGATCCAATACCAGGGATCCTATCCCATACCAGGGATCCCATCCCATCCCAGTGTTCCCATCCCATCCCATCCATTCCCATCCCAGGAATCCCATCCCATCCCATTCCAGTACTACCCTCCCAGGGATCCCATCCCATCCCAGGGATCCCATCCCAGGGATCCCATCCCATCCCAGGGATCACATCCCATCCCATCCCATCCCAGTGATCCCATCCCATTCCAGGGATCCCATTCCAGGGATCCCATCCCATTCCATCCCATCGCATCCCATCCCATCCGAGGGATTCCCTCCCATCGGAGGGATCCCATCCCCTCACATCCCATCCCATCCCATCCCATCCCATCCCATCCCATCCCAGGGATCCCATCCCATCCCATCCCAGGGATCCCATCCCATCCCAGGGATCCCATCCCATCCCATCCCATCCCATTCCATCCCATCCCAGGGATCCCATCCCATCCCATCGCATGCCATCCCATGCCATGCCATGCCATCCCATCCCATCCCATCCCAACCCATCCCAGGAATCCCATCCCATCCCATTCCAGGAATCCCATCCCATTCCAGGGATCCCATCCCATCCCTGGGATCCCATCCCATCCCTGGGATCCCATCCCAGGGATCCCATCACATCCCAGGGATCCCATCCCATCTCATCCCAGGGATCCCATCCCATTCCATCCCATCCCATTCCATCCCATCCCATCCCAGCCCATCCCACCCCATTCCATCCCATCCCATCCCATCCCATCCCATCCCATCCCATCCCATCCCATCCCATCCCATCCCATCCCATCCCATCCTCTCCCATCCCACGTATCCTATCCCATCCCAGGTAACCCATCCAAGGGATCCCATCCCAGGGATCCCATCCCATCCCAGGGATCCCAACCCATCCCAGGGATCCCATTTCATCTGTTCCCATCCCAGGGATCCCATTCAATCCCATTCCAGGGATCCCATCCCAACCCATCCCATCCCATGGATCCCATCCCATCCCAGCGATGCCATCCCATCCCATCCCATCCCATCCCATCCCATCCCAAGGATCGCATCCCATCCCAACCAATCCCATCCCATCCCAGCCCATTCCTTCCCATCCCATCCCATCCCATCCCATCCCATCCCATCCCATCCTGGAGATCCCATCCCCGGGATCCCATCCCATCCCCGGGATCCCATCCCAGGGATTCCATCCCATCCCAGGGATCCCATCCCATACGAGGGATCACATTCCAGGGATCCCATCGCAGCGATCCCATCCCATCTCATCCCAGGGATCCCATAACATCCCATCCCAGGGTTCCCAACCCATCCCATCCCATCCCATCCCATCCCATCCCAGGGATCCCATCGCCACCCAGGGATCCAATCCCAGCGATCCTATCCCATCCCAGTGATCATCTCCCATCCCATCCCATCCCATCCCATCGCATTCCAGGAATCCCATCCCATTCCAGGAATCCCATCCCATTCCAGGAATCCCATCCCATCCCATCCCATCCCATCCCAGGATCCCATCGCAACCCATCCCATCCGATCCCATCCCATCCCATCCGATCCCATCCCGTCCGATCCCATCCCATCCCATCCCATTCCATCCCATCCCATTCCATCCCATCCAATCCCATCCCATCCCATCCCATCCCATCCCATCCCATCCCATCCCATCCCAGGGATCACATCCCATCCCATCCCATCCCAGGGATCCCCTCCCATCCCAGGGATCCCATCCCATCCAACCCCATCCCATCCCATCCCATCCCATCCCATCCCAGGGATACCATCCCAGGGATCCCATGCCATCCCAGGGATCCCATCCCAGGGATTCCGTCCCATCGCAGGGATACCATCCCATACGAGGGATCACATTCCAGGTATCCCATCCCAGGGATCCCATCCCATCCCATCCCAGGGAACCAATCCCATCCCATCCCGCCCCAAGGTTCCCATCCCATCCCAACCCATCCCATCCCATGGATCCCATCCCATGCGAGAGATCCCATCACTGGGATCCCATCCCATCCCAAGGATCCCATCCCAGGGATACCATCCCAGGTATCCCATCCCATCCCAGTGTTCCCAACCCATCCCATCCCATCCCATCCCATCCCATCCATTCCCATCCCAGGAATCCCGTCCCATCCCATTCCAGTAATCCCATCCCAGGGATCCCATTCCCTCCCAGGGATCCCATCCCATCCCAGGGATCCCATCCCAGGGATCCCATCACATCCCAGGGATGACATCCCATCCCATCCCAGTGATCCCATCCCATTCCAGGGATCCCATTCAAGGGATCCCATCCCATCCCATCCCATCCGAGGGATCCCCTCCCATCCGAGGGATCCCATCCCATCCCAACTCATCCCATCCCATCCCAGGGATCCCATCCCATCCTATCCCAGGTATCCCATCCCATCCCATCCCATCCCATTCCATCCCATCCCAGGGATCCCATCCCATCCCATGCCATCCCATCCCATGCCATCCAATCCCATCACATCCCATTCCATCCCATACCAACCCATCCCAGGAATCCCATCCCATCCCATTCCAGGAATCCCATCCCATTCCAGGAATCCCATCCCATTCCAGGGATCCCGTCCAATCCCAGGGATCCCGTCCCATCCCAGGGATCCCATCCCAGGGATCCCATCCCATCCCAGGGATTCCATCCCATCCCAGGGATCCCATCCCATACGAGGGATAACATTCCAGGGATCCCATCGCTGGGATCCCATCCCATCTCATCCCAGGGATCCCATAACATCCCATCCCAGGGTTCCCAACCCATCCCAACACATCCCATCCCATGGATCCCATCCCATCCCAGGGATCCCATCCCATCCCAACTCATCCCATCCCATCCCATCCCATTCCATCCCATCCCAGGGATCCCATCCCATCCCATCCCATCCCATCCCATCCCATTCCATTCCATCCCATCCCAGGGATCCCATCCCATCCCATCGTATCCCATCCCATGCCATCCCATCCCATCCCATCCCATCGCATGCCATCCCATGCCATCCCATCCCATGCCATCCCATCCCATCCCATCCCATCCCATCCCATCCCATCCCATCCCATCCCATCCCATCCCATAACAACCCATCCCAGGAATCCGATCCCATCCCATTCCAGGAATCCCATCCCATTCCAGGAATCCCATCCCATTCCAGGGATCCCATCCCATCCCTGGGATCCCATCCCAGGGATCCCATCACATCCCAGGGGTCCCATCCCATCTCATCCCAGGGATCCCATCCCAACTCATCCCATCCCATCCCATCCCATCCCATCCCTTCCTTGGGATCCCATCCCATCCCATCCCAGGGATCCCATCCCATCCCATTCCACCCCATCCCAGGGATCCCATCCCATCCCATCCCATCCCAGGGATCCCATCCCATCCCATTCCACCCCATCCCAGGAATCCGATCCCATCCCATTCCAGAAATCCCATCCCATTCCAGGAATCCCATCCCATTCCAGGGATCCCATCCCATCCCTTCGATCCCATCCCAGGGATCCCATCGCATCCAAGGGATCCCATCCCATCCTAGGGATCCCATCCCATCGCAGGGATCCCATCCCATCCCATTCCAGGGATCCCATCCCAGGGATCCCATCCCATCCCAACCCATCCCATCCTAGTGATCTCATCCCATTCCAGGGATCCCATTCCCGGGATCCCATTCCAGGGATCCCATCCCATCCCATCCCATCCGAGGGATCACATCCGATCCCATCCCATCCCATCCCATCCCATCCCATCCCATCCCATCCAAGGGACCCCATCCCATCCCATCCCATCCCATCCCATTCCATCCCATCCCATCCCATCCCATCCCACGGATCCCATCCCAGGCATGCCATCCCATCCCATCCCATCGCAGGGATCCCATCCCATCCCATCCCAGGGATCCCTTCCAATGGAACCCATCCAATCCCAGGGATACCATCCCATCCCATCCCATACCATGCCAGGGATCCCATCCCATCCCAGTGTTCCCATCCCATCCCATCCCATCCCATCCCATCCATTCCCATCCCAGGAATCCCGTCCCCTCCCATTCCAGTAATCCCATCCCAGGGATCCCATCCCCTCCCAGGGATCCCATCCCCTCCCAGGGATCCCATCCCAGGGATCCCATCACATCCCAGGGATCACATCCCATCCCATCCAAGTGATCCAATCCCATTCCAGGGATCCCATTCAAGGGATCCCATCCCATCCCATCCCACCACATCCCATCCCATCGATCCCATCCCAGGGAATCCATCCCATCCCAGGGATCCCATCGCATCCCATCCCATCCCATCCCAGGGATCCCATCCCATCCGATCCCATCCCATCCCATCCCATCCCATCCCATCCCATCAAAGGGATCCCATCCCATCCCAGGGATCCCATCCCAGGAATCCCATCCCAGGGATCCCATCCCAACCCAGGGATCCAATACCAGGGATCCTATCCCATACCAGGGATCCCATCCCATCCCAGTGTTCCCATCCCATCCCATCCATTCCCATCCCAGGAATCCCATCCCATCCCATTCCAGTACTACCCTCCCAGGGATCCCATCCCATCCCAGGGATCCCATCCCAGGGATCCCATCCCATCCCAGGGATCACATCCCATCCCATCCCATCCCAGTGATCCCATCCCATTCCAGGGATCCCATTCCAGGGATCCCATCCCATTCCATCCCATCGCATCCCATCCCATCCGAGGGATTCCCTCCCATCGGAGGGATCCCATCCCCTCACATCCCATCCCATCCCATCCCATCCCATCCCATCCCATCCCATCCCAGGGATCCCATCCCATCCCATCCCAGGGATCCCATCCCATCCCAGGGATCCCATCCCATCCCATCCCATCCCATTCCATCCCATCCCAGGGATCCCATCCCATCCCATCGCATGCCATCCCATGCCATGCCATGCCATCCCATCCCATCCCATCCCAACCCATCCCAGGAATCCCATCCCATCCCATTCCAGGAATCCCATCCCATTCCAGGGATCCCATCCCATCCCTGGGATCCCATCCCATCCCTGGGATCCCATCCCAGGGATCCCATCACATCCCAGGGATCCCATCCCATCTCATCCCAGGGATCCCATCCCATTCCATCCCATCCCATTCCATCCCATCCCATCCCAGCCCATCCCACCCCATTCCATCCCATCCCATCCCATCCCATCCCATCCCATCCCATCCCATCCCATCCCATCCCATCCTCTCCCATCCCACGTATCCTATCCCATCCCAGGTAACCCATCCAAGGGATCCCATCCCAGGGATCCCATCCCATCCCAGGGATCCCAACCCATCCCAGGGATCCCATTTCATCTGTTCCCATCCCAGGGATCCCATTCAATCCCATTCCAGGGATCCCATCCCAACCCATCCCATCCCATGGATCCCATCCCATCCCAGCGATGCCATCCCATCCCATCCCATCCCATCCCATCCCATCCCAAGGATCGCATCCCATCCCAACCAATCCCATCCCATCCCAGCCCATTCCTTCCCATCCCATCCCATCCCATCCCATCCCATCCCATCCCATCCTGGAGATCCCATCCCCGGGATCCCATCCCATCCCCGGGATCCCATCCCAGGGATTCCATCCCATCCCAGGGATCCCATCCCATACGAGGGATCACATTCCAGGGATCCCATCGCAGCGATCCCATCCCATCTCATCCCAGGGATCCCATAACATCCCATCCCAGGGTTCCCAACCCATCCCATCCCATCCCATCCCATCCCATCCCATCCCAGGGATCCCATCGCCACCCAGGGATCCAATCCCAGCGATCCTATCCCATCCCAGTGATCATCTCCCATCCCATCCCATCCCATCCCATCGCATTCCAGGAATCCCATCCCATTCCAGGAATCCCATCCCATTCCAGGAATCCCATCCCATCCCATCCCATCCCATCCCAGGATCCCATCGCAACCCATCCCATCCGATCCCATCCCATCCCATCCGATCCCATCCCGTCCGATCCCATCCCATCCCATCCCATTCCATCCCATCCCATTCCATCCCATCCAATCCCATCCCATCCCATCCCATCCCATCCCATCCCATCCCATCCCATCCCAGGGATCACATCCCATCCCATCCCATCCCATCCCAGGGATCCCCTCCCATCCCAGGGATCCCATCCCATCCAACCCCATCCCATCCCATCCCATCCCATCCCATCCCAGGGATACCATCCCAGGGATCCCATGCCATCCCAGGGATCCCATCCCAGGGATTCCGTCCCATCGCAGGGATACCATCCCATACGAGGGATCACATTCCAGGTATCCCATCCCAGGGATCCCATCCCATCCCATCCCAGGGAACCAATCCCATCCCATCCCGCCCCAAGGTTCCCATCCCATCCCAACCCATCCCATCCCATGGATCCCATCCCATGCGAGAGATCCCATCACTGGGATCCCATCCCATCCCAAGGATCCCATCCCAGGGATACCATCCCAGGTATCCCATCCCATCCCAGTGTTCCCAACCCATCCCATCCCATCCCATCCCATCCCATCCATTCCCATCCCAGGAATCCCGTCCCATCCCATTCCAGTAATCCCATCCCAGGGATCCCATTCCCTCCCAGGGATCCCATCCCATCCCAGGGATCCCATCCCAGGGATCCCATCACATCCCAGGGATGACATCCCATCCCATCCCAGTGATCCCATCCCATTCCAGGGATCCCATTCAAGGGATCCCATCCCATCCCATCCCATCCGAGGGATCCCCTCCCATCCGAGGGATCCCATCCCATCCCAACTCATCCCATCCCATCCCAGGGATCCCATCCCATCCTATCCCAGGTATCGCATCCCATCCCATCCCATCCCATTCCATCCCATCCCAGGGATCCCATCCCATCCCATGCCATCCCATCCCATGCCATCCAATCCCATCACATCCCATTCCATCCCATACCAACCCATCCCAGGAATCCCATCCCATCCCATTCCAGGAATCCCATCCCATTCCAGGAATCCCATCCCATTCCAGGGATCCCGTCCAATCCCAGGGATCCCGTCCCATCCCAGGGATCCCATCCCAGGGATCCCATCCCATCCCAGGGATTCCATCCCATCCCAGGGATCCCATCCCATACGAGGGATAACATTCCAGGGATCCCATCGCTGGGATCCCATCCCATCTCATCCCAGGGATCCCATAACATCCCATCCCAGGGTTCCCAACCCATCCCAACACATCCCATCCCATGGATCCCATCCCATCCCAGGGATCCCATCCCATCCCAACTCATCCCATCCCATCCCATCCCATTCCATCCCATCCCAGGGATCCCATCCCATCCCATCCCATCCCATCCCATCCCATTCCATTCCATCCCATCCCAGGGATCCCATCCCATCCCATCGTATCCCATCCCATGCCATCCCATCCCATCCCATCCCATCGCATGCCATCCCATGCCATCCCATCCCATGCCATCCCATCCCATCCCATCCCATCCCATCCCATCCCATCCCATCCCATCCCATCCCATCCCATAACAACCCATCCCAGGAATCCGATCCCATCCCATTCCAGGAATCCCATCCCATTCCAGGAATCCCATCCCATTCCAGGGATCCCATCCCATCCCTGGGATCCCATCCCAGGGATCCCATCACATCCCAGGGGTCCCATCCCATCTCATCCCAGGGATCCCATCCCAACTCATCCCATCCCATCCCATCCCATCCCATCCCTTCCTTGGGATCCCATCCCATCCCATCCCAGGGATCCCATCCCATCCCATTCCACCCCATCCCAGGGATCCCATCCCATCCCATCCCATCCCAGGGATCCCATCCCATCCCATTCCACCCCATCCCAGGAATCCGATCCCATCCCATTCCAGAAATCCCATCCCATTCCAGGAATCCCATCCCATTCCAGGGATCCCATCCCATCCCTTCGATCCCATCCCAGGGATCCCATCGCATCCAAGGGATCCCATCCCATCCTAGGGATCCCATCCCATCGCAGGGATCCCATCCCATCCCATTCCAGGGATCCCATCCCAGGGATCCCATCCCATCCCAACCCATCCCATCCTAGTGATCTCATCCCATTCCAGGGATCCCATTCCCGGGATCCCATTCCAGGGATCCCATCCCATCCCATCCCATCCGAGGGATCACATCCGATCCCATCCCATCCCATCCCATCCCATCCCATCCCATCCCATCCCATCCAAGGGACCCCATCCCATCCCATCCCATCCCATCCCATTCCATCCCATCCCATCCCATCCCATCCCATCCCACGGATCCCATCCCAGGCATGCCATCCCATCCCATCCCATCGCAGGGATCCCATCCCATCCCATCCCAGGGATCCCTTCCAATGGAACCCATCCAATCCCAGGGATACCATCCCATCCCATCCCATACCATGCCAGGGATCCCATCCCATCCCAGTGTTCCCATCCCATCCCATCCCATCCCATCCCATCCATTCCCATCCCAGGAATCCCGTCCCCTCCCATTCCAGTAATCCCATCCCAGGGATCCCATCCCCTCCCAGGGATCCCATCCCCTCCCAGGGATCCCATCCCAGGGATCCCATCACATCCCAGGGATCACATCCCATCCCATCCAAGTGATCCAATCCCATTCCAGGGATCCCATTCAAGGGATCCCATCCCATCCCATCCCACCACATCCCATCCCATCGATCCCATCCCAGGGAATCCATCCCATCCCAGGGATCCCATCGCATCCCATCCCATCCCATCCCAGGGATCCCATCCCATCCGATCCCATCCCATCCCATCCCATCCCATCCCATCCCATCCCATCAAAGGGATCCCATCCCATCAAAGGGATCCCATCCCATCAAAGGGATCCCATCACAGGGATCCCATCCCATCCCAGGGATCCCAGGCCATCCCATCCCATCCCAGGGATCCCATCCCATCCCATCCCCGGGTTCCCATCCCATCCCAGCGATCCCATCCCATCCCATCCCATTCCAGGAATCCCATCCCATTCCAGGGATCTCATCCCATTCCAGGGATCCCGTCCCATCCCAGGGATCCCATCCCAGGGATCCCATCCCATCCCAGGGATTCCATCCCATCCCAAGGATCCCATCCCATACGAGGGATAACAGTCCAGGGATCCCATCGCTGGTATCCCATCCCATCTCATCCCAGGGATCCCATAACATCCCATCCCAGGGTTCCCAACCCATCCCAACACATCCCATCCCATGGATCCCATCCCATCCCAGGGATCCCATCCCATCCCAACTCATCCCATCCCATCCCATCCCAACCCATCCCATCCCATCCCATCCCATCCCATTGCAGGAATCCTATCCCATTCCAGGAATCCCATCCCATTCCAGGGATCCCATCCCATCCCAGCGATCCCATGCCATCCCATCCCATGCCATCCCATTCCATGCCATCCCATCCCATGCCATCCCATCCCAGGGATCCCATCCCAGGAATCCCATCCCAGGGATCCCATCCCAACCCAGGGATCCAATACCAGGGATCCTATCCCATACCAGGGATCCCATCCCATCCCAGTGTTCCCATCCCATCCCATCCATTCCCATCCCAGGAATCCCATCCCATCCCATTCCAGTACTACCCTCCCAGGGATCCCATCCCATCCCAGGGATCCCATCCCAGGGATCCCATCCCATCCCAGGGATCACATCCCATCCCATCCCATCCCAGTGATCCCATCCCATTCCAGGGATCCCATTCCAGGGATCCCATCCCATTCCATCCCATCGCATCCCATCCCATCCGAGGGATTCCCTCCCATCGGAGGGATCCCATCCCCTCACATCCCATCCCATCCCATCCCATCCCATCCCAGGGATCCCATCCCATCCCATCCCAGGGATCCCATCCCATCCCAGGGATCCCATCCCATCCCATCCCATCCCATTCCATCCCATCCCAGGGATCCCATCCCATCCCATCCCATCCCATCCCATCCCATCCCAGGGATCCCATCCCATCCCATCCCTGGGATCCCATCCCATCCCTGGGATCCCATCCCAGGGATCCCATCACATCCCAGGGATCCCATCCCATCTCATCCCAGGGATCCCATCCCATTCCATCCCATCCCATTCCATCCCATCCCATCCCAGCCCATCCCACCCCATTCCATCCCATCCCATCCCATCCCATCCCATCCCATCCCATCCCATCCCATCCTCTCCCATCCCACGTATCCTATCCCATCCCAGGTAACCCATCCAAGGGATCCCATCCCAGGGATCCCATCCCATCCCAGGGATCCCAACCCATCCCAGGGATCCCATTTCATCTGTTCCCATCCCAGGGATCCCATTCAATCCCATTCCAGGGATCCCATCCCAACCCATCCCATCCCATGGATCCCATCCCATCCCAGCGATGCCATCCCATCCCATCCCATCCCATCCCATCCCATCCCATCCCAAGGATCGCATCCCATCCCAACCAATCCCATCCCATCCCAGCCCATTCCTTCCCATCCCATCCCATCCCATCCCATCCCATCCCATCCCATCCCATCCTGGAGATCCCATCCCCGGGATCCCATCCCATCCCCGGGATCCCATCCCAGGGATTCCATCCCATCCCAGGGATCCCATCCCATACGAGGGATCACATTCCAGGGATCCCATCGCAGCGATCCCATCACATCTCATCCCAGGGATCCCATAACATCCCATCCCAGGGTTCCCAACCCATCCCATCCCATCCCATCCCATCCCATCCCAGGGATCCCATCGCCACCCAGGGATCCAATCCCAGCGATCCTATCCCATCCCAGTGATCATCTCCCATCCCATCCCATCCCATCCCATCGCATTCCAGGAATCCCATCCCATTCCAGGAATCCCATCCCATTCCAGGAATCCCATCCCATCCCATCCCATCCCAGGATCCCATCGCAACCCATCCCATCCGATCCCATCCCATCCCATCCGATCCCATCCCGTCCGATCCCATCCCATCCCATCCCATTCCATCCCATCCCATTCCATCCCATCCAATCCCATCCCATCCCATCCCATCCCATCCCATCCCATCCCATCCCAGGGATCACATCCCATCCCATCCCATCCCATCCCATCCCATCCCAGGGATCCCCTCCCATCCCAGGGATCCCATCCCATCCAACCCCATGCCATCCCATCCCATCCCATCCCATCCCATCCCATCCCATCCCATCCCAGGGATACCATCCCAGGGATCCCATGCCATCCCAGGGATCCCATCCCAGGGATTCCGTCCCATCGCAGGGATACCATCCCATACGAGGGATCACATTCCAGGTATCCCATCCCAGGGATCCCATCCCATCCCATCCCAGGGAACCAATCCCATCCCATCCCGCCCCAAGGTTCCCATCCCATCCCATCCCATGGATCCCATCCCATGCGAGAGATCCCATCACTGGGATCCCATCCCATCCCAAGGATCCCATCCAAGGGATACCATCCCAGGTATCCCATCCCATCCCATCCCATCCCATCCATTCCAATCCCAGGAATCCCGTCCCATCCCATTCCAGTAATCCCATCCCAGGGATCCCATTCCCTCCCAGGGATCCCATCCCATCCCAGGGATCCCATCCCAGGGATCCCATCACATCCCAGGGATGACATCCCATCCCATGCCAGTGATCCCATCCCATTCCAGGAATCCCATTCAAGGGATCCCATCCCATCCCATCCCATCCGAGGGATCCCCTCCCATCCGAGGGATCCCATCCCATCCCAACTCATCCCATCCCATCCCAGGGATCCCATCCCATCCCATCCCAGGGATCCCATCCCATCCCATCCCATCCCATTCCATCCCATCCCAGGGATCCCATCCCATCCCATGCCATCCCATCCCATGCCATCCAATCCCATCACATCCCATTCCATCCCATACCAACCCATCCCAGGAATCCCATCCAATCCCATTCCAGGAATCCCATCCCATTCCAGGAATCCCATCCCATTCCAGGGATCCCGTCCAATCCCAGGGATCCCGTCCCATCCCAGGGATCCCATCCCAGGGATCCCATCCCATCCCAGGGATTCCATCCCATCCCAGGGATCCCATCCCATACGAGGGATAACATTCCAGGGATCCCATCGCTGGGATCCCATCCCATCTCATCCCAGGGATCCCATAACATCCCATCCCAGGGTTCCCAACCCATCCCAACACATCCCATCCCATCCCATCCCGTCCCATCCCAGGGATCCCATCCCATCCCAACTCATCCCAACTCATCCCATCCCATCCCATCCCATCCCATCCCATCCCATCCCATCCCATCCCAGGGATCCCATCCCATCCCATCCCATTCCATCCCATCCCATCCCAGGGATCCCATCCCATCCCATCCCATCCCATCCCATCCCATCCCATCCCATTCCATTCCATCCCATCCCAGGGATCCCATCCCATCCCATCGTATCCCATCCCATTCCATCCCATCCCATCCCATCCCATCGCATGCCATCCCATGCCATCCCATCCCATGCCATCCCATCCCATCCCATCCCATCCCATCCCATAACAACCCATCCCAGGAATCCGATCCCATCCCATTCCAGGAATCCCATCCCATTCCAGGAATCCCATCCCATTCCAGGGATCCCATCCCATCCCTGGGATCCCATCCCAGGGATCCCATCACATCCCAGGGGTCCCATCCCATCTCATCCCAGGGGTCCCATCCCAACTCATCCCATCCCATCCCATCCCATCCCATCCCATCCCATCCCATCCCATCCCATCCCATCCCATCCCATCCCATCCTCTCCCATCCCACGTATCCTATCCCATCCCAGGTAACCCATCCAAGGGATCCCATCCCAGGGATCCCATCCCATCCCAGGGATCCCAACCCATCCCAGGGATCCCATTTCATCTGTTCCCATCCCAGGGATCCCATTCAATCCCATTCCAGGGATCCCATCCCATCCCAACCCATCCCATCCCATGGATCCCATCCCATCCCAGCGAGGCCATCCCATCCCATCCCATCCCATCCCAAGGATCGCATCCCATCCCAACCAATCCCATCCCATCCCAGCCCATTCCTTCCCATCCCATCCCATCCCATCCCATCCCATCCCATCCCATCCCATCCCATGCTGGAGATCCCATCCCCGGGATCCCATCCCATCCCAGGGATCCCATCCCAGGGATTCCATCCCATCCCAGGGATCCCATCCCATACGAGGGATCACATTCCAGGGATCCCATCGCAGCGATCCCATCCCATCTCATCCCAGGGATCCCATAACATCCCATCCCAGGGTTCCCAACCCATCCCATCCCATCCCATCCCATCCCATCCCATCCCATCCCATCCCATCCCAGGGATCCCATCGCCACCCAGGGATCCAATCCCAGCGATCCTATCCCATCCCAGTGATCATCTCCCATCCCATCCCATCCCATCCCATCGCATTCCAGGAATCCCATCCCATTCCAGGAATCCCATCCCATTCCAGGAATCCCATCCCATCCCATCCCATCCCATCCCAGGATCCCATCGCAACACATCCCATCCGATCCCATCCCATCCCATCCCATCCCATCCCGTCCGATCCCATCCCATCCCATCCCATTCCATCCCATCCCATTCCATCCCATCCAATCCCATCCCATCCCATCCCATCCCATCCCATCCCATCCCATCCCAGGGATCACATCCCATCCCATCCCATCCCATCCCATCCCAGGGATCCCCTCCCATCCCAGGGATCCCATCCCATCCAACCCCATGCCATCCCATCCCATCCCATCCCATCCCATCCCATCCCATCCCATCCCATCCCAGGGATACCATCCCAGGGATCCCATGCCATCCCAGGGATCCCATCCCAGGGATTCCGTCCCATCGCAGGGATACCATCCCATACGAGGGATCACATTCCAGGTATCCCATCCCAGGGATCCCATCCCATCCCATCCCAGGGAACCAATCCCATCCCATCCCGCCCCAAGGTTCCCATCCCATCCCAACCCATCCCATCCCATGGATCCCATCCCATGCGAGAGATCCCATCACTGGGATCCCATCCCATCCCAAGGATCCCATCCCAGGGATACCATCCCCGGTATCCCATCCCATCCCAGTGTTCCCAACCCATCCCATCCCATCCCATCCCATCCATTCCCATCCCAGGTATCCCGTCCCATCCCATTCCAGTAATCCCATCCCAGGGATCCCATTCCCTCCCAGGGATCCCATCCCATCCCAGGGATCCCATCCCAGGGATCCCATCACATCCCAGGGATGACATCCCATCCCATCCCAGTGATCCCATCCCATTCCAGGGATCCCATTCAAGGGATCCCATCCCATCCCATCCCATCCGAGGGATCCCCTCCCATCCGAGGGATCCCATCCCATCCCAACTCATCCCATCCCATCCCAGGGATCCCATCCCATCCTATCCCAGGTATCCCATCCCATCCCATTCCATCCCATCCCAGGGATCCCATCCCATCCCATGCCATCCCATCCCATGCCATCCAATCCCATCACATCCCATTCCATCCCATACCAACCCATCCCAGGAATCCCATCCCATCCCATTCCAGGAATCCCATCCCATTCCAGGAATACCATCCCATTCCAGGGATCCCGTCCAATCCCAGGGATCCCATCCCATCCCAGGGATTCCATCCCATCCCAGGGATCCCATCCCATACGAGGGATAACATTCCAGGGATCCCATCGCTGGGATCCCATCCCATCTCATCCCAGGGATCCCATAACATCCCATCCCAGGGTTCCCAACCCATCCCAACACATCCCATCCCATGGATCCCATCCCATCCCAGGGATCCCATCCCATCCCAACTCATCCCATCCCATCCCATCCCATCCCATCCCATCCCATCCCAGGGATCCCATCCCATCCCATCCCATTCCATCCCATCCCAGGGATCCCATCCCATCCCATCCCATTCCATTCCATCCCATCCCAGGGATCCCATCCCATCCCATCGTATCCCATCCCATGCCATCCCATCCCATCCCATCGCATGCCATCCCATGCCATCCCATCCCATCCCATCCCATCCCATCCCATCCCATCCCATAACAACCCATCCCAGGAATCCGATCCCATCCCATTCCAGGAATCCCATCCCATTCCAGGGATCCCATCCCATCCCTGGGATCCCATCCCAGGGATCCCATCACATCCCAGGGGTCCCATCCCATCTCATCCCAGGGATCCCATCCCAACTCATCCCATCCCATCCCATCCCATCCCATCCCATCCCATCCCTTCCTTGGGATCCCATCCCATCCCATCCCAGGGATCCCATCCCATCCCATTCCACCCCATCCCAGGGATCCCATCCCATCCCATCAAATCCCAGGGATCCCATCCCATCCCATCCCGTCCCATCCCAGGGATCCCATCCCATCGCATCCCCGCCCATCGCATCCCCGCCCATCCCATCCCATCCCATGCCATCCCATCCCATCCCATCCCATCCCAACCCATCCAATCCCATCACATCCCATCCCATCCCATCCCATACCAACCCATCCCAGGAATCCCATCCCATCCCATTGCAGGAATCCTATTCCATTCCAGGAATCCCATCCCATTCCAGGGATCCCATCCCATCCCAGCGATCCCATGCCATCCCATCCCATGCCATCCCATTCCATGACATCCCATCCCATGCCATCCCATCCCAGGGATCCCATCCCAGGAATCCCATCCCAGGGATCCCATCCCAACCCAGTGTTCCCATCCCATCCCATCCCATCCATTCCCATCCCAGGAATCCCATCCCATCCCATTCCAGTACTACCCTCCCAGGGATCCCATCCCATCCCAGGGATCCCATCCCAGGGATCCCATCCCATCCCAGGGATCCCATCCCATCCCATCCCATCCCAGGGATCCCATCCCATTCCAGGGATCCCATTCCAGGGATCCCATCCCATCCCATCGCATCCCATCCCATCCGAGGGATTCCCTCCCATTCGAGGGATCCCATCCCCTCACATCCCATCCCATCCCATCCCATCCCATCCCATCCCATCCCAGGGATCCCATCCCATCCCAGAGATCCCATCCCATCCGATCCCAGGCATCCCATCCCATCCCAGGGATCCCATCCCATCCCATCCCATCCCATCCCATTCCATCCCATCCCAGGGATCCCATCCCATCGCATCCCATCCCATCGCATGCCATCCCATGCCATCCCATCCCATCCCATCCCATCCCATCCCAACCCATCCCAGGAATCCCATCCCATCCGATTCCAGGAATCCCATCCCATTCCAGGAATCCCATCCCATCCCTGGGATCCCATCCCAGCCCATCCCATCCAATACCATCCCACCCCATTCCATCCCATCCTATCCCATCCCATCCCAGGTATCCAGTCGCAACCCATCTATCCCAGCCCATCCCATCCAATCCCATCCCACCCCATTCCATCCCATCCCATCCCACCCCATTCCATCCCATCCCATCCCATCCCATCCCATCCCAAGGATCGCATTCCATCCCAACCAATCCCATCCCAGCCCATTCCATCCCATCCCATCCCATCCCATCCCATCCCATCCCATCCCATCCCATCCCATCCCATCCCATCCTGGAGATCCCATCCCCGGGATCCCATCCCCGGGATCCCATCCCAGGGATTCCATCCCAGGGATCCCATCCCATACGAGGGATCACATTCCAGGGATCCCATCGCAGGGATCCCATCCCATCTCATCCCAGGGATCCCATAACATCCCATCCCAGGGTTCCCAACCCATCCCATCCCATCCCATCCCATCCCATCCCATCCCATCCCATCCCATCCCATCCCATCCCAGGGATCCCATCGCCACCCAGGGATCCAATCCCAGCGATCCCATCCCATCCCAGTGATCATCTCCCATCCCATCCCATCCCATCCCATCCCAAGGATCACATTCCATCCCAACCAATCCCATCCCAGCCCATCCGATCCCATCCCATCCCATCAGATCCCAGCCCATCCCATCCCATCCCATCCCACGGATCCCATCCCAGGGATACTATCCCATCCCATCCCATCGCAGGGATCCCATCCCATCCAAGGGATCCCATCCCATCGCAGGGATCCCATCCCATCAAAGGGATCCCATCCCAGGGATCCCATCGCATCCAAGGGATCCCATGCCATCCCATCCCATCGCAGGGATCCCATCCCATCCTAGGGATCCCATCCCATAGCAGGGATCCCATCCCATCCCATTCCAGGGATCCCATCCCAGGGATCCCATCCCATCCCAACCCATCCCATCCTAGTGATCCCATCCCATTCCAGGGATCCCATTCCAGGGATCCCATTCCAGGGATCCCATCCCATCCCATCCCATCCGAGGGGTCACATCCCATCCCATCCCATCCCATCCCATCCCATCCCATACCATCCCATCCCATCCCAGGGATCCCCTCCCATCCCAGGGATCCCATCCCATCCAAGGGACCCCATCCCATCCCATCCCATCCAAGGGACCCCATCCCATCCCATCCCATCCCATCCCATCCCATCCCATCCCTTTCCATCCCATCCCATCCCATCCCAGGGATCCCATCCCATCCCATCCCATCCCAGGGATCCCATCCCATTCCAGGGATCCCATTCCAGGGATCCCATCCCATCCCATCGCATCCCATCCCATCCGAGGGATTCCCTCCCATTCGAGGGATCCCATCCCCTCACATCCCATCCCATCCCATCCCATCCCATCCCATCCCATCGCAGGGATCCCATCCCATCCCATCCCAGGGATCCCTTCCAATGGAACCCATCCAATCCCAGGGATACCATCCCATCCCATCCCATACCATGCCAGGGATCCCATCCCATCCCAGTGTTCCCATCCCATCCCATCCCATCCCATCCATTCCCATCCCAGGAATCCCGTCCCATCCCATTCCAGTAATCCCATCCCAGGGATCCCATCCCCTCCCAGGGATCCCATCCCATTCCAGGGATCCCATTCAAGGGATCCCATCCCATCCCATCCCATCCCATCACATCCCATCCCATCGATCCCATCCCAGGGAATCCATCCAATCCCAGGGATCCCATCGCATCCCATCCCATCCCATCCCATCCCAGGGATCCCATCGCAACCCATCCCATCCCATCCCATACGATCCCATCCCATCCCATCCCATCCCATCCCATCCCATCAAAGGGATCCCATCCCATCAAAGGGATCCCATCCCATCAAAGGGATCCCATCCCAGGGATCCCATCCCATCCCAGGGATCCCATCCCATCCCATCCCAGGGTTCCCATCCCATCCCAGCGATCCCATCCCATCCCATTCCAGGGATCACATCTCATTCCAGGCATCCCATCCCAGGGATCCCATCCCATCCCAGGGATCCCATCCCATCCCATCCCATCCCATCCCATCCCATCCATTCCCATCCCAGGAATCCAATCCCATCCCATTCCAGGGATCCCATCCCATCCCATCCCATCCCATCCCATCCCATCCCATCCCTGGGATCCCATCCCATCCCATCCCAGGGATCCCATCCCATCCCATTCCACCCCATCCCAGGGATCCCATCCCATCCCATCCCATCCCAGGGATCCCATCCCATTCCATCCCATCCCATTCCATCCCATCCCATCCCATTCCATCCCATCCCATCCCATCCCATCCCATCCCATCCAATCCCATCACATCCCATCCCATCCCATACCAACCCATCCCAGGAATCCCATCCCATCCCATTGCAGGAATCCTATCCCATTCCAGGAATCCCATCCCATTCCAGGCATCCCATCCCATCCCAGCCATCCCATGCCATCCCATTCCATGCCATCCCATCCCATGCCATCCCATCCCAGGGATCCCATCCCAGGAATCTCATCCCAGGGATCCCATCCCAACCCAGGGATCCAATACCAGGGATCCTATCCCATACCAGGGATCCCATCCCAGTGTTCCCATCCCATCCCATCCCATCCATTCCCATCCCAGGAATCCCATCCCATCCCATTCCAGTACTACCCTCCCAGGGATCCCATCCCATCCCAGGGATCCCATCCCAGGGATCCCATCCCATCCCAGGGATCACATCCCATCCCATCCCATCCCAGTGATCCCATCCCATTCCAGGGATCCCATTCCAGGGATCCCATCCCATCCCATCCCATCGCATCCCATCCCATCCGAGGGATTCCCTCCCATCCGAGGGATCCCATCCCATCCCCTCACATCCCATCCCATCCCATCCCATCCCATCCCATCCCATCCCAGGGATCCCATCCCATCCGATCCCAGGGATCCCATCCCATCCCAGGGATCCCATCCCAACCCATCCCATCCCATTCCATCCCATCCCATCCCAGGGATCCCATTCCATCCCATCGCATCCCATCCCATCGCATGCCATCCCATGCCATCCCATCCCATCCCATCCCATCCCAACCCATCCCAGGAATCCCATCCCATCCCATTCCAGGAATCCCATCCCATTCCAGGAATCCCATCCCATTCCAGGGATCCCATCCCATTCCAGGGATCCCATCCCATCCCTGGGATCCCATCCCTGGGATCCCATCCCAGGGATCCCATCACATCCCAGGGATCCCATCCCATCTCATCCCAGGGATCCCATCCCATTCCATCCCATCCCATTCCATCCCATCCCAGCCCATCCCAGCCCATCCCACCCCATTCCATCCCATCCCATCCCATCCCATCCCATCCCATCCCATCCCATCCCATCCTCTCCCATCCCACGTATCCTATCCCATCCCAGGTAACCCATCCAAGGGATCCCATCCCAGGGATCCCATCCCATCCCAGGGATCCCAACCCATCCCAGGGATCCCATTTCATCTGTTCCCATCCCAGGGATCCCATTCAATCCCATTCCAGGGATCCCATCCCATCCCAACCCATCCCATCCCAGGGATTCCATCCCATCCCAGGGATCCCATCCCATACGAGGGATCACATTCCAGGGATCCCATCGCAGGGATCCCATCCCATCTCATCCCAGGGATCCCATAACATCCCATCCCAGGGTTCCCAACCCATCCCATCCCATCCCATCCCAACCCATCCCATCCCATCCCATCCCATCCCAGGGATCCCATCGCCACCCAGGGATCCAATCCCAGCGATCCTATCCCATCCCAGTGATCATCTCCCATCCCATCCCATCCCATCCCATCGCATTCCAGGAATCCCATCCCATTCCAGGAATCCCATCCCATTCCAGGAATCCCATCACATCCCATGGATCCCATCCCATCTCATCCCAGGGATCCCATCCCATGCCATCCCATCCCATCCCATCCCAGGATCCCATCGCAACCCATCCCATCCGATCCCATCCCATCCCATCCGATCCCATCCCACCCCATCCGATCCCATCCCGTCCGATCCCATCCCATCCCATCCCATCCCATTCCATCCCATCCCATTCCATCCCATCCCATCCCATCCCATCCCATCCCATCCCATCCCATCCCATCCCATCCCATCCCAGGGATTCCATCCCATAGCAGGGCTCCCATCACATCCCAGGGATCGCATTCCAGGGATCCCATCCCAGGGATCCCATTCCAGGGATCCCATCCCAGGGATCCCATCCCATCCCAACCAATCCCATCCTAGTGATCCCAACCCATTCCAGGGATCCCATTCCAGGGATCCCATTCCAGGGATCCCATCCCATCCCATCCCATCCCATCCGAGGGATCACATCCCATCCCATCCCATCCCATCCCATCCCATCCCATCCCATCCCATCCCATCCCATTCCATCCCATCCCAGCCCATCCCAGCCCATCCCACCCCATTCCATCCCATCCCATCCCATCCCATCCCATCCCATCCCATCCCATCCCATCCCATCCCATCCTCTCCCATCCCACGTATCCTATCCCATCCCAGGTAACCCATCCAAGGGATCCCATCCCAGGGATCCCATCCCATCCCAGGGATCCCAACCCATCCCAGGGATCCCATTTCATCTGTTCCCATCCCAGGGATCCCATTCAATCCCATTCCAGGGATCCCATCCCATCCCAACCCATCCCATCCCAGGGATTCCATCCCATCCCAGGGATCCCATCCCATACGAGGGATCACATTCCAGGGATCCCATCGCAGGGATCCCATCCCATCTCATCCCAGGGATCCCATAACATCCCATCCCAGGGTTCCCAACCCATCCCATCCCATCCCATCCCAACCCATCCCATCCCATCCCATCCCATCCCAGGGATCCCATCGCCACCCAGGGATCCAATCCCAGCGATCCTATCCCATCCCAGTGATCATCTCCCATCCCATCCCATCCCATCCCATCGCATTCCAGGAATCCCATCCCATTCCAGGAATCCCATCCCATTCCAGGAATCCCATCACATCCCATGGATCCCATCCCATCTCATCCCAGGGATCCCATCCCATGCCATCCCATCCCATCCCATCCCAGGATCCCATCGCAACCCATCCCATCCGATCCCATCCCATCCCATCCGATCCCATCCCACCCCATCCGATCCCATCCCGTCCGATCCCATCCCATCCCATCCCATCCCATTCCATCCCATCCCATTCCATCCCATCCCATCCCATCCCATCCCATCCCATCCCATCCCATCCCATCCCATCCCATCCCAGGGATTCCATCCCATAGCAGGGCTCCCATCACATCCCAGGGATCGCATTCCAGGGATCCCATCCCAGGGATCCCATTCCAGGGATCCCATCCCAGGGATCCCATCCCATCCCAACCAATCCCATCCTAGTGATCCCAACCCATTCCAGGGATCCCATTCCAGGGATCCCATTCCAGGGATCCCATCCCATCCCATCCCATCCCATCCGAGGGATCCCATCCCATCCCAACTCATCCCATCCCATCCCAGGGATCCCATCCCATCCTATCCCAGGGATCCCATCCCAACCCATCCCATCCCATTCCATCCCATCCCAGGGATCCCATTCCATCCCATCGCATCCCATCCCATCGCATGCCATCCCATGCCATGCCATCCCATCCCATCCCATCCCATCCCATCCCATCCATTCCCATCCCAGGAATCCCATCCCATCCCATTCCAGGAATCCCATCCCATTCCAGGGATCCCATCCCATTCCAGGGATCCCATCCCATCCCTGGGATCCCATCCATGGGATCCCATCCCAGGGATCCCATCACATCCCTGGGATCCCATCCCATCTCATCCCAGGGATCCCATCCCATTCCATCCCATCCCATTCCATCCCATCCCAGCCCATCCCAGCCCATCCCACCCCATTCCATCCCATCCCATCCCATCCCATCCCATCCCATCCCATCCCATCCCATCCCATCCTCTCCCATCCCACGTATCCTATCCCATCCCAGGTAACCCATCCAAGGGATCCCATCCCAGGGATCCCATCCCATCCCAGGGATCCCAACCCATCCCAGGGATCCCATTTCATCTGTTCCCATCCCAGGGATCCCATTCAATCCCATTCCAGGGATCTCATCCCATCCCAACCCATCCCATCCCAGGGATTCCATCCCATCCCAGGGATCCCATCCCATACGAGGGATCACATTCCAGGGATCCCATCGCAGGGATCCCATCCCATCTCATCCCAGGGATCCCATAACATCCCATCCCAGGTTTCCCAACCCATCCCATCCCATCCCATCCCATCCCATCCCATCCCATCCCATCCCAGGGATCCCATCGCCACCCAGGGATCCAATCCCAGCGATCCTATCCCATCCCAGTGATCATCTCCCATCCCATCCCATCCCATCCCATCGCATTCCAGGAATCCCATCCCATTCCAGGAATCCCATCCCATTCCAGGAATCCCATCACATCCCATGGATCCCATCCCATCTCATCCCAAGGATCCCATCCCATGCCATCCCATCCCATCCCAGGATCCCATCGCAACCCATCCCATCCGATCCCATCCCATCCCATCCGATCCCATCCCACCCCATCCGATCCCATCCCGTCCGATCCCATCCCATCCCATCCCATTCCATCCCATCCCATTCCATCCCATCCCATCCCATCCCATCCCATCCCATCCCATCCCAGGGATTCCATCCCATAGCAGGGCTCCCATCACATCCCAGGGATCGCATTCCAGGGATCCCATCCCAGGGATCCCATTCCAGGGATCCCATCCCAGGGATCCCATCCCAGGGATCCCATCCCAGGGATCCCATCCCATCCCAACCAATCCCATCCTAGTGATCCCATCCCATTCCAGGGATCCCATTCCAGGGATCCCATTCCAGAGATCCCATCCCATCCCATCCCATCCCATCCGAGGGATCACATCCCATCCCATCCCATCCCATCCCATCCCATCCCATCCCATCCCATCCCATCCCATCCCAGGGATCCCCTCCCATCCCAGGGATCCCATCCCATCCAACCCCATGCCATCCCATCCCATCCCATCCCATCCCATCCCATCCCATCCCATCCCAGGGATACCATCCCAGGGATCCCATGCCATCCCAGGGATCCCATCCCAGGGATTCCGTCCCATCGCAGGGATACCATCCCATACGAGGGATCACATTCCAGGTATCCCATCCCAGGGATCCCATCCCATCCCATCCCATCCCAGGGAACCAATCCCATCCCATCCCGCCCCAGGGTTCCCATCCCATCCCAACCCATCCCATCCCATGGATCCCATCCCATGCGAGAGATCCCATCACAGGGATCCCATCCCATCCCAAGGATCCCATCCCAGGGATACCATCCCAGGTATCCCATCCCATCCCAGTGTTCCCAACCCATCCCATCCCATCCCATCCCATCCCATTCCACCCCATCCCAGGGATCCCGTCCCATTCCATTCCAGTAATCCCATCCCAGGGATCCCATTCCCTCCCAGGGATCCCATCCCATCCCAGGGATCCCATCCCAGGGATCCCATCACATCCCAGGGATGACATCCCATCCCATCCCAGTGATCCCATCCCATTCCAGGAATCCCATTCAAGGGATCCCATCCCATCCCATCCCATCCGAGGGATCCCCTCCCATCCGAGGGATCCCATCCCATCCCAACTCATCCCATCCCATCCCAGGGATCCCATCCCATCCTATCCCAGGGATCCCATCCCAACCCATCCCATCCCATTCCATCCCATCCCAGGGATCCCATTCCATCCCATCGCATCCCATCCCATCGCATGCCATCCCATGCCATGCCATCCCATCCCATCCCATCCCATCCCATCCCATCCATTCCCATCCCAGGAATCCCATCCCATCCCATTCCAGGAATCCCATCCCATTCCAGGGATCCCATCCCATTCCAGGGATCCCATCCCATCCCTGGGATCCCATCCATGGGATCCCATCCCAGGGATCCCATCACATCCCTGGGATCCCATCCCATCTCATCCCAGGGATCCCATCCCATTCCATCCCATCCCATTCCATCCCATCCCAGCCCATCCCAGCCCATCCCACCCCATTCCATCCCATCCCATCCCATCCCATCCCATCCCATCCCATCCCATCCCATCCCATCCCATCCCATCCCATCCTCTCCCATCCCACGTATCCTATCCCATCCCAGGTAACCCATCCAAGGGATCCCATCCCAGGGATCCCATCCCATCCCAGGGATCCCAACCCATCCCAGGGATCCCATTTCATCTGTTCCCATCCCAGGGATCCCATTCAATCCCATTCCAGGGATCTCATCCCATCCCAACCCATCCCATCCCAGGGATTCCATCCCATCCCAGGGATCCCATCCCATACGAGGGATCACATTCCAGGGATCCCATCGCAGGGATCCCATCCCATCTCATCCCAGGGATCCCATAACATCCCATCCCAGGTTTCCCAACCCATCCCATCCCATCCCATCCCATCCCATCCCATCCCATCCCATCCCAGGGATCCCATCGCCACCCAGGGATCCAATCCCAGCGATCCTATCCCATCCCAGTGATCATCTCCCATCCCATCCCATCCCATCCCATCGCATTCCAGGAATCCCATCCCATTCCAGGAATCCCATCCCATTCCAGGAATCCCATCACATCCCATGGATCCCATCCCATCTCATCCCAAGGATCCCATCCCATGCCATCCCATCCCATCCCAGGATCCCATCGCAACCCATCCCATCCGATCCCATCCCATCCCATCCGATCCCATCCCACCCCATCCGATCCCATCCCGTCCGATCCCATCCCATCCCATCCCATTCCATCCCATCCCATTCCATCCCATCCCATCCCATCCCATCCCATCCCATCCCATCCCAGGGATTCCATCCCATAGCAGGGCTCCCATCACATCCCAGGGATCGCATTCCAGGGATCCCATCCCAGGGATCCCATTCCAGGGATCCCATCCCAGGGATCCCATCCCAGGGATCCCATCCCAGGGATCCCATCCCATCCCAACCAATCCCATCCTAGTGATCCCATCCCATTCCAGGGATCCCATTCCAGGGATCCCATTCCAGGGATCCCATCCCATCCCATCCCATCCCATCCGAGGGATCACATCCCATCCCATCCCATCCCATCCCATCCCATCCCATCCCATCCCATCCCATCCCAGGGATCCCATCCCAGGGATTCCGTCCCATCGCAGGGATACCATCCCATACGAGGGATCACATTCCAGGTATCCCATCCCAGCGATCCCATCCCATCCCATCCCATCCCATCCCATCCCATCCCATCCCATCCCAGGGAACCAATCCCATCCCATCCCGCCCCAGGGTTCCCATCCCATCCCAACCCATCCCATCCCATGGATCCCATCCCATGCGAGAGATCCCATCACAGGGATCCCATCCCATCCCAAGGATCCCATCCCAGGGATACCATCCCAGGTATCCCATCCCATCCCAGTGTTCCCAACCCATCCCATCCCATCCCATCCCATTCCACCCCATCCCAGGGATCCCGTCCCATCCCATTCCAGTAATCCCATCCCAGGGATCCCATTCCCTCCCAGGGATCCCATCCCATCCCAGGGATCCCATCCCAGGGATCCCATCACATCCCAGGGATGACATCCCATCCCAGTGATCCCATCCCATTCCAGGGATGCCCTCCCATCCGAGGGATCCCATCCCATCCCAACTCATCCCATCCCATCCCAGGGATCCCATCCCATCCTATCCCAGGGATCCCATCCCAGTGTTCCCATCCCATCCCATCCCATCCCATCCCATCCATTCCCATCCCAGGAATCCCGTCCCATCCCATTCCAGTAATCCCATCCCAGGGATCCCATCCCAGGTATCCCATCACATCCCAGGGATCACATCCCATCCCATCCCAGTGATCCAATCCCATTCCAGGGATCCCATTCAAGGGATCCCATCCCATCCCATCCCATCCCATCCCATCCCATCCGTTCCCATCCCATCCCATCCCATCCCATCCCATCAAAGGGATCCCATCCCATCAAAGGGATCCCATCCCATCAAAGGGATCCCATCCCAGGGATCACATCCCATTCCAGGGATCCCATGCCATCCCATCCCATCCCATCCCAGGGATCCCATCCCATCCCATCCCATCCCAGGGTTCCCATCCCATCCCAGCGATCCCATCCCATCCCATCCCATTCCAGGGATCACATCTCATTCCAGGCATCCCATCCCAGGGATCCCATCCCATCCCAGGGATCCCATCCCATCCCATCCCATCCCTGGGATCCCATCCCAACTCATCCCAGGGATCCCATCCCATCCCATTCCACCCCATCCCAGGGATCCCATCCCATCCGATCCCAGGGATCCCATCCCATCCCATCCCATCCCATACCATCCCATCCCATCCCATGCCATCCCATCCCATCCCGTCCCATCCCATCCCATCCCATCCCATCCAATCCCATCACATCCCATCTCATCCCATACCAACCCATCCCAGGAATCCCATCCCATCCCATTGCAGGAATCCTATCCCATTCCAGGAATCCCATCCCATTCCAGGCATCCCATCCCATCCCAGCCATCCCATGCCATCCCATTCCATGCCATTCCATCCCATGCCATCCCATCCCAGGGATCCCATCCCAGGAATCCCATCCCAGGGATCCCATCCCAACCCAGGGATCCAATACCAGGGATCCTATCCCATACCAGGGATCCCATCCCATCCCAGTGTTCCCATCCCATCCCATCCATTCCCATCCCAGGAATCCCATCCCATCCCATTCCAGTACTACCCTCCCAGGGATCCCATCCCATCCCAGGGATCCCATCCCAGGGATCCCATCCTGCTGCCCGATGCCCCAAACAGAACACAAACTGAGTGTCAGTTTATGCGGTGCTTTATTCAGGGCCCGGGGAACCTGCGGACTAGCGTCCAAAGTCAGGGTCCCACAGTTCCCTTTTTCGTCAAGTTTTTTATACCTTTTTACAAAGTAGTCCACGTGCAGAGGTACACATTCTTCAAGACAATACAGATACATAAATCTTGTAGATATCATTCCTAAAAGTTATAAATTTTGCATGCTTGTCTATTCAAAACTATAGGCTACCCCCCTTTAATTCCCCCTTGCATGTTTTCCCATCACCAGAACCCTTTATTTATTATTATACTTTAGCCTTATCCTGACAGTTTCTAGATGTTCTTATATGCTCCACTAAATTCTTTAATTATCTTTAATTATTGTTTCCACAGTCCCCAGCTCATTCCCAGGGCTGGTTCCCAGGGCCTGTCTGAGAACCGCAGTTTTCTAAGCCTTAGCATAACTACTACTATATCTACATTAGTCCTTTTTCTCATTATTTCGGTATCAATCCCATCCCAGGGATCACATCCCATCCCATCCCATCCCAGTGATCCCATCCCATTCCAGGGATCCCATTCCAGGGATCCCATCCCATCCCATCCCATCGCATCCCATCCCATCCGAGGGATTCCCTCCCATCGGAGGGATCCCATCCCCTCACATCCCATCCCATCCCATCCCATCCCATCCCATCCCAGGGATCCCATCCCATCCCATCCCAGGGATCCCATCCCATCCCAGGGATCCCATCCCATCCCATCCCATCCCATTCCATCCCATCCCAGGGATCCCATCCCATCCCATCGCATGCCATCCCATGCCATGCCATGCCATCCCATCCCATCCCATCCCATCCCAACCCATCCCAGGAATCCCATCCCATCCCATTCCAGGAATCCCATCCCATTCCAGGGATCCCATCCCATCCCTGGGATCCCATCCCATCCCTGGAATCCCATCCCAGGGATCCCATCACATCCCAGGGATCCCATCCCATCTCATCCCAGGGATCCCATCCCATTCCATCCCATCCCATTCCATCCCATCCCATCCCAGCCCATCCCACCCCATTCCATCCCATCCCATCCCATCCCATCCCATCCCATCCCATCCCATCCCATCCCATCCCATCCTCTCCCATCCCACGTATCCTATCCCATCCCAGGTAACCCATCCAAGGGATCCCATCCCAGGGATCCCATCCCATCCCAGGGATCCCAACCCATCCCAGGGATCCCATTTCATCTGTTCCCATCCCAGGGATCCCATTCAATCCCATTCCAGGGATCCCATCCCATCCCAACCCATCCCATCCCATGGATCCCATCCCATCCCAGCGAGGCCATCCCATCCCATCCCATCCCATCCCAAGGATCGCATCCCATCCCAACCAATCCCATCCCATCCCAGCCCATTCCTTCCCATCCCATCCCATCCCATCCCATCCCATCCCATCCCATGCTGGAGATCCCATCCCCGGGATCCCATCCCATCCCAGGGATCCCATCCCAGGGATTCCATCCCATCCCAGGGATCCCATCCCATACGAGGGATCACATTCCAGGGATCCCATCGCAGCGATCCCATCCCATCTCATCCCAGGGATCCCATAACATCCCATCCCAGGGTTCCCAACCCATCCCATCCCATCCCATCCCATCCCATCCCATCCCAGGGATCCCATCGCCACCCAGGGATCCAATCCCAGCGATCCTATCCCATCCCAGTGATCATCTCCCATCCCATCCCATCCCATCCCATCGCATTCCAGGAATCCCATCCCATTCCAGGAATCCCATCCCATTCCAGGAATCCCATCCCATCCCATCCCATCCCATCCCAGGATCCCATCGCAACACATCCCATCCGATCCCATCCCATCCCATCCGATCCCATCCCGTCCGATCCCATCCCATCCCATCCCATTCCATCCCATCCCATTCCATCCCATCCAATCCCATCCCATCCCATCCCATCCCATCCCATCCCAGGGATCACATCCCATCCCATCCCATCCCATCCCATCCCAGGGATCCCCTCCCATCCCAGGGATCCCATCCCATCCAACCCCATGCCATCCCATCCCATCCCATCCCATCCCATCCCATCCCATCCCATCCCATCCCAGGGATACCATCCCAGGGATCCCATGCCATCCCAGGGATCCCATCCCAGGGATTCCGTCCCATCGCAGGGATACCATCCCATACGAGGGATCACATTCCAGGTATCCCATCCCAGGGATCCCATCCCATCCCATCCCAGGGAACCAATCCCATCCCATCCCGCCCCAAGGTTCCCATCCCATCCCAACCCATCCCATCCCATGGACCCCATCCCATGCGAGAGATCCCATCACTGGGATCACATCCCATCCCAAGGATCCCATCCCAGGGATACCATCCCCGGTATCCCATCCCATCCCAGTGTTCCCAACCCATCCCATCCCATCCCATCCCATCCATTCCCATCCCAGGTATCCCGTCCCATCCCATTCCAGTAATCCCATCCCAGGGATCCCATTCCCTCCCAGGGATCCCATCCCATCCCAGGGATCCCATCCCAGGGATCCCATCACATCCCAGGGATGACATCCCATCCCATCCCAGTGATCCCATCCCATTCCAGGGATCCCATTCAAGGGATCCCATCCCATCCCATCCCATCCGAGGGATCCCCTCCCATCCGAGGGATCCCATCCCATCCCAACTCATCCCATCCCATCCCAGGGATCCCATCCCATCCTATCCCAGGTATCCCATCCCATCCCATTCCATCCCATCCCAGGGATCCCATCCCATCCCATGCCATCCCATCCCATGCCATCCAATCCCATCACATCCCATTCCATCCCATACCAACCCATCCCAGGAATCCCATCCCATCCCATTCCAGGAATCCCATCCCATTCCAGGAATACCATCCCATTCCAGGGATCCCGTCCAATCCCAGGGATCCCATCCCATCCCAGGGATTCCATCCCATCCCAGGGATCCCATCCCATACGAGGGATAACATTCCAGGGATCCCATCGCTGGGATCCCATCCCATCTCATCCCAGGGATCCCATAACATCCCATCCCAGGGTTCCCAACCCATCCCAACACATCCCATCCCATGGATCCCATCCCATCCCAGGGATCCCATCCCATCCCAACTCATCCCATCCCATCCCATCCCATCCCATCCCATCCCATCCCATCCCATCCCATCCCATCCCATCCCATCCCAGGGATCCCATCCCATCCCATCCCATTCCATCCCATCCCAGGGATCCCATCCCATCCCATCCCATTCCATTCCATCCCATCCCAGGGATCCCATCCCATCCCATCGTATCCCATCCCATGCCATCCCATCCCATCCCATCGCATGCCATCCCATGCCATCCCATCCCATCCCATCCCATCCCATCCCATCCCATCCCATCCCATAACAACCCATCCCAGGAATCCGATCCCATCCCATTCCATGAATCCCATCCCATTCCAGGGATCCCATCCCATCCCTGGGATCCCATCCCAGGGATCCCATCACATCCCAGGGGTCCCATCCCATCTCATCCCAGGGATCCCATCCCAACTCATCCCATCCCATCCCATCCCATCCCATCCCATCCCATCCCATCCCATCCCTTCCTTGGGATCCCATCCCATCCCATCCCAGGGATCCCATCCCATCCCATTCCACCCCATCCCAGGGATCCCATCCCATCCCATCAAATCCCAGGGATCCCATCCCATCCCATCCCGTCCCATCCCAGGGATCCCATCCCATCGCATCCCCGCCCATCGCATCCCCGCCCATCCCATCCCATCCCATGCCATCCCATCCCATCCCATCCCATCCCAACCCATCCAATCCCATCACATCCCATCCCATCCCATCCCATACCAACCCATCCCAGGAATCCCATCCCATCCCATTGCAGGAATCCTATTCCATTCCAGGAATCCCATCCCATTCCAGGGATCCCATCCCATCCCAGCGATCCCATGCCATCCCATCCCATGCCATCCCATTCCATGACATCCCATCCCATGCCATCCCATCCCAGGGATCCCATCCCAGGAATCCCATCCCAGGGATCCCATCCCAACCCAGTGTTCCCATCCCATCCCATCCCATCCATTCCCATCCCAGGAATCCCATCCCATCCCATTCCAGTACTACCCTCCCAGGGATCCCATCCCATCCCAGGGATCCCATCCCAGGGATCCCATCCCATCCCAGGGATCCCATCCCATCCCATCCCATCCCAGGGATCCCATCCCATTCCAGGGATCCCATTCCAGGGATCCCATCCCATCCCATCGCATCCCATCCCATCCGAGGGATTCCCTCCCATTCGAGGGATCCCATCCCCTCACATCCCATCCCATCCCATCCCATCCCATCCCATCCCAGGGATCCCATCCCATCCCAGGGATCCCATCCCATCCGATCCCAGGCATCCCATCCCATCCCAGGGATCCCATCCCATCCCATCCCATCCCATTCCATCCCATCCCAGGGATCCCATCCCATCCCATCCCATTCCATCCCATCCCAGGGATCCCATCCCATCCCATCCCATTCCATTCCATCCCATCCCAGGGATCCCATCCCATCCCATCGTATCCCATCCCATGCCATCCCATCCCATCCCATCGCATGCCATCCCATGCCATCCCATCCCATCCCATCCCATCCCATCCCATCCCATCCCATCCCATAACAACCCATCCCAGGAATCCGATCCCATCCCATTCCATGAATCCCATCCCATTCCAGGGATCCCATCCCATCCCTGGGATCCCATCCCAGGGATCCCATCACATCCCAGGGGTCCCATCCCATCTCATCCCAGGGATCCCATCCCAACTCATCCCATCCCATCCCATCCCATCCCATCCCATCCCATCCCATCCCATCCCTTCCTTGGGATCCCATCCCATCCCATCCCAGGGATCCCATCCCATCCCATTCCACCCCATCCCAGGGATCCCATCCCATCCCATCAAATCCCAGGGATCCCATCCCATCCCATCCCGTCCCATCCCAGGGATCCCATCCCATCGCATCCCCGCCCATCGCATCCCCGCCCATCCCATCCCATCCCATGCCATCCCATCCCATCCCATCCCATCCCAACCCATCCAATCCCATCACATCCCATCCCATCCCATCCCATACCAACCCATCCCAGGAATCCCATCCCATCCCATTGCAGGAATCCTATTCCATTCCAGGAATCCCATCCCATTCCAGGGATCCCATCCCATCCCAGCGATCCCATGCCATCCCATCCCATGCCATCCCATTCCATGACATCCCATCCCATGCCATCCCATCCCAGGGATCCCATCCCAGGAATCCCATCCCAGGGATCCCATCCCAACCCAGTGTTCCCATCCCATCCCATCCCATCCATTCCCATCCCAGGAATCCCATCCCATCCCATTCCAGTACTACCCTCCCAGGGATCCCATCCCATCCCAGGGATCCCATCCCAGGGATCCCATCCCATCCCAGGGATCCCATCCCATCCCATCCCATCCCAGGGATCCCATCCCATTCCAGGGATCCCATTCCAGGGATCCCATCCCATCCCATCGCATCCCATCCCATCCGAGGGATTCCCTCCCATTCGAGGGATCCCATCCCCTCACATCCCATCCCATCCCATCCCATCCCATCCCATCCCAGGGATCCCATCCCATCCCAGGGATCCCATCCCATCCGATCCCAGGCATCCCATCCCATCCCAGGGATCCCATCCCATCCCATCCCATCCCATTCCATCCCATCCCAGGGATCCCATCCCATCGCATCCCATCCCATCGCATGCCATCCCATGCCATCCCATCCCATCCCATCCCATCCCATCCCAACCCATCCCAGGAATCCCATCCCATCCGATTCCAGGAATCCCATCCCATTCCAGGAATCCCATCCCATCCCTGGGATCCCATCCCAGCCCATCCCATCCAATACCATCCCACCCCATTCCATCCCATCCTATCCCATCCCATCCCAGGTATCCAGTCGCAACCCATCTATCCCAGCCCATCCCATCCAATCCCATCCCACCCCATTCCATCCCATCCCATCCCACCCCATTCCATCCCATCCCATCCCATCCCATCCCATCCCATCCCATCCCAAGGATCGCATTCCATCCCAACCAATCCCATCCCAGCCCATTCCATCCCATCCCATCCCATCCCATCCCATCCCATCCCATCCCATCCCATCCCATCCCATCCTGGAGATCCCATCCCCGGGATCCCATCCCCGGGATCCCATCCCAGGGATTCCATCCCAGGGATCCCATCCCATACGAGGGATCACATTCCAGGGATCCCATCGCAGGGATCCCATCCCATCTCATCCCAGGGATCCCATAACATCCCATCCCAGGGTTCCCAACCCATCCCATCCCATCCCATCCCATTCCATCCCATCCCATCCCATCCCATCCCATCCCAAGGATCACATTCCATCCCAACCAATCCCATCCCAGCCCATCCGATCCCATCCCATCCCATCAGATCCCAGCCCATCCCATCCCATCCCATCCCACGGATCCCATCCCAGGGATACCATCCCATCCCATCCCATCGCAGGGATCCCATCCCATCCAAGGGATCCCATCCCATCGCAGGGATCCCATCCCATCAAAGGGATCCCATCCCAGTAATCCCATCGCATCCAAGGGATCCCATGCCATCCCATCCCATCGCAGGGATCCCATCCCATCCTAGGGATCCCATCCCATAGCAGGGATCCCATCCCATCCCATTCCAGGGATCCCATCCCAGGGATCCCATCCCATCCCAACCCATCCCATCCTAGTGATCCCATCCCATTCCAGGGATCCCATTCCAGGGATCCCATTCCAGGGATCCCATCCCATCCCATCCCATCCGAGGGGTCACATCCCATCCCATCCCATCCCATCCCATCCCATACCATCCCATCCCATCCCATCCCAGGGATCCCCTCCCATCCCAGGGATCCCATCCCATCCAAGGGACCCCATCCCATCCCATCCCATCCAAGGGACCCCATCCCATCCCATCCCATCCCATCCCATCCCATCCCATCCCTTTCCATCCCATCCCATCCCATCCCACGGATCCCATCCCAGGCATGCCATCCCATCCCATCCCATCGCAGGGATCCCATCCCATCCCATCCCAGGGATCCCTTCCAATGGAACCCATCCAATCCCAGGGATACCATCCCATCCCATCCCATACCATGCCAGGGATCCCATCCCATCCCAGTGTTCCCATCCCATCCCATCCCATCCCATCCCATCCCATCCATTCCCATCCCAGGAATCCCGTCCCATCCCATTCCAGTAATCCCATCCCAGGGATCCCATCCCCTCCCAGGGATCCCATCCCATTCCAGGGATCCCATTCAAGGGATCCCATCCCATCCCATCCCATCCCATCACATCCCATCCCATCGATCCCATCCCAGGGAATCCATCCAATCCCAGGGATCCCATCGCATCCCATCCCATCCCATCCCATCCCAGGGATCCCATCGCAACCCATCCCATCCCATCCCATACGATCCCATCCCATCCCATCCCATCCCATCCCATCAAAGGGATCCCATCCCATCAAAGGGATCCCATCCCATCAAAGGGATCCCATCCCAGGGATCCCATCCCATCCCAGGGATCCCATCCCATCCCATCCCAGGGTTGCCATCCCATCCCAGCGATCCCATCCCATCCCATTCCAGGGATCACATCTCATTCCAGGCATCCCATCCCAGGGATCCCATCCCATCCCAGGGATCCCATCCCATCCCATCCCATCCCATCCCATCCATTCCCATCCCAGGAATCCAATCCCATCCCATTCCAGGGATCCCATCCCATCCCATCCCATCCCATCCCATCCCATCCCTGGGATCCCATCCCATCCCATCCCAGGGATCCCATCCCATCCCATTCCACCCCATCCCAGGGATCCCATCCCATCCCAGGGATCCCATCCCATTCCATCCCATCCCATTCCATCCCATCCCATCCCATTCCATCCCATCCCATCCCATCCCATCCCATCCCATCCAATCCCATCACATCCCATCCCATCCCATACCAACCCATCCCAGGAATCCCATCCCATCCCATTGCAGGAATCCTATCCCATTCCAGGAATCCCATCCCATTCCAGGCATCCCATCCCATCCCAGCCATCCCATGCCATCCCATTCCATGCCATCCCATCCCATGCCATCCCATCCCAGGGATCCCATCCCAGGAATCTCATCCCAGGGATCCCATCCCAACCCAGGGATCCAATACCAGGGATCCTATCCCATACCAGGGATCCCATCCCAGTGTTCCCATCCCATCCCATCCCATCCATTCCCATCCCAGGAATCCCATCCCATCCCATTCCAGTACTACCCTCCCAGGGATCCCATCCCATCCCAGGGATCCCATCCCAGGGATCCCATCCCATCCCAGGGATCACATCCCATCCCATCCCATCCCAGTGATCCCATCCCATTCCAGGGATCCCATTCCAGGGATCCCATCCCATCCCATCCCATCGCATCCCATCCCATCCGAGGGATTCCCTCCCATCCGAGGGATCCCATCCCATCCCATCCCCTCACATCCCATCCCATCCCATCCCATCCCATCCCATCCCATCCCATCCCATCCCAGGGATCCCATCCCATCCGATCCCAGGGATCCCATCCCATCCCAGGGATCCCATCCCAACCCATCCCATCCCATTCCATCCCATCCCATCCCAGGGATCCCATTCCATCCCATCGCATCCCATCCCATCGCATGCCATCCCATGCCATCCCATCCCATCCCATCCCATCCCATCCCATCCCATTCCAGGAATCCCATCCCATTCCAGGAATCCCATCCCATTCCAGGGATCCCATCCCATTCCAGGGATCCCATCCCATCCCTGGGATCCCATCCCTGGGATCCCATCCCAGGGATCCCATCACATCCCAGGGATCCCATCCCATCTCATCCCAGGGATCCCATCCCATTCCATCCCATCCCATTCCATCCCATCCCAGCCCATCCCAGCCCATCCCACCCCATTCCATCCCATCCCATCCCATCCCATCCCATCCCATCCCATCCCATCCCATCCCATCCCATCCTCTCCCATCCCACGTATCCTATCCCATCCCAGGTAACCCATCCAAGGGATCCCATCCCAGGGATCCCATCCCATCCCAGGGATCCCAACCCATCCCAGGGATCCCATTTCATCTGTTCCCATCCCAGGGATCCCATTCAATCCCATTCCAGGGATCCCATCCCATCCCAACCCATCCCATCCCAGGGATTCCATCCCATCCCAGGGATCCCATCCCATACGAGGGATCACATTCCAGGGATCCCATCGCAGGGATCCCATCCCATCTCATCCCAGGGATCCCATAACATCCCATCCCAGGGTTCCCAACCCATCCCATCCCATCCCATCCCAACCCATCCCATCCCATCCCATCCCATCCCAGGGATCCCATCGCCACCCAGGGATCCAATCCCAGCGATCCTATCCCATCCCAGTGATCATCTCCCATCCCATCCCATCCCATCCCATCGCATTCCAGGAATCCCATCCCATTCCAGGAATCCCATCCCATTCCAGGAATCCCATCACATCCCATGGATCCCATCCCATCTCATCCCAGGGATCCCATCCCATGCCATCCCATCCCATCCCATCCCAGGATCCCATCGCAACCCATCCCATCCGATCCCATCCCATCCCATCCGATCCCATCCCATCCCATCCGATCCCATCCCATCCCATCCCATCCCATTCCATCCCATCCCATTCCATCCCATCCCATCCCATCCCATCCCATCCCATCCCATCCCATCCCATCCCATCCCAGGGATTCCATCCCATAGCAGGGCTCCCATCACATCCCAGGGATCGCATTCCAGGGATCCCATCCCAGGGATCCCATTCCAGGGATCCCATCCCAGGGATCCCATCCCATCCCAACCAATCCCATCCTAGTGATCCCAACCCATTCCAGGGATCCCATTCCAGGGATCCCATTCCAGGGATCCCATCCCATCCCATCCCATCCCATCCGAGGGATCACATCCCATCCCATCCCATCCCATCCCATCCCATCCCATCCCATCCCATCCCATCCCATCCCAGGGATCCCCTCCCATCCCAGGGATCCCATCCCATCCAACCCCATGCCATCCCATCCCATCCCATCCCATCCCATCCCATCCCATCCCATCCCAGGGATACCATCCCAGGGATCCCATGCCATCCCAGGGATCCCATCCCAGGGATTCCGTCCCATCGCAGGGATACCATCCCATACGAGGGATCACATTCCAGGTATCCCATCCCAGGGATCCCATCCCATCCCATCCCATCCCAGGGAACCAATCCCATCCCATCCCGCCCCAGGGTTCCCATCCCATCCCAACCCATCCCATCCCATGGATCCCATCCCATGCGAGAGATCCCATCACAGGGATCCCATCCCATCCCAAGGATCCCATCCCAGGGATACCATCCCAGGTATCCCATCCCATCCCAGTGTTCCCAACCCATCCCATCCCATCCCATCCCATCCCATTCCACCCCATCCCAGGGATCCCGTCCCATTCCATTCCAGTAATCCCATCCCAGGGATCCCATTCCCTCCCAGGGATCCCATCCCATCCCAGGGATCCCATCCCAGGGATCCCATCACATCCCAGGGATGACATCCCATCCCATCCCAGTGATCCCATCCCATTCCAGGAATCCCATTCAAGGGATCCCATCCCATCCCATCCCATCCGAGGGATCCCCTCCCATCCGAGGGATCCCATCCCATCCCAACTCATCCCATCCCATCCCAGGGATCCCATCCCATCCTATCCCAGGGATCCCATCCCATCCCATCCCATTCCATCCCATCCCAGGGATCCCATCCCATCCCATCCCATGCCATCCCATCCCATCCCATCCAATCCCATCACATCCCATTCCATCCCATACCAACCCATCCCAGGAATCCCATCCCATCCCATTCCAGGAATCCCATCCCATTCCAGGAATCCCATCCCATTCCAGGGATCCCGTCCCATCCCAGGGATCCCGTCCCATCCCAGGGATCCCATCCCAGGGATCCCATCCCATCCCAGGGATCCCATCCCATACGAGGGATAACATTCCAGGGATCCCATCGCTGGGATCCCATCCCATCTCATCCCAGGGATCCCATAACATCCCATCCCAGGGTTCCCAACCCATCCCAACACATCCCATCCCATGGATCCCATCCCATCCCAGGGATCCCATCCCATCCCATCCCATCCCATCAGAGGGATCCCCTCCCATCCGAGGGATCCCATCCCATCCCAACTCATCCCATCCCATCCCATCCCATCCCATCCCAGCGATCCCATCCCATCCCATCCCATCCCATTCCACCCCATCCCAGGGATCCCATCTCATCCCATTCCATCCCATGCCATCCCATCCCATCCCATCCCATCCCATCCAATCCCATCACATCCCATTCCATCCCATACCAACCCATCCCAGGAATCCCATCCCATACCAACCCATCCCAGGAATCCCATCCCATCCCAGGAATCCCATCCCATTCCAGGGATCCCGTCCTATCCCAGGGATCCATACCAGGGATCCCATCACATCCCAGGGATCCCATCCCATCCCATCGCAGGGATCCCATCCCATCCCATCCCAGGGATCCCTTCCAATGGAACCCATCCAATCCCAGGGATACCATCCCATCCCATCCCATACCATGCCAGGGATCCCATCCCATCCCAGTGTTCCCATCCCATCCCATCCCATCCCATCCCATCCCATCCCATCCCATCCATTCCCATCCCAGGAATCCCGTCCCATCCCATTCCAGTAATCCCATCCCAGGGATCCCATCCCCTCCCAGGGATCCCATCCCATCCCAGGGATCCCATCCCAGGGATCCCATCACATCCCAGGGATCACATCCCATCTCATCCCAGTGATCCAATCCCATTCCAGGGATCCCATTCAAGGGATCCCATCCCATCCCATCCCATCACATCCCATCCCATCGATCCCATCCCAGGGAATCCATCCAATCCCAGGGATCCCATCGCATCCCATCCCATCCCATCCCAGGGATCCCATCCCATCCGATCCCATCCCATTCCATCTCATCCCAGGGATCGCATCCCATCCCATCCCAGGGATCCCATCCCATCCCATCCCATCCCATCCCATCCCATCCCATCCCATCCCATCCCAGGGATCCCATCCCAGGGATACCATCCCATCCCATCCCATCCCAGGGATCCCATCCCAGGGATCCCATCCCATCGCAGGGATCCAATCCCAGGGATCCCATCCAATCTCAGGGATACCATCCCATCCCAACCATCCCATGGATCCCATCCCAACCCAGGGATCCCATCCCATCCCATCCCAAGGATCCCATCCCATCCCAACCCATCCCATCCCATCTCATCCCATCCCATACCATCCCATCATATCCCATCCCATCCCATGGATCCCATCCCATCCCAGAGATCCCATCCCATGCGATCCCATGCCATCCCATGCGATCCCATCCCATCCCATGCCATCCCATCCCAGGGATCCCATCCCATCCCAACCCATCCCATCGCAGGGATCCGATCCCACCCCAGGGATCCAATACCAGCGATCCTATCCCATACCAGGGATCCCATCCCATCCCAGGGATGCGATCCCATCCCAGGGATCCCATCCCATCCCAGGGATCCCATCCTATCCCAGGGATCCCATCACAGGGATCTCATCCCATCCCAGGGATCCCATCCCATCCCATCCCATCCCATCCATTCCCATCCCAGGAATATCATCCCATCCCATTCAAGGGATCCCATCCCATCCCAGGGATCCCATCCCATCCTAGGGATCCCATCCCAGGGATCACAACCCATCCCAGGGATGCCACCCCAGGGATCCGATCCCATCGCAGGGATCCCATCCTATCCCAGGGATCCCATCCCATCCCATCCCATCCCAGGGAATCCATCCCATCCCAGGGATCCCTATCCCATCCCATTCCATCCCATCCCATCCCATCCCATCCCATCCCATCCCATCCCATCGCAGGGATCCCAATCCCAAGGATCCCATCACAGGGATCACATCCCATCCCAGGGATCCCATCCCAGGGATCCCATCGCAGGGATGCCATCCCATCCCATCCCATCCCATCCCATCCCATCCCATGGATCCCATCCCAACCCAGGGATCCCATCCCATCCCATCCCATGGATCCCATCCCATCCTATCCCAACGCATCCCATCCCACCCCTTCCCATCCCATCCCATCCCATCCCATCCCAGGCATCCCTTCCCATCCCAGGGATCCCATCCCATCCCATCCCATCCCAGGGATCCCATCCCAGGGATACCATCCCATCCCATCCCATGGCAGGGATCCCATACCATCGCAGGGATCCCCGCCCATCCCATCCCATCCCATCCCATCCCAGGGAATCCATCCCATCCCAGGGATCCCTATCCCATCCCATTCCATCCCATCCCATCCCATCCCATCCCATCCCAGGGATCCCATCCCATCCCATGGATCCCATCCCATCCTATCCCAACGCATCCCATCCTACCCCTTCCCATCCCATCCCATCCCATCCCATCCCATCCCAGGGATGCCTTCCCATCCCAGGGATCCCATCCCATCCCAGGGATCCCATCCCAGGGATACCATCCCAGGGATACCATCCCATCCCATCCCATGGCAGGGATCCCATCCCATCGCAGGGATCCCCGCCCATCCCAGGGATCCCATCTGTCCTAGGGTGATGTTATGGTGTTTCTATCTCCAATCGTGTGTCCTGATTATGTTTGGTATTATGTCCTGTGCTTCCAGGACTGAGTCTGAGAGTGAAGCTTTGTTTTGTCTTGTTATCAGCCGGCTCACCTCCCCCATGGTCTATGTTTAGGAGAGGTTTTAGCTCGGCTTGCTTGCTTGCTTGCTTGCTTGCCTGCTTGCTTGCCTGCTTGCTCGCTTCTGCCTTTTTCTTTCCTTTGCTTTGCCCTTGCTTTCTGCTTATTAGTTAGTTCAGCTAGGCAGTCCAACTTTTTCCCTGGACTGTTTTCTCTTCCACCCCGTCCCCTCCCTCTCCTGGATACCATCTGAACGGACGGGGACCTGGGAACCCCAAGAAACACCGGGAGGCTACACTTTGTCACCTGCAGCAGTCATCCCCAGCGCCAGAGACTGATAACTGAGCGACCACTCGCCAGAGAGACTGAGTTTGTCATCCCTTCAGAACGGTGAAAGAGTTTTTTTGTCAGCTGGTGTTGTCTTTTTTCCCTGTGCTGGGGAGTGTCTTGCTTGTTAAATAAACAGGTTTTTTCTCCCACTCTTCTCCGAGGAAATTCTTCCCGAACCCGGTGGGGTGGGGGGGGAGGAGTCGTGGGGTTTGCTGTCTGGGGGCTCCTTCTGGAGGTTTTCCCCCAAATTTGCCCAAAACCAGGACACCATCCCATCCCATCCCATCCCAGGGATCACATCTCATTCCAGGGATCCCATCCCAGGGATCGCATCCCATCCCAGGAATCCCATCCCAGGGATCCGATCCCATCCCTGGGATCCCATCCCATCCCATCCCAGGGATCCCATCCCAGGGATCCCTTCCCAGGGATCCCATCCCATCCCATCCCATCCCATCCCATCCCACTGATCCCATCCCATCCCATTCAAGGGATCCCATCCCATACCAGGGATCCCATCCCATCCCAGGGCTCACATCCCAGGGATCACAACCCATCCCAGGGATGCCACCCCAGGGATCCGATCCCATCGCAGGGATCCCATCCTATCCCAGGGGTCCCATCCCATCCCATCCCATCCCATCGCAGGGATCCCAATCCCAAGGATCCCATCCCAGGGATGACATCCCATCCCAGGGATGCCATCCCATCCCAGGGATCCCATTCCATCCCAGGAATCCCATCCCAGGGATGCCATCCCATCCCAGGGATCCCATCCCATCCCAGGGAATCCGTCCCATCCCAGGGATCCCATCCATCCCATCCCATCCCATCCCATCACATACCAGTGATCCCATCCCAGGGATCCCATCCCATCTCAGGGATCCCATCCCATCCCATCCCAGGCATCCCATCCCATCCCAGGGATCCCATCCCAGGGATACCATCCCATCCCATCGCAGGGATCCCATCCCATTGCAGGGATCCCATCCCATGGCAGGGATCCCATCCAATCGCAGGGATCCAATCCCAGGGATCCCATCCAATCTCAGGGATCCCATCCCATCCCATCCCATCCCATCCCATCCCATCCCATCCCATCCCATCCCATCCCATGGATCCCATCCCAACCCAGGGATCCCATCCCATCCCATCCCATCCCATCCCATCCCATCCCATCCCATCCCATCCCATCCCAAGGATCCCATCCCATCCCAACCCATCCCATCCCTTCCCATCCCATGCCATCCCATCCCATCCCATCCCATCCCATCCCATCCCATCCCATCCCATCCCATCCCATCCCATCCCATCCCATCGGATCCCATCCCATCCCAGGGATCCCCACCCATCCCAGGGATCCCATCCCATCGCAGGGATCCCATCCCAGGGATCCCATCTCATTCCAGGGATCCCATCCCAGGGATCGCATCCCATCCCAGGAATCCCATCCCAGGGATCCCATCCTATCCCAGGGATCCCATCCCATCCCACCCCACGGATACCATCCCATCCCATCCCATCCCATCCCATCCCATCAATCCCAGGGATCCCATCCAAGTATCCCATCCCAACCCAGGGATCCCATCCCAGGGATCCCACCCCAGACGAGGGATCACATTCCAGGGATCCCAACGCAGGGATCCCATCCCATCCAATCCCAGGCATCCAATCCCATCCCATCTCATTGCAGGGATCCCATCCCATCCCATCCCATCCCATCCCATCCCATCCCATCCCATCCCATCCCATGGCATCCCAGGGTTCCCATCCCATCCCAACCCATCCCATCCCATGGATCCCATCCCATCCCAGAGATCCCATCCCAGGGATCCCATCCCATCCCATGCCATCCCATCCCAGGGTTCCCATCCCACCCCAGGGATCCGATCCCACCCCAGGGATCCAATACCAGCGATCATATCCCATACCAGGGATCCCATCCCATCCCAGGGATGCCATCCCATCCCAGGGATCCCATCCCATCCCAGGGATCCCATCCTATCCCAGGGATCCCATCCCAGGGATCCCATCCCATCCCATCCCATCTGAGGGATCCAATCCGAAGGATCCCATCCAAGAGATCTCATCCCATCCCAGGGATCCCATCCCATCCCATCCCATCCCATCCATTCCCATCCCAGGAATCCCATCCCATCCCATTCATGGGATCCCATCCCATCCCAGGGATCCCATCCCATCCCAGGGATCCCATCCCAGGGATCACAACCCATCCCAGGGATGCCACCCAAGGGATCCGATCCAATCGCAGGGATCCCATCCTATCCCAGGGATCCCACCCCATCCCATCCCATCCCATCGCAGGGAACCCAATCCCAAGGATCCCATCACAGGGATCACATCCCATCCCAGGGATCCCATCCCAGGGATCCCATCGCAGGGATGCCATCCCATCCCATCCGATCCCATCCCAGGAATCCCATCCCATTCAAGGGATCACATCCCATCCCAGGGATCCCATCCCATCCCAGGGATCCCATCCCAGGGATCCCATCCCATCCCAGGGATCCCATCCCATTCCATTCCATCCCATCCCATCCCATCCCATCACATCCCATCCCAGGGATCCCCTCCCATCCCAGGGATCCCATCCCATCCCATCCCATCCCATCCCATCCCATCCCATCAATCCCAGGGATGCCATCCCAGTATCCTATCCCATCCCAGGGATCCCATCCCAGGAATTCCATCCCATCCCAGGGATCCCACCCCATACGAGGGATCACATTCCAGGTATCCAAACCCACGGATCCCATCCCATCCTATCCCAGGCATCCAATACCATCCCATCTCATCGCAGGGATCCCATCCCATCCCATCCCATCCCATGGCATCCCAGGGTTCCCATCCCATCCCAACCCATCCCATCCCATGGATCCCATCCCATCCCAGAGATCCCATCCCAGGGATCCCATGCCATCCCATGCGATCCCATGCGATCCCATCCCATCCCATCCCATCCCAGGGATCCCATCCCATCCCATCCCATCTGAGGGATCCAATGCGAAGGATCCCATCTGAGGGATCCAATCCGAAGGATCCCATCCCAGGGATCTCATCCCATCCCAGGGATCCCATCCCATCCCATCCCACCCCATCCCAGGGATCCCAATCCCAAGGATCACATCACAGGGATCACATCCCATCCCAGGGATCCCATCCCATCGCAGGGAATCCATCCCATCCCAGGGATCCCATCCCATTCCATTCCATCCCATCCCATCCCATTCCATCCCATCCCATCACATACCAGTGATCCCATCCCAGGGATCCCATCCCATCTCAGGGATCCCATCCCATCCCATCCCATGGATCCCATCCCATCCCAACGCATCCCATCCCATCCCATAGGATCCCATCCCATCCCAGGGATCCCCTCCCATCCCAGGGATCCCATCCCATCCCATCCCATCCCATCCCATCAATCCCAGGGATCCCATCCCAGTATCCCATCCCGTCCCAGGGATCCCATCCCAGGAATTCCATCCCATCCCAGGGATCCCACCCCATACGAGGGATCACATTCCAGGGATCCCAACCCAGGGATCCCATCCCATCCAATCCCAGGCATCCAATCCCATCCCATCTCATCGCAGGGATCCCATCCCATCCCATCCCATGGCATCCCAGGGTTCCCATCCCATCCCATCCCATCCCATCCCATCCCATTCCAGGGATCACATCTCATCCGAAGCCATCCCATCCCAGGGATGCGATCCCACCCCAGGGATCCAATACCAGCGATCCTATGCCATACCAGGGATCCCATCCCATCCCAGGGATCCCATTCTCTCCCAGGGATCCCATCCCAGGGTTCCCATCCCATCCCATGCCATCTGTGGGATCCAATCCGAAGGATCCCATCTGAGGGATCCAATCCGAAGGATCCCATCCCAGGGATCTCATCCCATCCCAGGGATCCCATCCCATCCCATCCCATCCCATCCCATCCCATCCATTCCCATCCCAGGAATCCCATCCCAGGGTTCCGATCCCAACCCTGGGATCCCATCCTATCCCAGGGATCCCATCCCATCCCATCACATCCCACTGATCCCATCCCATCCTATCCCAGGGATCCCATACCATCCCATCCCTTCCCACGGATCCCATCCCATTCCAGGGATCCCATCCCAGGGATCCCATCCCATCCCAGGGATCCCATCCCATCTTATCCCATCCCATCCCATCCCAGGGATCCCATCCCAGGGATACCATCCCATCCCATCCCATCGCAGGGATCCCATCCCATCGCAGGGATCCCATCCCATCGCAGGGATCCCATCCCAGGGTTCCCATCCCATCGCAGGGATCCAATCCCAGGGATCCCATCCAATCTCAGGGATCCCATCCCATCCCATCCCATCCCATCCCATCCCATCCCATCCCATCCCATCCCATGGATCCCATCCCAACCCAGGGATCCCATCCCATCCCAGGGATCCCATCCCATTCCATCCCATCCCATCCCATCCCATCCCATCCCATCCCATCCCATCCCATCCATCCCATCCCATCCCATCCCATCCCATCCCACCCCATCCCATCGGATCCCATCCCATCCCATCCCATCCCATCCCATCCCATCCATCCCATCGGATCCCATCCCATCCCACCCCATCCCATCGGATCCCATCCCATCCCAGGGATCCCATCCCAGGGATCCCATCCCATTCAAGGGATCCCATCCCATCCCAGGGATCCCACCCCAGACGAGGGATCACATTCCAGGGATCCCAACGCAGGGATCCCATCCCATCCAATCCCAGGCATCCAATCCCATCCCATCTCATCGCAAAGATCCCATCCCATCCCATCCCATCCCAACCCATCCCATCCCATCCCATCCCATCCCATCCCATCCCATCCCATCCCATGGATCCCATCCCATTCCAGGGATCCCATCCCAGGGATCGCATGCCATCCCAGGAATCCCATCCCAGGGTTCCGATCCCAAGCCTGGGATCCCATCCTATCCCAGGGATCCCATCCCATCCCATCCCAGGGATCCCATCCCAGGCATCCCATCCCAGGGATCCCATCCCATCCCATCACATCCCACTGATCCCATCCCATCCCAGGGATCCCATCCCATCCCAGGGACCAAAACCCATCCCATACCATCCCATCCCTTCCCACGGATCCCATCCCATCCCATCCCATCCCATTCCAGGGATCACATCTCATTCCAGGGATCCCATCCCAGGGATCCCATCCCATCCCAGGGATCCCATCCCAGGGATACCATCCCATCCCATCCCATCGCAGGGATCCCATCCCATCGCAGGGATCCCATCCCATCGCAGGGATCCCATCCCAGGGATCCCATCCCATCGCAGGGATCCAATCCCAGGGATCCCATCCAATCTCAGGGATCCCATCCCATCCCATCCCATCCCATCCCATGGATCCCATCCCAACCCAGGGATCCCATCCCATCCCATCCCAGGGATCCCATCCCATTCCATCCCATCCCATCCCATCCCATCCCATCCCATCCCATCCATCCCATCCCATCCCATCCCATCCATCCCATCCCATCCCATCCCATCCCATCCCACCCCATCCCATCGGATCCCATCCCATCCCAGGGATCCCATTCCAGGGATCCCATCCCATTCGAGGGATCCCATCCCATACCAGGGATCCCATCCTATCCCAGGGATCCCATCCCATCCCATCCCATCCCATCCCATACCAGTGATCCCATCGCAGGGATCCCATCCTATCCCAGGGATCCCATCCCATCCCATCCCATCCCATCCCATCCCATCCCATCCCATCGCAGGGATCCCAATGCCAAGGATCCCATCCCAGGGATCACATCCCATCCCAGGGATCCCATCCCATCCCATGGATCCCATCGCAGGGATGCCATCCCATCCGATCCCATCCCAGGAATCCCATCCCATCCCATTCAAGGGATCCCATCCCATCGCCGGGATCCAATCCCAGGGATCCCATCCTATATCAGGGATCCCATCCCATCCCATCCCATGGATCCCATCCCAACCCAGGGATCCCATCCCAGGAATCCCATCCCATTCAAGGGATCCCATCCCATACCAGGGATCCCATCCCAAACCAGGGATCCCATCCCAGGAATCCCATCCCATTCAAGGGATCACATCCCATCCCAGGGATCCCATCCCATCCCAGGGATCCCATCCCAGGGATCCCATCCCATCCCAGGGATCCCATCCCATCGCAGGGAATCCATCCCATCCCAGGGATCCCATCCCATTCCATTCCATCCCATCCCATCCCATCACATACCAGTGATCCCATCCCAGGGATCCCATCCCATCTCAGGGATCCCATCCTATCCCATCCCATGGATCCCATCCCATACCATCCCAGGGATCCCATCCCAGGCATCCCATCCCAGGGATCCCATCCCATCCCATCCCATCCCATCCCATCCCATCCCACTGACCCCATCCCATCCCACCCCATCCCATCCCATCCCATCCCTTCCCATCCCATCCCATCACATACCAGTGATCCCATCCCAGGGATCCCATCCCATCTCAGGGATCCCATCCCATCCCATCCCATGGATCCCATCCCATCCCAACGCATCCCATCCCATCCCACCCCTTCCCATCGCATCCTATCCCATCCCATCCCATTCCATCCCATCCCATCCCATCCCACCCCATCCCATCCCATCCCATCCCATCCCATCCCATCCCAGTGATCCCATCCCAGGGATCCCATCCCATCTCAGGGATCCCACCCCATCCCATCCCATCCCATGGATCCCATCCCATCCCAGGGATCCCCTCCCATCCCAGGGATCCCATCCCATCCCATCCCATCCCATCCCATCCCATCCCATCCCATCAATCCCAGGGATCCCATCCCAGTATCCCATCCCATCCCAGGGATCCCATCCCAGGAATTCCATCCCATCCAATCCCAGGCATCCCATCCCATCCCATGGCATCCCAGGGTTCCCATACCATCCCAACCCATCCCATCCCAGGGATCCCATCCCACCACAGGGATCCCATCCCATCCCAACCCATCCCAAGGATCCCATTCCATCCCATCCCATCCCATCCCATCCATCCCATCCCATCCCATCCCATCCATCCCATCCCATCCCATCCCATCGGATCCCATCCCATCCCAGGGATCCCATCCCAGGGATCCCAACCCATCCCATTCAAGGGATCCCATCCCATACCAGGGATCCCATGCCAACCCAGGGATCCCATCCCAGGGATCCCATCCCATCCCAGGGATCCCATCCCATCGCAGGGAATCCATCCCATCCCAGGGATCCCATCCCATTCCATTCCATCCCATCCCATCCCATCACATACCAGTGATCCCATCCCAGGGATCCCATCCCATCTCAGGGATCCCATCCTATCCCATCCCATGGATCCCATCCCATCCCAACGCATCCCATCCCACCCCTTCCCATGCCATCCCATCCCATCCCATCCCATAGGATCCCATCCCATCCCAGGGATCCCCTCCCATCCCATCCCATCCCATCCCATCCCATCCCATCCCATCCCATCCCATCCCATCCCATCCCATCAATCCCAGGGATCCCATCCCAGTATCCCATCCCATCCCAGGGATCCCATCCCAGGAATTCCATCCCATTCCAGGGATCCCACCCCATACGAGGGATCACATTCCAGTGATCCCAACCCAGGGATCCCATCCCATCCAATCCCAGGCATCCAATCCCATCCCATCTCATCTCAGGGATCCCATCCCATCCCATCCCATCCCATCCCATACCATCCCAACCCATCCCATCCCAGGGATCCCATCCCACCACAGGGATCCCATCCCATCCCAACCCATCCCAAGGATCCCATTCCATCCCATCCCATCCCATCCCATCCATCCCATCCCATCCCATCCCATCCATCCCATCCCATCCCATCCCATCGGATCCCATCCCATCCCAGGGATCCAATCCCAGGGATCCCAACCCATCCCATTCAAGGGATCCCATCCCATACCAGGGATCCCATGCCAACCCAGGGATCCCATCCCAGGAATTCCATCCCATCCCAGGGATCCCACCCCAAACGAGGGATCACATTCCAGGGATCCCAACGCAGGGATCCCATCCCATCCAATCCCAGGCATCCAATCCCATCCCATCTCATCGCAGGGATCCCACCCCATCCCATCCCATCCCATCCCATCCCATCCCATCCCATCCCATCCCATCCCATCCCATGACATCCCAGGGTTCCCATCCCATCCCAACCCATCCCATCCCATGGCATCCCAGGGTTCCCATCCCATCCCAACCCATCCCATCCCATGGATCCCATCCCATCCCAGAGATCCCATCCCAGGGATCCCATGCCATCCCATGCGATCCCATGCCATCCCATGCGATCCCATCCCATCCCATGCGATCCCATCCCAGGGTTCCCATCCCATCCCAACCCATCCCATCCCAGGGATCCGATCCCACCCCAGGGATCCAATACCAGCGATCCTATCCCATACCAGGGATCCCATCCCTGCCCAGGGATGCCATCCCATCCCAGGGATCCCATCCCAGCCCAGGGATCCCATATTATCCCAGGGATCCAATACCAGGGATCCCATCCCATCCCATCCCATCTGAGGGATCCAATCCGAAGGATCCCATGTGAGGGATCCAATCCGAAGGATCCCATCCCAGGGATGTCATCCCATCCCAGGGATCCCATCCCATCCCATCCCATCCCATCCATTCCCATCCCAGGAATCCCATCCCATCCCATTCCAGGGATCACATCTCATTCCAGGGATCCCATCCCAGGGATCCCATCCCATCCCAGGGATCCCATCCCATCTTATCCCATCCCATCCCATCGCAGGGATCCCATCCCATCTTATCCCATTCCATCCCATCCCAGGGATCCCATCCCAGGGATACCATCCCATCCCATCCCATCGCAGGGATCCCACCCCAGGGATCCCATCCCATCGCAGGGATCCCATCCCAGGGATCCCATCCCATCGCAGGGATCCAATCCCAGGGATCCCATCCAATCTCAGGGATCCCATCCCATCCCATCCCATCCCATGGATCCCATCCCATCCCATGGATCCCATCCCATCCCATGGATCCCATCCCATCCCAACGCATCCCATCCCCTCCCATCCCACCCCTTCCCATCGCATCCCATCCCATCCCATCCCATCCCATCCCATCCCAGGATCCCATCCCATCCCAGGGATCCCCTCCCATCCCAGGGATCCCATCCCATCCCATCCCATCCCATCCCATCCCATCCAATCCCATCCCATCCCATGGCATCCCAGGGTTCCCATCCCATCAAAACCCATCCCATCTCATGGATCCCATCCCATCCCAGAGATCCCATCCTAGGGATCCCATGCCATCCCATGCGATCCCATGCCATCCCATGCGATCCCATCCCATCCCATCCCATCCCATCCCATCCCATCCCACGGTTCGCATCCCATCCCAACCCATCCCATCCCAGGGATACGATCCCACCCCAGGGATCCAATACCACCGATCCTATCCCATACCAGGGATCCAATCCCATCCCAGGGATCCCATCCCATCCCATGCACTCAGAGGGATCCAATCCGAAGGATCCCATCTGAGGGATCCAATCCGAAGGATCCCATCCCAGGGATCTCATCCCATCCCAGGGATCCCATCCCATCCCATCCCATCCCATCCCATCCCATCCCATTCCAGGGATCACATCTCATTCCAGGGATCCCATCCCAGGGATCCCATCCCATCCCAGGGATCCCATCCCATCTTATCCCATCCCATCCCATCGCAGGGATCCCATCCCATGGATCCCCTCCCATCCCAGGGATCCCATCCCATCCCATCCCATCCCATCCCATCAATCCCAGGGATCCCATCCCAGTATCCCATCCCATCCCAGGGATCCCATCCCAGGAATTCCATCCCATCCCAGGGATCCCACCCCATACGAGGGATCACATTCCAGGGATCCCAACCCAGGGATCCCATCCCATCCAATCCCAGGCATCCAATCCCATCCCATCTCATCGCAGGGATCCCATCCCATCCCATCCCATCCCATGGCATCCCAGGGTTCCCATCCCATCCCAACCCATCCCATCCCATGGATCCCATCCCATCCCAGAGATCCCATCCCACGGATCCCATGCCATCCCATGCGATCCCATGCCATCCCATGCGATCCCATCCCAACCCATCCCATCCCAGGGATCCGATCCCACCCCAGGGATACAATACCACCGATCCTATCCCATACCAGGGATCCCATCCCGGCCCAGGGATCCCATCCTATCCCAGGGATCCCATCACAGGGATCCCATCCCATCCCATCCCATCTGAGGGATCCAATCCGAAGGATCCCATCTGAGGGATCCAATTCGAAGGATCCCATCCCAGGGATCTCATCCCATCCCAGGTATCCCATCTCATCCCATCCCATACCATCCCATCCATCCCCATCCCAGGAATCCCATCCCATCCCATTCAAGGGATCCCATCCCTTCCCAGGGATCCCATCCCATCCCATGCGATCCCATCCCATCCCATCCCATCCCATCCCACGGTTCGCATCCCATCCCAAACCATCCCATCCCAGGGATCCGATCCCACCCCAGGGATCCAATACCACCGATCCTATCCCATACCAGGGATCCCATCGCGTCCCAGGGATCCCATCCTATCCCAGGGATCCCATCCCAGGGATCCCATCCCATCCCATCCCATCTGAGGGATCCAATTCGAAGGATCCCATCCCAGGGATCTCATCCCATCCCAGGGATCCCATCTCATCCCATCCCATACCATCCATCCCCATCCCAGGAATCCCATCCCATCCCATTCAAGGGATCCCATCCCATCCCAGGGATCCCATCCCATCCCAGGGATACCATCCCATCGCAGGGAATCCATCCCATCCCAGGGATCCCATCCCATTCCATTCCATCCCATCCCATCCCATCACATACCAGTGATCCCATCCCAGGGATCCCATCCCATCTCAGGGATCCCATCCTATCCCATCCCATGGATCCCATCCCATCCCAACGCATCCCATCCCACCCCTTCCCATGCCATCCCATCCCATCCCATCCCATAGGATCCCATCCCATCCCAGGGATCCCCTCCCATCCCATCCCATCCCATCCCATCCCATCCCATCCCATCCCATCAATCCCAGGGATCCCATCCCAGTATCCCATCCCATCCCAGGGATCCCATCCCAGGAATTCCATCCCATTCCAGGGATCCCACCCCATACGAGGGATCACATTCCAGTGATCCCAACCCAGGGATCCCATCCCATCCAATCCCAGGCATCCAATCCGATCCCATCTCATCTCAGGGATCCCATCCCATCCCATCCCATCCCATACCATCCCAACCCATCCCATCCCAGGGATCCCATCCCACCACAGGGATCCCATCCCATCCCAACCCATCCCAAGGATCCCATTCCATCCCATCCCATCCCATCCCATCCATCCCATCCCATCCCATCCCATCCATCCCATCCCATCCCATCCCATCGGATCCCATCCCATCCCAGGGATCCCATCCCAGGGATCCCAACCCATCCCATTCAAGGGATCCCATCCCATACCAGGGATCCCATGCCAACCCAGGGATCCCATCCCAGGAATTCCATCCCATCCCAGGGATCCCACCCCAAACGAGGGATCACATTCCAGGGATCCCAACGCAGGGATCCCATCCCATCCAATCCCAGGCATCCAATCCCATCCCATCTCATCGCAGGGATCCCACCCCATCCCATCCCATCCCATCCCATCCCATCCCATCCCATCCCATCCCATGGCATCCCAGGGTTCCCATCCCATCCCAACCCATCCCATCCCATGGCATCCCAGGGTTCCCATCCCATCCCAACCCATCCCATCCCATGGATCCCATCCCATCCCAGAGATCCCATCCCAGGGATCCCATGCCATCCCATGCGATCCCATGCCATCCCATGCCATCCCATGCGATCCCATCCCATCCCATGCGATCCCATCCCAGGGTTCCCATCCCATCCCAACCCATCCCATCCCAGGGATCCGATCCCACCCCAGGGATCCAATACCAGCGATCCTATCCCATACCAGGGATCCCATCCCTGCCCAGGGATGCCATCCCATCCCAGGGATCCCATCCCAGCCCAGGGATCCCATATTATCCCAGGGATCCAATACCAGGGATCCCATCCCATCCCATCCCATCTGAGGGATCCAATCCGAAGGATCCCATGTGAGGGATCCAATCCGAAGGATCCCATCCCAGGGATGTCATCCCATCCCAGGGATCCCATCCCATCCCATCCCATCCCATCCATTCCCATCCCAGGAATCCCATCCCATCCCATTCCAGGGATCACATCTCATTCCAGGGATCCCATCCCAGGGATCCCATCCCATCCCAGGGATCCCATCCCATCTTATCCCATCCCATCCCATCGCAGGGATCCCATCCCATCTTATCCCATTCCATCCCATCCCAGGGATCCCATCCCAGGGATACCATCCCATCCCATCCCATCGCAGGGATCCCACCCCAGGGATCCCATCCCATCGCAGGGATCCCATCCCAGGGATCCCATCCCATCGCAGGGATCCAATCCCAGGGATCCCATCCAATCTCAGGGATCCCATCCCATCCCATCCCATCCCATGGATCCCATCCCATCCCATGGATCCCATCCCATCTCAGGGATCCCATCCCATCCCAACGCATCCCATCCCCTCCCATCCCACCCCTTCCCATCGCATCCCATCCCATCCCATCCCATCCCATCCCATCCCATCCCAGGATCCCATCCCATCCCAGGGATCCCCTCCCATCCCAGGGATCCCATCCCATCCCATCCCATCCCATCCAATCCCATCCCATCCCATGGCATCCCAGGGTTCCCATCCCATCAAAACCCATCCCATCTCATGGATCCCATCCCATCCCAGAGATCCCATCCTAGGGATCCCATGCCATCCCATGCGATCCCATGCCATCCCATGCGATCCCATCCCATCCCATCCCATCCCATCCCACGGTTCGCATCCCATCCCAACCCATCCCATCCCAGGGATCCGATCCCACCCCAGGGATCCAATACCACCGATCCTATCCCATACCAGGGATCCAATCCCATCCCAGGGATCCCATCCCATCCCATGCACTCAGAGGGATCCAATCCGAAGGATCCCATCTGAGGGATCCAATCCGAAGGATCCCATCCCAGGGATCTCATCCCATCCCAGGGATCCCATCCCATCCCATCCCATCCCATCCCATCCCATTCCAGGGATCACATCTCATTCCAGGGATCCCATCCCAGGGATCCCATCCCATCCCAGGGATCCCATCCCATCTTATCCCATCCCATCCCATCGCAGGGATCCCATCCCAGGGATCCCATCCCATCGCAGGGATCCAATCCCAGGGATCCCATCCAATCTCAGGGATCCCATCCCATCCCATCCCATGGATCCCATCCCATCCCAGGGATCACAACCCATCCCAGGGATGCCACCCCAGGGATCCGATCCCATCGCAGGGATCCCATCCTATCCCAGGGATCCCATCCCATCCCATCCCATCCCATCCCATCCCATCCCATCCCATCCCATCGCAGGGATCCCAATCCCAAGGATCCCATCACAGGGATCCCATTCCATCCCAGGGATCCCATCCCAGGGATCCCATCCCAGGGATCCCATCCCATCCCAGGGATCCCATCCCATCGCAGGGAATCCATCCCATCCCAGGGATCCCATCCCATTCCATTCCATCCCATCCCATCCCATCCCATCCCATCACATACCAGTGATCCCATCCCAGGGATCCCATCCCATCCCAACGCATCCCATCCCATCCCACCCCTTCCCATCGCATCCCATCCCATCCCATCCCATCCCATCCCATCCCAAGATCCCATCCCATCCCAGGGATCCCCTCCCATCCCAGGGATCCCATCCCATCCCATCCCATCCCATCAATTCCAGGGATCCCATCCCAGTATCCCATCCCATCCCAGGGATCCCATCCCAGGAATTCCATCCCATCCCATGGATCCCATCCCATCCCCACGCATCCCATCCCATCCCATCCCACCCCTTCCCATCGCATCCCATCCCATCCCATCCCATCCCAGGATCCCATCCCATCCCAGGGATCCCCTCCCATCCCAGGGATCCCCTCCCATCGCAGGGATCCCATCCCATCCCATCCCATCCCATCCCATCCCATCAATCCCAGGGATCCCATCCCAGTATCCCATCCCATCCCAGGGATCCCATCCCAGGAATTCCATCCCATCCCAGGGATCCCACCCCATACGAGGGATCACATTCCAGGGATCCCAACCCAGGGATCCCATCCCATCCAATCCCAGGCATCCAATCCCATCCCATCTCATCGCAGGGATCCCATCCCATCCCATCCCATCCCATGGCATCCCAGGGTTCCCATCCCATCCCAACCCATCCCATCCCATGGATCCCATCCCATCCCAGAGATCCCATCCCACGGATCCCATGCCATCCCATGCGATCCCATGCCATTCCATGCGATCCCATCCCAACCCATCCCATCCCAGGGATCCGATCCCACCCCAGGGATCCAATACCACCGATCCTATCCCATACCAGGGATCCCATCCCGGCCCAGGGATCCCATCCTATCCCAGGGATCCCATCCCAGGGTTCCCATCCAATCCCATCCCATCTGAGGGATCCAATCCGAAGGATCCCATCCCAGGGATCTCATCCCATCCCAGGGATCCCATCCCATCCCATCCCATCCCATCCATTCCCACCCCAGGAATCCCATCCCATCCCATTCAAGGGATCCCATCCCATTCAAGGGATCCCATCCCATCCCAGGGATCCCATCCCAGGGATCACAACCCATCCCAGGGATGCCACCCCAGGGATCCCATTCCATCCCATCCCATCCCACTGATCCCATCCCATCCCATCCCATCCCAGGGATCCCATCCCATCCCAGTGACCAAAACCCATCCCATACCATCCCATCCCTTCCCACGGATCCCATCCCATCCCAACCTATCCCATCGCATCCCATCCCATCCCATCCCATCCCATTCCAGGGACCACATCTCATCCCAAGCCATCCCATCCCAGGGATCCGATCCCACACCAGGGATCCCATCCCATCCCAGGGATCCCAACCGAGGGATCACAACCCATCCCAGGGATGCCACCCCAGGGATCCGATCCCATCGCATGGATCCCATCCTATCCCAGGGATCCCATCCCATCCCATCCCATCCCATCGCAGGGATCCCAAACCCAAGGATCCCATCCCAGGGATCACATCCCATCCCAGGGATCCCATCCCATCCCAGGGATCCCATCGCAGGGATGCCATCCCATCCCATCCGATCCCATCCCAGGAATCCCATCCCATCCCATTCAAGGGATCACATCCCATCCCAGGGATCCCATCCCATCCCAGGGATCCCATCCCAGGGATCCCATCCCATCCCAGGGATCCCATCCCATCCCAGCGAATCCATCCCATCCCAGGGATCCCATCCCATCCCATCCCATCCCATCCCATCCCATCCCATCCCATACCAGTGATCCCATCCCAGGGATCCCATCCCATCTCAGGGATCCCATCCCATCCCATCCCATCCCATCCCGGGGATCCCATCCCATCACATCTCATCCCATGGATCGCATCCCATCCCATCCCAGGGATCCCATCCCATCTCAGGGATCCCATCCCATCCCATCCCATCCCAGGGATCCCATCCCATCACATCTCATCCCAGGGATCGCATCCCATCCCAGGGATCCCATCCCAGGGATACCATCCCATCCCATCCCATCGCAGGGATCCCATCCCATCGCAGGGATCCCATCCCATCGCAGGGATCCCATCCCAGGGATCCCATCCCATCCCAGGGATCCCATCCCATCCCTGGGAATCCATCCCATCCCAGGGATCCCATCCCTGGCCCATTCCATCCCATCCCATCACATACCAGTGATCCCATCCCAGGGATCCCATCCCATCCCAGGGATGCCATCCCATCCCAGGGATCCCATCTCATCCCAGGGATCGCATCCCATCCCATCCCAGGGATCCCATCCCATCCCATCCCAGGGATCCCATCCCATCCCATCCCATCCCTTCCCATCCCAGGGATCCCATCCCAGGGATACCATCCCATCGCAGGGATCCCATCCCATCGCAGGGATCCCATCCCAGGGATCCCATCCCATCCCAGGGGTCTCATCCCATCCCAGGGAATCCATCCCATCCCTGGGATCCCATCCCATCCCATTCCATCCCATCCCATCCCATCACATACCAGTGATCCCATCCCAGGGATCCCATCCCATCTCAGGGATCCCATCCCATCCCATCCCAGGGATCCCATCCCATCCCATCCAATCCCATCCCATCCCAGGGATCCCATCCCATCCCATCTCATCCCAGGGATCGCATCCCATCCCATCCCAGGGATCCCATCCCATCCCATCGCAGGGATCCCATCCCATCGCAGGGATCCCATCCCATCGCAGGGATCCAATCCCTGGGATCCCATCCAATCTCAGGGATCCCATCCCATCCCATCCCATCCCATCCCATCCCATCCCATGGATCCCATCCCAACCCAGGGATCCCATCCCATCCCATCCCATCCCATCCGAGGGATCACATCCCATCCCATCCCATCCCATCCCATCCCATCCCATCCCATCCCATCCCAGGGATCCCCTCCCATCCCAGGGATCCCATCCCATCCAACCCCATGCCATCCCATCCCATCCCATCCCATCCCATCCCATCCCATCCCATCCCATCCCATCCCATCCCAGGGATACCATCCCAGGGATCCCATGCCATCCCAGGGATCCCATCCCAGGGATTCCGTCCCATCGCAGGGATACCATCCCATACGAGGGATCACATTCCAGGTATCCCATCCCAGGGATCCCATCCCATCCCATCCCATCCCAGGGAACCAATCCCATCCCATCCCGCCCCAGGGTTCCCATCCCATCCCAACCCATCCCATCCCATGGATCCCATCCCATGCGAGAGATCCCATCACAGGGATCCCATCCCATCCCAAGGATCCCATCCCAGGGATACCATCCCAGGTATCCCATCCCATCCCAGTGTTCCCAACCCATCCCATCCCATCCCATCCCATCCCATTCCACCCCATCCCAGGGATCCCGTCCCATTCCATTCCAGTAATCCCATCCCAGGGATCCCATTCCCTCCCAGGGATCCCATCCCATCCCAGGGATCCCATCCCAGGGATCCCATCACATCCCAGGGATGACATCCCATCCCATCCCAGTGATCCCATCCCATTCCAGGAATCCCATTCAAGGGATCCCATCCCATCCCATCCCATCCGAGGGATCCCCTCCCATCCGAGGGATCCCATCCCATCCCAACTCATCCCATCCCATCCCAGGGATCCCATCCCATCCTATCCCAGGGATCCCATCCCAACCCATCCCATCCCATTCCATCCCATCCCAGGGATCCCATTCCATCCCATCGCATCCCATCCCATCGCATGCCATCCCATGCCATGCCATCCCATCCCATCCCATCCCATCCCATCCCATCCATTCCCATCCCAGGAATCCCATCCCATCCCATTCCAGGAATCCCATCCCATTCCAGGGATCCCATCCCATTCCAGGGATCCCATCCCATCCCTGGGATCCCATCCATGGGATCCCATCCCAGGGATCCCATCACATCCCTGGGATCCCATCCCATCTCATCCCAGGGATCCCATCCCATTCCATCCCATCCCATTCCATCCCATCCCAGCCCATCCCAGCCCATCCCACCCCATTCCATCCCATCCCATCCCATCCCATCCCATCCCATCCCATCCCATCCCATCCCATCCCATCCCATCCCATCCTCTCCCATCCCACGTATCCTATCCCATCCCAGGTAACCCATCCAAGGGATCCCATCCCAGGGATCCCATCCCATCCCAGGGATCCCAACCCATCCCAGGGATCCCATTTCATCTGTTCCCATCCCAGGGATCCCATTCAATCCCATTCCAGGGATCTCATCCCATCCCAACCCATCCCATCCCAGGGATTCCATCCCATCCCAGGGATCCCATCCCATACGAGGGATCACATTCCAGGGATCCCATCGCAGGGATCCCATCCCATCTCATCCCAGGGATCCCATAACATCCCATCCCAGGTTTCCCAACCCATCCCATCCCATCCCATCCCATCCCATCCCATCCCATCCCATCCCAGGGATCCCATCGCCACCCAGGGATCCAATCCCAGCGATCCTATCCCATCCCAGTGATCATCTCCCATCCCATCCCATCCCATCCCATCGCATTCCAGGAATCCCATCCCATTCCAGGAATCCCATCCCATTCCAGGAATCCCATCACATCCCATGGATCCCATCCCATCTCATCCCAAGGATCCCATCCCATGCCATCCCATCCCATCCCAGGATCCCATCGCAACCCATCCCATCCGATCCCATCCCATCCCATCCGATCCCATCCCACCCCATCCGATCCCATCCCGTCCGATCCCATCCCATCCCATCCCATTCCATCCCATCCCATTCCATCCCATCCCATCCCATCCCATCCCATCCCATCCCATCCCAGGGATTCCATCCCATAGCAGGGCTCCCATCACATCCCAGGGATCGCATTCCAGGGATCCCATCCCAGGGATCCCATTCCAGGGATCCCATCCCAGGGATCCCATCCCAGGGATCCCATCCCAGGGATCCCATCCCATCCCAACCAATCCCATCCTAGTGATCCCATCCCATTCCAGGGATCCCATTCCAGGGATCCCATTCCAGGGATCCCATCCCATCCCATCCCATCCCATCCGAGGGATCACATCCCATCCCATCCCATCCCATCCCATCCCATCCCATCCCATCCCATCCCATCCCAGGGATCCCATCCCAGGGATTCCGTCCCATCGCAGGGATACCATCCCATACGAGGGATCACATTCCAGGTATCCCATCCCAGCGATCCCATCCCATCCCATCCCATCCCATCCCATCCCATCCCATCCCATCCCAGGGAACCAATCCCATCCCATCCCGCCCCAGGGTTCCCATCCCATCCCAACCCATCCCATCCCATGGATCCCATCCCATGCGAGAGATCCCATCACAGGGATCCCATCCCATCCCAAGGATCCCATCCCAGGGATACCATCCCAGGTATCCCATCCCATCCCAGTGTTCCCAACCCATCCCATCCCATCCCATCCCATTCCACCCCATCCCAGGGATCCCGTCCCATCCCATTCCAGTAATCCCATCCCAGGGATCCCATTCCCTCCCAGGGATCCCATCCCATCCCAGGGATCCCATCCCAGGGATCCCATCACATCCCAGGGATGACATCCCATCCCAGTGATCCCATCCCATTCCAGGGATGCCCTCCCATCCGAGGGATCCCATCCCATCCCAACTCATCCCATCCCATCCCAGGGATCCCATCCCATCCTATCCCAGGGATCCCATCCCAGTGTTCCCATCCCATCCCATCCCATCCCATCCCATCCATTCCCATCCCAGGAATCCCGTCCCATCCCATTCCAGTAATCCCATCCCAGGGATCCCATCCCAGGTATCCCATCACATCCCAGGGATCACATCCCATCCCATCCCAGTGATCCAATCCCATTCCAGGGATCCCATTCAAGGGATCCCATCCCATCCCATCCCATCCCATCCCATCCCATCCGTTCCCATCCCATCCCATCCCATCCCATCCCATCAAAGGGATCCCATCCCATCAAAGGGATCCCATCCCATCAAAGGGATCCCATCCCAGGGATCACATCCCATTCCAGGGATCCCATGCCATCCCATCCCATCCCATCCCAGGGATCCCATCCCATCCCATCCCATCCCAGGGTTCCCATCCCATCCCAGCGATCCCATCCCATCCCATCCCATTCCAGGGATCACATCTCATTCCAGGCATCCCATCCCAGGGATCCCATCCCATCCCAGGGATCCCATCCCATCCCATCCCATCCCTGGGATCCCATCCCAACTCATCCCAGGGATCCCATCCCATCCCATTCCACCCCATCCCAGGGATCCCATCCCATCCGATCCCAGGGATCCCATCCCATCCCATCCCATCCCATACCATCCCATCCCATCCCATGCCATCCCATCCCATCCCGTCCCATCCCATCCCATCCCATCCCATCCAATCCCATCACATCCCATCTCATCCCATACCAACCCATCCCAGGAATCCCATCCCATCCCATTGCAGGAATCCTATCCCATTCCAGGAATCCCATCCCATTCCAGGCATCCCATCCCATCCCAGCCATCCCATGCCATCCCATTCCATGCCATTCCATCCCATGCCATCCCATCCCAGGGATCCCATCCCAGGAATCCCATCCCAGGGATCCCATCCCAACCCAGGGATCCAATACCAGGGATCCTATCCCATACCAGGGATCCCATCCCATCCCAGTGTTCCCATCCCATCCCATCCATTCCCATCCCAGGAATCCCATCCCATCCCATTCCAGTACTACCCTCCCAGGGATCCCATCCCATCCCAGGGATCCCATCCCAGGGATCCCATCCTGCTGCCCGATGCCCCAAACAGAACACAAACTGAGTGTCAGTTTATGCGGTGCTTTATTCAGGGCCCGGGGAACCTGCGGACTAGCGTCCAAAGTCAGGGTCCCACAGTTCCCTTTTTCGTCAAGTTTTTTATACCTTTTTACAAAGTAGTCCACGTGCAGAGGTACACATTCTTCAAGACAATACAGATACATAAATCTTGTAGATATCATTCCTAAAAGTTATAAATTTTGCATGCTTGTCTATTCAAAACTATAGGCTACCCCCCTTTAATTCCCCCTTGCATGTTTTCCCATCACCAGAACCCTTTATTTATTATTATACTTTAGCCTTATCCTGACAGTTTCTAGATGTTCTTATATGCTCCACTAAATTCTTTAATTATCTTTAATTATTGTTTCCACAGTCCCCAGCTCATTCCCAGGGCTGGTTCCCAGGGCCTGTCTGAGAACCGCAGTTTTCTAAGCCTTAGCATAACTACTACTATATCTACATTAGTCCTTTTTCTCATTATTTCGGTATCAATCCCATCCGAGGGATCACATCCCATCCCATCCCATCCCAGTGATCCCATCCCATTCCAGGGATCCCATTCCAGGGATCCCATCCCATCCCATCCCATCGCATCCCATCCCATCCGAGGGATTCCCTCCCATCGGAGGGATCCCATCCCCTCACATCCCATCCCATCCCATCCCATCCCATCCCATCCCAGGGATCCCATCCCATCCCATCCCAGGGATCCCATCCCATCCCAGGGATCCCATCCCATCCCATCCCATCCCATTCCATCCCATCCCAGGGATCCCATCCCATCCCATCGCATGCCATCCCATGCCATGCCATGCCATCCCATCCCATCCCATCCCATCCCAACCCATCCCAGGAATCCCATCCCATCCCATTCCAGGAATCCCATCCCATTCCAGGGATCCCATCCCATCCCTGGGATCCCATCCCATCCCTGGAATCCCATCCCAGGGATCCCATCACATCCCAGGGATCCCATCCCATCTCATCCCAGGGATCCCATCCCATTCCATCCCATCCCATTCCATCCCATCCCATCCCAGCCCATCCCACCCCATTCCATCCCATCCCATCCCATCCCATCCCATCCCATCCCATCCCATCCCATCCCATCCCATCCTCTCCCATCCCACGTATCCTATCCCATCCCAGGTAACCCATCCAAGGGATCCCATCCCAGGGATCCCATCCCATCCCAGGGATCCCAACCCATCCCAGGGATCCCATTTCATCTGTTCCCATCCCAGGGATCCCATTCAATCCCATTCCAGGGATCCCATCCCATCCCAACCCATCCCATCCCATGGATCCCATCCCATCCCAGCGAGGCCATCCCATCCCATCCCATCCCATCCCAAGGATCGCATCCCATCCCAACCAATCCCATCCCATCCCAGCCCATTCCTTCCCATCCCATCCCATCCCATCCCATCCCATCCCATCCCATGCTGGAGATCCCATCCCCGGGATCCCATCCCATCCCAGGGATCCCATCCCAGGGATTCCATCCCATCCCAGGGATCCCATCCCATACGAGGGATCACATTCCAGGGATCCCATCGCAGCGATCCCATCCCATCTCATCCCAGGGATCCCATAACATCCCATCCCAGGGTTCCCAACCCATCCCATCCCATCCCATCCCATCCCATCCCATCCCAGGGATCCCATCGCCACCCAGGGATCCAATCCCAGCGATCCTATCCCATCCCAGTGATCATCTCCCATCCCATCCCATCCCATCCCATCGCATTCCAGGAATCCCATCCCATTCCAGGAATCCCATCCCATTCCAGGAATCCCATCCCATCCCATCCCATCCCATCCCAGGATCCCATCGCAACACATCCCATCCGATCCCATCCCATCCCATCCGATCCCATCCCGTCCGATCCCATCCCATCCCATCCCATTCCATCCCATCCCATTCCATCCCATCCAATCCCATCCCATCCCATCCCATCCCATCCCATCCCAGGGATCACATCCCATCCCATCCCATCCCATCCCATCCCAGGGATCCCCTCCCATCCCAGGGATCCCATCCCATCCAACCCCATGCCATCCCATCCCATCCCATCCCATCCCATCCCATCCCATCCCATCCCATCCCATCCCAGGGATACCATCCCAGGGATCCCATGCCATCCCAGGGATCCCATCCCAGGGATTCCGTCCCATCGCAGGGATACCATCCCATACGAGGGATCACATTCCAGGTATCCCATCCCAGGGATCCCATCCCATCCCATCCCAGGGAACCAATCCCATCCCATCCCGCCCCAAGGTTCCCATCCCATCCCAACCCATCCCATCCCATGGACCCCATCCCATGCGAGAGATCCCATCACTGGGATCACATCCCATCCCAAGGATCCCATCCCAGGGATACCATCCCCGGTATCCCATCCCATCCCAGTGTTCCCAACCCATCCCATCCCATCCCATCCCATCCATTCCCATCCCAGGTATCCCGTCCCATCCCATTCCAGTAATCCCATCCCAGGGATCCCATTCCCTCCCAGGGATCCCATCCCATCCCAGGGATCCCATCCCAGGGATCCCATCACATCCCAGGGATGACATCCCATCCCATCCCAGTGATCCCATCCCATTCCAGGGATCCCATTCAAGGGATCCCATCCCATCCCATCCCATCCGAGGGATCCCCTCCCATCCGAGGGATCCCATCCCATCCCAACTCATCCCATCCCATCCCAGGGATCCCATCCCATCCTATCCCAGGTATCCCATCCCATCCCATTCCATCCCATCCCAGGGATCCCATCCCATCCCATGCCATCCCATCCCATGCCATCCAATCCCATCACATCCCATTCCATCCCATACCAACCCATCCCAGGAATCCCATCCCATCCCATTCCAGGAATCCCATCCCATTCCAGGAATACCATCCCATTCCAGGGATCCCGTCCAATCCCAGGGATCCCATCCCATCCCAGGGATTCCATCCCATCCCAAGGATCCCATCCCATACGAGGGATAACATTCCAGGGATCCCATCGCTGGGATCCCATCCCATCTCATCCCAGGGATCCCATAACATCCCATCCCAGGGTTCCCAACCCATCCCAACACATCCCATCCCATGGATCCCATCCCATCCCAGGGATCCCATCCCATCCCAACTCATCCCATCCCATCCCATCCCATCCCATCCCATCCCATCCCATCCCATCCCATCCCATCCCATCCCATCCCATCCCATCCCAGGGATCCCATCCCATCCCATCCCATTCCATCCCATCCCAGGGATCCCATCCCATCCCATCCCATTCCATTCCATCCCATCCCAGGGATCCCATCCCATCCCATCGTATCCCATCCCATGCCATCCCATCCCATCCCATCGCATGCCATCCCATGCCATCCCATCCCATCCCATCCCATCCCATCCCATCCCATCCCATAACAACCCATCCCAGGAATCCGATCCCATCCCATTCCATGAATCCCATCCCATTCCAGGGATCCCATCCCATCCCTGGGATCCCATCCCAGGGATCCCATCACATCCCAGGGGTCCCATCCCATCTCATCCCAGGGATCCCATCCCAACTCATCCCATCCCATCCCATCCCATCCCATCCCATCCCATCCCATCCCATCCCTTCCTTGGGATCCCATCCCATCCCATCCCAGGGATCCCATCCCATCCCATTCCACCCCATCCCAGGGATCCCATCCCATCCCATCAAATCCCAGGGATCCCATCCCATCCCATCCCGTCCCATCCCAGGGATCCCATCCCATCGCATCCCCGCCCATCGCATCCCCGCCCATCCCATCCCATCCCATGCCATCCCATCCCATCCCATCCCATCCCAACCCATCCAATCCCATCACATCCCATCCCATCCCATCCCATACCAACCCATCCCAGGAATCCCATCCCATCCCATTGCAGGAATCCTATTCCATTCCAGGAATCCCATCCCATTCCAGGGATCCCATCCCATCCCAGCGATCCCATGCCATCCCATCCCATGCCATCCCATTCCATGACATCCCATCCCATGCCATCCCATCCCAGGGATCCCATCCCAGGAATCCCATCCCAGGGATCCCATCCCAACCCAGTGTTCCCATCCCATCCCATCCCATCCATTCCCATCCCAGGAATCCCATCCCATCCCATTCCAGTACTACCCTCCCAGGGATCCCATCCCATCCCAGGGATCCCATCCCAGGGATCCCATCCCATCCCAGGGATCCCATCCCATCCCATCCCATCCCAGGGATCCCATCCCATTCCAGGGATCCCATTCCAGGGATCCCATCCCATCCCATCGCATCCCATCCCATCCGAGGGATTCCCTCCCATTCGAGGGATCCCATCCCCTCACATCCCATCCCATCCCATCCCATCCCATCCCATCCCAGGGATCCCATCCCATCCCAGGGATCCCATCCCATCCGATCCCAGGCATCCCATCCCATCCCAGGGATCCCATCCCATCCCATCCCATCCCATTCCATCCCATCCCAGGGATCCCATCCCATCGCATCCCATCCCATCGCATGCCATCCCATGCCATCCCATCCCATCCCATCCCATCCCATCCCAACCCATCCCAGGAATCCCATCCCATCCGATTCCAGGAATCCCATCCCATTCCAGGAATCCCATCCCATCCCTGGGATCCCATCCCAGCCCATCCCATCCAATACCATCCCACCCCATTCCATCCCATCCTATCCCATCCCATCCCAGGTATCCAGTCGCAACCCATCTATCCCAGCCCATCCCATCCAATCCCATCCCACCCCATTCCATCCCATCCCATCCCACCCCATTCCATCCCATCCCATCCCATCCCATCCCATCCCATCCCATCCCAAGGATCGCATTCCATCCCAACCAATCCCATCCCAGCCCATTCCATCCCATCCCATCCCATCCCATCCCATCCCATCCCATCCCATCCCATCCCATCCCATCCTGGAGATCCCATCCCCGGGATCCCATCCCCGGGATCCCATCCCAGGGATTCCATCCCAGGGATCCCATCCCATACGAGGGATCACATTCCAGGGATCCCATCGCAGGGATCCCATCCCATCTCATCCCAGGGATCCCATAACATCCCATCCCAGGGTTCCCAACCCATCCCATCCCATCCCATCCCATTCCATCCCATCCCATCCCATCCCATCCCATCCCAAGGATCACATTCCATCCCAACCAATCCCATCCCAGCCCATCCGATCCCATCCCATCCCATCAGATCCCAGCCCATCCCATCCCATCCCATCCCACGGATCCCATCCCAGGGATACCATCCCATCCCATCCCATCGCAGGGATCCCATCCCATCCAAGGGATCCCATCCCATCGCAGGGATCCCATCCCATCAAAGGGATCCCATCCCAGTAATCCCATCGCATCCAAGGGATCCCATGCCATCCCATCCCATCGCAGGGATCCCATCCCATCCTAGGGATCCCATCCCATAGCAGGGATCCCATCCCATCCCATTCCAGGGATCCCATCCCAGGGATCCCATCCCATCCCAACCCATCCCATCCTAGTGATCCCATCCCATTCCAGGGATCCCATTCCAGGGATCCCATTCCAGGGATCCCATCCCATCCCATCCCATCCGAGGGGTCACATCCCATCCCATCCCATCCCATCCCATCCCATACCATCCCATCCCATCCCATCCCAGGGATCCCCTCCCATCCCAGGGATCCCATCCCATCCAAGGGACCCCATCCCATCCCATCCCATCCAAGGGACCCCATCCCATCCCATCCCATCCCATCCCATCCCATCCCATCCCTTTCCATCCCATCCCATCCCATCCCACGGATCCCATCCCAGGCATGCCATCCCATCCCATCCCATCGCAGGGATCCCATCCCATCCCATCCCAGGGATCCCTTCCAATGGAACCCATCCAATCCCAGGGATACCATCCCATCCCATCCCATACCATGCCAGGGATCCCATCCCATCCCAGTGTTCCCATCCCATCCCATCCCATCCCATCCCATCCCATCCATTCCCATCCCAGGAATCCCGTCCCATCCCATTCCAGTAATCCCATCCCAGGGATCCCATCCCCTCCCAGGGATCCCATCCCATTCCAGGGATCCCATTCAAGGGATCCCATCCCATCCCATCCCATCCCATCACATCCCATCCCATCGATCCCATCCCAGGGAATCCATCCAATCCCAGGGATCCCATCGCATCCCATCCCATCCCATCCCATCCCAGGGATCCCATCGCAACCCATCCCATCCCATCCCATACGATCCCATCCCATCCCATCCCATCCCATCCCATCAAAGGGATCCCATCCCATCAAAGGGATCCCATCCCATCAAAGGGATCCCATCCCAGGGATCCCATCCCATCCCAGGGATCCCATCCCATCCCATCCCAGGGTTGCCATCCCATCCCAGCGATCCCATCCCATCCCATTCCAGGGATCACATCTCATTCCAGGCATCCCATCCCAGGGATCCCATCCCATCCCAGGGATCCCATCCCATCCCATCCCATCCCATCCCATCCATTCCCATCCCAGGAATCCAATCCCATCCCATTCCAGGGATCCCATCCCATCCCATCCCATCCCATCCCATCCCATCCCTGGGATCCCATCCCATCCCATCCCAGGGATCCCATCCCATCCCATTCCACCCCATCCCAGGGATCCCATCCCATCCCAGGGATCCCATCCCATTCCATCCCATCCCATTCCATCCCATCCCATCCCATTCCATCCCATCCCATCCCATCCCATCCCATCCCATCCAATCCCATCACATCCCATCCCATCCCATACCAACCCATCCCAGGAATCCCATCCCATCCCATTGCAGGAATCCTATCCCATTCCAGGAATCCCATCCCATTCCAGGCATCCCATCCCATCCCAGCCATCCCATGCCATCCCATTCCATGCCATCCCATCCCATGCCATCCCATCCCAGGGATCCCATCCCAGGAATCTCATCCCAGGGATCCCATCCCAACCCAGGGATCCAATACCAGGGATCCTATCCCATACCAGGGATCCCATCCCAGTGTTCCCATCCCATCCCATCCCATCCATTCCCATCCCAGGAATCCCATCCCATCCCATTCCAGTACTACCCTCCCAGGGATCCCATCCCATCCCAGGGATCCCATCCCAGGGATCCCATCCCATCCCAGGGATCACATCCCATCCCATCCCATCCCAGTGATCCCATCCCATTCCAGGGATCCCATTCCAGGGATCCCATCCCATCCCATCCCATCGCATCCCATCCCATCCGAGGGATTCCCTCCCATCCGAGGGATCCCATCCCATCCCATCCCCTCACATCCCATCCCATCCCATCCCATCCCATCCCATCCCATCCCATCCCATCCCAGGGATCCCATCCCATCCGATCCCAGGGATCCCATCCCATCCCAGGGATCCCATCCCAACCCATCCCATCCCATTCCATCCCATCCCATCCCAGGGATCCCATTCCATCCCATCGCATCCCATCCCATCGCATGCCATCCCATGCCATCCCATCCCATCCCATCCCATCCCATCCCATCCCATTCCAGGAATCCCATCCCATTCCAGGAATCCCATCCCATTCCAGGGATCCCATCCCATTCCAGGGATCCCATCCCATCCCTGGGATCCCATCCCTGGGATCCCATCCCAGGGATCCCATCACATCCCAGGGATCCCATCCCATCTCATCCCAGGGATCCCATCCCATTCCATCCCATCCCATTCCATCCCATCCCAGCCCATCCCAGCCCATCCCACCCCATTCCATCCCATCCCATCCCATCCCATCCCATCCCATCCCATCCCATCCCATCCCATCCCATCCTCTCCCATCCCACGTATCCTATCCCATCCCAGGTAACCCATCCAAGGGATCCCATCCCAGGGATCCCATCCCATCCCAGGGATCCCAACCCATCCCAGGGATCCCATTTCATCTGTTCCCATCCCAGGGATCCCATTCAATCCCATTCCAGGGATCCCATCCCATCCCAACCCATCCCATCCCAGGGATTCCATCCCATCCCAGGGATCCCATCCCATACGAGGGATCACATTCCAGGGATCCCATCGCAGGGATCCCATCCCATCTCATCCCAGGGATCCCATAACATCCCATCCCAGGGTTCCCAACCCATCCCATCCCATCCCATCCCAACCCATCCCATCCCATCCCATCCCATCCCAGGGATCCCATCGCCACCCAGGGATCCAATCCCAGCGATCCTATCCCATCCCAGTGATCATCTCCCATCCCATCCCATCCCATCCCATCGCATTCCAGGAATCCCATCCCATTCCAGGAATCCCATCCCATTCCAGGAATCCCATCACATCCCATGGATCCCATCCCATCTCATCCCAGGGATCCCATCCCATGCCATCCCATCCCATCCCATCCCAGGATCCCATCGCAACCCATCCCATCCGATCCCATCCCATCCCATCCGATCCCATCCCATCCCATCCGATCCCATCCCATCCCATCCCATCCCATTCCATCCCATCCCATTCCATCCCATCCCATCCCATCCCATCCCATCCCATCCCATCCCATCCCATCCCATCCCAGGGATTCCATCCCATAGCAGGGCTCCCATCACATCCCAGGGATCGCATTCCAGGGATCCCATCCCAGGGATCCCATTCCAGGGATCCCATCCCAGGGATCCCATCCCATCCCAACCAATCCCATCCTAGTGATCCCAACCCATTCCAGGGATCCCATTCCAGGGATCCCATTCCAGGGATCCCATCCCATCCCATCCCATCCCATCCGAGGGATCACATCCCATCCCATCCCATCCCATCCCATCCCATCCCATCCCATCCCATCCCATCCCATCCCATCCCAGGGATCCCCTCCCATCCCAGGGATCCCATCCCATCCAACCCCATGCCATCCCATCCCATCCCATCCCATCCCATCCCATCCCATCCCATCCCAGGGATACCATCCCAGGGATCCCATGCCATCCCAGGGATCCCATCCCAGGGATTCCGTCCCATCGCAGGGATACCATCCCATACGAGGGATCACATTCCAGGTATCCCATCCCAGGGATCCCATCCCATCCCATCCCATCCCAGGGAACCAATCCCATCCCATCCCGCCCCAGGGTTCCCATCCCATCCCAACCCATCCCATCCCATGGATCCCATCCCATGCGAGAGATCCCATCACAGGGATCCCATCCCATCCCAAGGATCCCATCCCAGGGATACCATCCCAGGTATCCCATCCCATCCCAGTGTTCCCAACCCATCCCATCCCATCCCATCCCATCCCATTCCACCCCATCCCAGGGATCCCGTCCCATTCCATTCCAGTAATCCCATCCCAGGGATCCCATTCCCTCCCAGGGATCCCATCCCATCCCAGGGATCCCATCCCAGGGATCCCATCACATCCCAGGGATGACATCCCATCCCATCCCAGTGATCCCATCCCATTCCAGGAATCCCATTCAAGGGATCCCATCCCATCCCATCCCATCCGAGGGATCCCCTCCCATCCGAGGGATCCCATCCCATCCCAACTCATCCCATCCCATCCCAGGGATCCCATCCCATCCTATCCCAGGGATCCCATCCCATCCCATCCCATTCCATCCCATCCCAGGGATCCCATCCCATCCCATCCCATGCCATCCCATCCCATCCCATCCAATCCCATCACATCCCATTCCATCCCATACCAACCCATCCCAGGAATCCCATCCCATCCCATTCCAGGAATCCCATCCCATTCCAGGAATCCCATCCCATTCCAGGGATCCCGTCCCATCCCAGGGATCCCGTCCCATCCCAGGGATCCCATCCCAGGGATCCCATCCCATCCCAGGGATCCCATCCCATACGAGGGATAACATTCCAGGGATCCCATCGCTGGGATCCCATCCCATCTCATCCCAGGGATCCCATAACATCCCATCCCAGGGTTCCCAACCCATCCCAACACATCCCATCCCATGGATCCCATCCCATCCCAGGGATCCCATCCCATCCCATCCCATCCCATCAGAGGGATCCCCTCCCATCCGAGGGATCCCATCCCATCCCAACTCATCCCATCCCATCCCATCCCATCCCATCCCAGCGATCCCATCCCATCCCATCCCATCCCATTCCACCCCATCCCAGGGATCCCATCTCATCCCATTCCATCCCATGCCATCCCATCCCATCCCATCCCATCCCATCCAATCCCATCACATCCCATTCCATCCCATACCAACCCATCCCAGGAATCCCATCCCATACCAACCCATCCCAGGAATCCCATCCCATCCCAGGAATCCCATCCCATTCCAGGGATCCCGTCCTATCCCAGGGATCCATACCAGGGATCCCATCACATCCCAGGGATCCCATCCCATCCCATCGCAGGGATCCCATCCCATCCCATCCCAGGGATCCCTTCCAATGGAACCCATCCAATCCCAGGGATACCATCCCATCCCATCCCATACCATGCCAGGGATCCCATCCCATCCCAGTGTTCCCATCCCATCCCATCCCATCCCATCCCATCCCATCCCATCCCATCCATTCCCATCCCAGGAATCCCGTCCCATCCCATTCCAGTAATCCCATCCCAGGGATCCCATCCCCTCCCAGGGATCCCATCCCATCCCAGGGATCCCATCCCAGGGATCCCATCACATCCCAGGGATCACATCCCATCTCATCCCAGTGATCCAATCCCATTCCAGGGATCCCATTCAAGGGATCCCATCCCATCCCATCCCATCACATCCCATCCCATCGATCCCATCCCAGGGAATCCATCCAATCCCAGGGATCCCATCGCATCCCATCCCATCCCATCCCAGGGATCCCATCCCATCCGATCCCATCCCATTCCATCTCATCCCAGGGATCGCATCCCATCCCATCCCAGGGATCCCATCCCATCCCATCCCATCCCATCCCATCCCATCCCATCCCATCCCATCCCAGGGATCCCATCCCAGGGATACCATCCCATCCCATCCCATCCCAGGGATCCCATCCCAGGGATCCCATCCCATCGCAGGGATCCAATCCCAGGGATCCCATCCAATCTCAGGGATACCATCCCATCCCAACCATCCCATGGATCCCATCCCAACCCAGGGATCCCATCCCATCCCATCCCAAGGATCCCATCCCATCCCAACCCATCCCATCCCATCTCATCCCATCCCATACCATCCCATCATATCCCATCCCATCCCATGGATCCCATCCCATCCCAGAGATCCCATCCCATGCGATCCCATGCCATCCCATGCGATCCCATCCCATCCCATGCCATCCCATCCCAGGGATCCCATCCCATCCCAACCCATCCCATCGCAGGGATCCGATCCCACCCCAGGGATCCAATACCAGCGATCCTATCCCATACCAGGGATCCCATCCCATCCCAGGGATGCGATCCCATCCCAGGGATCCCATCCCATCCCAGGGATCCCATCCTATCCCAGGGATCCCATCACAGGGATCTCATCCCATCCCAGGGATCCCATCCCATCCCATCCCATCCCATCCATTCCCATCCCAGGAATATCATCCCATCCCATTCAAGGGATCCCATCCCATCCCAGGGATCCCATCCCATCCTAGGGATCCCATCCCAGGGATCACAACCCATCCCAGGGATGCCACCCCAGGGATCCGATCCCATCGCAGGGATCCCATCCTATCCCAGGGATCCCATCCCATCCCATCCCATCCCAGGGAATCCATCCCATCCCAGGGATCCCTATCCCATCCCATTCCATCCCATCCCATCCCATCCCATCCCATCCCATCCCATCCCATCGCAGGGATCCCAATCCCAAGGATCCCATCACAGGGATCACATCCCATCCCAGGGATCCCATCCCAGGGATCCCATCGCAGGGATGCCATCCCATCCCATCCCATCCCATCCCATCCCATCCCATGGATCCCATCCCAACCCAGGGATCCCATCCCATCCCATCCCATGGATCCCATCCCATCCTATCCCAACGCATCCCATCCCACCCCTTCCCATCCCATCCCATCCCATCCCATCCCAGGCATCCCTTCCCATCCCAGGGATCCCATCCCATCCCATCCCATCCCAGGGATCCCATCCCAGGGATACCATCCCATCCCATCCCATGGCAGGGATCCCATACCATCGCAGGGATCCCCGCCCATCCCATCCCATCCCATCCCATCCCAGGGAATCCATCCCATCCCAGGGATCCCTATCCCATCCCATTCCATCCCATCCCATCCCATCCCATCCCATCCCAGGGATCCCATCCCATCCCATGGATCCCATCCCATCCTATCCCAACGCATCCCATCCTACCCCTTCCCATCCCATCCCATCCCATCCCATCCCATCCCAGGGATGCCTTCCCATCCCAGGGATCCCATCCCATCCCAGGGATCCCATCCCAGGGATACCATCCCAGGGATACCATCCCATCCCATCCCATGGCAGGGATCCCATCCCATCGCAGGGATCCCCGCCCATCCCAGGGATCCCATCTGTCCTAGGGTGATGTTATGGTGTTTCTATCTCCAATCGTGTGTCCTGATTATGTTTGGTATTATGTCCTGTGCTTCCAGGACTGAGTCTGAGAGTGAAGCTTTGTTTTGTCTTGTTATCAGCCGGCTCACCTCCCCCATGGTCTATGTTTAGGAGAGGTTTTAGCTCGGCTTGCTTGCTTGCTTGCTTGCTTGCCTGCTTGCTTGCCTGCTTGCTCGCTTCTGCCTTTTTCTTTCCTTTGCTTTGCCCTTGCTTTCTGCTTATTAGTTAGTTCAGCTAGGCAGTCCAACTTTTTCCCTGGACTGTTTTCTCTTCCACCCCGTCCCCTCCCTCTCCTGGATACCATCTGAACGGACGGGGACCTGGGAACCCCAAGAAACACCGGGAGGCTACACTTTGTCACCTGCAGCAGTCATCCCCAGCGCCAGAGACTGATAACTGAGCGACCACTCGCCAGAGAGACTGAGTTTGTCATCCCTTCAGAACGGTGAAAGAGTTTTTTTGTCAGCTGGTGTTGTCTTTTTTCCCTGTGCTGGGGAGTGTCTTGCTTGTTAAATAAACAGGTTTTTTCTCCCACTCTTCTCCGAGGAAATTCTTCCCGAACCCGGTGGGGTGGGGGGGGAGGAGTCGTGGGGTTTGCTGTCTGGGGGCTCCTTCTGGAGGTTTTCCCCCAAATTTGCCCAAAACCAGGACACCATCCCATCCCATCCCATCCCAGGGATCACATCTCATTCCAGGGATCCCATCCCAGGGATCGCATCCCATCCCAGGAATCCCATCCCAGGGATCCGATCCCATCCCTGGGATCCCATCCCATCCCATCCCAGGGATCCCATCCCAGGGATCCCTTCCCAGGGATCCCATCCCATCCCATCCCATCCCATCCCACTGATCCCATCCCATCCCATTCAAGGGATCCCATCCCATACCAGGGATCCCATCCCATCCCAGGGCTCACATCCCAGGGATCACAACCCATCCCAGGGATGCCACCCCAGGGATCCGATCCCATCGCAGGGATCCCATCCTATCCCAGGGGTCCCATCCCATCCCATCCCATCCCATCGCAGGGATCCCAATCCCAAGGATCCCATCCCAGGGATGACATCCCATCCCAGGGATGCCATCCCATCCCAGGGATCCCATTCCATCCCAGGAATCCCATCCCAGGGATGCCATCCCATCCCAGGGATCCCATCCCATCCCAGGGAATCCGTCCCATCCCAGGGATCCCATCCATCCCATCCCATCCCATCCCATCCCATCACATACCAGTGAACCCATCCCAGGGATCCCATCCCATCTCAGGGATCCCATCCCATCCCATCCCAGGCATCCCATCCCATCCCAGGGATCCCATCCCAGGGATACCATCCCATCCCATCGCAGGGATCCCATCCCATTGCAGGGATCCCATCCCATGGCAGGGATCCCATCCAATCGCAGGGATCCAATCCCAGGGATCCCATCCAATCTCAGGGATCCCATCCCATCCCATCCCATCCCATCCCATCCCATCCCATCCCATCCCATCCCATCCCATCCCATCCCATGGATCCCATCCCAACCCAGGGATCCCATCCCATCCCATCCCATCCCATCCCATCCCATCCCATCCCATCCCATCCCATCCCAAGGATCCCATCCCATCCCAACCCATCCCATCCCTTCCCATCCCATGCCATCCCATCCCATCCCATCCCATCCCATCCCATCCCATCCCATCCCATCCCATCCCATCGGATCCCATCCCATCCCAGGGATCCCCACCCATCCCAGGGATCCCATCCCATCGCAGGGATCCCATCCCAGGGATCCCATCTCATTCCAGGGATCCCATCCCAGGGATCGCATCCCATCCCAGGAATCCCATCCCAGGGATCCCATCCTATCCCAGGGATCCCATCCCATCCCACCCCACGGATACCATCCCATCCCATCCCATCCCATCCCATCCCATCAATCCCAGGGATCCCATCCAAGTATCCCATCCCAACCCAGGGATCCCATCCCAGGGATCCCACCCCAGACGAGGGATCACATTCCAGGGATCCCAACGCAGGGATCCCATCCCATCCAATCCCAGGCATCCAATCCCATCCCATCTCATTGCAGGGATCCCATCCCATCCCATCCCATCCCATCCCATCCCATCCCATCCCATGGCATCCCAGGGTTCCCATCCCATCCCAACCCATCCCATCCCATGGATCCCATCCCATCCCAGAGATCCCATCCCAGGGATCCCATCCCATCCCATGCCATCCCATCCCAGGGTTCCCATCCCACCCCAGGGATCCGATCCCACCCCAGGGATCCAATACCAGCGATCATATCCCATACCAGGGATCCCATCCCATCCCAGGGATGCCATCCCATCCCAGGGATCCCATCCCATCCCAGGGATCCCATCCTATCCCAGGGATCCCATCCCAGGGATCCCATCCCATCCCATCCCATCTGAGGGATCCAATCCGAAGGATCCCATCCAAGAGATCTCATCCCATCCCAGGGATCCCATCCCATCCCATCCCATCCCATCCATTCCCATCCCAGGAATCCCATCCCATCCCATTCATGGGATCCCATCCCATCCCAGGGATCCCATCCCATCCCAGGGATCCCATCCCAGGGATCACAACCCATCCCAGGGATGCCACCCAAGGGATCCGATCCAATCGCAGGGATCCCATCCTATCCCAGGGATCCCACCCCATCCCATCCCATCCCATCGCAGGGAACCCAATCCCAAGGATCCCATCACAGGGATCACATCCCATCCCAGGGATCCCATCCCAGGGATCCCATCGCAGGGATGCCATCCCATCCCATCCGATCCCATCCCAGGAATCCCATCCCATTCAAGGGATCACATCCCATCCCAGGGATCCCATCCCATCCCAGGGATCCCATCCCAGGGATCCCATCCCATCCCAGGGATCCCATCCCATTCCATTCCATCCCATCCCATCCCATCCCATCACATCCCATCCCAGGGATCCCCTCCCATCCCAGGGATCCCATCCCATCCCATCCCATCCCATCCCATCCCATCCCATCAATCCCAGGGATGCCATCCCAGTATCCTATCCCATCCCAGGGATCCCATCCCAGGAATTCCATCCCATCCCAGGGATCCCACCCCATACGAGGGATCACATTCCAGGTATCCAAACCCACGGATCCCATCCCATCCTATCCCAGGCATCCAATACCATCCCATCTCATCGCAGGGATCCCATCCCATCCCATCCCATCCCATGGCATCCCAGGGTTCCCATCCCATCCCAACCCATCCCATCCCATGGATCCCATCCCATCCCAGAGATCCCATCCCAGGGATCCCATGCCATCCCATGCGATCCCATGCGATCCCATCCCATCCCATCCCATCCCAGGGATCCCATCCCATCCCATCCCATCTGAGGGATCCAATGCGAAGGATCCCATCTGAGGGATCCAATCCGAAGGATCCCATCCCAGGGATCTCATCCCATCCCAGGGATCCCATCCCATCCCATCCCACCCCATCCCAGGGATCCCAATCCCAAGGATCACATCACAGGGATCACATCCCATCCCAGGGATCCCATCCCATCGCAGGGAATCCATCCCATCCCAGGGATCCCATCCCATTCCATTCCATCCCATCCCATCCCATTCCATCCCATCCCATCACATACCAGTGATCCCATCCCAGGGATCCCATCCCATCTCAGGGATCCCATCCCATCCCATCCCATGGATCCCATCCCATCCCAACGCATCCCATCCCATCCCATAGGATCCCATCCCATCCCAGGGATCCCCTCCCATCCCAGGGATCCCATCCCATCCCATCCCATCCCATCCCATCAATCCCAGGGATCCCATCCCAGTATCCCATCCCGTCCCAGGGATCCCATCCCAGGAATTCCATCCCATCCCAGGGATCCCACCCCATACGAGGGATCACATTCCAGGGATCCCAACCCAGGGATCCCATCCCATCCAATCCCAGGCATCCAATCCCATCCCATCTCATCGCAGGGATCCCATCCCATCCCATCCCATGGCATCCCAGGGTTCCCATCCCATCCCATCCCATCCCATCCCATCCCATTCCAGGGATCACATCTCATCCGAAGCCATCCCATCCCAGGGATGCGATCCCACCCCAGGGATCCAATACCAGCGATCCTATGCCATACCAGGGATCCCATCCCATCCCAGGGATCCCATTCTCTCCCAGGGATCCCATCCCAGGGTTCCCATCCCATCCCATGCCATCTGTGGGATCCAATCCGAAGGATCCCATCTGAGGGATCCAATCCGAAGGATCCCATCCCAGGGATCTCATCCCATCCCAGGGATCCCATCCCATCCCATCCCATCCCATCCCATCCCATCCATTCCCATCCCAGGAATCCCATCCCAGGGTTCCGATCCCAACCCTGGGATCCCATCCTATCCCAGGGATCCCATCCCATCCCATCACATCCCACTGATCCCATCCCATCCTATCCCAGGGATCCCATACCATCCCATCCCTTCCCACGGATCCCATCCCATTCCAGGGATCCCATCCCAGGGATCCCATCCCATCCCAGGGATCCCATCCCATCTTATCCCATCCCATCCCATCCCAGGGATCCCATCCCAGGGATACCATCCCATCCCATCCCATCGCAGGGATCCCATCCCATCGCAGGGATCCCATCCCATCGCAGGGATCCCATCCCAGGGTTCCCATCCCATCGCAGGGATCCAATCCCAGGGATCCCATCCAATCTCAGGGATCCCATCCCATCCCATCCCATCCCATCCCATCCCATCCCATCCCATCCCATCCCATGGATCCCATCCCAACCCAGGGATCCCATCCCATCCCAGGGATCCCATCCCATTCCATCCCATCCCATCCCATCCCATCCCATCCCATCCCATCCCATCCCATCCATCCCATCCCATCCCATCCCATCCCATCCCACCCCATCCCATCGGATCCCATCCCATCCCATCCCATCCCATCCCATCCCATCCATCCCATCGGATCCCATCCCATCCCACCCCATCCCATCGGATCCCATCCCATCCCAGGGATCCCATCCCAGGGATCCCATCCCATTCAAGGGATCCCATCCCATCCCAGGGATCCCACCCCAGACGAGGGATCACATTCCAGGGATCCCAACGCAGGGATCCCATCCCATCCAATCCCAGGCATCCAATCCCATCCCATCTCATCGCAAAGATCCCATCCCATCCCATCCCATCCCAACCCATCCCATCCCATCCCATCCCATCCCATCCCATCCCATCCCATCCCATGGATCCCATCCCATTCCAGGGATCCCATCCCAGGGATCGCATGCCATCCCAGGAATCCCATCCCAGGGTTCCGATCCCAAGCCTGGGATCCCATCCTATCCCAGGGATCCCATCCCATCCCATCCCAGGGATCCCATCCCAGGCATCCCATCCCAGGGATCCCATCCCATCCCATCACATCCCACTGATCCCATCCCATCCCAGGGATCCCATCCCATCCCAGGGACCAAAACCCATCCCATACCATCCCATCCCTTCCCACGGATCCCATCCCATCCCATCCCATCCCATTCCAGGGATCACATCTCATTCCAGGGATCCCATCCCAGGGATCCCATCCCATCCCAGGGATCCCATCCCAGGGATACCATCCCATCCCATCCCATCGCAGGGATCCCATCCCATCGCAGGGATCCCATCCCATCGCAGGGATCCCATCCCAGGGATCCCATCCCATCGCAGGGATCCAATCCCAGGGATCCCATCCAATCTCAGGGATCCCATCCCATCCCATCCCATCCCATCCCATGGATCCCATCCCAACCCAGGGATCCCATCCCATCCCATCCCAGGGATCCCATCCCATTCCATCCCATCCCATCCCATCCCATCCCATCCCATCCCATCCATCCCATCCCATCCCATCCCATCCATCCCATCCCATCCCATCCCATCCCATCCCACCCCATCCCATCGGATCCCATCCCATCCCAGGGATCCCATTCCAGGGATCCCATCCCATTCGAGGGATCCCATCCCATACCAGGGATCCCATCCTATCCCAGGGATCCCATCCCATCCCATCCCATCCCATCCCATACCAGTGATCCCATCGCAGGGATCCCATCCTATCCCAGGGATCCCATCCCATCCCATCCCATCCCATCCCATCCCATCCCATCGCAGGGATCCCAATGCCAAGGATCCCATCCCAGGGATCACATCCCATCCCAGGGATCCCATCCCATCCCATGGATCCCATCGCAGGGATGCCATCCCATCCGATCCCATCCCAGGAATCCCATCCCATCCCATTCAAGGGATCCCATCCCATCGCCGGGATGCAATCCCAGGGATCCCATCCTATATCAGGGATCCCATCCCATCCCATCCCATGGATCCCATCCCAACCCAGGGATCCCATCCCAGGAATCCCATCCCATTCAAGGGATCCCATCCCATACCAGGGATCCCATCCCAAACCAGGGATCCCATCCCAGGAATCCCATCCCATTCAAGGGATCACATCCCATCCCAGGGATCCCATCCCATCCCAGGGATCCCATCCCAGGGATCCCATCCCATCCCAGGGATCCCATCCCATCGCAGGGAATCCATCCCATCCCAGGGATCCCATCCCATTCCATTCCATCCCATCCCATCCCATCACATACCAGTGATCCCATCCCAGGGATCCCATCCCATCTCAGGGATCCCATCCTATCCCATCCCATGGATCCCATCCCATACCATCCCAGGGATCCCATCCCAGGCATCCCATCCCAGGGATCCCATCCCATCCCATCCCATCCCATCCCATCCCATCCCACTGACCCCATCCCATCCCACCCCATCCCATCCCATCCCATCCCTTCCCATCCCATCCCATCACATACCAGTGATCCCATCCCAGGGATCCCATCCCATCTCAGGGATCCCATCCCATCCCATCCCATGGATCCCATCCCATCCCAACGCATCCCATCCCATCCCACCCCTTCCCATCGCATCCTATCCCATCCCATCCCATTCCATCCCATCCCATCCCATCCCACCCCATCCCATCCCATCCCATCCCATCCCATCCCATCCCAGTGATCCCATCCCAGGGATCCCATCCCATCTCAGGGATCCCACCCCATCCCATCCCATCCCATGGATCCCATCCCATCCCAGGGATCCCCTCCCATCCCAGGGATCCCATCCCATCCCATCCCATCCCATCCCATCCCATCCCATCCCATCAATCCCAGGGATCCCATCCCAGTATCCCATCCCATCCCAGGGATCCCATCCCAGGAATTCCATCCCATCCAATCCCAGGCATCCCATCCCATCCCATGGCATCCCAGGGTTCCCATACCATCCCAACCCATCCCATCCCAGGGATCCCATCCCACCACAGGGATCCCATCCCATCCCAACCCATCCCAAGGATCCCATTCCATCCCATCCCATCCCATCCCATCCATCCCATCCCATCCCATCCCATCCATCCCATCCCATCCCATCCCATCGGATCCCATCCCATCCCAGGGATCCCATCCCAGGGATCCCAACCCATCCCATTCAAGGGATCCCATCCCATACCAGGGATCCCATGCCAACCCAGGGATCCCATCCCAGGGATCCCATCCCATCCCAGGGATCCCATCCCATCGCAGGGAATCCATCCCATCCCAGGGATCCCATCCCATTCCATTCCATCCCATCCCATCCCATCACATACCAGTGATCCCATCCCAGGGATCCCATCCCATCTCAGGGATCCCATCCTATCCCATCCCATGGATCCCATCCCATCCCAACGCATCCCATCCCACCCCTTCCCATGCCATCCCATCCCATCCCATCCCATAGGATCCCATCCCATCCCAGGGATCCCCTCCCATCCCATCCCATCCCATCCCATCCCATCCCATCCCATCCCATCCCATCCCATCCCATCCCATCAATCCCAGGGATCCCATCCCAGTATCCCATCCCATCCCAGGGATCCCATCCCAGGAATTCCATCCCATTCCAGGGATCCCACCCCATACGAGGGATCACATTCCAGTGATCCCAACCCAGGGATCCCATCCCATCCAATCCCAGGCATCCAATCCCATCCCATCTCATCTCAGGGATCCCATCCCATCCCATCCCATCCCATCCCATACCATCCCAACCCATCCCATCCCAGGGATCCCATCCCACCACAGGGATCCCATCCCATCCCAACCCATCCCAAGGATCCCATTCCATCCCATCCCATCCCATCCCATCCATCCCATCCCATCCCATCCCATCCATCCCATCCCATCCCATCCCATCGGATCCCATCCCATCCCAGGGATCCAATCCCAGGGATCCCAACCCATCCCATTCAAGGGATCCCATCCCATACCAGGGATCCCATGCCAACCCAGGGATCCCATCCCAGGAATTCCATCCCATCCCAGGGATCCCACCCCAAACGAGGGATCACATTCCAGGGATCCCAACGCAGGGATCCCATCCCATCCAATCCCAGGCATCCAATCCCATCCCATCTCATCGCAGGGATCCCACCCCATCCCATCCCATCCCATCCCATCCCATCCCATCCCATCCCATCCCATCCCATCCCATGACATCCCAGGGTTCCCATCCCATCCCAACCCATCCCATCCCATGGCATCCCAGGGTTCCCATCCCATCCCAACCCATCCCATCCCATGGATCCCATCCCATCCCAGAGATCCCATCCCAGGGATCCCATGCCATCCCATGCGATCCCATGCCATCCCATGCGATCCCATCCCATCCCATGCGATCCCATCCCAGGGTTCCCATCCCATCCCAACCCATCCCATCCCAGGGATCCGATCCCACCCCAGGGATCCAATACCAGCGATCCTATCCCATACCAGGGATCCCATCCCTGCCCAGGGATGCCATCCCATCCCAGGGATCCCATCCCAGCCCAGGGATCCCATATTATCCCAGGGATCCAATACCAGGGATCCCATCCCATCCCATCCCATCTGAGGGATCCAATCCGAAGGATCCCATGTGAGGGATCCAATCCGAAGGATCCCATCCCAGGGATGTCATCCCATCCCAGGGATCCCATCCCATCCCATCCCATCCCATCCATTCCCATCCCAGGAATCCCATCCCATCCCATTCCAGGGATCACATCTCATTCCAGGGATCCCATCCCAGGGATCCCATCCCATCCCAGGGATCCCATCCCATCTTATCCCATCCCATCCCATCGCAGGGATCCCATCCCATCTTATCCCATTCCATCCCATCCCAGGGATCCCATCCCAGGGATACCATCCCATCCCATCCCATCGCAGGGATCCCACCCCAGGGATCCCATCCCATCGCAGGGATCCCATCCCAGGGATCCCATCCCATCGCAGGGATCCAATCCCAGGGATCCCATCCAATCTCAGGGATCCCATCCCATCCCATCCCATCCCATGGATCCCATCCCATCCCATGGATCCCATCCCATCCCATGGATCCCATCCCATCCCAACGCATCCCATCCCCTCCCATCCCACCCCTTCCCATCGCATCCCATCCCATCCCATCCCATCCCATCCCATCCCAGGATCCCATCCCATCCCAGGGATCCCCTCCCATCCCAGGGATCCCATCCCATCCCATCCCATCCCATCCCATCCCATCCCATCCAATCCCATCCCATCCCATGGCATCCCAGGGTTCCCATCCCATCAAAACCCATCCCATCTCATGGATCCCATCCCATCCCAGAGATCCCATCCTAGGGATCCCATGCCATCCCATGCGATCCCATGCCATCCCATGCGATCCCATCCCATCCCATCCCATCCCATCCCATCCCATCCCACGGTTCGCATCCCATCCCAACCCATCCCATCCCAGGGATCCGATCCCACCCCAGGGATCCAATACCACCGATCCTATCCCATACCAGGGATCCAATCCCATCCCAGGGATCCCATCCCATCCCATGCACTCAGAGGGATCCAATCCGAAGGATCCCATCTGAGGGATCCAATCCGAAGGATCCCATCCCAGGGATCTCATCCCATCCCAGGGATCCCATCCCATCCCATCCCATCCCATCCCATCCCATCCCATTCCAGGGATCACATCTCATTCCAGGGATCCCATCCCAGGGATCCCATCCCATCCCAGGGATCCCATCCCATCTTATCCCATCCCATCCCATCGCAGGGATCCCATCCCATGGATCCCCTCCCATCCCAGGGATCCCATCCCATCCCATCCCATCCCATCCCATCAATCCCAGGGATCCCATCCCAGTATCCCATCCCATCCCAGGGATCCCATCCCAGGAATTCCATCCCATCCCAGGGATCCCACCCCATACGAGGGATCACATTCCAGGGATCCCAACCCAGGGATCCCATCCCATCCAATCCCAGGCATCCAATCCCATCCCATCTCATCGCAGGGATCCCATCCCATCCCATCCCATCCCATGGCATCCCAGGGTTCCCATCCCATCCCAACCCATCCCATCCCATGGATCCCATCCCATCCCAGAGATCCCATCCCACGGATCCCATGCCATCCCATGCGATCCCATGCCATCCCATGCGATCCCATCCCAACCCATCCCATCCCAGGGATCCGATCCCACCCCAGGGATACAATACCACCGATCCTATCCCATACCAGGGATCCCATCCCGGCCCAGGGATCCCATCCTATCCCAGGGATCCCATCACAGGGATCCCATCCCATCCCATCCCATCTGAGGGATCCAATCCGAAGGATCCCATCTGAGGGATCCAATTCGAAGGATCCCATCCCAGGGATCTCATCCCATCCCAGGTATCCCATCTCATCCCATCCCATACCATCCCATCCATCCCCATCCCAGGAATCCCATCCCATCCCATTCAAGGGATCCCATCCCTTCCCAGGGATCCCATCCCATCCCATGCGATCCCATCCCATCCCATCCCATCCCATCCCACGGTTCGCATCCCATCCCAAACCATCCCATCCCAGGGATCCGATCCCACCCCAGGGATCCAATACCACCGATCCTATCCCATACCAGGGATCCCATCCCGTCCCAGGGATCCCATCCTATCCCAGGGATCCCATCCCAGGGATCCCATCCCATCCCATCCCATCTGAGGGATCCAATTCGAAGGATCCCATCCCAGGGATCTCATCCCATCCCAGGGATCCCATCTCATCCCATCCCATACCATCCATCCCCATCCCAGGAATCCCATCCCATCCCATTCAAGGGATCCCATCCCATCCCAGGGATCCCATCCCATCCCAGGGATACCATCCCATCGCAGGGAATCCATCCCATCCCAGGGATCCCATCCCATTCCATTCCATCCCATCCCATCCCATCACATACCAGTGATCCCATCCCAGGGATCCCATCCCATCTCAGGGATCCCATCCTATCCCATCCCATGGATCCCATCCCATCCCAACGCATCCCATCCCACCCCTTCCCATGCCATCCCATCCCATCCCATCCCATAGGATCCCATCCCATCCCAGGGATCCCCTCCCATCCCATCCCATCCCATCCCATCCCATCCCATCCCATCCCATCAATCCCAGGGATCCCATCCCAGTATCCCATCCCATCCCAGGGATCCCATCCCAGGAATTCCATCCCATTCCAGGGATCCCACCCCATACGAGGGATCACATTCCAGTGATCCCAACCCAGGGATCCCATCCCATCCAATCCCAGGCATCCAATCCGATCCCATCTCATCTCAGGGATCCCATCCCATCCCATCCCATCCCATACCATCCCAACCCATCCCATCCCAGGGATCCCATCCCACCACAGGGATCCCATCCCATCCCAACCCATCCCAAGGATCCCATTCCATCCCATCCCATCCCATCCCATCCATCCCATCCCATCCCATCCCATCCATCCCATCCCATCCCATCCCATCGGATCCCATCCCATCCCAGGGATCCCATCCCAGGGATCCCAACCCATCCCATTCAAGGGATCCCATCCCATACCAGGGATCCCATGCCAACCCAGGGATCCCATCCCAGGAATTCCATCCCATCCCAGGGATCCCACCCCAAACGAGGGATCACATTCCAGGGATCCCAACGCAGGGATCCCATCCCATCCAATCCCAGGCATCCAATCCCATCCCATCTCATCGCAGGGATCCCACCCCATCCCATCCCATCCCATCCCATCCCATCCCATCCCATCCCATCCCATGGCATCCCAGGGTTCCCATCCCATCCCAACCCATCCCATCCCATGGCATCCCAGGGTTCCCATCCCATCCCAACCCATCCCATCCCATGGATCCCATCCCATCCCAGAGATCCCATCCCAGGGATCCCATGCCATCCCATGCGATCCCATGCCATCCCATGCCATCCCATGCGATCCCATCCCATCCCATGCGATCCCATCCCAGGGTTCCCATCCCATCCCAACCCATCCCATCCCAGGGATCCGATCCCACCCCAGGGATCCAATACCAGCGATCCTATCCCATACCAGGGATCCCATCCCTGCCCAGGGATGCCATCCCATCCCAGGGATCCCATCCCAGCCCAGGGATCCCATATTATCCCAGGGATCCAATACCAGGGATCCCATCCCATCCCATCCCATCTGAGGGATCCAATCCGAAGGATCCCATGTGAGGGATCCAATCCGAAGGATCCCATCCCAGGGATGTCATCCCATCCCAGGGATCCCATCCCATCCCATCCCATCCCATCCATTCCCATCCCAGGAATCCCATCCCATCCCATTCCAGGGATCACATCTCATTCCAGGGATCCCATCCCAGGGATCCCATCCCATCCCAGGGATCCCATCCCATCTTATCCCATCCCATCCCATCGCAGGGATCCCATCCCATCTTATCCCATTCCATCCCATCCCAGGGATCCCATCCCAGGGATACCATCCCATCCCATCCCATCGCAGGGATCCCACCCCAGGGATCCCATCCCATCGCAGGGATCCCATCCCAGGGATCCCATCCCATCGCAGGGATCCAATCCCAGGGATCCCATCCAATCTCAGGGATCCCATCCCATCCCATCCCATCCCATGGATCCCATCCCATCCCATGGATCCCATCCCATCTCAGGGATCCCATCCCATCCCAACGCATCCCATCCCCTCCCATCCCACCCCTTCCCATCGCATCCCATCCCATCCCATCCCATCCCATCCCATCCCATCCCAGGATCCCATCCCATCCCAGGGATCCCCTCCCATCCCAGGGATCCCATCCCATCCCATCCCATCCCATCCAATCCCATCCCATCCCATGGCATCCCAGGGTTCCCATCCCATCAAAACCCATCCCATCTCATGGATCCCATCCCATCCCAGAGATCCCATCCTAGGGATCCCATGCCATCCCATGCGATCCCATGCCATCCCATGCGATCCCATCCCATCCCATCCCATCCCATCCCACGGTTCGCATCCCATCCCAACCCATCCCATCCCAGGGATCCGATCCCACCCCAGGGATCCAATACCACCGATCCTATCCCATACCAGGGATCCAATCCCATCCCAGGGATCCCATCCCATCCCATGCACTCAGAGGGATCCAATCCGAAGGATCCCATCTGAGGGATCCAATCCGAAGGATCCCATCCCAGGGATCTCATCCCATCCCAGGGATCCCATCCCATCCCATCCCATCCCATCCCATCCCATTCCAGGGATCACATCTCATTCCAGGGATCCCATCCCAGGGATCCCATCCCATCCCAGGGATCCCATCCCATCTTATCCCATCCCATCCCATCGCAGGGATCCCATCCCAGGGATCCCATCCCATCGCAGGGATCCAATCCCAGGGATCCCATCCAATCTCAGGGATCCCATCCCATCCCATCCCATGGATCCCATCCCATCCCAGGGATCACAACCCATCCCAGGGATGCCACCCCAGGGATCCGATCCCATCGCAGGGATCCCATCCTATCCCAGGGATCCCATCCCATCCCATCCCATCCCATCCCATCCCATCCCATCCCATCGCAGGGATCCCAATCCCAAGGATCCCATCACAGGGATCCCATTCCATCCCAGGGATCCCATCCCAGGGATCCCATCCCAGGGATCCCATCCCATCCCAGGGATCCCATCCCATCGCAGGGAATCCATCCCATCCCAGGGATCCCATCCCATTCCATTCCATCCCATCCCATCCCATCCCATCCCATCACATACCAGTGATCCCATCCCAGGGATCCCATCCCATCCCAACGCATCCCATCCCATCCCACCCCTTCCCATCGCATCCCATCCCATCCCATCCCATCCCATCCCATCCCAAGATCCCATCCCATCCCAGGGATCCCCTCCCATCCCAGGGATCCCATCCCATCCCATCCCATCCCATCAATTCCAGGGATCCCATCCCAGTATCCCATCCCATCCCAGGGATCCCATCCCAGGAATTCCATCCCATCCCATGGATCCCATCCCATCCCCACGCATCCCATCCCATCCCATCCCACCCCTTCCCATCGCATCCCATCCCATCCCATCCCATCCCAGGATCCCATCCCATCCCAGGGATCCCCTCCCATCCCAGGGATCCCCTCCCATCGCAGGGATCCCATCCCATCCCATCCCATCCCATCCCATCCCATCAATCCCAGGGATCCCATCCCAGTATCCCATCCCATCCCAGGGATCCCATCCCAGGAATTCCATCCCATCCCAGGGATCCCACCCCATACGAGGGATCACATTCCAGGGATCCCAACCCAGGGATCCCATCCCATCCAATCCCAGGCATCCAATCCCATCCCATCTCATCGCAGGGATCCCATCCCATCCCATCCCATCCCATGGCATCCCAGGGTTCCCATCCCATCCCAACCCATCCCATCCCATGGATCCCATCCCATCCCAGAGATCCCATCCCACGGATCCCATGCCATCCCATGCGATCCCATGCCATTCCATGCGATCCCATCCCAACCCATCCCATCCCAGGGATCCGATCCCACCCCAGGGATCCAATACCACCGATCCTATCCCATACCAGGGATCCCATCCCGGCCCAGGGATCCCATCCTATCCCAGGGATCCCATCCCAGGGTTCCCATCCAATCCCATCCCATCTGAGGGATCCAATCCGAAGGATCCCATCCCAGGGATCTCATCCCATCCCAGGGATCCCATCCCATCCCATCCCATCCCATCCATTCCCACCCCAGGAATCCCATCCCATCCCATTCAAGGGATCCCATCCCATTCAAGGGATCCCATCCCATCCCAGGGATCCCATCCCAGGGATCACAACCCATCCCAGGGATGCCACCCCAGGGATCCCATTCCATCCCATCCCATCCCACTGATCCCATCCCATCCCATCCCATCCCAGGGATCCCATCCCATCCCAGTGACCAAAACCCATCCCATACCATCCCATCCCTTCCCACGGATCCCATCCCATCCCAACCTATCCCATCGCATCCCATCCCATCCCATCCCATCCCATTCCAGGGACCACATCTCATCCCAAGCCATCCCATCCCAGGGATCCGATCCCACACCAGGGATCCCATCCCATCCCAGGGATCCCAACCGAGGGATCACAACCCATCCCAGGGATGCCACCCCAGGGATCCGATCCCATCGCATGGATCCCATCCTATCCCAGGGATCCCATCCCATCCCATCCCATCCCATCGCAGGGATCCCAAACCCAAGGATCCCATCCCAGGGATCACATCCCATCCCAGGGATCCCATCCCATCCCAGGGATCCCATCGCAGGGATGCCATCCCATCCCATCCGATCCCATCCCAGGAATCCCATCCCATCCCATTCAAGGGATCACATCCCATCCCAGGGATCCCATCCCATCCCAGGGATCCCATCCCAGGGATCCCATCCCATCCCAGGGATCCCATCCCATCCCAGCGAATCCATCCCATCCCAGGGATCCCATCCCATCCCATCCCATCCCATCCCATCCCATCCCATCCCATACCAGTGATCCCATCCCAGGGATCCCATCCCATCTCAGGGATCCCATCCCATCCCATCCCATCCCATCCCGGGGATCCCATCCCATCACATCTCATCCCATGGATCGCATCCCATCCCATCCCAGGGATCCCATCCCATCTCAGGGATCCCATCCCATCCCATCCCATCCCAGGGATCCCATCCCATCACATCTCATCCCAGGGATCGCATCCCATCCCAGGGATCCCATCCCAGGGATACCATCCCATCCCATCCCATCGCAGGGATCCCATCCCATCGCAGGGATCCCATCCCATCGCAGGGATCCCATCCCAGGGATCCCATCCCATCCCAGGGATCCCATCCCATCCCTGGGAATCCATCCCATCCCAGGGATCCCATCCCTGGCCCATTCCATCCCATCCCATCACATACCAGTGATCCCATCCCAGGGATCCCATCCCATCCCAGGGATGCCATCCCATCCCAGGGATCCCATCTCATCCCAGGGATCGCATCCCATCCCATCCCAGGGATCCCATCCCATCCCATCCCAGGGATCCCATCCCATCCCATCCCATCCCTTCCCATCCCAGGGATCCCATCCCAGGGATACCATCCCATCGCAGGGATCCCATCCCATCGCAGGGATCCCATCCCAGGGATCCCATCCCATCCCAGGGGTCTCATCCCATCCCAGGGAATCCATCCCATCCCTGGGATCCCATCCCATCCCATTCCATCCCATCCCATCCCATCACATACCAGTGATCCCATCCCAGGGATCCCATCCCATCTCAGGGATCCCATCCCATCCCATCCCAGGGATCCCATCCCATCCCATCCAATCCCATCCCATCCCAGGGATCCCATCCCATCCCATCTCATCCCAGGGATCGCATCCCATCCCATCCCAGGGATCCCATCCCATCCCATCGCAGGGATCCCATCCCATCGCAGGGATCCCATCCCATCGCAGGGATCCAATCCCTGGGATCCCATCCAATCTCAGGGATCCCATCCCATCCCATCCCATCCCATCCCATCCCATCCCATGGATCCCATCCCAACCCAGGGATCCCATCCCATCCCATCCCATCCCAAGGATCCCATCCCATCCCATCCCATCGATCCCATCCCATCCCATCCCATCCCAGGGATCACATCTCATTCCAGGGATCCCATCCCAGGGATCGCATCCCATCCCAGGAATCCCATCCCGGTGATACCAGTGATCCCATCCCAGGGATCCCATCCCATCTCAGGGATCCCATCCCATCCCATCCCATGGATCCCATCCCATCCCATCCCAACGCATCCCATCCCACCCCTTCCCATCGCATCCCATCCAATCCCATCCCATCCCATAGGATCCCATCCCATCCCAGGGATCCCCTCCCATCCCAGGGATCCCATCCCATCCCATCCCATCCCATCCCATCAATCCCAGGGATCCCATCCCAGTATCCCATCCCATCCCAGGGATCCCATCCCAGGAATTCCATCCCATTCCAGGGATCCCACCCCATACGAGGGATCACATTCCAGTGATCCCAACCCAGGGATCCCATCCCATCCAATCCCAGGCATCCAATCCCATCCCATCTCATCGCAGGGATCCCATCCCATCCCATCCCATCCCATGGATCCCATCCCATCCCAGAGATCCCATCCCAGGGATCCCATGCCATCCCATGCGATCCCATGCCATCCCATGCGATCCCATCCCATCCCATCCCATCCCATCCCACGGTTCGCATCCCATCCCAAACCATCCCATCCCAGGGATCCGATCCCACCCCAGGGATCCAATACCACCGATCCTATCCCATACCAGGGATCCCATCCCGTCCCAGGGATCTCATCCCATCCCAGGGATCCCATCTCATCCCATCCCATACCATCCATCCCCATCCCAGGAATCCCATCCCATCCCATTCAAGGGATCCCATCCCATCCCAGGGATCCCATCCCATCCCAGGGATACCATCCCATCGCAGGGAATCCATCCCATCCCAGGGATCCCATCCCATTCCATTCCATCCCATCCCATCCCATCACATACCAGTGATCCCATCCCAGGGATCCCATCCCATCTCAGGGATCCCATCCTATCCCATCCCATGGATCCCATCCCATCCCAACGCATCCCATCCCACCCCTTCCCATGCCATCCCATCCCATCCCATCCCATAGGATCCCATCCCATCCCAGGGATCCCCTCCCATCCCATCCCATCCCATCCCATCCCATCCCATCCCATCCCATCCCATCAATCCCAGGGATCCCATCCCAGTATCCCATCCCATCCCAGGGATCCCATCCCAGGAATTCCATCCCATTCCAGGGATCCCACCCCATACGAGGGATCACATTCCAGTGATCCCAACCCAGGGATCCCATCCCATCCAATCCCAGGCATCCAATCCCATCCCATCTCATCTCAGGGATCCCATCCCATCCCATCCCATCCCATACCATCCCAACCCATCCCATCCCAGGGATCCCATCCCACCACAGGGATCCCATCCCATCCCAACCCATCCCAAGGATCCCATTCCATCCCATCCCATCCCATCCCATCCATCCCATCCCATCCCATCCCATCCATCCCATCCCATCCCATCCCATCGGATCCCATCCCATCCCAGGGATCCCATCCCAGGGATCCCAACCCATCCCATTCAAGGGATCCCATCCCATACCAGGGATCCCATGCCAACCCAGGGATCCCATCCCAGGAATTCCATCCCATCCCAGGGATCCCACCCCAAACGTGGGATCACATTCCAGGGATCCCAACGCAGGGATCCCATCCCATCCAATCCCAGGCATCCAATCCCATCCCATCTCATCGCAGGGATCCCACCCCATCCCATCCCATCCCATCCCATCCCATCCCATCCCATCCCATGGCATCCCAGGGTTCCCATCCCATCCCAACCCATCCCATCCCATGGCATCCCAGGGTTCCCATCCCATCCCAACCCATCCCATCCCATGGATCCCATCCCATCCCAGAGATCCCATCCCAGGGATCCCATGCCATCCCATGCGATCCCATGCCATCCCATGCGATCCCATCCCATCCCATGCGATCCCATCCCAGGGTTCCCATCCCATCCCAACCCATCCCATCCCAGGGATCCGATCCCACCCCAGGGATCCAATACCAGCGATCCTATCCCATACCAGGGATCCCATCCCTGCCCAGGGATGCCATCCCATCCCAGGGATCCCATCCCAGCCCAGGGATCCCATATTATCCCAGGGATCCAATACCAGGGATCCCATCCCATCCCATCCCATCTGAGGGATCCAATCCGAAGGATCCCATGTGAGGGATCCAATCCGAAGGATCCCATCCCAGGGATGTCATCCCATCCCAGGGATCCCATCCCATCCCATCCCATCCCATCCATTCCCATCCCAGGAATCCCATCCCATCCCATTCCAGGGATCACATCTCATTCCAGGGATCCCATCCCAGGGATCCCATCCCATCCCAGGGATCCCATCCCATCTTATCCCATCCCCTCCCATCGCAGGGATCCCATCCCATCTTATCCCATTCCATCCCATCCCAGGGATCCCATCCCAGGGATACCATCCCATCCCATCCCATCGCAGGGATCCCACCCCAGGGATCCCATCCCATCGCAGGGATCCCATCCCAGGGATCCCATCCCATCGCAGGGATCCAATCCCAGGGATCCCATCCAATCTCAGGGATCCCATCCCATCCCATCCCATGGATCCCATCCCATCCCAGGGATCCCATCCCATCCCATCCCAAGGATCCCATTCCATCCCATCCCATCCCATCCCATCCCATCCCATCCCATCCCATCCCATCCCATCCCATCCTATCCCATCCATCCCATCCCATCCCATGGCATCCCAGGGTTCCCATCCCATCAAAACCCATCCCATCCCAGAGTTCCCATCCCAGGGATCCCATGCCATCCCATGCGATCCCATGCCATCCCATGCGATCCCATCCCATCCCATGCCATCCCATCCCAGTGTTCCCATCCCATCCCAACCCATCCCATCCCAGGGATCCCATCCCACCCCAGGGATCCAGTACCAGCCATCCTATCCCATACCAGGGATCCCATCCCATCCCAGGGATCCCATCCCATCCCAGGGACCAAAACCCATCCCATACCAACCCATCCCTTCCCAGGGATCCCATCCCATCACAACCTATCCCATCGCATCCCATCCCATCCCATTCCATCCCATCCCATCCCATCCCATCCCATCCCATCGCAGGGATCACATCCCATCGCAGGGATCCCATCCCATCTTATCCCATCCCATCCCATCGCAGGGATCCCATCCCATCGCAGGGATCCCATACCAGGGATCCCATCCCATCGCAGGGATCCAATCCCAGGGATCCCATCCAATCTCAGGGATCCCATCCCATCCCATCCCATCCCATGGATCCCATCCCAACCCAGGGATCCCATCCCATCCCATCCCATCCCAAGGATCCCATCCCATTCCATCCCATCCCATCCCATCCCATCCAATCCCATCCCATCCCACCCCATCCCATCGGATCCCATACCATCCCAGGGATCCCATCCCAGGGATCCCATCCCATCCCAGGGATCCCATCCCATCCCAGGGATCCCATCCCAGGGATCCCATCCCATCCCAGGGATCCCATCCCATCCCAGGGAATCCATCCCATCCCAGGGATCCCATCCCATCCCATCCCATCAGATCCCATCCCATACCAGTGATCCCATCCCATCCCATCTCATCCCATCCCATTCCAGGGATCCCATCCCAGGGATACCATCCCATCTCATCCCATCGCAGGGATCCCATCCCATCGCAGGGATCCCATCCCATCCCATTCAAGGGATCCCATCCCAGGGATCCCATCCCATCCCAGGGATCCCATCCCATCTTATCCCATCCCATCCCATCGCAGGGATCCCATCCCATCGCAGGGATCCCATACCAGGGATCCCATCCCATCGCAGGGATCCAATCCCAGGGATCCCATCCAATCTCAGGGATCCCATCCCATCCCATCCCATCCCATGGATCCCATCCCAACCCAGGGATCCCATCCCATCCCAAGGATCCCATCCCATTCCATCCCATCCCATCCCATCCAATCCCATCCCATCCCACCCCATCCCATCGGATCCCATACCATCCCAGGGATCCCATCCCATCCCATCTGAGGGATCCAATCCGAAGGATCCCATGTGAGGGATCCAATCCGAAGGATCCCATCCCAGGGATGTCATCCCATCCCAGGGATCCCATCCCATCCCATCCCATCCCATCCATTCCCATCCCAGGAATCCCATCCCATCCCATTCCAGGGATCACATCTCATTCCAGGGATCCCATCCCAGGGATCCCATCCCATCCCAGGGATCCCATCCCATCTTATCCCATCCCATCCCATCGCAGGGATCCCATCCCATCTTATCCCATTCCATCCCATCCCAGGGATCCCATCCCAGGGATACCATCCCATCCCATCCCATCGCAGGGATCCCACCCCAGGGATCCCATCCCATCGCAGGGATCCCATCCCAGGGATCCCATCCCATCGCAGGGATCCAATCCCAGGGATCCCATCCAATCTCAGGGATCCCATCCCATCCCATCCCATCCCATGGATCCCATCCCATCCCATGGATCCCATCCCATCTCAGGGATCCCATCCCATCCCAACGCATCCCATCCCCTCCCATCCCACCCCTTCCCATCGCATCCCATCCCATCCCATCCCATCCCATCCCATCCCAGGATCCCATCCCATCCCAGGGATCCCCTCCCATCCCAGGGATCCCATCCCATCCCATCCCATCCCATCCCATCCAATCCCATCCCATCCCATGGCATCCCAGGGTTCCCATCCCATCAAAACCCATCCCATCTCATGGATCCCATCCCATCCCAGAGATCCCATCCTAGGGATCCCATGCCATCCCATGCGATCCCATGCCATCCCATGCGATCCCATCCCATCCCATCCCATCCCACGGTTCGCATCCCATCCCAACCCATCCCATCCCAGGGATCCGATCCCACCCCAGGGATCCAATACCACCGATCCTATCCCATACCAGGGATCCAATCCCATCCCAGGGATCCCATCCCATCCCATGCACTCAGAGGGATCCAATCCGAAGGATCCCATCTGAGGGATCCAATCCGAAGGATCCCATCCCAGGGATCTCATCCCATCCCAGGGATCCCATCCCATCCCATCCCATCCCATCCCATCCCATTCCAGGGATCCCATCCCAGGGATCCCATCCCATCCCAGGGATCCCATCCCATCTTATCCCATCCCATCCCATCGCAGGGATCCCATCCCAGGGATCCCATCCCATCGCAGGGATCCAATCCCAGGGATCCCATCCAATCTCAGGGATCCCATCCCATCCCATCCCATGGATCCCATCCCATCCCAGGGATCCCATCCCATCCCATCCCAAGGATCCCATTCCATCCCATCCCATCCCATCCCATCCCATCCCATCCCATCCCATCCCATCCCATCCCATCCCATCCTATCCCATCCATCCCATCCCATCCCATGGCATCCCAGGGTTCCCATCCCATCAAAACCCATCCCATCCCAGAGTTCCCATCCCAGGGATCCCATGCCATCCCATGCGATCCCATGCCATCCCATGCGATCCCATCCCATCCCATGCCATCCCATCCCAGTGTTCCCATCCCATCCCAACCCATCCCATCCCAGGGATCCCATCCCACCCCAGGGATCCAGTACCAGCCATCCTATCCCATACCAGGGATCCCATCCCATCCCAGGGATCCCATCCCATCCCAGGGACCAAAACCCATCCCATACCAACCCATCCCTTCCCAGGGATCCCATCCCATCACAACCTATCCCATCGCATCCCATCCCATCCCATTCCATCCCATCCCATCCCATCCCATCCCATCCCATCCCATCGCAGGGATCACATCCCATCGCAGGGATCCCATCCCATCTTATCCCATCCCATCCCATCGCAGGGATCCCATCCCATCGCAGGGATCCCATACCAGGGATCCCATCCCATCGCAGGGATCCAATCCCAGGGATCCCATCCAATCTCAGGGATCCCATCCCATCCCATCCCATCCCATGGATCCCATCCCAACCCAGGGATCCCATCCCATCCCATCCCATCCCAAGGATCCCATCCCATTCCATCCCATCCCATCCCATCCCATCCAATCCCATCCCATCCCACCCCATCCCATCGGATCCCATACCATCCCAGGGATCCCATCCCAGGGATCCCATCCCATCCCAGGGATCCCATCCCATCCCAGGGATCCCATCCCAGGGATCCCATCCCATCCCAGGGATCCCATCCCATCCCAGGAAATCCATCCCATCCCAGGGATCCCATCCCATCCCATCCCATCAGATCCCATCCCATACCAGTGATCCCATCCCATCCCATCTCATCCCATCCCATTCCAGGGATCCCATCCCAGGGATACCATCCCATCTCATCCCATCGCAGGGATCCCATCCCATCGCAGGGATCCCATCCCATCCCATTCAAGGGATCCCATCCCAGGGATCCCATCCCATCCCAGGGATCCCATCCCATCTTATCCCATCCCATCCCATCGCAGGGATCCCATCCCATCGCAGGGATCCCATACCAGGGATCCCATCCCATCGCAGGGATCCAATCCCAGGGATCCCATCCAATCTCAGGGATCCCATCCCATCCCATCCCATCCCATGGATCCCATCCCAACCCAGGGATCCCATCCCATCCCATCCCATCCCAAGGATCCCATCCCATTCCATCCCATCCCATCCCATCCAATCCCATCCCATCCCACCCCATCCCATCGGATCCCATACCATCCCAGGGATCCCATCCCATCCCATCTGAGGGATCCAATCCGAAGGATCCCATGTGAGGGATCCAATCCGAAGGATCCCATCCCAGGGATGTCATCCCATCCCAGGGATCCCATCCCATCCCATCCCATCCCATCCATTCCCATCCCAGGAATCCCATCCCATCCCATTCCAGGGATCACATCTCATTCCAGGGATCCCATCCCAGGGATCCCATCCCATCCCAGGGATCCCATCCCATCTTATCCCATCCCATCCCATCGCAGGGATCCCATCCCATCTTATCCCATTCCATCCCATCCCAGGGATCCCATCCCAGGGATACCATCCCATCCCATCCCATCGCAGGGATCCCACCCCAGGGATCCCATCCCATCGCAGGGATCCCATCCCAGGGATCCCATCCCATCGCAGGGATCCAATCCCAGGGATCCCATCCAATCTCAGGGATCCCATCCCATCCCATCCCATCCCATGGATCCCATCCCATCCCATGGATCCCATCCCATCTCAGGGATCCCATCCCATCCCAACGCATCCCATCCCCTCCCATCCCACCCCTTCCCATCGCATCCCATCCCATCCCATCCCATCCCATCCCATCCCAGGATCCCATCCCATCCCAGGGATCCCCTCCCATCCCAGGGATCCCATCCCATCCCATCCCATCCCATCCCATCCAATCCCATCCCATCCCATGGCATCCCAGGGTTCCCATCCCATCAAAACCCATCCCATCTCATGGATCCCATCCCATCCCAGAGATCCCATCCTAGGGATCCCATGCCATCCCATGCGATCCCATGCCATCCCATGCGATCCCATCCCATCCCATCCCATCCCACGGTTCGCATCCCATCCCAACCCATCCCATCCCAGGGATCCGATCCCACCCCAGGGATCCAATACCACCGATCCTATCCCATACCAGGGATCCAATCCCATCCCAGGGATCCCATCCCATCCCATGCACTCAGAGGGATCCAATCCGAAGGATCCCATCTGAGGGATCCAATCCGAAGGATCCCATCCCAGGGATCTCATCCCATCCCAGGGATCCCATCCCATCCCATCCCATCCCATCCCATCCCATCCCATCCCATTCCAGGGATCCCATCCCAGGGATCCCATCCCATCCCAGGGATCCCATCCCATCTTATCCCATCCCATCCCATCGCAGGGATCCCATCCCAGGGATCCCATCCCATCGCAGGGATCCAATCCCAGGGATCCCATCCAATCTCAGGGATCCCATCCCATCCCAGGGATCCCCTCCCATCCCAGGGATCCCATCCCATCCCAGGGATCCCATCCCATCCCATCCCATCCCATCCCATCCCATCCCATCAATCCCAGGGATCCCATCCCAGTATCCCATCACAGGGATCCCATTCCATCCCAGGGATCCCATCCCAGGGATCCCATCCCAGGGATCCCATCCCATCCCAGGGATCCCATCCCATCGCAGGGAATCCATCCCATCCCAGGGATCCCATCCCATTCCATTCCATCCCATCCCATCCCATCCCATCCCATCACATACCAGTGATCCCATCCCAGGGATCCCATCCCATCCCAACGCATCCCATCCCATCCCACCCCTTCCCATCGCATCCCATCCCATCCCATCCCATCCCATCCCATCCCAAGATCCCATCCCATCCCAGGGATCCCCTCCCATCCCAGGGATCCCATCCCATCCCATCCCATCCCATCAATTCCAGGGATCCCATCCCAGTATCCCATCCCATCCCAGGGATCCCATCCCAGGAATTCCATCCCATCCCATGGATCCCATCCCATCCCAACGCATCCCATCCCATCCCATCCCACCCCTTCCCATCGCATCCCATCCCATCCCATCCCATCCCAGGATCCCATCCCATCCCAGGGATCCCCTCCCATCCCAGGGATCCCCTCCCATCGCAGGGATCCCATCCCATCCCATCCCATCCCATCCCATCCCATCAATCCCAGGGTTCCCATCCCAGTATCCCATCCCATCCCAGGGATCCCATCCCAGGAATTCCATCCCATCCCAGGGATCCCACCCCATACGAGGGATCACATTCCAGGGATCCCAACCCAGGGATCCCATCCCATCCAATCCCAGGCATCCAATCCCATCCCATCTCATCGCAGGGATCCCATCCCATCCCATCCCATCCCATGGCATCCCAGGGTTCCCATCCCATCCCATCCCATCCCAACCCATCCCATCCCATGGATCCCATCCCATCCCAGAGATCCCATCCCACGGATCCCATGCCATCCCATGCGATCCCATGCCATTCCATGCGATCCCATCCCAACCCATCCCATCCCAGGGATCCGATCCCACCCCAGGGATCCAATACCACCGATCCTATCCCATACCAGGGATCCCATCCCGGCCCAGGGATCCCATCCTATCCCAGGGATCCCATCCCAGGGTTCCCATCCAATCCCATCCCATCTGAGGGATCCAATCCGAAGGATCCCATCCCAGGGATCTCATCCCATCCCAGGGATCCCATCCCATCCCATCCCATCCCATCCATTCCCACCCCAGGAATCCCATCCCATCCCATTCAAGGGATCCCATCCCATTCAAGGGATCCCATCCCATCCCAGGGATCCCATCCCAGGGATCACAACCCATCCCAGGGATGCCACCCCAGGGATCCCATTCCATCCCATCCCATCCCACTGATCCCATCCCATCCCATCCCATCCCAGGGATCCCATCCCATCCCAGTGACCAAAACCCATCCCATACCATCCCATCCCTTCCCACGGATCCCATCCCATCCCAACCTATCCCATCGCATCCCATCCCATCCCATCCCATCCCATTCCAGGGACCACATCTCATCCCAAGCCATCCCATCCCAGGGATCCGATCCCACACCAGGGATCCCATCCCATCCCAGGGATCCCAACCGAGGGATCACAACCCATCCCAGGGATGCCACCCCAGGGATCCGATCCCATCGCATGGATCCCATCCTATCCCAGGGATCCCATCCCATCCCATCCCATCCCATCGCAGGGATCCCAAACCCAAGGATCCCATCCCAGGGATCACATCCCATCCCAGGGATCCCATCCCATCCCAGGGATCCCATCGCAGGGATGCCATCCCATCCCATCCGATCCCATCCCAGGAATCCCATCCCATCCCATTCAAGGGATCACATCCCATCCCAGGGATCCCATCCCATCCCAGGGATCCCATCCCAGGGATCCCATCCCATCCCAGGGATCCCATCCCATCCCAGCGAATCCATCCCATCCCAGGGATCCCATCCCATCCCATCCCATCCCATCCCATCCCATCCCATACCAGTGATCCCATCCCAGGGATCCCATCCCATCTCAGGGATCCCATCCCATCCCATCCCATCCCATCCCGGGGATCCCATCCCATCACATCTCATCCCATGGATCGCATCCCATCCCATCCCAGGGATCCCATCCCATCTCAGGGATCCCATCCCATCCCATCCCATCCCAGGGATCCCATCCCATCACATCTCATCCCAGGGATCGCATCCCATCCCAGGGATCCCATCCCAGGGATACCATCCCATCCCATCCCATCGCAGGGATCCCATCCCAGGGATCCCATCCCATCCCAGGGATCCCATCCCATCCCTGGGAATCCATCCCATCCCAGGGATCCCATCCCTGGCCCATTCCATCCCATCCCATCACATACCAGTGATCCCATCCCAGGGATCCCATCCCATCCCAGGGATGCCATCCCATCCCAGGGATCCCATCTCATCCCAGGGATCGCATCCCATCCCATCCCAGGGATCCCATCCCATCCCATCCCAGGGATCCCATCCCATCCCATCCCATCCCTTCCCATCCCAGGGATCCCATCCCAGGGATCCCATCCCATCGCAGGGATCCCATCCCATCGCAGGGATCCCATCCCAGGGATCCCATCCCATCCCAGGGGTCTCATCCCATCCCAGGGAATCCATCCCATCCCTGGGATCCCATCCCATCCCATTCCATCCCATCCCATCCCATCACATACCAGTGATCCCATCCCAGGGATCCCATCCCATCTCAGGGATCCCATCCCATCCCATCCCAGGGATCCCATCCCATCCCATCCAATCCCATCCCATCCCAGGGATCCCATCCCATCCCATCTCATCCCAGGGATCGCATCCCATCCCATCCCAGGGATCCCATCCCATCCCATCGCAGGGATCCCATCCCATCGCAGGGATCCCATCCCATCGCAGGGATCCAATCCCTGGGATCCCATCCAATCTCAGGGATCCCATCCCATCCCATCCCATCCCATCCCATCCCATCCCATGGATCCCATCCCAACCCAGGGATCCCATCCCATCCCATCCCATCCCAAGGATCCCATCCCATCCCATCCCATCGATCCCATCCCATCCCATCCCATCCCAGGGATCACATCTCATTCCAGGGATCCCATCCCAGGGATCGCATCCCATCCCAGGAATCCCATCCCGGTGATACCAGTGATCCCATCCCAGGGATCCCATCCCATCTCAGGGATCCCATCCCATCCCATCCCATGGATCCCATCCCATCCCATCCCAACGCATCCCATCCCACCCCTTCCCATCGCATCCCATCCAATCCCATCCCATCCCATAGGATCCCATCCCATCCCAGGGATCCCCTCCCATCCCAGGGATCCCATCCCATCCCATCCCATCCCATCCCATCCCATCAATCCCAGGGATCCCATCCCAGTATCCCATCCCATCCCAGGGATCCCATCCCAGGAATTCCATCCCATTCCAGGGATCCCACCCCATACGAGGGATCACATTCCAGTGATCCCAACCCAGGGATCCCATCCCATCCAATCCCAGGCATCCAATCCCATCCCATCTCATCGCAGGGATCCCATCCCATCCCATCCCATCCCATGGATCCCATCCCATCCCAGAGATCCCATCCCAGGGATCCCATGCCATCCCATGCGATCCCATGCCATCCCATGCGATCCCATCCCATCCCATCCCATCCCATCCCACGGTTCGCATCCCATCCCAAACCATCCCATCCCAGGGATCCGATCCCACCCCAGGGATCCAATACCACCGATCCTATCCCATACCAGGGATCCCATCCCGTCCCAGGGATCCCATCCTATCCCAGGGATCCCATCCCAGGGATCCCATCCCATCCCATCCCATCTGAGGGATCCAATTCGAAGGATCCCATCCCAGGGATCTCATCCCATCCCAGGGATCCCATCTCATCCCATCCCATACCATCCATCCCCATCCCAGGAATCCCATCCCATCCCATTCAAGGGATCCCATCCCATCCCAGGGATCCCATCCCATCCCAGGGATACCATCCCATCGCAGGGAATCCATCCCATCCCAGGGATCCCATCCCATTCCATTCCATCCCATCCCATCCCATCACATACCAGTGATCCCATCCCAGGGATCCCATCCCATCTCAGGGATCCCATCCTATCCCATCCCATGGATCCCATCCCATCCCAACGCATCCCATCCCACCCCTTCCCATGCCATCCCATCCCATCCCATCCCATAGGATCCCATCCCATCCCAGGGATCCCCTCCCATCCCATCCCATCCCATCCCATCCCATCCCATCCCATCCCATCCCATCCCATCAATCCCAGGGATCCCATCCCAGTATCCCATCCCATCCCAGGGATCCCATCCCAGGAATTCCATCCCATTCCAGGGATCCCACCCCATACGAGGGATCACATTCCAGTGATCCCAACCCAGGGATCCCATCCCATCCAATCCCAGGCATCCAATCCCATCCCATCTCATCTCAGGGATCCCATCCCATCCCATCCCATCCCATACCATCCCAACCCATCCCATCCCAGGGATCCCATCCCACCACAGGGATCCCATCCCATCCCAACCCATCCCAAGGATCCCATTCCATCCCATCCCATCCCATCCCATCCATCCCATCCCATCCCATCCCATCCATCCCATCCCATCCCATCCCATCGGATCCCATCCCATCCCAGGGATCCCATCCCAGGGATCCCAACCCATCCCATTCAAGGGATCCCATCCCATACCAGGGATCCCATGCCAACCCAGGGATCCCATCCCAGGAATTCCATCCCATCCCAGGGATCCCACCCCAAACGAGGGATCACATTCCAGGGATCCCAACGCAGGGATCCCATCCCATCCAATCCCAGGCATCCAATCCCATCCCATCTCATCGCAGGGATCCCACCCCATCCCATCCCATCCCATCCCATCCCATCCCATCCCATCCCATCCCATCCCATGGCATCCCAGGGTTCCCATCCCATCCCAACCCATCCCATCCCATGGCATCCGAGGGTTCCCATCCCATCCCAACCCATCCCATCCCATGGATCCCATCCCATCCCAGAGATCCCATCCCAGGGATCCCATGCCATCCCATGCGATCCCATGCCATCCCATGCGATCCCATCCCATCCCATGCGATCCCATCCCAGGGTTCCCATCCCATCCCAACCCATCCCATCCCAGGGATCCGATCCCACCCCAGGGATACAATACCAGCGATCCTATCCCATACCAGGGATCCCATCCCTGCCCAGGGATGCCATCCCATCCCAGGGATCCCATCCCAGCCCAGGGATCCCATATTATCCCAGGGATCCAATACCAGGGATCCCATCCCATCCCATCCCATCTGAGGGATCCAATCCGAAGGATCCCATGTGAGGGATCCAATCCGAAGGATCCCATCCCAGGGATGTCATCCCATCCCAGGGATCCCATCCCATCCCATCCCATCCCATCCATTCCCATCCCAGGAATCCCATCCCATCCCATTCCAGGGATCACATCTCATTCCAGGGATCCCATCCCAGGGATCCCATCCCATCCCAGGGATCCCATCCCATCTTATCCCATCCCATCCCATCGCAGGGATCCCATCCCATCTTATCCCATTCCATCCCATCCCAGGGATCCCATCCCAGGGATACCATCCCATCCCATCCCATCGCAGGGATCCTACCCCAGGGATCCCATCCCATCGCAGGGATCCCATCCCAGGGATCCCATCCCATCGCAGGGATCCAATCCCAGGGATCCCATCCAATCTCAGGGATCCCATCCCATCCCATCCCATCCCATGGATCCCATCCCATCCCATGGATCCCATCCCATCTCAGGGATCCCATCCCATCCCAACGCATCCCATCCCCTCCCATCCCACCCCTTCCCATCGCATCCCATCCCATCCCATCCCATCCCATCCCATCCCAGGATCCCATCCCATCCCAGGGATCCCCTCCCATCCCAGGGATCCCATCCCATCCCATCCCATCCCATCCAATCCCATCCCATCCCATGGCATCCCAGGGTTCCCATCCCATCAAAACCCATCCCATCTCATGGATCCCATCCCATCCCAGAGATCCCATCCTAGGGATCCCATGCCATCCCATGCGATCCCATGCCATCCCATGCGATCCCATCCCATCCCATCCCATCCCATCCCACGGTTCGCATCCCATCCCAACCCATCCCATCCCAGGGATCCGATCCCACCCCAGGGATCCAATACCACCGATCCTATCCCATACCAGGGATCCAATCCCATCCCAGGGATCCCATCCCATCCCATGCACTCAGAGGGATCCAATCCGAAGGATCCCATCTGAGGGATCCAATCCGAAGGATCCCATCCCAGGGATCTCATCCCATCCCAGGGATCCCATCCCATCCCATCCCATCCCATTCCAGGGATCACATCTCATTCCAGGGATCCCATCCCAGGGATCCCATCCCATCCCAGGGATCCCATCCCATCTTATCCCATCCCATCCCATCGCAGGGATCCCATCCCAGGGATCCCATCCCATCGCAGGGATCCAATCCCAGGGATCCCATCCAATCTCAGGGATCCCATCCCATCCCATCCCATGGATCCCATCCCATCCCAGGGATCCCATCCCATCCCATCCCAAGGATCCCATTCCATCCCATCCCATCCCATCCCATCCCATCCCATCCCATCCCATCCCATCCCATCCCATCCCATCCTATCCCATCCATCCCATCCCATCCCATGGCATCCCAGGGTTCCCATCCCATCAAAACCCATCCCATCCCAGAGTTCCCATCCCAGGGATCCCATGCCATCCCATGCGATCCCATGCCATCCCATGCGATCCCATCCCATCCCATGCCATCCCATCCCAGTGTTCCCATCCCATCCCAACCCATCCCATCCCAGGGATCCCATCCCACCCCAGGGATCCAGTACCAGCCATCCTATCCCATACCAGGGATCCCATCCCATCCCAGGGATCCCATCCCATCCCAGGGACCAAAACCCATCCCATACCAACCCATCCCTTCCCAGGGATCCCATCCCATCACAACCTATCCCATCGCATCCCATCCCATCCCATTCCATCCCATCCCATCCCATCCCATCCCATCCCATCCCATCGCAGGGATCACATCCCATCGCAGGGATCCCATCCCATCTTATCCCATCCCATCCCATCGCAGGGATCCCATCCCATCGCAGGGATCCCATACCAGGGATCCCATCCCATCGCAGGGATCCAATCCCAGGGATCCCATCCAATCTCAGGGATCCCATCCCATCCCATCCCATCCCATGGATCCCATCCCAACCCAGGGATCCCATCCCATCCCATCCCATCCCAAGGATCCCATCCCATTCCATCCCATCCCATCCCATCCAATCCCATCCCATCCCACCCCATCCCATCGGATCCCATACCATCCCAGGGATCCCATCCCAGGGATCCCATCCCATCCCAGGGATCCCATCCCATCCCAGGGATCCCATCCCATCCCAGGGATCCCATCCCATCCCAGGGAATCCATCCCATCCCAGGGATCCCATCCCATCCCATCCCATCAGATCCCATCCCATACCAGTGATCCCATCCCATCCCATCTCATCCCATCCCATTCCAGGGATCCCATCCCAGGGATACCATCCCATCTCATCCCATCGCAGGGATCCCATCCCATCGCAGGGATCCCATCCCATCCCATTCAAGGGATCCCATCCCAGGGATCCCATCCCATCCCAGGGATCCCATCCCATCTTATCCCATCCCATCCCACCGCAGGGATCCCATCCCATCGCAGGGATCCCATACCAGGGATCCCATCCCATCGCAGGGATCCAATCCCAGGGATCCCATCCAATCTCAGGGATCCCATCCCATCCCATCCCATCCCATGGATCCCATCCCAACCCAGGGATCCCATCCCATCCCATCCCATCCCAAGGATCCCATCCCATTCCATCCCATCCCATCCCATCCAATCCCATCCCATCCCACCCCATCCCATCGGATCCCATACCATCCCAGGGATCCCATCCCATCCCATCTGAGGGATCCAATCCGAAGGATCCCATGTGAGGGATCCAATCCGAAGGATCCCATCCCAGGGATGTCATCCCATCCCAGGGATCCCATCCCATCCCATCCCATCCCATCCATTCCCATCCCAGGAATCCCATCCCATCCCATTCCAGGGATCACATCTCATTCCAGGGATCCCATCCCAGGGATCCCATCCCATCCCAGGGATCCCATCCCATCTTATCCCATCCCATCCCATCGCAGGGATCCCATCCCATCTTATCCCATTCCATCCCATCCCAGGGATCCCATCCCAGGGATACCATCCCATCCCATCCCATCCCAGGGATCCCACCCCAGGGATCCCATCCCATCGCAGGGATCCCATCCCAGGGATCCCATCCCATCGCAGGGATCCAATCCCAGGGATCCCATCCAATCTCAGGGATCCCATCCCATCCCATCCCATCCCATGGATCCCATCCCATCCCATGGATCCCATCCCATCTCAGGGATCCCATCCCATCCCAACGCATCCCATCCCCTCCCATCCCACCCCTTCCCATCGCATCCCATCCCATCCCATCCCATCCCATCCCATCCCAGGATCCCATCCCATCCCAGGGATCCCCTCCCATCCCAGGGATCCCATCCCATCCCATCCCATCCCATCCCATCCAATCCCATCCCATCCCATGGCATCCCAGGGTTCCCATCCCATCAAAACCCATCCCATCTCATGGATCCCATCCCATCCCAGAGATCCCATCCTAGGGATCCCATGCCATCCCATGCGATCCCATGCCATCCCATGCGATCCCATCCCATCCCATCCCATCCCACGGTTCGCATCCCATCCCAACCCATCCCATCCCAGGGATCCGATCCCACCCCAGGGATCCAATACCACCGATCCTATCCCATACCAGGGATCCAATCCCATCCCAGGGATCCCATCCCATCCCATGCACTCAGAGGGATCCAATCCGAAGGATCCCATCTGAGGGATCCAATCCGAAGGATCCCATCCCAGGGATCTCATCCCATCCCAGGGATCCCATCCCATCCCATCCCATCCCATCCCATCCCATCCCATTCCAGGGATCCCATCCCAGGGATCCCATCCCATCCCAGGGATCCCATCCCATCTTATCCCATCCCATCCCATCGCAGGGATCCCATCCCAGGGATCCCATCCCATCGCAGGGATCCAATCCCAGGGATCCCATCCAATCTCAGGGATCCCATCCCATCCCATCCCATGGATCCCATCCCATCCCAGGGATCCCATCCCATCCCATCCCAAGGATCCCATTCCATCCCATCCCATCCCATCCCATCCCATCCCATCCCATCCCATCCTATCCCATCCATCCCATCCCATCCCATGGCATCCCAGGGTTCCCATCCCATCAAAACCCATCCCATCCCAGAGTTCCCATCCCAGGGATCCCATGCCATCCCATGCGATCCCATGCCATCCCATGCGATCCCATCCCATCCCATGCCATCCCATCCCAGTGTTCCCATCCCATCCCAACCCATCCCATCCCAGGGATCCCATCCCACCCCAGGGATCCAGTACCAGCCATCCTATCCCATACCAGGGATCCCATCCCATCCCAGGGATCCCATCCCATCCCAGGGACCAAAACCCATCCCATACCAACCCATCCCTTCCCAGGGATCCCATCCCATCACAACCTATCCCATCGCATCCCATCCCATCCCATTCCATCCCATCCCATCCCATCCCATCCCATCCCATCCCATCGCAGGGATCACATCCCATCGCAGGGATCCCATCCCATCTTATCCCATCCCATCCCATCGCAGGGATCCCATCCCATCGCAGGGATCCCATACCAGGGATCCCATCCCATCGCAGGGATCCAATCCCAGGGATCCCATCCAATCTCAGGGATCCCATCCCATCCCATCCCATCCCATGGATCCCATCCCAACCCAGGGATCCCATCCCATCCCATCCCATCCCAAGGATCCCATCCCATTCCATCCCATCCCATCCCATCCCATCCAATCCCATCCCATCCCACCCCATCCCATCGGATCCCATACCATCCCAGGGATCCCATCCCAGGGATCCCATCCCATCCCAGGGATCCCATCCCATCCCAGGGATCCCATCCCAGGGATCCCATCCCATCCCAGGGATCCCATCCCATCCCAGGAAATCCATCCCATCCCAGGGATCCCATCCCATCCCATCCCATCAGATCCCATCCCATACCAGTGATCCCATCCCATCCCATCTCATCCCATCCCATTCCAGGGATCCCATCCCAGGGATACCATCCCATCTCATCCCATCGCAGGGATCCCATCCCATCGCAGGGATCCCATCCCATCCCATTCAAGGGATCCCATCCCAGGGATCCCATCCCATCCCAGGGATCCCATCCCATCTTATCCCATCCCATCCCATCGCAGGGATCCCATCCCATCGCAGGGATCCCATACCAGGGATCCCATCCCATCGCAGGGATCCAATCCCAGGGATCCCATCCAATCTCAGGGATCCCATCCCATCCCATCCCATCCCATGGATCCCATCCCAACCCAGGGATCCCATCCCATCCCATCCCATCCCAAGGATCCCATCCCATTCCATCCCATCCCATCCCATCCAATCCCATCCCATCCCACCCCATCCCATCGGATCCCATCCCATCCCATTCCAGGGATCCCATCCCAGGGATCTCATCCCATCCCAGGGATCCCATCCCATCCCATCCCATCCCATCCCATCCCATCCCATTCCAGGGATCCCATCCCAGGGATCCCATCCCATCCCAGGGATCCCATCCCATCTTATCCCATCCCATCCCATCGCAGGGATCCCATCCCAGGGATCCCATCCCATCGCAGGGATCCAATCCCAGGGATCCCATCCAATCTCAGGGATCCCATCCCATCCCATCCCATGGATCCCATCCCATCCCAGGGATCCCATCCCATCCCATCCCAAGGATCCCATTCCATCCCATCCCATCCCATCCCATCCCATCCCATCCCATCCCATCCCATCCCATCCCATCCTATCCCATCCATCCCATCCCATCCCATGGCATCCCAGGGTTCCCATCCCATCAAAACCCATCCCATCCCAGAGTTCCCATCCCAGGGATCCCATGCCATCCCATGCGATCCCATGCCATCCCATGCGATCCCATCCCATCCCATGCCATCCCATCCCAGTGTTCCCATCCCATCCCAACCCATCCCATCCCAGGGATCCCATCCCACCCCAGGGATCCAGTACCAGCCATCCTATCCCATACCAGGGATCCCATCCCATCCCAGGGATCCCATCCCATCCCAGGGACCAAAACCCATCCCATACCAACCCATCCCTTCCCAGGGATCCCATCCCATCACAACCTATCCCATCGCATCCCATCCCATCCCATTCCATCCCATCCCATCCCATCCCATCCCATCCCATCCCATCGCAGGGATCACATCCCATCGCAGGGATCCCATCCCATCTTATCCCATCCCATCCCATCGCAGGGATCCCATCCCATCGCAGGGATCCCATACCAGGGATCCCATCCCATCGCAGGGATCCAATCCCAGGGATCCCATCCAATCTCAGGGATCCCATCCCATCCCATCCCATCCCATGGATCCCATCCCAACCCAGGGATCCCATCCCATCCCATCCCATCCCAAGGATCCCATCCCATTCCATCCCATCCCATCCCATCCCATCCAATCCCATCCCATCCCACCCCATCCCATCGGATCCCATACCATCCCAGGGATCCCATCCCAGGGATCCCATCCCATCCCAGGGATCCCATCCCATCCCAGGGATCCCATCCCAGGGATCCCATCCCATCCCAGGGATCCCATCCCATCCCAGGAAATCCATCCCATCCCAGGGATCCCATCCCATCCCAGGAAATCCATCCCATCCCAGGGATCCCATCCCATCCCATCCCATCAGATCCCATCCCATCCCAGGGATACCATCCCATCTCATCCCATCGCAGGGATCCCATCCCATCGCAGGGATCCCATCCCATCCCATTCAAGGGATCCCATCCCAGGGATCCCATCCCATCCCAGGGATCCCATCCCATCTTATCCCATCCCATCCCATCGCAGGGATCCCATCCCATCGCAGGGATCCCATACCAGGGATCCCATCCCATCGCAGGGATCCAATCCCAGGGATCCCATCCAATCTCAGAGATCCCATCCCATCCCATCCCATCCCATGGATCCCATCCCAACACAGGGATCCCATCCCATCCCATCCCATCCCAAGGATCCCATCCCATTCCATCCCATCCCATCCAATCCCATCCCATCCCACCCCATCCCATCGGATCCCATACCATCCCAGGGATCCCATCCCATCCCATCCCAGGGATCCCAACCCATCCCAGGGATCCCATCGCAGGGATGCCATGCCATCCCATCCGATCCCATCCCAGGAATCCCATCCCATCCCATTCAAGGGATCACATCCCATCCCAGGGATCCCATCCCATCCCAGGGATCCCATCCCAGGGATCCCATCCCATCCCAGGGATCCCATCCCATCCCAGGGAATCCATCCCATCCCAGGGATCCCATCCCATCCCATCCCATCCCATCCCATCCGATCCCATCCCATACCAGTGATCCCATCCCATCCCATCTCATCCCATCCCATTCCAGGGATCCCATCCCAGGGATACCATCCCATCTCATCCCATCGCAGGGATCCCATCCCATCGCAGGGATCCCATCCCATCCCATTCAAGGGATCCCATCCCAGGGATCCCATCGCATCCCAGGGATCCCATCCCATCCCAGGGAATCCATCCCATCCCAGGGATCCCATCCCATCCCATTCCATCCCATTCCATCCCATCCCATCCCATCCCATCCCAGGGATCCCATCCCATCCCAGGGACCAAAACCCATCCCATACCATCCCATCCCTTCCCACGGATCCCATCCCATCCCAACCTATCCCATCGCATCCCATCCCATCCCATCCCATCCCATCCCATCCCATCCCATCCCATCCCATCCCATCCCATTCCAGGGATCACATCTCATTCCAGGGATCCCATCCCAGGGATCCCATCCCATCCCAGGGATCCCATCCCATCGCAGGGATCCAATCCCAGGGATCCCATCCAATCTCAGGGATCCCATCCCATCCCATCCCATCCCATCCCATCCCATCCCATCCCATGGATCCCGTCCCAACACAGGGATCCCATCCCATCCCATTCAAGGGATCCCATCCCATACCAGGGATCCCATCCCAACCCAGGGATCCCATCCCAGGAATTCCATCCCATCCCAGGGATCCCACCCCAGATGAGGGATCACATTCCAGGGATCCCAACGCAGGGATCCCATCCCATCCAATCCCAGGCATCCAATCCCATCCCATCCCATAGCAGGGATCCCATCCCATCCCATCCCATCCCATCCCATCCCATGGCATCCCAGGGTTCCCATCCCATCCCAACCCATCCCATCCCATGGATCCCATCCCATCCCAGACATCCCATCCCAGCCCATCCCATCCCATCCCACTGATCCCATCCCATCCCATCCCATCCCATTCCAGGGATCCCATCCCATGCCAGGGACCAAAACCCATCCCATACCATCCCATCCCTTCCCACGGATCCCATCCCATCCCAACCTATCCCATCGCATCCCATCCCATCCCATCCCATCCCATCCCATCCCATCCCATCCCAGGGATCACATCTCATCCCAGGGATCCCATCCCATCTTATCCCATTCCATCCCATCCCAGGGATCCCATCCCAGGGATACCATCCCATCCCATCCCATCGCAGGGATCCCACCCCAAGGATCCCATCCCATCGCAGGGATCCCATCCCAGGGATCCCATCCCATCGCAGGGATCCAATCCCAGGGATCCCATCCAATCTCAGGGATCCCATCCCATCCCATCCCATCCCATCCCATGGATCCCATCCCATCTCAGGGATCCCATCCCATCCCATCCCATGGATCCCATCCCATCCCAACGCATCCCATCCCCTCCCATCCCACCCCTTCCCATCGCATCCCATCCCATCCCATCCCATCCCAGGATCCCATCCCATCCCAGGGATCCCCTCCCATCCCAGGGATCCCATCCCATTTCATCCCATCCCATCCCATCCCATCCCATCCCATCCCATCCCATCAATCCCAGGGATCCCATCCCAGTATCCCATCCCATCCCAGGGATCCCATCCCAGGAATTCCATCCCATCCCAGGGATCCCACCCCATACGAGGGATCACATTCCAGGGATCCCAACCCAGGGATCCCATCCCATCCAATCCCAGGCATCCAATCCCATCCCATCTCATCGCAGGGATCCCATCCCATCCCATCCAATCCCATGGCATCCAAGGGTTCCCATCCCATCAAAACCCATCCCATCTCATGGATCCCATCCCATCCCAGAGATCCCATCCTAGGGATCCCATGCCATCCCATGCGATCCCATGCCATCCCATGCGATCCCATCCCATCCCATCCCATCCCACGGTTCGCATCCCATCCCAACCCATCCCATCCCAGGGATCCGATCCCACCCCAGGGATCCAATACCACCGATCCTATCCCATACCAGGGATCCAATCCCATCCCAGGGATCCCATCCCATCCCATGCACTCAGAGGGATCCAATCCGAAGGATCCCATCTGAGGGATCCAATCCGAAGGATCCCATCCCAGGGATCTCATCCCATCCCAGGGATCCCATCCCATCCCATCCCATCCCATCCCATCCCATCCCATTCCAGGGATCACATCTCATTCCAGGGATCCCATCCCAGGGATCCCATCCCATCCCAGGGATCCCATCCCATCTTATCCCATCCCATCCCATCCCATCGCAGGGATCCCATCCCAGGGATCCCATCCCATCGCAGGGATCCAATCCCAGGGATCCCATCCAATCTCAGGGATCCCATCCCATCCCATCCCATGGATCCCATTCCAACCCAGGGGTCCCATCCCATCCCAGGGATACCCTCCCATCCCAACATATCCCATCCCATCCCATCCCAGGGATCCCCTCCCATCCCAGGGATCCCATCCCATCCCATCCCATCCAATCCCATCCCATCCCATCCCATCCCATCCCATCCCATCCCATCCCATCCCATCCCAGGGATCCCCTCCCATCCCAGGGATCCCATCCCATCCCATCCCATCCCATCCCATCCCATCCCATCCCATCCCATCCCATCAATCCCAGGGATCCCATCCCAGGTATCCCATCCCATCCCAGGGATCCCATCCCAGGGATTCCATCCCATTCCAGCGATGCCATCCCATACGAGGGATCACATTCCAGGGATCCCAACTCAGGGATGCCATCCCATCCAATCCCAGGCATCCAATCGCATCCCATTTCATCGCAGGGATCCCATCCCATCCCATCCCATCCCATCCCACCCAATCCCATCCCAGGCATCCCATACGCGGGATCCCATCCCATCCCATTTCAGGGATCCCATCCATCCCATTCCATCCCATCCCATCGCATCCCATCCCATCCCAGGAATCCCATCCCATCCCATTACATCCCATCCCATGGATCCCATCCTATCCCATCTCATCCCATCCCATCCTATCCCATCTCATCCCATCCCAGGGATCCCATCCCATCGTAGCGATCCCATCCCATCCCAGGGACCCCATCCCAGGGAACCCATCCAATCCCAGGGATCCCATCCCATCCCATCCCATGGATCCCATCCCATCCCATCCCATCCAATCCCATCCCAGGGATCCCAGCCCAGTGATCCCATCCCATCCCATCCCATCCCATCGCAGGGATCCCATTCCATCATAGGGATCCCATCCCATCCCATCACATCCCAGGGACCCCATCCCAGGGATCCCATCCCATCCCAGGGATCCCATCCCATCCCATCCCATCCCATCCCATCCCAGGGATCCCATCCCAGGGATGCCATCCCATCCCATCCCATCCCATCGCAGGGATCCCATCCCATCGCAGGGATCCCATCCCATCGCAGGGATCCAATCCCAGGGATCCCATGCCATCTCAGGGATCCCATCCCAGGGATCCCATCCCATCCCAGGGATCCCATCCCATCCCATCCCATCACATGCCATCCCATGGATCCCATCCTATCCCATCTCATCCTATCCCATCCCATCCCATCCCATCCCATCCCATCCCATCCCATCCCATCCCATCCCATGGATCCCATCCTAGGAATTCCATCCCATCCCAGGGATCCCACCCCAGACGAGGGATCACATTCCAGGTATCCCAACCCAGGGATCCCATCCCATCCAGTCCCAGGCATCCAATCCCATCCCATCCCATCCCAGGGATCCCATCCCTGGGATCCCATCCCATCCCAGAGATCCCATCCCAGGGATCCCATCCCATCCCAGGGATCCCATCCCATCCCATCACATCCCGTCCCATGGATCCCATCCTATCCCATCTCATCCCATCCCATCCCATCCCATCCCATCCCATCCCATCCCATCCCAGGGATCCCATTCCAGGGATCCCATCCCAGGGAAAACATCCCATCCCATCCCATCCCACTGATCCCAGCCCATCCCATCCCATCCCAGGGATCCCATCCCATCCCAGGGACCAAAACCCATCCCATACCATCCCATCCCTTCCCAGGGATCCCATCCCATCCCATCCCATCCCATCCCATCCCATCCCATCCCATCCCATCCCAGGGCTCCCATCCCAGGGATCACAACCCATCCCAGGGATGCCACCCCAGGGATCCGATCCCATCGCAGGGATCCCATCCTATCCCAGGGATCCCATCCCATCCCATCCCATCCCATCCCATCCCATCCCATCCCAGGGATCCCATCCCATCCCATCTCATCCCAGGGATCCCATCCCATCCCAGGGATCCCATCCCATCCCATCCCAGGGATCCCATCCCAGGGATACCATCCCATCCCATCCCATCCCATCCCATCCCATCGCAGGGATCCCATCCCATCCCAGGGATCCCATCCATCCCATCCCATCCCATCCCACTCCATCACATACCAGTGATCCCATCCCAGGGATCCCATCCCATCTCAGGGATCCCATCCCATCCCATCCCAGGGATCCCATCCCATCCCATCCCAGGGATCCCATCCCATCCCATCTCATCCCAGGGATCGCATCCCATCCCAGGGATCCCATCCCATCCCATCCCATCCCATCCCATCCCAGGGCTCCCATCCCAGGGATCACAACCCATCCCAGGGATGCCACCCCAGGGATCCGATCCCATCGCAGGGATCCCATCCTATCCCAGGGATCCCATCCCATCCCATCCCATCCCATCCCATCCCATCCCAGGGATCCCATGCCATCCCATCTCATCCCAGGGATCGCATCCCATCCCAGGGATCCCATCCCATCCCATCCCAGGGATCCCATCCCAGGGATACCATCCCATACCATCCCATCCCATCCCATCGCAGGGATCCCATCCCATCCCAGGGATCCCATCCATCCCATCCCATCCCATCACATACCAGTGATCCCATCCCAGGGATCCCATCCCATCTCAGGGATCCCATCCCATCCCATCCCATCCCATCCCAGGGATCCCATCCCATCCCAGGGATCCCATCCCATCCCATCCCATCCCAGGGATCCCATCCCAGGGATCCCATCCCATCCCATCTCATCCCAGGGATCGCATCCCATCCCAGGGATCCCATCCCATCCCATCCCATCCCATCCCATCCCAGGGACCCCATTCCAGGGATCACATCCCATCGCAGGGATCCAATCCCAGGGATCCCATCCAATCTCAGGGATCCCATCCCATCCCACCCCATCCCATCCCATCCCATCCCATCCCATCCCATCCCATCCCATCCCTGGGATCCCATCCCATCCCAGGGACCAAAACCCATCCCATACCATCCCATCCCTTCCCAGGGATCCCATCCCATCCCATCGCAGGGATCCCATCCCATCGCAGGGATCCAATCCCATCCCAGGAATCCCATCCCAGGGATCCCATGCCATCTCAGGGATCCCATCCCAGGGATCCCATCCCATCCCAGGGATCCCATCCCATCCCATCCCATCCCATCCCATCCCATCCCATCCCATCCCATCCCATCCCATCCCATGGATCCCATCCTAGGAATTCCATCCCAGGGATCCCACCCCAGACGAGGGATCACATTCCAGGGATCCCAACCCAGGGATCCCATCCCATCCAATCCCAGGCATCCAATCCCATCCCATCCCAGGGATCCCATCCCTGGGATCCCATCCCATCCCAGAGATCCCATCCCAGGGATCCCATCCCATCCCAGGGATCCCATCCCATCCCATCACATCCCGTCCCATGGATCCCATCCTATCCCATCTCATCCCATCCCATCCCATCCCATCCCATCCCATACCATCGGATCCCATCCCATCCCAGGGATCCCCGCCCATGCCAGGGATCCCATTCCAGGGATCCCATCCCAGGGAAAACATCCCAGCCCATCCCATCCCACTGATCCCAGCCCATCCCATCCCATCCCAGGGATCCCATCCCATCCCAGGGATCCCATCCCATCCCATCCCATCCCATCCCATCCCATCCCAGGGATCCCATCCCATCCCATCTAATCCCAGGGATCGCATCCCATCCCAGGGATCCCATCCCATCCCATCCCATCCCATCCCATCCCAGGGATCCCATCCCAGGGATGCCATCCCATCCCATCCCATCCCATCGCAGGGATCCCATCCCATCGCAGGGATCCCATCCCAGGGATCCCATGCCATCTCAGGGATCCCATCCCAGGGATCCCATCCCAGGGATCCCATCCCATCCCATCCCATCACATGCCATCCCATGGATCCCATCCTATCCCATCTCATCCTATCCCATCCCATCCCATCCCATCCCATCCCATCCCATCCCATCCCAGGGATCCCATCCCAGGTATCCCATCCCATCGCAGGGATCCAATCCCAGGGATCCCATCCAATCTCAGGGATACCATCCCATCCCATCCCATCCCATCCCATCGCAGGGATCCCGTCCCATCGCAGGGATCCCATCCCAGGGATCCCATCCCATCCCATCCCATCCCATCCCAGGAATCCCCGCCCATCCCAGGGATCCCATCCCATCCCAGGAATCCCATCCCAGGGATCCGATCCCAACCCTGGGATCCCATCCTATCCCAGGGATCCCATCCCATCCTAGGGATACCATCCCATCCCAACACATCCCATCCCACCCCATCCCATCCCAGAGATCCCCTCCCATTCCAGGGATCCCATCCCATCCCATCCCATCCCATCCCATCCCATCCCATCAATCCCAGGGATCCCATCCCAGGTATCCCATCCCATCCCAGGGATCCCATCCCAGGGATTCCATCCCATCCCAGGGATGCCATCCCATACGAGGGATCACATTCCAGGGATCCCAACCCAGGGGTCCCATTCCATCCAATCCCAGGCATCCAATCCCATCCCATTTCATCGCAGGGTTCCCATCCCATCCCATCCCATCCCATCCCATCCCAGGGATCCCACCCCATCCCATCCCACCCAATCCCATCCCAGGGATCCCATCCCTTCCCATCTCATCCCAGGGATCGCATCCCATCCCAGGGATCCCATCCCAGGGATCCCATCCCATCCCATCCCATTTCAGGGATCCCATCCATCCCTTCCCATCCCTGCCCAGGGATCCCATCCCATCCCATCCCATCACATCCCATCCCATCCCATCCCGTCCCATCCCATCTCATCACATCCCATCCCATTCTAGCCAGTCCCATCCCATCCCATTGATCCCATTCCCATCAAATCCCATCCCATCCCATCCAATCCCATCCCAGGAATTCCATCCCATTCCATCCCATCCCATCCCATCCCATCCCATCCCATCCCATCGCAGGGATCCCATCCCATCGCAGGGATCCCATCCCATCGTAGGAATCCCATCCCATCCCAGGGACCCCATCCCAGGGATCCCATCCCATCCCAGGGATCACATCTCATTCCCGGGATCCCATCCCAAGGATCGCATCCCATCCCAGGAATCCCATCCCAGGGATCCGATCCCAACCCTGGGATCCCATCCTATCCCAGGGATCCCATCCCATCCCATCCCAGGGATCCCATCCCATACATCCCATGCCAGGGATCCCATCCCATCCCACCCCATCCCATCCCATCCCATCCCATCCCATCCCATCCCATCCCATCCCTTCCCAGGGATCCCATCCCATCCCATCGCATGGATCCCATCCCATCGCAGGGATCCAATCCCATCCCAGGAATCCCATCCCATCCCATCCCATCCCATCCCATCCCATCCCATCCCATCCCATCCCATGGATCCCATCCTAGGAATTCCATCCCAGGGATCCCACCCCAGACGAGGGATCACATTCCAGGGATCCCAACCCAGGGATCCCATCCCATCCAATCCCAGGCATCCAATCCCATCCCATCCCAGGGATCCCATCCCTGGGATCCCATCCCATCCCAGAGATCCCATCCCAGGGATCCCATCCCATCCCAGGGATCCCATCCCATCCCATCACATCCCGTCCCATGGATCCCATCCTATCCCATCTCATCCCATCCCATCCCATCCCATACCATCGGATCCCATCCCATCCCAGGGATCCCCGCCCATGCCAGGGATCCCATTCCAGGGATCCCATCCCAGGGAAAACATCCCAGCCCATCCCATCCCACTGATCCCAGCCCATCCCATCCCATCCCAGGGATCCCATCCCATCCCAGGGACCAAAACCCATCCCATACCATCCCATCCCTTCCCAGGGATCCCATCCCATCCCATCCCATCCCATCCCATCCCATCCCAGGGATCCCATCCCATCCCAGGGATCCCATCCCATCCCATCCCATCCCATCCCATCCCAGGGATCCCATCCCAGGAATTCCATCCCATCCCAGGGATGCCATCCCATATGAGGGATCACATTCCAGGGATCCCAACTCAGGGGTCCCATCCCATCCAATCCCAGGCATCCAATCCCATCCCATTTCATCGCAGGGATCCCATCCCATCCCATCCCATCCCATGCCAGGGATCCCATCCCATCCCATCCCATCCCAACCCAAGGATCCCATCCCAACCCATCCCATCCCATCCCATCCCATCCCATCCCATCCCATCCCATCCCATCCCATCCCATCCCATCCCATCCATCCCATCCCATCCCATCCCATCCCATCCCATCCCATACCATCCCATCCCATACCATCGGATCCCATCCCATCCCAGGGATCCCATCCCATCCCATCACATCCCATCCCATCCCAGCGATACCATCCCAGGGATCCCATCCCGTCCCACGGATCCCATCCCATCCCAGGGATCCCATCCCATCCCATCCCATCCCATCCCATCCCAGGGATCACATCTCATTCCAGGGATCCCATCCCAGGGATCGCATCCCATCCCAGGAATCCCATCCCAGGGATCCGATCCCAACCCTGGGATCCCATCCTATCCCAGGGATCCCATCCCATCCCATCCCAGGGATCCCATCCCATCCCATCCCATCCCATCCCAGGGATCCCATCCCATCCCAGGGACCAAAACCCATCCCATACCAACCCATCCCTTCCCAGGGATCCCATCCCAGTGATCCCAACCCATCCCAGGTATCCCATCCCATCCCATCCCATCCCAAACCAGGGATCCCATCCCAAACCAGGGATCCCATCCCATCCCATCCCATCCCATCCCATCCCAGGGATCCCCGCCCATCCCAGGGATCCCATCCCATCCCATCCCATCCCATCCCAGGGATTTCATCCCATCCCATCCCAGGGGTCCCATCCCATCCCATCCCATCCCATCCCAGGGATCACATCTCATTCCAGGGATCCCATCCCAGGGATCCGATCCCAACCCTGGGATCCCATCCTATCCCAGGGATCCCATCCCATCCCAGGGATCCCATCCCAAGCATCCCATCCCAGGGATCCCATCCAATCCCATCCCATCCCATCCCATCCAATCCCATCCCATCCCAGGGACCAAAACCCATCCCATACCAACCCATCCCTTCCCAGGGATCCCATCCCAGGGATCCCATCCCATCCCAGGGATCCCATCCCATCCCATCCCAGGGATCCCATCCCATCCCATCCCAACCCATCCCATCCCACCCCTTCCCATCCCATCCCATCCCATCCCATCCCATCCCAGGGATCCCCTCCCATCCCAGGGATCCCATCCCATCCCATCCCATCCCATCAATCCCAGGGATCCCATCCCAGGGATTCCATCCCATCCCAGGGATCCCATCCCATACGAGGGATCACATTCCAGGGATCCCAACCCAGGGATCCCATCCCATCCCATCCCATCCCATCCCATCCCATCCCATGGATCCCATCCCAACCCATCACATCCCATCCCATCCCATCCCATCCCATCCCATCCCAGGGATCCCCTCCCATCCCAGGGATCCCATCCCATCCAATCCCATCCCATCCCCTCCCATCCCATCCCATCCCATCCCAGAGATCCCCTCCCATTCCAGGGATCCCATCCCATCCCATCCCATCCCATCCCATCCCATCCCATCCCATCCCATCAATCCCAGGGATCCCATCCCAGGGATCCCATCCCATCCCAGGGATCCCATCCCAGGGATTCCATCCCATCCCAGGGATGCCATCCCATACGAGGGATCACATTCCAGGGATCCCAACCCAGGGGTCCCATCCCATCCAATCCCAGGCATGCAATCCCATCCCATTTCATCGCAGGGTTCCCATCCCATCCCATCCCATCCCATCCCATCCCATCCCAGGGATCCCACCCCATCCCATCCCACCCAATCCCATCCCAGGGATCCCATCCCTTCCCATCTCATCCCAGGGATCGCATCCCATCCCAGGGATCCCATCCCAGGGATCCCATCCCATCCCATTTCAGGGATCCCATCCATCCCATCCCATCCCTGCCCAGGGATCCCATCCCATCCCATCCCATCACATCCCATCCCATCCCATCCCATCCCGTCCCATCCCATCTCATCACATCCCATCCCATTCTAGCCAGTCCCATCCCATCCCATCGATCCCATTCCCATCCAATCCCATCCCATCCCATCCAATCCCATCCCAGGGATTCCATCCCATCCCATCCCATCCCATCCCATCCCATCCCATCGCAGGGATCCCATCCCATCGTAGGAATCCCATCCCATCCCAGGGACCCCATCCCAGGGATCCCATCCCATCCCAGGGATCCCATCCCATCCCATCCCATCCCATCCCATCCCAGGGATCACATCTCATTCCCGGGATCCCATCCCAAGGATCGCATCCCATCCCAGGAATCCCATCCCAGGGATCCGATCCCAACCCTGGGATCCCATCCTATCCCAGGGATCCCATCCCATCCCATGCCAGGGATCCCATCCCATCCCATCCCATCCCATCCCATCCCATCCCAGGGATCCCATCCCATCCCAGGGACCAAAACCCATCCCATACCAACCCATCCTTTCCCAGGGATCCCATCCCATCACAACCTATCCCATCGCATCCCATCCCATCCCATCCCATCCCAGGGATCCCATCCCATCCCATCTCATCCCATCCCAGGGATCCCATCCCATCCCAGGGATCCCATCCCATCCCAGGGATCCCATCCCATCCCATCCCATCCCAGGGATCCCATCCCATCCCATCTCATCCCATCCCATCCCATCCCAGGGATCACATCTCATTCCAGGGATCCCATCCCAGGGATCGCATCCCATCCCAGGAATCCCATCCCAGGGATCCGATCCCAACCCTGGGATCCCATCCTATCCCAGGGATCCCATCCCATCCCATCCCAGGGATCCCATCCCATCCCATCCCATCCCAGGGATCCCATCCCATCCCAGGGACCAAAACCCATCCCATACCAACCCATCCCTTCCCAGGGATCCCATCCCAGTGATCCCAACCCATCCCAGGTATCCCATCCCATCCCATCCCATCCCAAACCAGGGATCCCATCCCAAACCAGGGATCCCATCCCATCCCATCCCATCCCATCCCATCCCAGGGATCCCATCCCATCCCAGGGACCAAAACCCATCCCATACCATCCCATCCCTTCCCAGGGATCCCATCCCATCCCATCGCATGGATCCCATCCCATCGCAGGGATCCAATCCCATCCCAGGAATCCCATCCCATCCCATCCCATCCCATCCCATCCCATCCCATCCCATCCCATGGATCCCATCCTAGGAATTCCATCCCAGGGATCCCACCCCAGACGAGGGATCACATTCCAGGGATCCCAACCCAGGGATCCCATCCCATCCAATCCCAGGCATCCAATCCCATCCCATCCCAGGGATCCCATCCCTGGGATCCCATCCCATCCCAGAGATCCCATCCCAGGGATCCCATCCCATCCCAGGGATCCCATCCCATCCCATCACATCCCGTCCCATGGATCCCATCCTATCCCATCTCATCCCATCCCATCCCATCCCATACCATCGGATCCCATCCCATCCCAGGGATCCCCGCCCATGCCAGGGATCCCATTCCAGGGATCCCATCCCAGGGAAAACATCCCAGCCCATCCCATCCCACTGATCCCAGCCCATCCCATCCCATCCCAGGGATCCCATCCCATCCCAGGGACCAAAACCCATCCCATACCATCCCATCCCTTCCCAGGGATCCCATCCCATCCCATCCCATCCCTTCCCAGGGCTCCCATCCCAGGGATCACAACCCATCCCAGGGATGCCACCCCAGGGATCCGATCCCATCCCAGGGATCCCCTCCCATCCCAGGGATCCCATCCCATCCCATCCCATCCCATCCCATCCCATCCCATCCCAGGGATCCCATCCCAGGAATTCCATCCCATCCCAGGGATGCCATCCCATATGAGGGATCACATTCCAGGGATCCCAACTCAGGGGTCCCATCCCATCCAATCCCAGGCATCCAATCCCATCCCATTTCATCGCAGGGATCCCATCCCATCCCATCCCATCCCATGCCAGGGATCCCATCCCATCCCATCCCATCCCAACCCAAGGATCCCATCCCAACCCATCCCATCCCATCCCATCCCATCCCATCCCATCCCATCCCATCCCATCCCATCCCATCCATCCCATCCCATCCCATCCCATCCCATCCCATCCCATCCCATCCCATCCCATACCATCGGATCCCATCCCATCCCAGGGATCCCATCCCATCCCATCACATCCCATCCCATCCCAGCGATACCATCCCAGGGATCCCATCCCGTCCCACGGATCCCATCCCATCCCAGGGATCCCATCCCATCCCATCCCATCCCATCCCAGGGATCACATCTCATTCCAGGGATCCCATCCCAGGGATCGCATCCCATCCCAGGAATCCCATCCCAGGGATCCGATCCCAACCCTGGGATCCCATCCTATCCCAGGGATCCCATCCCATCCCATCCCAGGTATCCCATCCCATCCCATCCCATCCCAAACCAGGGATCCCATCCCAAACCAGGGATCCCATCCCATCCCATCCCATCCCATCCCATCCCAGGGATCCCCGCCCATCCCAGGGATCCCATCCCATCCCATCCCATCCCATCCCAGGGATTTCATCCCATCCCATCCCAGGGGTCCCATCCCATCCCATCCCATCCCATCCCAGGGATCACATCTCATTCCAGGGATCCCATCCCAGGGATCCGATCCCAACCCTGGGATCCCATCCTATCCCAGGGATCCCATCCCATCCCAGGGATCCCATCCCAAGCATCCCATCCCAGGGATCCCATCCAATCCCATCCCATCCCATCCCATCCAATCCCATCCCATCCCAGGGACCAAAACCCATCCCATACCAACCCATCCCTTCCCAGGGATCCCATCCCAGGGATCCCAACCCATCCCAGGGATCCCATCCCATCCCATCCCAGGGATCCCATCCCATCCCAGGGACCAAAACCCATCCCATACCAACCCATCCCTTCCCAGGGATCCCATCCCAGGGATCCCATCCCATCCCAGGGATCCCATCCCATCCCATCCCAGGGATCCCATCCCATCCCATCCCAACCCATCCCATCCCACCCCTTCCCATCCCATCCCATCCCATCCCATCCCATCCCATCCCATCCCATCCCATCCCAGGGATCCCCTCCCATCCCAGGGATCCCATCCCATCCCATCCCATCCCATCAATCCCAGGGATCCCATCCCAGGGATTCCATCCCATCCCAGGGATCCCATCCCATACGAGGGATCACATTCCAGGGATCCCAACCCAGGGATCCCATCCCATCCCATCCCATCCCATCCCATCCCATCCCATCCCATCCCATCCCATGGATCCCATCCCAACCCATCACATCCCATCCCATCCCATCCCATCCCATCCCAGGGATCCCCTCCCATCCCAGGGATCCCATCCCATCCAATCCCATCCCATCCCCTCCCATCCCATCCCATCCCATCCCAGAGATCCCCTCCCATTCCAGGGATCCCATCCCATCCCATCCCATTCCATCCCATCCCATCCCATCCCATCAATCCCAGGGATCCCATCCCAGGTATCCCATCCCATCCCAGGGATCCCATCCCAGGGATTCCATCCCATCCCAGGGATGCCATCCCATACGAGGGATCACATTCCAGGGATCCCAACCCAGGGGTCCCATCCCATCCAATCCCAGGCATCCAATCCCATCCCATTTCATCGCAGGGTTCCCATCCCATCCCATCCCATCCCATCCCATCCCAGGGATCCCACCCCATCCCATCCCACCCAATCCCATCCCAGGGATCCCATCCCTTCCCATCTCATCCCAGGGATCGCATCCCATCCCAGGGATCCCATCCCAGGGATCCCATCCCATCCCATTTCAGGGATCCCATCCATCCCATCCCATCCCTGCCCAGGGATCCCATCCCATCCCATCCCATCACATCCCATCCCATCCCATCCCATCCCGTCCCATCCCATCTCATCACATCCCATCCCATTCTAGCCAGTCCCATCCCATCCCATCGATCCCATCCCAGGGATTCCATCCCATCCCATCCCATCCCATCCCATCCCATCCCATCGCAGGGATCCCATCCCATCGTAGGAATCCCATCCCATCCCAGGGACCCCATCCCAGGGATCCCATCCCATCCCAGGGATCCCATCCCATCCCATCCCATCCCATCCCAGGGATCACATCTCATTCCCGGGATCCCATCCCAAGGATCGCATCCCATCCCAGGAATCCCATCCCAGGGATCCGATCCCAACCCTGGGATCCCATCCTATCCCAGGGATCCCATCCCATCCCATGCCAGGGATCCCATCCCATCCCATCCCATCCCATCCCATCCCATCCCAGGGATCCCATCCCATCCCAGGGACCAAAACCCATCCCATACCAACCCATCCTTTCCCAGGGATCCCATCCCATCACAACCTATCCCATCGCATCCCATCCCATCCCATCCCATCCCAGGGATCCCATCCCATCCCATCTCATCCCATCCCAGGGATCCCATCCCATCCCAGGGATCCCATCCCATCCCAGGGATCCCATCCCATCCCATCCCATCCCAGGGATCCCATCCCATCCCATCTCATCCCATCCCATCCCATCCCAGGGATACCATCCCATCCCATCCCATCGCAGGGATCCCATCCCATCGCAAGGATCCCATCCCAGGGATCCCATCCCATCGCAGGGATCCAATCCCAGGGATCCCATCCAATCTCAGGGATCCCATCCCATCCCATCCCATCCCATCCCATCCCATCCCATCCCATGGATCCCATCCCAAACCAGGGATCCCATCCCATCCCATGCCATCGCATCCCATCCCAAGGATCCCATCCCATTCCATCCCATCCCATCCCATCCCATCCCATCCCAGGGATCCCCGCCCATCCCAGGGATCCCATCCCATCCCATCCCATCCCATCCCATCCCATCCCAGGGATCCCATCCCATCCCATCCCATCCCATCCCAGGGGTCCCATCCCAATCCATCCCATCCCATCCCAGGGATCACATCTCATTCCAGGGATCCCATCCCAGGGATCCCCTCCCATCCCAGGGATCCCATCCCATCCCATCCCATCCCATCCCATCAATCCCAGGGATCCCATCCCAGGGATTCCATCCCATCCCAGGGATCCCATCCCATACGAGGGATCACATTCCAGGGATCCCAACCCAGGGATCCCATCCCATCCCATCCCATCCCATCCCATCCCATCCCATGGATCCCATCCCAACCCATCACATCCCATCCCATGGATCCCATCCTATCCCATCTCATCCCATCCCATCCCATCCCATCCGAGGGATCCCATTCCAGGGATACCATCCCATCCCATCCCATCGCAGGGATCACATCCCATCGCAGGGATCCCATCCCAGGGATCCCATCCCATCCCATCCCATCCCATCCCATCCCATCCCATCCCATCCCATCCCAGGAATCCCCGCCCATCCCAGGGATCCCATCCCATCCCAGGAATCCCATCCCAGGGATCCGATCCCAACCCTGGGATCCCATCCTATCCCAGGGATCCCATCCCATCCCATCCCAGGGATCCCATCCAATCCCAGGGATCCCATCCCATCCCATCCCATCCCATCCCATCCCTGGGATCCCATCCCATGCCAGGGATCCCACCCCATCCCATCCCAGGGATCCCATCCAATCCCAGGGATCCCATCCCAGGGATCCCATCCAATCCCAGGGATCCCATCCCAGGGATCCCATCCCATCCCAGGGATTCCATCACATCACAGGGATCCCATCCCATCCCATCCCGTCCCATCCCATCACAGGTATCCCATCCCATCCCATCCCATGGATCCCATTCCATCCCAGGGTTCCCATCCCAGGGGTCCCATCGCTTCCGTAAAATCCCATCGCATCCCAGGGGTCCTATCCCATCCCAGGCACCCCTTCCCAGGGATCACATCCCATCCCTTCCCATCCCAGCGATACCATCCCAGAGATCCCATCCCCTCCAACGGATCCCATCCCATCCCAGGTATCCCATCCCATCCCATCCCAACCCTGGGATCCCATCGCTTCCCAGGGATCCCTTGCCATCCCAGGCACCCCTTACCATGGATCCCATCCCATCCCAGGGATCCCACCCCATCCCAGGGATCCCATCCCAGGGATCCCATCCCATCCCATCCCATCACATCCCATCGATCCCATCCCAGGGATCCCATCCCACCCCATCTTATCCCAGGGATCCCATCCCAGTGATCCAATCCCATTCCAGGAATCCCATACCAGGGATCCCATCCCATCCCATCCCATCCCATCCCATCCCATCCCATCCCATCGATCCCATCCCAGGGATCCCGTCCCATCCCTGAGATCCCATCCCAGCGATCCCATCTCATCCCAGGGATGCCATCCCATCACATCTCATTCCAGGGATCCTATCCCATCCCATCACATCCCATCCCATCCCGGGATTCCCTTCCCCGGGATCCCATCCCATCCCATCCCATCGCAGGGATCCCATCCCAGGGATCCCATCCCATCCCAGGGATTCCATCCCATCACAGGGATCCCATCCCGTCCCATCCCGTCCCATCCCATCCCATCACAGGTATCCCATCCCATCCCAGCCCATCCAATCCCATCCCAGGGATCCCATCCCATCCCAGGGACCAAAACCCATCCCATACCATCCCATCCCTTCCCAGGGATCCCATCCCATCCCATCCCATCCCATCCCATCCCATCCCATCCCAGGGCTCCCATCCCAGGGATCACAACCCATCCCAGGGATGCCACCCCAGGGATCCGATCCCATCGCAGGGATCCCATCCTATCCCAGGGATCCCATCCCATCCCATCCCATCCCATCCCATCCCATCCCATCCCATCCCATCCCAGGGATCCCATCCCATCCCATCTCATCCCAGGGATGCCATCCCATCCCAGGGATCCCATCCCATCCCATCCCAGGGATCCCATCCCATACCATCCCAGGGATCCCATCCCATCCCATCCCAACCCATCCCATCCCACCCCTTCCCATCCCATCCCATCCCATCCCATCCCATCCCATCCCAGGGATCCCATCCTAGGAATTCCATCCCAGGGATCCCACCCCAGACGAGGGATCACATTCCAGGGATCCCAACCCAGGGATCCCATCCCATCCAATCCCAGGCATCCAATCCCATCCCATCCCAGGGATCCCATCCCTGGGATCCCATCCCATCCCAGAGATCCCATCCCAGGGATCCCATCCCATCCCAGGGATCCCATCCCATCCCATCACATCCCGTCCCATGGATCCCATCCTATCCCATCTCATCCCATCCCATCCCATCCCATCCCATCCCATCCCATCCCATACCATCCCATACCATCGGATCCCATCCCATCCCAGGGATCCCCGCCCATGCCAGGGATCCCATTCCAGGGATCCCATCCCAGGGAAAACATCCCAGCCCATCCCATCCCACTGATCCCAGCCCATCCCATCCCATCCCAGGGATCCCATCCCATCCCAGGGATCCCATCCCATCCCATCCCATCCCATCCCAGGGATCCCATCCCATCCCATCTAATCCCAGGGATCGCATCCCATCCCAGGGATCCCATCCCATCCCATCCCATCCCATCCCATCCCAGGGATCCCATCCCAGGGATGCCATCCCATCCCATCCCATCCCATCGCAGGGATCCCATCCCATCGCAGGGATCCCATCCCATCGCAGGGATCCCATCCCAGGGATCCCATGCCATCTCAGGGATCCCATCCCAGGGATCCCATCCCATCCCAGGGATCCCATCCCATCCCATCCCATCACATGCCATCCCATGGATCCCATCCTATCCCATCTCATCCTATCCCATCGCATCCCATCCCATCCTATCCCATCCCATCCCATCCCAGGGATCCCATCCCAGGTATCCCATCCCATCGCAGGGATCCAATCCCAGGGATCCCATCCCATCTCAGGGATACCATCCCATCCCATCCCATCCCATCCCATCCCATCGCAGGGATCCCATCCCATCGCAGGGATCCCATCGCAGGGATCCCATCCCATCCCATCCCATCCCAGGAATCCCCGCCCATCCCAGGGATCCCATCCCATCCCAGGAATCCCATCCCAGGGATCCGATCCCAACCCTGGGATCCCATCCTATCCCAGGGATCCCATCCCATACGAGGGATACCATCCCATCCCAACACATCCCATCCCACCCCATCCCATCCCAGAGATCCCCTCCCATTCCAGGGATCCCATCCCATCCCATCCCATCCCATCCCATCAATCCCAGGGATCCCATCCCAGGTATCCCATCCCATCCCAGGGATCCCATCCCAGGGATTCCATCCCATCCCAGGGATGCCATCCCATACGAGGGATCACATTCCAGGGATCCCAACCCAGGGGTCCCATTCCATCCAATCCCAGGCATCCAATCCCATCCCATTTCATCGCAGGGTTCCCATCCCATCCCATCCCATCCCATCCCATCCCAGGGATCCCACCCCATCCCATCCCACCCAATCCCATCCCAGGGATCCCATCCCTTCCCATCTCATCCCAGGGATCGCATCCCATCCCAGGGATCCCATCCCAGGGATCCCATCCCATCCCATCCCATTTCAGGGATCCCATCCATCCCTTCCCATCCCTGCCCAGGGATCCCATCCCATCCCATCCCATCACATCCCATCCCATCCCATCCCATCACATCCCGTCCCATCCCATCCCATCCCGTCCCATCCCATCTCATCACATCCCATCCCATCCCATTGATCCCATTCCCATCCAATCCCATCCCAGGAATTCCATCCCATCCCATCCCATCCCATCCCATCCCATCCCATCCCATCGCAGGGATCCCATCCCATCGCAGGGATCCCATCCCATCGTAGGAATCCCATCCCATCCCAGGGACCCCATCCCAGGGATCCCATCCCATCCCAGGGATCACATCTCATTCCCGGGATCCCATCCCAAGGATCGCATCCCATCCCAGGAATCCCATCCCAGGGATCCGATCCCAACCCTGGGATCCCATCCTATCCCAGGGATCCCATCCCATCCCATCCCAGGGATCCCATCCCATACATCCCATGCCAGGGATCCCATCCCATCCCACCCCATCCCATCCCACCCCATCCCATCCCATCCCATCCCATCCCTGGGATCCCATCCCATCCCAGGGACCAAAACCCATCCCATCCCATCCCATCCCATCCCATCCCATCCCATCCCATCCCAGGGATCCCATCCCATCCCAGGGATCCCATCCCATCCCATCCCATCCCATCCCATCCCAGGGATCCCATCCCAGGAATTCCATCCCATCCCAGGGATGCCATCCCATATGAGGGATCACATTCCAGGGATCCCAACTCAGGGGTCCCATCCCATCCAATCCCAGGCATCCAATCCCATCCCATTTCATCGCAGGGATCCCATCCCATCCCATCCCATCCCATGCCAGGGATCCCATCCCATCCCATCCCATCCCAACCCAAGGATCCCATCCCAACCCATCCCATCCCATCCCATCCCATCCCATCCCATCCCATCCCATCCCATCCCATCCCATCCATCCCATCCCATCCCATCCCATCCCATCCCATCCCATACCATCCCATCCCATACCATCGGATCCCATCCCATCCCAGGGATCCCATCCCATCCCATCACATCCCATCCCATCCCAGCGATACCATCCCAGGGATCCCATCCCGTCCCACGGATCCCATCCCATCCCAGGGATCCCATCCCATCCCATCCCATCCCATCCCAGGGATCACATCTCATTCCAGGGATCCCATCCCAGGGATCGCATCCCATCCCAGGAATCCCATCCCAGGGATCCGATCCCAACCCTGGGATCCCATCCTATCCCAGGGATCCCATCCCATCCCATCCCAGGGATCCCATCCCATCCCATCCCATCCCATCCCATCCCAGGGATCCCATCCCATCCCAGGGACCAAAACCCATCCCATACCAACCCATCCCTTCCCAGGGATCCCATCCCAGTGATCCCAACCCATCCCAGGTATCCCATCCCATCCCATCCCATCCCAAACCAGGGATCCCATCCCAAACCAGGGATCCCATCCCATCCCATCCCATCCCAGGGATCCCCGCCCATCCCAGGGATCCCATCCCATCCCATCCCATCCCATCCCAGGGATTTCATCCCATCCCATCCCAGGGGTCCCATCCCATCCCATCCCATCCCATCCCAGGGATCACATCTCATTCCAGGGATCCCATCCCAGGGATCCGATCCCAACCCTGGGATCCCATCCTATCCCAGGGATCCCATCCCATCCCAGGGATCCCATCCCAAGCATCCCATCCCAGGGATCCCATCCAATCCCATCCCATCCCATCCCATCCAATCCCATCCCATCCCAGGGACCAAAACCCATCCCATACCAACCCATCCCTTCCCAGGGATCCCATCCCAGGGATCCCATCCCATCCCAGGGATCCCATCCCATCCCATCCCAGGGATCCCATCCCATCCCATCCCAACCCATCCCATCCCACCCCTTCCCATCCCATCCCATCCCATCCCATCCCATCCCATCCCATCCCATCCCAGGGATCCCCTCCCATCCCAGGGATCCCATCCCATCCCATCCCATCCCATCAATCCCAGGGATCCCATCCCAGGGATTCCATCCCATCCCAGGGATCCCATCCCATACGAGGGATCACATTCCAGGGATCCCAACCCAGGGATCCCATCCCATCCCATCCCATCCCATCCCATCCCATCCCATGGATCCCATCCCAACCCATCACATCCCATCCCATCCCATCCCATCCCATCCCATCCCAGGGATCCCCTCCCATCCCAGGGATCCCATCCCATCCAATCCCATCCCATCCCCTCCCATCCCATCCCATCCCATCCCAGAGATCCCCTCCCATTCCAGGGATCCCATCCCATCCCATCCCATCCCATCCCATCCCATCCCATCAATCCCAGGGATCCCATCCCAGGGATCCCATCCCATCCCAGGGATCCCATCCCAGGGATTCCATCCCATCCCAGGGATGCCATCCCATACGAGGGATCACATTCCAGGGATCCCAACCCAGGGGTCCCATCCCATCCAATCCCAGGCATGCAATCCCATCCCATTTCATCGCAGGGTTCCCATCCCATCCCATCCCATCCCATCCCATCCCATCCCATCCCATCCCAGGGATCCCACCCCATCCCATCCCACCCAATCCCATCCCAGGGATCCCATCCCTTCCCATCTCATCCCAGGGATCCCATCCCAGGGATCCCATCCCATCCCATTTCAGGGATCCCATCCATCCCATCCCATCCCTGCCCAGGGATCCCATCCCATCCCATCCCATCACATCCCATCCCATCCCATCCCATCCCGTCCCATCCCATCTCATCACATCCCATCCCATTCTAGCCAGTCCCATCCCATCCCATCGATCCCATTCCCATCCAATCCCATCCCATCCCATCCAATCCCATCCCAGGGATTCCATCCCATCCCATCCCATCCCATCCCATCCCATCGCAGGGATCCCATCCCATCGTAGGAATCCCATCCCATCCCAGGGACCCCATCCCAGGGATCCCATCCCATCCCAGGGATCCCATCCCATCCCATCCCATCCCATCCCATCCCAGGGATCACATCTCATTCCCGGGATCCCATCCCAAGGATCGCATCCCATCCCAGGAATCCCATCCCAGGGATCCGATCCCAACCCTGGGATCCCATCCTATCCCAGGGATCCCATCCCAACCCATGCCAGGGATCCCATCCCATCCCATCCCATCCCATCCCATCCCATCCCAGGGATCCCATCCCATCCCAGGGACCAAAACCCATCCCATACCAACCCATCCTTTCCCAGGGATCCCATCCCATCACAACCTATCCCATCGCATCCCATCCCATCCCATCCCATCCCAGGGATCCCATCCCATCCCATCTCATCCCATCCCAGGGATCCCATCCCATCCCAGGGATCCCATCCCATCCCAGGGATCCCATCCCATCCCATCCCATCCCAGGGATCCCATCCCATCCCATCTCATCCCATCCCATCCCATCCCAGGGATCACATCTCATTCCAGGGATCCCATCCCAGGGATCGCATCCCATCCCAGGAATCCCATCCCAGGGATCCGATCCCAACCCTGGGATCCCATCCTATCCCAGGGATCCCATCCCATCCCATCCCAGGGATCCCATCCCATCCCATCCCATCCCAGGGATCCCATCCCATCCCAGGGACCAAAACCCATCCCATACCAACCCATCCCTTCCCAGGGATCCCATCCCAGTGATCCCAACCCATCCCAGGTATCCCATCCCATCCCATCCCATCCCAAACCAGGGATCCCATCCCAAACCAGGGATCCCATCCCATCCCATCCCATCCCATCCCATCCCATCCCATCCCAGGGATCCCCGCCCATCCCAGGGATCCCATCCCATCCCATCCCATCCCAGGGATTTCATCCCATCCCATCCCAGGGGTCCCATCCCATCCCATCCCATCCCATCCCATCCCAGGGATCACATCTCATTCCAGGGATCCCATCCCAGGGATCCGATCCCAACCCTGGGATCCCATCCTATCCCAGGGATCCCATCCCATCCCAGGGATCCCATCCCAAGCATCCCATCCCAGGGATCCCATCCAATCCCATCCCATCCCATCCAATCCCATCCCATCCCAGGGACCAAAACCCATCCCATACCAACCCATCCCTTCCCAGGGATCCCATCCCAAGGATCCCAACCCATCCCAGGGATCCCATCCCAGGGATCCCAACCCATCCCAGGGATCCCATCCCATCCCAGGGACCAAAACCCATCCCATACCAACCCATCCCTTCCCAGGGATCCCATCCCAGGGATCCCATCCCATCCCAGGGATCCCATCCCATCCCATCCCAGGGATCCCATCCCATCCCATCCCAACCCATCCCATCCCACCCCTTCCCATCCCATCCCATCCCATCCCATCCCATCCCATCCCATCCCATCCCATCCCAGGGATCCCCTCCCATCCCAGGGATCCCATCCCATCCCATCCCATCCCATCAATCCCAGGGATCCCATCCCAGGGATTCCATCCCATCCCAGGGATCCCATCCCATACGAGGGATCACATTCCAGGGATCCCAACCCAGGGATCCCATCCCATCCCATCCCATCCCATCCCATCCCATCCCATGGATCCCATCCCAACCCATCACATCCCATCCCATCCCATCCCATCCCATCCCATCCCATCCCAGGGATCCCCTCCCATCCCAGGGATCCCATCCCATCCAATCCCATCCCATCCCCTCCCATCCCATCCCATCCCATCCCAGAGATCCCCTCCCATTCCAGGGATCCCATCCCATCCCATCCCATCCCATCCCATCCCATCCCATCCCATCCCATCAATCCCAGGGATCCCATCCCAGGGATCCCATCCCATCCCAGGGATCCCATCCCAGGGATTCCATCCCATCCCAGGGATGCCATCCCATACGAGGGATCACATTCCAGGGATCCCAACCCAGGGGTCCCATCCCATCCAATCCCAGGCATGCAATCCCATCCCATTTCATCGCAGGGTTCCCATCCCATCCCATCCCATCCCATCCCATCCCAGGGATCCCACCCCATCCCATCCCACCCAATCCCATCCCAGGGATCCCATCCCTTCCCATCTCATCCCAGGGATCGCATCCCATCCCAGGGATCCCATCCCAGGGATCCCATCCCATCCCATTTCAGGGATCCCATCCATCCCATCCCATCCCTGCCCAGGGATCCCATCCCATCCCATCCCATCCCATCACATCCCATCCCATCCCATCCCGTCCCATCCCATCTCATCACATCCCATCCCATTCTAGCCAGTCCCATCCCATCCCATCGATCCCATTCCCATCCAATCCCATCCCATCCCATCCAATCCCATCCCAGGGATTCCATCCCATCCCATCCCATCCCATCCCATCCCATCGCAGGGATCCCATCCCATCGTAGGAATCCCATCCCATCCCAGGGACCCCATCCCAGGGATCCCATCCCATCCCAGGGATCCCATCCCATCCCATCCCATCCCATCCCATCCCATCCCAGGGATCACATCTCATTCCCGGGATCCCATCCCAAGGATCGCATCCCATCCCAGGAATCCCATCCTAGGGATCCGATCCCAACCCTGGGATCCCATCCTATCCCAGGGATCCCATCCCATCCCATGCCAGGGATCCCATCCCATCCCATCCCATCCCATCCCAGGGATCCCATCCCATCCCAGGGACCAAAACCCATCCCATACCAACCCATCCTTTCCCAGGGATCCCATCCCATCACAACCTATCCCATCGCATCCCATCCCATCCCATCCCATCCCAGGGATCCCATCCCATCCCATCTCATCCCATCCCAGGGATCCCATCCCATCCCAGGGATCCCATCCCATCCCAGGGATCCCATCCCATCCCATCCCAGGGATCCCATCCCATCCCATCTCATCCCATCCCATCCCATCCCAGGGATACCATCCCATCCCATCCCATCGCAGGGATCCCATCCCATCGCAAGGATCCCATCCCAGGGATCCCATCCCATCGCAGGGATCCAATCCCAGGGATCCCATCCAATCTCAGGGATCCCATCCCATCCCATCCCATCCCATCCCATCCCATCCCATCCCATGGATCCCATCCCAAACCAGGGATCCCATCCCATCCCATGCCATCGCATCCCATCCCAAGGATCCCATCCCATTCCATCCCATCCCATCCCATCCCATCCCATCCCAGGGATCCCCGCCCATCCCAGGGATCCCATCCCATCCCATCCCATCCCATCCCAGGGATCCCATCCCATCCCATCCCATCCCATCCCATCCCAGGGGTCCCATCCCAATCCATCCCATCCCATCCCAGGGATCACATCTCATTCCAGGGATCCCATCCCAGGGATCCCCTCCCATCCCAGGGATCCCATCCCATCCCATCCCATCCCATCCCATCCCATCCCATCAATCCCAGGGATCCCATCCCAGGGATTCCATCCCATCCCAGGGATCCCATCCCATACGAGGGATCACATTCCAGGGATCCCAACCCAGGGATCCCATCCCATCCCATCCCATCCCATCCCATCCCATCCCATCCCATCCCATCCCATGGATCCCATCCCAACCCATCACATCCCATCCCATGGATCCCATCCTATCCCATCTCATCCCATCCCATCCCATCCCATCCGAGGGATCCCATTCCAGGGATACCATCCCATCCCATCCCATCGCAGGGATCACATCCCATCGCAGGGATCACATCCCATCGCAGGGATCCCATCCCAGGGATCCCATCCCATCCCATCCCATCCCATCCCATCCCATCCCAGGAATCCCCGCCCATCCCAGGGATCCCATCCCATCCCAGGAATCCCATCCCAGGGATCCGATCCCAACCCTGGGATCCCATCCTATCCCAGGGATCCCATCCCATCCCATCCCAGGGATCCCATCCAATCCCAGGGATCCCATCCCATCCCATCCCATCCCATCCCATCCCATCCCTGGGATCCCATCCCATGCCAGGGATCCCACCCCATCCCATCCCAGGGATCCCATCCAATCCCAGGGATCCCATCCCAGGGATCCCATCCAATCCCAGGGATCCCATCCCAGGGATCCCATCCCATCCCAGGGATTCCATCACATCACAGGGATCCCATCCCATCCCGTCCCATCCCATCACAGGTATCCCATCCCATCCCATCCCATCCCATCCCATCCCATGGATCCCATTCCATCCCAGGGTTCCCATCCCAGGGGTCCCATCGCTTCCGTGGAATCCCATCGCATCCCAGGGGTCCTATCCCATCCCAGGCACCCCTTCCCAGGGATCACATCCCATCCCTTCCCATCCCAGCGATACCATCCCAGAGATCCCATCCCCTCCAACGGATCCCATCCCATCCCAGGTATCCCATCCCATCCCAACCCAACCCTGGGATCCCATCGCTTCCCAGGGATCCCTTGCCATCCCAGGCACCCCTTACCATGGATCCCATCCCATCCAAGGGATCCCACCCCATCCCAGGGATCCCATCCCAGGAATCCCATCCCATCCCATCCCATCACATCCCATCGATCCCATCCCAGGGATCCCATCCCAGGGATCCGATCCAATGCCAGGGATCCCATCCCACCCCATCTTATCCCAGGGATCCCATCCCAGTGATCCAATCCCATTCCAGGAATCCCATACCAGGTATCCCATCCCATCCCATCCCATCCCATCCCATCCCAACCCATCGATCCCATCCCAGGGATCCCGTCCCATCCCTGAGATCCCATCCCAGCGATCCCATCTCATCCCAGGGATGCCATCCCATCACATCTCATTCCAGGGATCCTATCCCATCCCATCACATCCCATCCCATCCCGGGATTCCCTTCCCCGGGATCCCATCCCATCCCATCCCATCCCAGGGATCCCATCCAATCCCCGGGATCCCATCCCAGGGATGCCATCCAATCCCAGGGATCCCATCCCAGGGATCCCATCCCATCCCAGGGATTCCATCCCATCACAGGGATCCCATCCCGTCCCATCCCGTCCCATCCCATCCCATCACAGGTATCCCATCCCATCCCAGCCCATCCAATCCCAGGGATCCCTTCCCAGGGATCCCATCCCATCCCATCCCATCCCATCCCATCCCATCCCATCCCATCCCATGGATCCCATCCCATCCCAGGGATCCCATCCCAGGGGTCCCATCGCTTCCGTGGAATCCCATCGCATCCCAGGGATCCCATCCCATCCCAGGCACCCCTTCCCAGGGATCCCATCCCATCCCATCCCATCCCATCCCATCCCATCCCAGCGATACCATCCCAGGGATCCCATCCCATCCCATCCCATCCCATCCCATCCCATCCCATCCCAGGGATCCCATCCCAGGGATCCCATCCCAGGGGTCCCATCGCTTCCGTAGAATCCCATCGCATCCCAGGGATCCCATCCCGTCCCAGGCACCCCTTCCCAGGAATCCCATCCCATCCCATCCCATCCAATCCCAGGGATCCCATCCCATCCCATCCCAGGGATCCCATCCAATCCCAGGGATCCCATCCCATGCCAGGGATTCCATCCCATCACAGGGATCCCGTCCCATCCCATCCCATCCCATCACAGGTGTCCCATCCCATCCCATCCCATCCCAGGGATCCCTTCCCAGGGATCCCATCCCATCCCATCCCATCCCAGGGATCCCATCCCATCCCAGGGATCCCATCCCAGGGGTCCCATCGCTTCCGTGGTATCCCATCGCATCCCAGGGATCCCATCCCATCCCATCCCAGGCACCCCTTCCCAGGGATCCCATCCCATCCCATCCCAGTGATCCCATCCCATCCCTTCACATCCCATGCCATCCCAGCGATACCATCCCAGGGAGCCCATCCCGTCCCACGGATCCCATCCCATCCCATCCCTGGGATCCCATCCCATGCCAGGGATCCCACCCCATCCCATCCCAGGGATTCCATCCCATCCCAGGGATCCCATCCCATCCCTTCCCATCCCAGCGATACCATCCCAGAGATCCCATGCCGTCCCACGGATCCCATCCCATCCCAGGTATCCCATCCCATCCCATCCCAACCCTGGGATCCCATCGCTTCCCAGGGATCCCTTGCCATCCCAGGCACCCCTTCCCAGGGATCCCATCCCATTCCAGGGATCCCATCCCATCCCAGGGATCCCACCCCATCCCAGGGATCCCATCCCAGGGATCCCATCCCATCCCATCCCATCACATCCCATCGATCCCATCCCAGGGATGCCATCCCAGGGATCCGATCCAATGCCAGGGATCGCATCCCACCCCATCTTATCCCAGGGATCCCATCCCAGTGGTCCAATCCCATTCCAGGAATCCCATACCAGGGATCCCATCCCATCCCATCCCATCCCATCCCATCGATCCGATCCCAGGGATCCCGTCCCATCCCTGAGATCCCATCCCAGCGATCCCATCTCATCCCAGGGATGCCATCCCATCACATCTCATTCCAGGGATCCCATCCCAGGTATCCCATCCCATCCCATCACATCCCATCGATCCCATCCCAGAGATGCCATCCCAGGGATCCCATCCCACCCCATCCCATCCCAGGGATCCCATCCCAGGGATCCAATCCCATTCCAGGGATCCCATTCCAGAGATCCCATCACATCCCATCCCATCCCAGCGATCTCCTCCAAGGGATCCATTCCCATCCCACGGATCCTATCCCATCCCAGTGATCCCATCCCTTCAAATACCATCCCATCCCAGGGATACCATCCCATCCCATCCCATCAGATCCCATCCCAGGGATCCCATCCCAAGGATCCCATCCCAGGGATCCCATCCCAGGGATCTCATCCCAGGGATCCCATCCCATCACAGCGATCCCATCCCATCCCAGGGATCCCATCCCAGGCATCCCATCTCATCACAGGGATCCCATCCCATCCCATTCCAGGGATACCAACGCAGCGATACCATCCCAGGGATCCCATCCCGTCCCACGGATCCCATGCCATCCCAGGCACCCCTTACCATGGATCCCATCCCATCCCAGGGATCCCATCCCACCCCAGAGATCCCACCGCATCCCAGGCATCCCATCACAGGGATCCCGTCCCATCCCATCCCATCCCATCCCATCCCATCCCATCACAGGTATCCCATCCCATCCCATCCCATCCCATCCCATCCCATCCCAGGGATCCCTTCCCAGGGATCCCATCCCATCCCATCCCATCCCATCCCATCCCATCCCAGGGATCCCATCCCATCCCAGGGATCCCATCCCAGGGGTCCCATCGCTTCCGTGGAATCCCATCGCATCCCAGGGATCCCATCCCATCCCAGGCACCCCTTCCCAGGGATCCCATCCCATCCCAGGGATCCCATCCCATCCCATCACATCCCATCCCATCCCAGCGATACCATCCCAGAGATCCCATCCCGTCCAACGGATCCCATCCTATCCCAGGTATCCCATCCCATCCTATCCCATCCCATCCCATCCCTGGGATCCCATCGCTTCCCAGGGATCCCATCCAATCCAAGGGATCCCATCCCAGGGATCCCATCCCATCCCAGGGATTCCATCCCATCACAGGGATCCCATCCCATCCCATCCCATCCCATCCCATCCCATCCCATCCCAGGTATCCCATCCCATCCCATCCCATCCCATCACATCCCATCCCGGGGTTTCCTTCCCCGGGATCCCATCCCCTCCCAGGGATCCCATCCCAGGGGTCCCATCGCTTCCGTGGAATCCCATCGCATCCCAGGGATGCCATCCCGTTCCAGGCACCCCTTCCCAGGAATCCCATCCCATCCCATCCCGTCCCATCACATCCCATCCCATCCCAGGGATCCCATCCCAGGGATCCCATCCCAGGGATCTCATCCCAGGGATCCCATCCCATCCCAGGCACCCCTTCCCAGGGATCCCATCCCATCCCATCCCAGGGATCCCATCCCATCCCATCACATCCCATCCCATCCCAGCGATACCATCCCAGGGATCCCATCCCGTCCCACGGATCCCATCCCATCCCAGGCATCCCATCCCATCCCATCCCATCCCATCCCATCCCATCCCTGGGATCCCATCATATCCCAGGGATCCCACCCCATCCAATCCCAGGGATCCCATCCAATCCCAGGGATCCCATCCCAGGGATCCCATCCAATCCCAGGGATCCCATCCCAGGGATCCCATCCCATCCCAGGGATTCCATCACATCACGGGGATCCCATCCCATCCCAGGGATTCCATCCCATCACAGGTATCCCATCCCATCCCATCCCATCCCATCCCATCCCATCCCATCCCATCCCATGGATCCCATCCCATCCCAGGGATCCCATCCCAGGGGTCCCATCGCTTCCGTGGAATCCCATCGCATCCCAGGGATCCCATCCCATCCCAGGCACCCCTTCCCAGGGATCCCATCCCATCCCAGGGATTCCATCCCATCCCATCCCAGCGATACCATCCCAGAAATCCCATCCCGTCCAACGGATCCCATCCCATCCCAGGTATCCCATCCCATCCCATCCTATCCCATCCCATCCCATCCCATCCCAGGGATCCCACCCCATCCCAGGGATCCCATCCCAGGGATCCCATCCCAGGGATCCCATCCATCCCATCCCATCCCATCCCAGGGATCCCATCCAATCCAAGGGATCCCATCCCAGGGATCCCATCCCATCCCAGGGATTCCATCCCATCACAGGGATCCCATCCCATCCCATCCCATCCCAGGTATCCCATCCCATCCCATCCCATCACATCCCATCCCATCCCATCGATCCCATCCCAGAGATGCCATCCCAGGGATCCCATCCCACCCCATCCCATCCCAGGGATCCCATCCCAGGGATCCAATCCCATTCCAGGGATCCCATTCCAGAGATCCCATCACATCCCATCCCATCCCAGCGATCTCCTCCAAGGGATCCATTCCCATCCCAGGGATCCTATCCCATCCCAGTGATCCCATCCCTTCAAATACCATCCCATCCCAGGGATACCATCCCATCCCATCCCATCCCATCCCATCCCATCCCTTCCCAGGGATCCCATCCCATCCCATCCCATCCCAGGGATCCCATCCCATCCCAGGGATCCCATCCCAGGGGTCCCATCGCTTCTGTGGAATCCCATCGCATCCCAGGGATCCCATCCCATCCGAGGCACCCCTTTTCAGAGATCCCATCCCATCCCAGGGATCCCATCCCATCCCAGCGATACCATCCCAGGGATCCCATCCCGTCCCACGGATCCCATCCCATCCCAGGGATCCCATCCCATCCCTGGGATCCCATCCCATCCCAGGGAACCCACCCCATCCCATCCCAGGGAGCCCATCCCAGGGGTCCCATCGCTTCCGTGGAATCCCATCGCATCCCAGGGATCCCATCCCGTCCCAGGCACCCCTCCCCAGGAATCCCATCCCATCCCATCACATCCCATCCCATCCCATCCCATCCCATCCCATCGATCCCATCCCAGGGATCCCGTCCCATCCCTGAGATCCCATCCCAGGGATCCCATCCCATCCCATCCCATCCCATCGATCCCATCCCAGGGATCCCATCCCAGGGATCTCATCCCAGGGATCCCATCCCATCACAGCGATCCCATCCCATCCCATCCCAGGGATCCCACCCCATCCCACGGATCCCATCCCAGGGATCCCATCCCATCCCATCCCATCCCATCCCAGGGATCCCATCCAATCCCAGGGATCCCATCCCATCCCAGGGATTCCATCCCATCACAGGGATCCCGTCCCATCCCATCCCATCCCATCCCATCCCAGGTATCCCATCCCATCCCATCCCATCCCATCCCATCCCATCCCATCCCATCCCAGGGTTCCCTTCCCAGGGATCCCATCCCATCCCCTCCCTTCCCATCCCAGGGATCCCATCCCATCCCAGGGATCCCATCCCAGGGCTCCCATCGCTTCCGTGGAATCCCATCGCATCCCAGGGATCCCATCCCATCCCAGGCACCCCTTCCCAGGGATCCCATCCCATCCCAGGGATCCCATCCCATCCCATCACATCCCATCCCATCCCAGCGATACCATCCCAGGGATCCCATCCCGTCCCACGGATCCCATCCCATCCCTGGGATCCCATCCCATCCCAGGGATCCCACCCCATCCCATCCCAGGGATCCCATCCCATCCCAAAGATCCCATCCCAGGGATCCCATCCAATCCCAGGGATCCCATCCCAGGGATCCCATCCAATCGAAGGGATTCCATCCCATCACAGGGATCCCATCCCATCCCATCCCATCCCAGCCCAGCCCATCCCATCCCATCCCATCCCATGGATCCCATCCCATCCCAGGGATCCCATCCCATCCCTGGCACCCCTTCCCAGGGATCCCATCCCATCCCATCCCATCCCAGTGATACCATCCCAGAGATCCCATCCCGTCCCACGGATCCCATCCCATCCCAGGTATCCCATCCCATCCCATCCCATCCCATCCCATCCCATCCCATCCCATCCCTGGGATCCCATCGCTTCCCAGGGATCCCAAGCCATCCCAGGCACCCCTTCCCAGGAATCCCATCCCATCCCATCCCAGAGATCCCATACCAGGGATCCCATCCCATCCCATCCCATCCCATCGATCCCATCCCAGGGATCCCGTCCCATCCCTGAGATCCCATCCCAGCGATCCCATCTCATCCCAGGGATGCCATCCCATCACATCTCATTGCAGGGATCCCATCCCAGGGATCCCATCCCACCCCATCCCATCCCAGGGATCCCATCCCAGGGATCCAATCCCATTCCAGGGATCCCATTCCAGAGATCCCATCACATCACATCCCATCCCATCCCAGGGATCTCCTCCAAGGGATCCATTCCTATCCCAGGGATCCTATCCCATCCCAGTGATCCCATCCCTTCCAATACCATCCCAACCCAGGGATACCATCCCATCCCATCCCATCCCATCCCATCCCATCCCAGGGATCCCATCCCAGGGATCTCATCCCAGGGATCCCATCCCATCACAGCGATCCCATCCCAGGGATCCCAGCCCAGGTATCCCATCCCATCCCAGGGATCCCATCCAATCCAAGGGATCCCATCCCAGGGATCCCATCCCATCCCAGGGATCCCATCCCATCCCATCCCATCGCATCCCATCCCAGGGATCCCATCCCATCCCAGGGATCCCATCCCAGGCGTCCCATCGCTTCCGGGGAATCCCATTGCATCCCAGGGATCCCATCCCATCCCGGGCACCCCTTCCCAGGGATCCCATCCCATCCCAGGGATCCCATCCCATCACATCCCATCCCATCCCATCGCAGCGATACCATCCCAGGGATCCCATCCCGTCCCACGGATCCCATCCCATCCCAGGGATCCCACCCCAGCCCATCCCAGGGATCCCATCCAATCCCAGGGATCCCATCCCAGGGATCCCATCCCATCCCAGGGATCCCATCCCAGGGATCCCATCCCATCTCAGGGATTCCATCCCATCACAGGGATCCCATCCCATCCCATCCCATCCCATCCCATCCCATCACAGGTATCCCATCCCATCCCATCCCATCCCAGGGATCCCTTCCCAGGGATCCCATCCCATCCCATCCCATCCCACCCCTGGGATCCCATCCCATCCCAGGGATCCCACCCCAGCCCATCCCAGGGATCCCATCCAATCCCAGGGATCCCACCCCAGCCCATCCCAGGGATCCCATCCAATCCCAGGGATCCCATCCCATCACATCCCATCCCATCCCAGCGATACCATCCCAGAGATCCCATCCCATCCCATCCCATCCCATCCCATCCCATCCCATCCCATCCCATCCCATCCCATCCCATCCCATCCCTGGGATCCCATCGCTTGCCAGGGATCCCATGCCATCCCAGGCACCCCTTACCATGGATCCCATCCCATTCCAGGGATCCCATCCCATTCCAGGGATCCCATCCCATCCCAGGGATCCCATCCCAGGGATCCCATCCATCCCATCCCATCCCATCCCAGGGATCCCATTCAATCCAAGGGATCCCATCCCAGGGATCCCATCCCATCACAGCGATCCCATCCCATCACAGCGATCCCATCCCATCCCATCACAGGTATCCCATCCCATCCCATCCCATCCCATCCCATCCCGGGGTTACCTTCCCGGGGATCCCATCCCAGCCCATCCCATCCCAGGGATCCCATCCCAGGGGTCCCATCGCTTCCGTGGAATCCCATCGCATCCCAGGGATCCCATCCCGTCCCAGGCACCCCTACCCAGGAATCCCATCCCATCCCATCCCATCCCATCCCATCCCATCCCATCCCATCACATCCCATCCCATCCCATCCCATCCCATCGATCCCATCCCAGGGATCCCGTCCCATCCCTGAGATCCCATCCCAGCGATCCCATCTCATCCCAGGGATGCCATCCCATCACATCTCATTCCAGGGATCCCATCCCAGGGATCCCATCCCATCCCATCCCATCACATCCCATCGATCCCATCCCAGGGATCCCATCCCAGGGATCCAATCCCATTCCAGGGATCCCATTCCAGAGGTCCCATCACATCCCATCCCATCCCATCCCAGGGATCTTCTCCAAGGGATCCATTCCCATCCCAGGGACCCTATCCCATCCCAGTGATCCCATCCCTTCAAATACCATCCCATCCCAGGGATACCATCCCATCCCATCCCATCCCATCCCATCCCATCCCATCCCATCCCATCCCATCTCAGGGATCCCATCCCAAGGATCCCATCCCAGGGATCCCATCCCAGGGATCTCATCCCAGGGATCCCATCCAATCACAGCGATCCCATCCCATCACAGCCATCCCATCCCAGCCCATCCCATCCCATTCCATCCCCGGGATCCCATCCCAGCGATCCCGTCCCATCCCAGGGATCCCATCCCATCCCACGGATGCCATCCCATCCAAGGGATTCCATCCCATCCCATCCCTTCCCTGGGATCCCATCGCATCCCAGGGATCCCATCCCATGGATCCCATCCCATCCCATCCCATCACATCCCATCCCATCCCATCCTATCACATCGATCCCATCGATCCCATGCCAGGGATCGCATCCCAGGGATGCCATCCCATCACATCTCTTTCCAGGGACCCCATTCCAGGAATCCCATCCCATCCCATCTCATCCCATTCCATCCAAGGAACCCAACCCAGGGATCACATCCCATCCCAGGGATTCATCCCATTCCATCCCATCCCAGGGATTCATCCCATCCCATCCCATCCCATCCCATCCCATCCCATCCCATCCCATCACATCGATCCCATCGATCCCTTCCCAGGGACCCCATCCCAGGGATGCCATCCCATGCCAGAGATCCCATCCAGCGATCCCATCTAATCCCAGGGATCCCATCTCATCACATCTCATTCCAGGGACCCCATCCCAGGAATCCCATCCCATCCCATCCCATCCCAGGGATCCCATCCCATCCCAGGGATCCCATCCCACGGATCCCATCCCATCCCATCCCAACTCATCCCATTCCATCCAAGGAACCCAACCCAGGGATCCCATCCCATCCCATCCCAGGTATCCCTCCCATCCCATCCCATCCCATCCAGAGATCCCATGACATCCCATCCCAGGGATCCCATCCCAGGGATACCATCCCAGGGATCCCATCCGATCCCAGGGATCCCATACCATCCCAGGGATCCCATCCCAGGGATCCCATCCCATCCCAGGGACCACATCCCATACCATCCCATCCCATCCCAGGGATCCCATCCCAGGGATCCCATCACATCGCAGGGATCCCATCCCATCCCATTCCAGGGATACCAACCCAGCGATACCATCCCAGGGATCCCATCCCGTCCCATCCGATCCCATCCCATCCCATCCCATCACAGGTATCCCATCCCAGGGGTCCCATCGCTTCCGTGGAATCCCATCCCATCCCAGGGATCCCATCCCATCCCATCACATCCCATCCCATCCCAGCGATACCATCCCAGGGATCCCATCCCGTCCCACGGATCCCATCCCATCCCAGGGATCCCATCCCATCCCATCCCATCCCATCCCATCCCATCCCATCCCATCCCATCCCATCCCATCCCATGGATCCCATCCCATCCCAGGGATCCCATCCCAGGGGTCCCATCGCTTCCGTGGAATCCCATCGCATCCCAGGGATCCCATCCCATCCCAGGCACCCCTTCCCAGGGATCCCATCCCATCCCATCCCATCCCATCCCATCCCAGCGATACCATCCCAGAGATCCCATCCCGTCCAACGGATCCCATCCCATCCCAGGTATCCCATCCCATCCCATCCCATCCTATCCCATCCCATCCCATCCCAGGGATCCCATCCCAGGGATCCCACCCCATCCCAGGGATCCCATCCCAGGGATCCCATCCCAGGGATCCCATCCATCCCATCCCATCCCATCCCAGGGATCCCATCCAATCCAAGGGATCCCATCCCAGGGATCCCATCCCATCCCAGGGATTCCATCCCATCACAGGGATCCCATCCCATCCCATCCCATCCCATCCCAGGTATCCCATCCCATCCCATCCCATCCCATCACATCCCATCCCATCCCATCCCATCGATCCCATCCCAGAGATGCCATCCCAGGGATCCCATCCCACCCCATCCCATCCCAGGGATCCCATCCCAGGGATCCAATCCCATTCCAGGGATCCCATTCCAGAGATCCCATCACATCCCATCCCATCCCAGCGATCTCCTCCAAGGGATCCATTCCCATCCCAGGGATCCTATCCCATCCCAGTGATCCCATCCCTGCAAATACCATCCCATCCCAGGGATACCATCCCATCCCATCCCATCCCACCCCATCCCATCCCATCCCATCCCATCCCTTCCCAGGGATCCCATCCCATCCCATCCCATCCCAGGGATCCCATCCCATCCCAGGGATCCCATCCCAGGGGTCCCATCGCTTCTGTGGAATCCCATCGCATCCCAGGGATCCCATCCCATCCGAGGCACCCCTTCCCAGAGATCCCATCCCATCCCAGGGATCCCATCCCATCCCAGCGATACCATCCCAGGGATCCCATCCCATCCCTGGGATCCCATCCCATCCCAGGGAACCCACCCCATCCCATCCCAGGGAGCCCATCCCAGGGGTCCCATCGCTTCCGTGGAATCCCATCGCATCCCAGGGATCCCATCCCGTCCCAGGCACCCCTCCCCAGGAATCCCATCCCATCCCATCACATCCCATCACATCCCATCCCATCCCATCCCATCGATCCCATCCCAGGGATCCCGTCCCATCCCTGAGATCCCATCCCAGCGATCCCATCTCATCCCAGGCATGCCATCCCATCACATCTCATTCCAGGGATCCCATCCCAGGGATCCCATCCCATCACATCCCATCGATCCCATCCCAGGGATCCCATCCCAGGGATCTCATCCCAGGGATGCCATCCCATCACAGCGATCCCATCCCATCCCATCCCAGGGATCCCACCCCATCCCAGGGATCCCATCCCAGGGATCCCATCCCATCCCATCCCATCCCAGGGATCCCATCCAATCCCAGGGATCCCATCCCATCCCAGGGATTCCATCCCATCACAGGGATCCCGTCCCATCCCATCCCATCCCATCCCAGGTATCCCATCCCATCCCATCCCATCCCATCCCATCCCAGGGTTCCCTTCCCAGGGATCCCATCCCATCCCCTCCCTTCCCATCCCAGGGATCCCATCCCATCCCAGGGATCCCACCCCAGCCCATCCCAGGGATCCCATCCAATCCCAGGGATCCCACCCCAGCCCATCCCAGGGATCCCATCCAATCCCAGGGATCCCATCCCATCACATCCCATCCCATCCCATCCCATCCCATCCCGGGGTTACCTTCCCCGGGATCCCATCCCAGCCCATCCCATCCCAGGGATCCCATCCCAGGGGTCCCATCGCTTCCGTGGAATCCCATCGCATCCCAGGGATCCCATCCCGTCCCAGGCACCCCTTCCCAGGAATCCCATCCCATCCCAGGGATCCCATCCCATCCCATCACATCCCATCCCATCCCAGCGATACCATCCCAGAGATCCCATCCCGTCCCACGGATCCCATCCCATCCCTGGGATCCCATCCCATCCCAGGGATCCCACCCCATCCCAGGGATCCCATCCCATCCCTGGCACCCCTTCCCAGGGATCCCATCCCATCCCATCCCATCCCAGTGATACCATCCCAGAGATCCCATCCCGTCCCACGGATCCCATCCCATCCCAGGTATCCCATCCCATCCCATCCCATCCCATCCCATCCCATCCCTGGGATCCCATCGCTTCCCAGGTATCCCAAGCCATCCCAGGCACCCCTTCCCAGGAATCCCATCCCATCCCATCCCATCCCAGAGATCCCATACCAGGGATCCCATCCCATCCCATCCCATCCCATCCCATCCCATCCCATCCCATCGATCCCATCCCAGGGATCCCGTCCCATCCCTGAGATCCCATCCCAGCGATCCCATCTCATCCCAGGGATGCCATCCCATCACATCTCATTGCAGGGATCGCATCCCAGGGATCCCATCCCACCCCATCCCATCCCAGGGATCCCATCCCAGGGATCCAATCCCATTCCAGGGATCCCATTCCAGAGATCCCATCACATCCCATCCCATCCCATCCCAGGGATCTCCTCCAAGGGATCCATTCCTATCCCAGGGATCCTATCCCATCCCAGTGATCCCATCCCTTCCAATACCATCCCATCCGAGGGATACCATCCCATCCCATCCCATCCCATCCCAGGGATCCCATCCCAGGGATCTCATCCCAGGGATCCCATCCCATCACAGCGATCCCATCCCAGGGATCCCAGCCCAGGTATCCCATCCCATCCCATCCCAGGGATCCCATCCAATCCAAGGGATCCCATCCCAGGGATCCCATCCCATCCCAGGGATCCCATCCCATCCCATCCCATCGCATCCCATCCCAGGGATCCCATCCCATCCCAGGGATCCCATCCCAGGCGTCCCATCGCTTCCGGGGAATCCCATTGCATCCCAGGGATCCCATCCCATCCCGGGCACCCCTTCCCAGGGATCCCATCCCATCCCAGGGATCCCATCCCATCCCATCACATCCCATCCCATCCCATCGCAGCGATACCATCCCAGGGATCCCATCCCGTCCCACGGATCCCATCCCATCCCAGGGATCCCACCCCAGCCCATCCCAGGGATCCCATCCAATCCCAGGGATCCCATCCCAGGGATCCCATCCCATCCCAGGGATCCCATCCCAGGGATCCCATCCCATCTCAGGGATTCCATCCCATCACAGGGATCCCATCCCATCCCATCCCATCCCATCACAGGTATCCCATCCCATCCCATCCCATCCCATCCCAGGGATCCCTTCCCAGGGATCCCATCCCATCCCATCCCATCCCACCCCTGGGATCCCATCCCATCCCAGGGATCCCACCCCAGCCCATCCCAGGGATCCCATCCAATCCCAGGGATCCCACCCCAGCCCATCCCAGGGATCCCATCCAATCCCAGGGATCCCATCCCATCACATCCCATCCCATCCCATCCCATCCCATCCCGGGGTTACCTTCCCCGGGATCCCATCCCAGCCCATCCCATCCCAGGGATCCCATCCCAGGGGTCCCATCGCTTCCGTGGAATCCCATCGCATCCCAGGGATCCCATCCCGTCCCAGGCACCCCTTCCCAGGAATCCCATCCCATCCCATCCCATCCCATCCCATCCCATCACATCCCATCCCATCCCATCCCATCCCATCCCATCCCATCGATCCCATCCCAGGGATCCCGTCCCATCCCTGAGATCCCATCCCAGCGATCCCATCTCATCCCAGGGATGCCATCCCATCACATCTCATTCCAGGGATCCCATCCCAGGGATCCCATCCCATCCCATCCCATCACATCCCATCGATCCCATCCCAGGGATCCCATCCCAGGGATCCAATCCCATTCCAGGGATCCCATTCCAGAGATCTTATCACATCCCATCCCATCCCATCCCAGGGATCTTCTCCAAGGGATCCATTCCCATCCCAGGGACCCTATCCCATCCCAGTGATCCCATCCCTTCAAATACCATCCCATCCCAGGGATACCATCCCATCCCATCCCATCCCATCCCATCCCATCCCATCCCATCTCAGGGATCCCATCCCAAGGATCCCATCCCAGGGATCCCATCCCAGGCATCTCATCCCAGGGATCCCATCCAATCACAGCGATCCCATCCCATCACAGCCATCCCATCCCATCCCATCCCATCCCATTCCATCCCCGGGATCCCATCCCAGCGATCCCGTCCCATCCCAGGGATCCCATCCCATCCCACGGATGCCATCCCATCCCACGGATGCCATCCCATCCAAGGGATTCCATCCCATCCCATCCCTTCCCTGGGATCCCATCGCATCCCAGGGATCCCATCCCATGGATCCCATCCCATCCCATCCCATCACATCCCATCCCATCCTATCACATCGATCCCATCGATCCCATGCCAGGGATCGCATCCCAGGGATGCCATCCCATCACATCTCTTTCCAGGGACCCCATTCCAGGAATCCCATCCCATCCCATCTCATCCCATTCCATCCAAGGAACCCAACCCAGGGATCACATCCCATCCCAGGGATTCATCCCATTCCATCCCATCCCAGGGATTCATCCCATCCCATCCCATCCCATCACATCGATCCCATCGATCCCTTCCCAGGGATCCCATCCCAGGGATGCCATCCCATGCCAGAGATCCCATCCAGCGATCCCATCTAATCCCAGGGATCCCATCTCATCACATCTCATTCCAGGGACCCCATCCCAGGAATCCCATCCCATCCCATCCCATCCCAGGGATCCCATCCCATCCCAGGGATCCCATCCCACGGATCCCATCCCATCCCATCCCATCTCATCCCATTCCATCCAAGGAACCCAACCCAGGGATCCCATCCCATCCCATCCCAGGTATCCCTCCCATCCCATCCCATCCCATCCCATCCCATCCCATCCCATCCAGAGATCCCATGACATCCCATCCCAGGGATCCCATCCCAGGGATACCATCCCAGGGATCCCATCCGATCCCAGGGATCCCATACCATCCCAGGGATCCCATCCCAGGGATCCCATCCCATCCCAGGGACCACATCCCATACCATCCCATCCCATCCCAGGGATCCCATCCCAGGGATCCCATCACATCGCAGGGATCCCATCCCATCCCATTCCAGGGATACCAACCCAGCGATACCATCCCAGGGATCCCATCCCGTCCCACGGATCCCATCCCATCCCAGGGATCCCATCCCATCCCAGGGATCCCATCCCATCCCAGGGATCCCACCCCATCCCAGGGATCCCATCCCAGGGATCCCATCCCATCCCATCCCAGGGATCCCATCCCATCCCAGGGACCACATCCCATCCCATCCTTTCCCATCTCATCCCAGGGATCCCATCCCAGGGATCCCATCCCATCACAGGGATCCCATCCCATCCCATTCCAGGGATCCCAACCCAGCGATACCGTCCCAGGGATCCCATCCCATCCCTGGGTTCCCATCCGATCCCTGGGATCCCATACCATCGCAGGCACCCCTTACCAGGGATCCCATCCCATCCCAGGGATCCCATCCCATCCCAGGGATCCCATCCCATCCCAGGGATCCCATCCCATCCCATCCCATCCCATCCCAGCGATACCATCCCAGAGATCCCATCCCGTCCCACGGATCCCATCCCATCCCAGGTATCCCATCCCATCCCATCCCATCCCATCCCATCCCATCGATCCCATCCCAGGGATCCCGTCCCATCCCTGAGATCCCATCCCAGCGATCCCATCTCATCCCACGGATGCCATCCCATCACATCTCATTCCAGGGATCCCATCCCAGGGATCCCATCCCATCCCATCCCATCACATCCCATCGATCCCATCCCAGGGATGCCATCCCAGGGATCCGATCCAATGCCAGGGATCCCATCCCACCCCATCCCATGTCAGGGATCCCATCCCAGGGATCCAATCCCATTCCAGGGATCCCATTCCAGAGGTCCCATCACATCCCATCCCATCCCATCCCAGGGATCTCCTCCAAGGGATCCATTCCCATCCCAGGGATCCTATCCCATCCCAGGGATCCCATCCCAGGGATCTCATCCCAGGGATCCCATCCCATCACAGCGATCCCATCCCAGGGATCCCAGCCCAGGTATCCCATCCCATCCCAGGGATCCCATCCAATCCAAGGGATCCCATCCCAGGGATCCCATCCCATCCCAGGGATCCCATCCCATCCCATCCCATCGCATCCCATCCCAGGGATCCCATCCCATCCCAGGGATCCCATCCCAGGCGTCCCATCGCTTCCGGGGAATCCCATTGCATCCCAGGGATCCCATCCCATCCCGGGCACCCCTTCCCAGGGATCCCATCCCATCCCAGGGATCCCATCCCATCACATCCCATCCCATCCCATCGCAGCGATACCATCCCAGGGATCCCATCCCGTCCCACGGATCCCATCCCATCCCATGGATCCCACCCCAGCCCATCCCAGGGATCCCATCCAATCCCAGGGATCCCATCCCAGGGATCCCATCCCATCCCAGGGATCCCATCCCAGGGATCCCATCCCATCTCAGGGATTCCATCCCATCCCAGGGATCCCATCCCATCCCATCCCATCCCATCCCATCCCATCCCATCCCATCCCATCCCATCCCATCCCATCCCATCCCAGGGATCCCTTCCCAGGGATCCCATCCCATCCCATCCCATCCCACCCCTGGGATCCCATCCCATCCCAGGGATCCCACCCCAGCCCATCCCAGGGATCCCATCCAATCCCAGGGATCCCACCCCAGCCCATCCCAGGGATCCCATCCAATCCCAGGGATCCCATCCCATCACATCCCATCCCATCCCAGCGATACCATCCCAGAGATCCCATCCCATCCCATCCCATCCCATCCCATCCCATCCCATCCCATCCCATCCCTGGGATCCCATCGCTTGCCAGGGATCCCATGCCATCCCAGGCACCCCTTACCATGGATCCCATCCCATTCCAGGGATCCCATCCCATTCCAGGGATCCCATCCCATCCCAGGGATCCCATCCCAGGGATCCCATCCATCCCATCCCATCCCATCCCAGGGATCCCATTCAATCCAAGGGATCCCATCCCAGGGATCCCATCCCATCACAGCGATCCCATCCCATCACAGCGATCCCATCCCATCCCATCACAGGTATCCCATCCCATCCCATCCCATCCCATCCCATCCCGGGGTTACCTTCCCGGGGATCCCATCCCAGCCCATCCCATCCCAGGGATCCCATCCCAGGGGTCCCATCGCTTCCGTGGAATCCCATCGCATCCCAGGGATCCCATCCCGTCCCAGGCACCCCTTCCCAGGAATCCCATCCCATCCCATCCCATCCCATCCCATCCCATCACATCCCATCCCATCCCATCCCATCCCATCCCATCGATCCCATCCCAGGGATCCCGTCCCATCCCTGAGATCCCATCCCAGCGATCCCATCTCATCCCAGGGATGCCATCCCATCACATCTCATTCCAGGGATCCCATCCCAGGGATCCCATCCCATCCCATCCCATCACATCCCATCGATCCCATCCCAGGGATCCCATCCCAGGGATCCAATCCCATTCCAGGGATCCCATTCCAGAGATCTTATCACATCCCATCCCATCCCATCCCAGGGATCTTCTCCAAGGGATCCATTCCCATCCCAGGGACCCTATCCCATCCCAGTGATCCCATCCCTTCAAATACCATCCCATCCCAGGGATACCATCCCATCCCATCCCATCCCATCCCATCCCATCCCATCCCATCTCAGGGATCCCATCCCAAGGATCCCATCCCAGGGATCCCATCCCAGGGATCTCATCCCAGGGATCCCATCCAATCACAGCGATCCCATCCCATCACAGCCATCCCATCCCAGCCCATCCCATCCCATTCCATCCCCGGGATCCCATCCCAGCGATCCCGTCCCATCCCAGGGATCCCATCCCATCCCACGGATGCCATCCCATCCAAGGGATTCCATCCCATCCCATCCCTTCCCTGGGATCCCATCGCATCCCAGGGATCCCATCCCATGGATCCCATCCCATCCCATCCCATCACATCCCATCCCATCCCATCCTATCACATCGATCCCATCGATCCCATGCCAGGGATCGCATCCCAGGGATGCCATCCCATCACATCTCTTTCCAGGGACCCCATTCCAGGAATCCCATCCCATCCCATCTCATCCCATTCCATCCAAGGAACCCAACCCAGGGATCACATCCCATCCCAGGGATTCATCCCATTCCATCCCATCCCAGGGATTCATCCCATCCCATCCCATCCCATCCCATCCCATCCCATCCCATCGATCCCATCGATCCCTTCCCAGGGATCCCATCCCAGGGATGCCATCCCATGCCAGAGATCCCATCCAGCGATCCCATCTAATCCCAGGGATCCCATCTCATCACATCTCATTCCAGGGACCCCATCCCAGGAATCCCATCCCATCCCATCCCATCCCAGGGATCCCATCCCATCCCAGGGATCCCATCCCACGGATCCCATCCCATCCCATCCCATCCCTGGGTTCCCATCCGATCCCTGGGATCCCATACCATCGCAGGCACCCCTTACCAGGGATCCCATCCCATCCCAGGGATCCCATCCCATCCCAGGGATCCCATCCCATCCCAGGGATCCCATCCCATCCCATCCCATCCCATCCCAGCGATACCATCCCAGAGATCCCATCCCGTCCCACGGATCCCATCCCATCCCAGGTATCCCATCCCATCCCATCCCATCCCATCCCATCCCATCGATCCCATCCCAGGGATCCCGTCCCATCCCTGAGATCCCATCCCAGCGATCCCATCTCATCCCACGGATGCCATCCCATCACATCTCATTCCAGGGATCCCATCCCAGGGATCCCATCCCATCCCATCCCATCACATCCCATCGATCCCATCCCAGGGATGCCATCCCAGGGATCCGATCCAATGCCAGGGATCCCATCCCACCCCATCCCATGTCAGGGATCCCATCCCAGGGATCCAATCCCATTCCAGGGATCCCATTCCAGAGGTCCCATCACATCCCATCCCATCCCATCCCAGGGATCTCCTCCAAGGGATCCATTCCCATCCCAGGGATCCTATCCCATCCCAGGGATCCCATCCCAGGGATCTCATCCCAGGGATCCCATCCCATCACAGCGATCCCATCCCAGGGATCCCAGCCCAGGTATCCCATCCCATCCCAGGGATCCCATCCAATCCAAGGGATCCCATCCCAGGGATCCCATCCCATCCCAGGGATCCCATCCCATCCCATCCCATCGCATCCCATCCCAGGGATCCCATCCCATCCCAGGGATCCCATCCCAGGCGTCCCATCGCTTCCGGGGAATCCCATTGCATCCCAGGGATCCCATCCCATCCCGGGCACCCCTTCCCAGGGATCCCATCCCATCCCAGGGATCCCATCCCATCACATCCCATCCCATCCCATCGCAGCGATACCATCCCAGGGATCCCATCCCGTCCCACGGATCCCATCCCATCCCATGGATCCCACCCCAGCCCATCCCAGGGATCCCATCCAATCCCAGGGATCCCATCCCAGGGATCCCATCCCATCCCAGGGATCCCATCCCAGGGATCCCATCCCATCTCAGGGATTCCATCCCATCCCAGGGATCCCATCCCATCCCATCCCATCCCATCCCATCCCATCCCATCCCATCCCATCCCATCCCAGGGATCCCTTCCCAGGGATCCCATCCCATCCCATCCCATCCCACCCCTGGGATCCCATCCCATCCCAGGGATCCCACCCCAGCCCATCCCAGGGATCCCATCCAATCCCAGGGATCCCACCCCAGCCCATCCCAGGGATCCCATCCAATCCCAGGGATCCCATCCCATCACATCCCATCCCATCCCAGCGATACCATCCCAGAGATCCCATCCCATCCCATCCCATCCCATCCCATCCCATCCCATCCCATCCCTGGGATCCCATCGCTTGCCAGGGATCCCATGCCATCCCAGGCACCCCTTACCATGGATCCCATCCCATTCCAGGGATCCCATCCCATTCCAGGGATCCCATCCCATCCCAGGGATCCCATCCCAGGGATCCCATCCATCCCATCCCATCCCATCCCAGGGATCCCATTCAATCCAAGGGATCCCATCCCAGGGATCCCATCCCATCACAGCGATCCCATCCCATCACAGCGATCCCATCCCATCCCATCACAGGTATCCCATCCCATCCCATCCCATCCCATCCCATCCCGGGGTTACCTTCCCGGGGATCCCATCCCAGCCCATCCCATCCCAGGGATCCCATCCCAGGGGTCCCATCGCTTCCGTGGAATCCCATCGCATCCCAGGGATCCCATCCCGTCCCAGGCACCCCTTCCCAGGAATCCCATCCCATCCCATCCCATCCCATCCCATCCCATCACATCCCATCCCATCCCATCCCATCCCATCCCATCGATCCCATCCCAGGGATCCCGTCCCATCCCTGAGATCCCATCCCAGCGATCCCATCTCATCCCAGGGATGCCATCCCATCACATCTCATTCCAGGGATCCCATCCCAGGGATCCCATCCCATCCCATCCCATCACATCCCATCGATCCCATCCCAGGGATCCCATCCCAGGGATCCAATCCCATTCCAGGGATCCCATTCCAGAGATCTTATCACATCCCATCCCATCCCATCCCAGGGATCTTCTCCAAGGGATCCATTCCCATCCCAGGGACCCTATCCCATCCCAGTGATCCCATCCCTTCAAATACCATCCCATCCCAGGGATACCATCCCATCCCATCCCATCCCATCCCATCCCATCCCATCCCATCTCAGGGATCCCATCCCAAGGATCCCATCCCAGGGATCCCATCCCAGGGATCTCATCCCAGGGATCCCATCCAATCACAGCGATCCCATCCCATCACAGCCATCCCATCCCAGCCCATCCCATCCCATTCCATCCCCGGGATCCCATCCCAGCGATCCCGTCCCATCCCAGGGATCCCATCCCATCCCACGGATGCCATCCCATCCAAGGGATTCCATCCCATCCCATCCCTTCCCTGGGATCCCATCGCATCCCAGGGATCCCATCCCATGGATCCCATCCCATCCCATCCCATCACATCCCATCCCATCCCATCCTATCACATCGATCCCATCGATCCCATGCCAGGGATCGCATCCCAGGGATGCCATCCCATCACATCTCTTTCCAGGGACCCCATTCCAGGAATCCCATCCCATCCCATCTCATCCCATTCCATCCAAGGAACCCAACCCAGGGATCACATCCCATCCCAGGGATTCATCCCATTCCATCCCATCCCAGGGATTCATCCCATCCCATCCCATCCCATCCCATCCCATCCCATCCCATCACATCGATCCCATCGATCCCTTCCCAGGGATCCCATCCCAGGGATGCCATCCCATGCCAGAGATCCCATCCAGCGATCCCATCTAATCCCAGGGATCCCATCTCATCACATCTCATTCCAGGGACCCCATCCCAGGAATCCCATCCCATCCCATCCCATCCCAGGGATCCCATCCCATCCCAGGGATCCCATCCCACGGATCCCATCCCATCCCATCCCAACTCATCCCATTCCATCCAAGGAACCCAACCCAGGGATCCCATCCCATCCCATCCCAGGTATCCCTCCCATCCCATCCCATCCCATCCAGAGATCCCATGACATCCCATCCCAGGGATCCCATCCCAGGGATACCATCCCAGGGATCCCATCCGATCCCAGGGATCCCATACCATCCCAGGGATCCCATCCCAGGGATCCCATCCCATCCCAGGGACCACATCCCATACCATCCCATCCCATCCCAGGGATCCCATCCCAGGGATCCCATCACATCGCAGGGATCCCATCCCATCACATTCCAGGGATACCAACCCAGCGATACCATCCCAGGGATCCCATCCCGTCCCATCCGATCCCATCCCATCCCATCCCATCACAGGTATCCCATCCCAGGGGTCCCATCGCTTCCGTGGAATCCCATCCCATCCCAGGGATCCCATCCCATCCCATCACATCCCATCCCATCCCAGCGATACCATCCCAGGGATCCCATCCCGTCCCACGGATCCCATCCCATCCCAGGGATCCCATCCCATCCCATCCCATCCCATCCCATCCCATCCCATCCCATCCCATCCCATCCCATGGATCCCATCCCATCCCAGGGATCCCATCCCAGGGGTCCCATCGCTTCCGTGGAATCCCATCGCATCCCAGGGATCCCATCCCATCCCAGGCACCCCTTCCCAGGGATCCCATCCCATCCCATCCCATCCCATCCCATCCCAGCGATACCATCCCAGAGATCCCATCCCGTCCAACGGATCCCATCCCATCCCAGGTATCCCATCCCATCCCATCCCATCCTATCCCATCCCATCCCATCCCAGGGATCCCATCCCAGGGATCCCACCCCATCCCAGGGATCCCATCCCAGGGATCCCATCCCAGGGATCCCATCCATCCCATCCCATCCCATCCCAGGGATCCCATCCAATCCAAGGGATCCCATCCCAGGGATCCCATCCCATCCCAGGGATTCCATCCCATCACAGGGATCCCATCCCATCCCATCCCATCCCATCCCAGGTATCCCATCCCATCCCATCCCATCACATCCCATCCCATCCCATCGATCCCATCCCAGAGATGCCATCCCAGGGATCCCATCCCACCCCATCCCATCCCAGGGATCCCATCCCAGGGATCCAATCCCATTCCAGGGATCCCATTCCAGAGATCCCATCACATCCCATCCCATCCCAGCGATCTCCTCCAAGGGATCCATTCCCATCCCAGGGATCCTATCCCATCCCAGTGATCCCATCCCTGCAAATACCATCCCATCCCAGGGATACCATCCCATCCCATCCCATCCCACCCCATCCCATCCCATCCCATCCCATCCCTTCCCAGGGATCCCATCCCATCCCATCCCATCCCAGGGATCCCATCCCATCCCAGGGATCCCATCCCAGGGGTCCCATCGCTTCTGTGGAATCCCATCGCATCCCAGGGATCCCATCCCATCCGAGGCACCCCTTCCCAGAGATCCCATCCCATCCCAGGGATCCCATCCCATCCCAGCGATACCATCCCAGGGATCCCATCCCATCCCTGGGATCCCATCCCATCCCAGGGAACCCACCCCATCCCATCCCAGGGAGCCCATCCCAGGGGTCCCATCGCTTCCGTGGAATCCCATCGCATCCCAGGGATCCCATCCCGTCCCAGGCACCCCTCCCCAGGAATCCCATCCCATCCCATCACATCCCATCACATCCCATCCCATCCCATCCCATCGATCCCATCCCAGGGATCCCGTCCCATCCCTGAGATCCCATCCCAGCGATCCCATCTCATCCCAGGCATGCCATCCCATCACATCTCATTCCAGGGATCCCATCCCAGGGATCCCATCCCATCACATCCCATCGATCCCATCCCAGGGATCCCATCCCAGGGATCTCATCCCAGGGATCCCATCCCATCACAGCGATCCCATCCCATCCCATCCCAGGGATCCCACCCCATCCCAGGGATCCCATCCCAGGGATCCCATCCCATCCCATCCCATCCCAGGGATCCCATCCAATCCCAGGGATCCCATCCCATCCCAGGGATTCCATCCCATCCCAGGGATCCCATCCCATCCCATCCCATCCCAGGTATCCCATCCCATCCCATCCCATCCCATCCCAGGGTTCCCTTCCCAGGGATCCCATCCCATCCCCTCCCTTCCCATCCCAGGGATCCCATCCCATCCCAGGGATCCCATCCCAGGGCTCCCATCGCTTCCGTGGAATCCCATCGCATCCCAGGGATCCCATCCCATCCCAGGCACCCCTTCCCAGGGATCCCATCCCATCCCAGGGATCCCATCCCATCCCATCACATCCCATCCCATCCCAGCGATACCATCCCAGAGATCCCATCCCGTCCCACGGATCCCATCCCATCCCTGGGATCCCATCCCATCCCAGGGATCCCACCCCATCCCATCCCAGGGATCCCATCCCATCCCAGGGATCCCATCCCAGGGATCCCATCCAATCCCAGGGATCCCATCCCAGGGATCCCATCCAATCCCAGGGATTCCATCCCATCCCAGGGATCCCATCCCATCCCATCCCATCCCATCCCAGCCCAGCCCATCCCATCCCATCCCATCCCATCCCATGGATCCCATCCCATCCCAGGGATCCCATCCCATCCCTGGCACCCCTTCCCAGGGATCCCATCCCATCCCATCCCATCCCAGTGATACCATCCCAGAGATCCCATCCCGTCCCACGGATCCCATCCCATCCCAGGTATCCCATCCCATCCCATCCCATCCCATCCCATCCCTGGGATCCCATCGCTTCCCAGGGATCCCAAGCCATCCCAGGCACCCCTTCCCAGGAATCCCATCCCATCCCATCCCATCCCAGAGATCCCATACCAGGGATCCCATCCCATCCCATCCCATCCCATCCCATCCCATCGATCCCATCCCAGGGATCCCGTCCCATCCCTGAGATCCCATCCCAGCGATCCCATCTCATCCCAGGGATGCCATCCCATCACATCTCATTGCAGGGATCGCATCCCAGGGATCCCATCCCACCCCATCCCATCCCAGGGATCCCATCCCAGGGATCCAATCCCATTCCAGGGATCCCATTCCAGAGATCCCATCACATCCCATCCCATCCCAGGGATCTCCTCCAAGGGATCCATTCCTATCCCAGGGATCCTATCCCATCCCAGTGATCCCATCCCTTCCAATACCATCCCATCCGAGGGATACCATCCCATCCCATCCCATCCCATCCCAGGGATCCCATCCCAGGGATCTCATCCCAGGGATCCCATCCCATCACAGCGATCCCATCCCAGGGATCCCAGCCCAGGTATCCCATCCCATCCCATCCCATCCCAGGGATCCCATCCAATCCAAGGGATCCCATCCCAGGGATCCCATCCCATCCCAGGGATCCCATCCCATCCCATCCCATCGCATCCCATCCCAGGGATCCCATCCCATCCCAGGGATCCCATCCCAGGCGTCCCATCGCTTCCGGGGAATCCCATTGCATCCCAGGGATCCCATCCCATCCCGGGCACCCCTTCCCAGGGATCCCATCCCATCCCAGGGATCCCATCCCATCCCATCACATCCCATCCCATCCCATCGCAGCGATACCATCCCAGGGATCCCATCCCGTCCCACGGATCCCATCCCATCCCAGGGATCCCACCCCAGCCCATCCCAGGGATCCCATCCAATCCCAGGGATCCCATCCCAGGGATCCCATCCCATCCCAGGGATCCCATCCCAGGGATCCCATCCCATCTCAGGGATTCCATCCCATCACAGGGATCCCATCCCATCCCATCCCATCCCATCACAGGTATCCCATCCCATCCCATCCCATCCCATCCCAGGGATCCCTTCCCAGGGATCCCATCCCATCCCATCCCATCCCACCCCTGGGATCCCATCCCATCCCAGGGATCCCACCCCAGCCCATCCCAGGGATCCCATCCAATCCCAGGGATCCCACCCCAGCCCATCCCAGGGATCCCATCCAATCCCAGGGATCCCATCCCATCACATCCCATCCCATCCCATCCCATCCCATCCCATCCCGGGGTTACCTTCCCCGGGATCCCATCCCAGCCCATCCCATCCCAGGGATCCCATCCCAGGGGTCCCATCGCTTCCGTGGAATCCCATCGCATCCCAGGGATCCCATCCCGTCCCAGGCACCCCTTCCCAGGAATCCCATCCCATCCCATCCCATCCCATCCCATCCCATCCCATCACATCCCATCCCATCCCATCCCATCCCATCCCATCCCATCGATCCCATCCCAGGGATCCCGTCCCATCCCTGAGATCCCATCCCAGCGATCCCATCTCATCCCAGGGATGCCATCCCATCACATCTCATTCCAGGGATCCCATCCCAGGGATCCCATCCCATCCCATCCCATCACATCCCATCGATCCCATCCCAGGGATCCCATCCCAGGGATCCAATCCCATTCCAGGGATCCCATTCCAGAGATCTTATCACATCCCATCCCATCCCATCCCAGGGATCTTCTCCAAGGGATCCATTCCCATCCCAGGGACCCTATCCCATCCCAGTGATCCCATCCCTTCAAATACCATCCCATCCCAGGGATACCATCCCATCCCATCCCATCCCATCCCATCCCATCCCATCTCAGGGATCCCATCCCAAGGATCCCATCCCAGGGATCCCATCCCAGGCATCTCATCCCAGGGATCCCATCCAATCACAGCGATCCCATCCCATCACAGCCATCCCATCCCATCCCATCCCATCCCATTCCATCCCCGGGATCCCATCCCAGCGATCCCGTCCCATCCCAGGGATCCCATCCCATCCCACGGATGCCATCCCATCCCACGGATGCCATCCCATCCAAGGGATTCCATCCCATCCCATCCCTTCCCTGGGATCCCATCGCATCCCAGGGATCCCATCCCATGGATCCCATCCCATCCCATCCCATCACATCCCATCCCATCCTATCACATCGATCCCATCGATCCCATGCCAGGGATCGCATCCCAGGGATGCCATCCCATCACATCTCTTTCCAGGGACCCCATTCCAGGAATCCCATCCCATCCCATCTCATCCCATTCCATCCAAGGAACCCAACCCAGGGATCACATCCCATCCCAGGGATTCATCCCATTCCATCCCATCCCAGGGATTCATCCCATCCCATCCCATCCCATCACATCGATCCCATCGATCCCTTCCCAGGGATCCCATCCCAGGGATGCCATCCCATGCCAGAGATCCCATCCAGCGATCCCATCTAATCCCAGGGATCCCATCTCATCACATCTCATTCCAGGGACCCCATCCCAGGAATCCCATCCCATCCCATCCCATCCCAGGGATCCCATCCCATCCCAGGGATCCCATCCCACGGATCCCATCCCATCCCATCCCAACTCATCCCATTCCATCCAAGGAACCCAACCCAGGGATCCCATCCCATCCCATCCCAGGTATCCCTCCCATCCCATCCCATCCCATCCCATCCCATCCCATCCCATCCCATCCAGAGATCCCATGACATCCCATCCCAGGGATCCCATCCCAGGGATACCATCCCAGGGATCCCATCCGATCCCAGGGATCCCATACCATCCCAGGGATCCCATCCCAGGGATCCCATCCCATCCCAGGGACCACATCCCATACCATCCCATCCCATCCCAGGGATCCCATCCCAGGGATCCCATCACATCGCAGGGATCCCATCCCATCCCATTCCAGGGATACCAACCCAGCGATACCATCCCAGGGATCCCATCCCGTCCCACGGATCCCATCCCATCCCAGGGATCCCATCCCATCCCAGGGATCCCATCCCATCCCAGGGATCCCACCCCATCCCAGGGATCCCATCCCAGGGATCCCATCCCATCCCATCCCAGGGATCCCATCCCATCCCAGGGACCACATCCCATCCCATCCTTTCCCATCTCATCCCAGGGATCCCATCCCAGGGATCCCATCCCATCACAGGGATCCCATCCCATCCCATTCCAGGGATCCCAACCCAGCGATACCGTCCCAGGGATCCCATCCCATCCCTGGGTTCCCATCCGATCCCTGGGATCCCATACCATCGCAGGCACCCCTTACCAGGGATCCCATCCCATCCCAGGGATCCCATCCCATCCCAGGGATCCCATCCCATCCCAGGGATCCCATCCCATCCCATCCCATCCCATCCCAGCGATACCATCCCAGAGATCCCATCCCGTCCCACGGATCCCATCCCATCCCAGGTATCCCATCCCATCCCATCCCATCCCATCCCATCCCATCGATCCCATCCCAGGGATCCCGTCCCATCCCTGAGATCCCATCCCAGCGATCCCATCTCATCCCACGGATGCCATCCCATCACATCTCATTCCAGGGATCCCATCCCAGGGATCCCATCCCATCCCATCCCATCACATCCCATCGATCCCATCCCAGGGATGCCATCCCAGGGATCCGATCCAATGCCAGGGATCCCATCCCACCCCATCCCATGTCAGGGATCCCATCCCAGGGATCCAATCCCATTCCAGGGATCCCATTCCAGAGGTCCCATCACATCCCATCCCATCCCATCCCAGGGATCTCCTCCAAGGGATCCATTCCCATCCCAGGGATCCTATCCCATCCCAGGGATCCCATCCCAGGGATCTCATCCCAGGGATCCCATCCCATCACAGCGATCCCATCCCAGGGATCCCAGCCCAGGTATCCCATCCCATCCCAGGGATCCCATCCAATCCAAGGGATCCCATCCCAGGGATCCCATCCCATCCCAGGGATCCCATCCCATCCCATCCCATCGCATCCCATCCCAGGGATCCCATCCCAGGGATCCCATCCCAGGCGTCCCATCGCTTCCGGGGAATCCCATTGCATCCCAGGGATCCCATCCCATCCCGGGCACCCCTTCCCAGGGATCCCATCCCATCCCAGGGATCCCATCCCATCACATCCCATCCCATCCCATCGCAGCGATACCATCCCAGGGATCCCATCCCGTCCCACGGATCCCATCCCATCCCAGGGATCCCACCCCAGCCCATCCCAGGGATCCCATCCAATCCCAGGGATCCCATCCCAGGGATCCCATCCCATCCCAGGGATCCCATCCCAGGGATCCCATCCCATCTCAGGGATTCCATCCCATCACAGGGATCCCATCCCATCCCATCCCATCCCATCCCATCCCATCACAGGTATCCCATCCCATCCCATCCCATCCCAGGGATCCCTTCCCAGGGATCCCATCCCATCCCATCCCATCCCACCCCTGGGATCCCATCCAATCCCAGGGATCCCACCCCAGCCCATCCCAGGGATCCCATCCAATCCCAGGGATCCCATCCCATCACATCCCATCCCATCCCAGCGATACCATCCCAGAGATCCCATCCCATCCCATCCCATCCCATCCCATCCCATCCCATCCCATCCCATCCCATCCCTGGGATCCCATCGCTTGCCAGGGATCCCATGCCATCCCAGGCACCCCTTACCATGGATCCCATCCCATTCCAGGGATCCCATCCCATTCCAGGGATCCCATCCCATCCCAGGGATCCCATCCCAGGGATCCCATCCATCCCATCCCATCCCATCCCAGGGATCCCATTCAATCCAAGGGATCCCATCCCAGGGATCCCATCCCATCACAGCGATCCCATCCCATCACAGCGATCCCATCCCATCCCATCACAGGTATCCCATCCCATCCCATCCCATCCCATCCCATCCCATCCCGGGGTTACCTTCCCGGGGATCCCATCCCAGCCCATCCCATCCCAGGGATCCCATCCCAGGGGTCCCATCGCTTCCGTGGAATCCCATCGCATCCCAGGGATCCCATCCCGTCCCAGGCACCCCTTCCCAGGAATCCCATCCCATCCCATCCCATCCCATCCCATCCCATCACATCCCATCCCATCCCATCCCATCCCATCCCATCCCATCGATCCCATCCCAGGGATCCCGTCCCATCCCTGAGATCCCATCCCAGCGATCCCATCTCATCCCAGGGATGCCATCCCATCACATCTCATTCGAGGGATCCCATCCCAGGGATCCCATCCCATCCCATCCCATCACATCCCATCGATCCCATCCCAGGGATCCCATCCCAGGGATCCAATCCCATTCCAGGGATCCCAATCCAGAGATCTTATCACATCCCATCCCATCCCATCCCAGGGATCTTCTCCAAGGGATCCATTCCCATCCCAGGGACCCTATCCCATCCCAGTGATCCCATCCCTTCAAATACCATCCCATCCCAGGGATACCATCCCATCCCATCCCATCCCATCCCATCCCATCTCAGGGATCCCATCCCAAGGATCCCATCCCAGGGATCCCATCCCAGGGATCTCATCCCAGGGATCCCATCCAATCACAGCGATCCCATCCCATCACAGCCATCCCATCCCAGCCCATCCCATCCCATTCCATCCCCGGGATCCCATCCCAGCGATCCCGTCCCATCCCAGGGATCCCATCCCATCCCACGGATGCCATCCCATCCAAGGGATTCCATCCCATCCCATCCCTTCCCTGGGATCCCATCGCATCCCAGGGATCCCATCCCATGGATCCCATCCCATCCCATCCCATCACATCCCATCCCATCCCATCCTATCACATCGATCCCATCGATCCCATGCCAGGGATCGCATCCCAGGGATGCCATCCCATCACATCTCTTTCCAGGGACCCCATTCCAGGAATCCCATCCCATCCCATCTCATCCCATTCCATCCAAGGAACCCAACCCAGGGATCACATCCCATCCCAGGGATTCATCCCATTCCATCCCATCCCAGGGATTCATCCCATCCCATCCCATCCCATCCCATCCCATCCCATCCCATCACATCGATCCCATCGATCCCTTCCCAGGGATCCCATCCCAGGGATGCCATCCCATGCCAGAGATCCCATCCAGCGATCCCATCTAATCCCAGGGATCCCATCTCATCACATCTCATTCCAGGGACCCCATCCCAGGAATCCCATCCCATCCCATCCCATCCCAGGGATCCCATCCCATCCCAGGGATCCCATCCCACGGATCCCATCCCATCCCATCCCAACTCATCCCATTCCATCCAAGGAACCCAACCCAGGGATCCCATCCCATCCCATCCCAGGTATCCCTCCCATCCCATCCCATCCCATCCAGAGATCCCATGACATCCCATCCCAGGGATCCCATCCCAGGGATACCATCCCAGGGATCCCATCCGATCCCAGGGATCCCATACCATCCCAGGGATCCCATCCCAGGGATCCCATCCCATCCCAGGGACCACATCCCATACCATCCCATCCCATCCCAGGGATCCCATCCCAGGGATCCCATCACATCGCAGGGATCCCATCCCATCACATTCCAGGGATACCAACCCAGCGATACCATCCCAGGGATCCCATCCCGTCCCATCCGATCCCATCCCATCCCATCCCATCACAGGTATCCCATCCCAGGGGTCCCATCGCTTCCGTGGAATCCCATCCCATCCCAGGGATCCCATCCCATCCCATCACATCCCATCCCATCCCAGCGATACCATCCCAGGGATCCCATCCCGTCCCACGGATCCCATCCCATCCCAGGGATCCCATCCCATCCCATCCCATCCCATCCCATCCCATCCCATCCCATCCCATCCCATCCCATCCCATGGATCCCATCCCATCCCAGGGATCCCATCCCAGGGGTCCCATCGCTTCCGTGGAATCCCATCGCATCCCAGGGATCCCATCCCATCCCAGGCACCCCTTCCCAGGGATCCCATCCCATCCCATCCCATCCCATCCCATCCCAGCGATACCATCCCAGAGATCCCATCCCGTCCAACGGATCCCATCCCATCCCAGGTATCCCATCCCATCCCATCCCATCCTATCCCATCCCATCCCATCCCATCCCATCCCAGGGATCCCACCCCATCCCAGGGATCCCATCCCAGGGATCCCATCCCAGGGATCCCATCCATCCCATCCCATCCCATCCCAGGGATCCCATCCAATCCAAGGGATCCCATCCCAGGGATCCCATCCCATCCCATCCCATCCCATCCCATCCCAGGTATCCCATCCCATCCCATCCCATCCCATCCCAGGTATCCCATCCCATCCCATCCCATCCCATCACATCCCATCCCATCCCATCGATCCCATCCCAGAGATGCCATCCCAGGGATCCCATCCCACCCCATCCCATCCCAGGGATCCCATCCCAGGGATCCAATCCCATTCCAGGGATCCCATTCCAGAGATCCCATCACATCCCATCCCATCCCAGCGATCTCCTCCAAGGGATCCATTCCCATCCCAGGGATCCTATCCCATCCCAGTGATCCCATCCCTGCAAATACCATCCCATCCCAGGGATACCATCCCATCCCATCCCATCCCACCCCATCCCATCCCATCCCATCCCATCCCTTCCCAGGGATCCCATCCCATCCCATCCCATCCCAGGGATCCCATCCCATCCCAGGGATCCCATCCCAGGGGTCCCATCGCTTCTGTGGAATCCCATCGCATCCCAGGGATCCCATCCCATCCGAGGCACCCCTTCCCAGAGATCCCATCCCATCCCAGGGATCCCATCCCATCCCAGCGATACCATCCCAGGGATCCCATCCCATCCCTGGGATCCCATCCCATCCCAGGGAACCCACCCCATCCCATCCCAGGGAGCCCATCCCAGGGGTCCCATCGCTTCCGTGGAATCCCATCGCATCCCAGGGATCCCATCCCGTCCCAGGCACCCCTCCCCAGGAATCCCATCCCATCCCATCACATCCCATCACATCCCATCCCATCCCATCCCATCGATCCCATCCCAGGGATCCCGTCCCATCCCTGAGATCCCATCCCAGCGATCCCATCTCATCCCAGGCATGCCATCCCATCACATCTCATTCCAGGGATCCCATCCCAGGGATCCCATCCCATCCCATCACATCCCATCGATCCCATCCCAGGGATCCCATCCCAGGGATCTCATCCCAGGGATCCCATCCCATCACAGCGATCCCATCCCATCCCATCCCAGGGATCCCACCCCATCCCAGGGATCCCATCCCAGGGATCCCATCCCATCCCATCCCATCCCAGGGATCCCATCCAATCCCAGGGATCCCATCCCATCCCAGGGATTCCATCCCATCACAGGGATCCCGTCCCATCCCATCCCATCCCATCCCAGGTATCCCATCCCATCCCATCCCATCCCATCCCATCCCAGGGTTCCCTTCCCAGGGATCCCATCCCATCCCCTCCCTTCCCATCCCAGGGATCCCATCCCATCCCAGGGATCCCATCCCAGGGCTCCCATCGCTTCCGTGGAATCCCATCGCATCCCAGGGATCCCATCCCATCCCAGGCACCCCTTCCCAGGGATCCCATCCCATCCCAGGGATCCCATCCCATCCCATCACATCCCATCCCATCCCAGCGATACCATCCCAGAGATCCCATCCCGTCCCACGGATCCCATCCCATCCCTGGGATCCCATCCCATCCCAGGGATCCCACCCCATCCCATCCCAGGGATCCCATCCCATCCCAGGGATCCCATCCCAGGGATCCCATCCAATCCCAGGGATCCCATCCCAGGGATCCCATCCAATCCCAGGGATTCCATCCCATCCCAGGGATCCCATCCCATCCCATCCCATCCCATCCCATCCCAGCCCAGCCCATCCCATCCCATCCCATCCCATGGATCCCATCCCATCCCAGGGATCCCATCCCATCCCTGGCACCCCTTCCCAGGGATCCCATCCCATCCCATCCCATCCCAGTGATACCATCCCAGAGATCCCATCCCGTCCCACGGATCCCATCCCATCCCAGGTATCCCATCCCATCCCATCCCATCCCATCCCATCCCATCCCTGGGATCCCATCGCTTCCCAGGGATCCCAAGCCATCCCAGGCACCCCTTCCCAGGAATCCCATCCCATCCCATCCCATCCCAGAGATCCCATACCAGGGATCCCATCCCATCCCATCCCATCCCATCCCATCGATCCCATCCCAGGGATCCCGTCCCATCCCTGAGATCCCATCCCAGCGATCCCATCTCATCCCAGGGATGCCATCCCATCACATCTCATTGCAGGGATCGCATCCCAGGGATCCCATCCCACCCCATCCCATCCCAGGGATCCCATCCCAGGGATCCAATCCCATTCCAGGGATCCCATTCCAGAGATCCCATCACATCCCATCCCATCCCAGGGATCTCCTCCAAGGGATCCATTCCTATCCCAGGGATCCTATCCCATCCCAGTGATCCCATCCCTTCCAATACCATCCCATCCGAGGGATACCATCCCATCCCATCCCATCCCATCCCAGGGATCCCATCCCAGGGATCTCATCCCAGGGATCCCATCCCATCACAGCGATCCCATCCCAGGGATCCCAGCCCAGGTATCCCATCCCATCCCATCCCATCCCAGGGATCCCATCCAATCCAAGGGATCACATCCCAGGGATCCCATCCCATCCCAGGGATCCCATCCCATCCCATCCCATCGCATCCCATCCCAGGGATCCCATCCCATCCCAGGGATCCCATCCCAGGCGTCCCATCGCTTCCGGGGAATCCCATTGCATCCCAGGGATCCCATCCCATCCCGGGCACCCCTTCCCAGGGATCCCATCCCATCCCAGGGATCCCATCCCATCCCATCACATCCCATCCCATCCCATCGCAGCGATACCATCCCAGGGATCCCATCCCGTCCCACGGATCCCATCCCATCCCAGGGATCCCACCCCAGCCCATCCCAGGGATCCCATCCAATCCCAGGGATCCCATCCCAGGGATCCCATCCCATCCCAGGGATCCCATCCCAGGGATCCCATCCCATCTCAGGGATTCCATCCCATCACAGGGATCCCATCCCATCCCATCCCATCCCATCACAGGTATCCCATCCCATCCCATCCCATCCCATCCCAGGGATCCCTTCCCAGGGATCCCATCCCATCCCATCCCATCCCACCCCTGGGATCCCATCCCATCCCAGGGATCCCACCCCAGCCCATCCCAGGGATCCCATCCAATCCCAGGGATCCCACCCCAGCCCATCCCAGGGATCCCTTCCCAGGGATCCCATCCCATCACATCCCATCCCATCCCATCCCATCCCATCCCGGGGTTACCTTCCCCGGGATCCCATCCCAGCCCATCCCATCCCAGGGATCCCATCCCAGGGGTCCCATCGCTTCCGTGGAATCCCATCGCATCCCAGGGATCCCATCCCGTCCCAGGCACCCCTTCCCAGGAATCCCATCCCATCCCAGGGATCCCATCCCATCCCATCCCATCACATCCCATCCCATCCCATCCCATCCCATCCCATCGATCCCATCCCAGGGATCCCGTCCCATCCCTGAGATCCCATCCCAGCGATCCCATCTCATCCCAGGGATGCCATCCCATCACATCTCATTCCAGGGATCCCATCCCAGGGATCCCATCCCATCCCATCCCATCACATCCCATCGATCCCATCCCAGGGATCCCATCCCAGGGATCCAATCCCATTCCAGGGATCCCATTCCAGAGATCTTATCACATCCCATCCCATCCCATCCCAGGGATCTTCTCCAAGGGATCCATTCCCATCCCAGGGACCCTATCCCATCCCAGTGATCCCATCCCTTCAAATACCATCCCATCCCAGGGATACCATCCCATCCCATCCCATCCCATCCCATCCCATCCCATCTCAGGGATCCCATCCCAAGGATCCCATCCCAGGGATCCCATCCCAGGCATCTCATCCCAGGGATCCCATCCAATCACAGCGATCCCATCCCATCACAGCCATCCCATCCCATCCCATCCCATCCCATTCCATCCCCGGGATCCCATCCCAGCGATCCCGTCCCATCCCAGGGATCCCATCCCATCCCACGGATGCCATCCCATCCCACGGATGCCATCCCATCCAAGGGATTCCATCCCATCCCATCCCTTCCCTGGGATCCCATCGCATCCCAGGGATCCCATCCCATGGATCCCATCCCATCCCATCCCATCACATCCCATCCCATCCTATCACATCGATCCCATCGATCCCATGCCAGGGATCGCATCCCAGGGATGCCATCCCATCACATCTCTTTCCAGGGACCCCATTCCAGGAATCCCATCCCATCTCATCCCATTCCATCCAAGGAACCCAACCCAGGGATCACATCCCATCCCAGGGATTCATCCCATTCCATCCCATCCCAGGGATTCATCCCATCCCATCCCATCCCATCACATCGATCCCATCGATCCCTTCCCAGGGATCCCATCCCAGGGATGCCATCCCATGCCAGAGATCCCATCCAGCGATCCCATCTAATCCCAGGGATCCCATCTCATCACATCTCATTCCAGGGACCCCATCCCAGGAATCCCATCCCATCCCATCCCATCCCAGGGATCCCATCCCATCCCAGGGATCCCATCCCACGGATCCCATCCCATCCCATCCCAACTCATCCCATTCCATCCAAGGAACCCAACCCAGGGATCCCATCCCATCCCATCCCAGGTATCCCTCCCATCCCATCCCATCCCATCCCATCCCATCCCATCCCATCCCATCCAGAGATCCCATGACATCCCATCCCAGGGATCCCATCCCAGGGATACCATCCCAGGGATCCCATCCGATCCCAGGGATCCCATAACATCCCAGGGATCCCATCCCAGGGATCCCATCCCATCCCAGGGACCACATCCCATACCATCCCATCCCATCCCAGGGATCCCATCCCAGGGATCCCATCACATCGCAGGGATCCCATCCCATCCCATTCCAGGGATACCAACCCAGCGATACCATCCCAGGGATCCCATCCCGTCCCACGGATCCCATCCCATCCCAGGGATCCCATCCCATCCCAGGGATCCCATCCCATCCCAGGGATCCCACCCCATCCCAGGGATCCCATCCCAGGGATCCCATCCCATCCCATCCCAGGGATCCCATCCCATCACAGGGATCCCATCCCATCCCATTCCAGGGATCCCAACCCAGCGATACCGTCCCAGGGATCCCATCCCATCCCTGGGTTCCCATCCGATCCCTGGGATCCCATACCATCGCAGGCACCCCTTACCAGGGATCCCAACCCATCCCAGGGATCCCATCCCATCCCAGGGATCCCATCCCATCCCAGGGATCCCATCCCATCCCATCCCATCCCATCCCAGCGATACCATCCCAGAGATCCCATCCCGTCCCACGGATCCCATCCCATCCCAGGTATCCCATCCCATCCCATCCCATCCCATCCCATCCCATCGATCCCATCCCAGGGATCCCGTCCCATCCCTGAGATCCCATCCCAGCGATCCCATCTCATCCCACGGATGCCATCCCATCACATCTCATTCCAGGGATCCCATCCCAGGGATCCCATCCCATCCCATCCCATCACATCCCATCGATCCCATCCCAGGGATGCCATCCCAGGGATCCGATCCAATGCCAGGGATCCCATCCCACCCCATCCCATGTCAGGGATCCCATCCCAGGGATCCAATCCCATTCCAGGGATCCCATTCCAGAGGTCCCATCACATCCCATCCCATCCCATCCCAGGGATCTCCTCCAAGGGATCCATTCCCATCCCAGGGATCCTATCCCATGCCAGTGATCCCATCCCTTCAAATACCATCCCATCCCAGGGATACCATCCCATCCCATCCCAGGGATCCCATCCCAGGGATCCCATCCCAGGGATCCCATCCCATCCCATCCCATCCCATCCCAGGGATCCCATCCAATCCCAGGGATCCCATCCCAGGGATCCCATCCCATCCCAGGGATTCCATCCCATCACAGGGATCCCATCCCATCCCATCCCATCCCATCCCATCCCATCCCAGGGATCCCTTCCCAGGGATCCCATCCCATCCCATCCCAGGGATCCCATCCCATCCCAGGGATCCCATCCCAGGGGTCCCATCGCTGCCATGGAATCCCATCGCATCCCAGGGATCCCATCCCATCCCAGGCACCCCTTCCCAGGGATCCCATCACATCCCAGGGATCCCAACCCATCCCATCACATCCCATCCCATCCCAGCGATACCATCCCAGGGATCCCATCCCGTCCCACGGATCCCATCCCATCCCAGGGATCCCATCCCATCCCATCCCATCCCATCCCATCCCATCCCTGGGATCCCATCCCATCCCAGGGATCCCACCCCATCCCATCCCATCCCAGGGATCCCATCCAATCCCAGGGATCCCATCCCAGGGATCCCATCCCAGGGATCCCATCCCATTCCATCCCATCCCATCGATCCCATCCCAGGGATCCCGTCCCATCCCTGAGATCCCATCCCAGGGATCCCATCCCATCCCAGGGATTCCATCCCATCACAGGGATCCCATCCCATCCCATCCCATCACAGGTATCCCATGCCATCCCATCCCATCCCATCCCAGGGATCCCTTCCCAGGTATCCCATCCCATCCCATCCCATCCCATCCCATCCCAGGGATCCCATCCCAGGGGTCCCATCGCTTCCGTGGAATCCCATCGCATCCCAGGGATCCCATCCCATCCCAGGCACCCCTTCCCAGGGATTCCATCCCATCACAGGGATCCCATCCCATCCCATCCCATCCCATCCCATCCCATCACAGGTATCCCATCCCATCCCATCCCATCCCATCCCATCCCATCCCATCCCATCCCATCCCATCCCATGGATCCCATCCCATCCCAGGGATCCCATCCCAGGGGTCCCATCGCTTCCGTGGAATCCCATCGCATCCCAGGGATCCCATCCCATCCCAGGCACCCCTTCCCAGGGATCCCATCCCATTCCAGGGATTCCATCCCATCACAGGGATCCCATCCCATCCCATCCCATCACAGGTATCCCATCCCATCCCATCCCATCCCATCCCAGGGATCCCATCCCAGGGGTCCCATCGCTTCCGTGGAATCCCATCGCATCCCAGGGATCCCATCCCATCCCAGGCACCCCTTCCCAGGGATTCCATCCCATCACAGGGATCCCATCCCATCCCAGGTATCCCATCCCATCCCATCCCATCCCTGGGATCCCATCCAATCCCAGGGATCCCATCCCAGGGATCCCATCACATCCCAGGGATTCCATCCCATCACAGGGATCCCATCCCATCCCATCCCATCCCATCCCATCCCAGGGATCCCTTCCCAGGGATCCCATCCCATCCCATCCCAGGGATCCCATCCCATCCCAGGGATCCCATCCCAGGGGTCCCATCGCTTCCATGGAATCCCATCGCATCCCAGGGATCCGATCCCATCCCAGGCACCCCTTCCCAGGGATCCCATCACATCCCAGGGATCCCATCCCGTCCCACGGATCCCATCCCATCCCAGGGATCCCATCCCATCCCATCCCATCCCATCCCTGGGATCCCATCCCATCCCAGGGATCCCACCCCATCCCATCCCATCCCAGGGATCCCATCCAATCCCAGGGATCCCATCCCAGGGATCCCATCCCATCCCATCCCATCCCATCCCATCCCATCGATCCCATCCCAGGGATCCCGTCCCATCCCTGAGATCCCATCCCAGGGATTCCATCCCATCACAGGGATCCCATCCCATCCCATCCCATCACAGGTATCCCATCCCATCCCATCCCATCCCATCCCATCCCAGGGATCCCTTCCCAGGTATCCCATCCCATCCCATCCCATCCCATCCCAGGGATCCCATCCCAGGGGTCCCATCGCTTCCGTGGAATCCCATCGCATCCCAGGGATCCCATCCCATCCCAGGCACCCCTTCCCAGGGATTCCATCCCATCACAGGGATCCCATCCCATCCCATCCCATCCCATCCCAGGTATCCCATCCCATCCCATCCCATCCCATCCCATCCCATCCCATCCCATCCCATCCCATGGATCCCATCGCATCCCAGGGATCCCATCCCATCCCAGGCACCCCTTCCCAGGGATCCCATCCCATCCCATCCCATCCCAGCGATACCATCCCAGAGATCCCATCCCGTCCCACGGATCCCATCCCATCCCAGGTATCCCATCCCATCCCATCCCATCCCATCCCATCCCATCCCATCCCTGGGATCCCATCGCTTCCCAGGGATCCCATGCCATCCCAGGCACCCCTTCCCAGGAATCCCATCCCATCCCATCCCATCACATCCCATCCCATCCCAGATATCCCATACCAGGGATCCAATCCCATTCCAGGGATCCCATTCCAGAGATCCCATCACATCCCATCCCATCCCATCCCATCCGATCCCCGGGATCTCCTCCAAGGGATCCATTCCCATCCCAGGGATCCTACCCCATCCCAGTGATCCCATCCCTTCAAATACCATCCCATGCCAGGGATACCATCCCATCCCATCCCATCCCATCCCATCCCATCCCATCCCATCCCATCCCATCCCATCCCAGGGATCCCATCCCAGGGGTCCCATCGCTTCCGTGGAATCACATCGCATCCCAGGGATCCCATCCCATCCCAGGGATCCCATCCCATCCCAGACACCCCTTCCCAGGGGTCCCATCCCATCCCAGGGATCCCATCCCTGGGATCCCATCCCATCCCAGGGATCCCACCCCATCCCATCCCATCCCAGGGATCCCATCCCATCCCAGGGATCCCATCCCAGGGATCCAATCCCATTCCAGGGATCCCATTCCAGAGATCCCATCACATCCCATCCCATCCCAGGGATCTCCTCCAAGGGATCCATTCCCATCCCAGGGATCCTATCCCATCCCAGTGATCCCATCCCTTCAAATACCATCCCATCCCAGGGATACCATCCCATCCCATCCCATCCCATCCCATCCCATCCCATCCCAAGGATCCCATCCCAGGGATCCCATCCCAGGGATCCCATCCCAGGGATCTCATCCCAGGGATCCCATCCCATCACAGCGATCCCATCCCATCCCATCCCATCCCATCCCATCCCATCCCAGGGATCCCATCCAATCCCAGGGATCCCATCCCATCCCAGGGATTCCATCCCATCACAGGGATCCCGTCCCATCCCATCCCATCCCATCCCATCACAGGTATCCCATCCCATCCCATCCCATCCCATCCCATCCCATCCCATCCCATCCCATCCCATCCCAGGGATCCCTTCCCAGGGATCCCATCCCATCCCATCCCAGGGATCCCATCGCATCCCAGGGATCCCATCCCAGGGGTCCCATCGCTTCCGTGGAATCCCATCGCATCCCAGGGATCCCATCCCATCCCAGGCACCCCTTCCCAGGGATCCCATCCCATCCCATCCCATCCCAGTGATACCATCCCAGAGATCCCATTCCGTCCCACGGATCCCATCCCATCCCAGGTATCCCATCCCATCCCATCCCATCCCATCCCATCCCATCCCAGGGGTCCCATCGCTTCCGTGGAATCCCATCGCATCCCAGGGATCCCATCCCATCCCAGGCACCCCTTCCCAGGAATCCCATCCCATCCCATCCCATCCCATCACATCCCATCCCATCCCAGAGATCCCATACCAGGGATCCCATCCCATCCCATCCCATCCCATCCCATCCCATCCCATCCCATCCCATCCCATCCCATCCCATCGATCCCATCCCAGGGATCCCGTCCCATCCCTGAGATCCCATCCCAGCGATCCCATCTCATCCCAGGGATGCCATCCCATCACATCTCATTCCAGGGATCCCATCCCAGGGATCCCACCCCATCCCATCCCATCCCAGGGATCCCATCCAATCCCAGGGATCCCATCCCAGGGATCCCATCCCATCCCAGGGATTCCATCCCATCACAAGGAACCCACCCAATCCCATCCCATCCCATCCCATCCCATCCCATCACAGGTATCCCATCCCATCCCATCCCATCCCATCCCATCCCATCCCAGGGATCCCTTCCCAGGGATTTCATCCCATCCCATCCCATCCCATCCCATCACAGCGATCCCATCCCATCCCAGGGATCCCACCCCATCCCAGGGATCCCATTCCAGGGATCCCATCCATCCCATCCCATCCCAGGGATCCCATCCAATCCAAGGGATCCCATCCCAGGGATCCCATCCCATCCCAGGGATTCCATCCCATCCCAGGTATCCCATCCCATCCCATCCCATCCCAGTGATCCCTTCCCCGGGATCCCATCCCATCCCATCCCATCCCAGGGATCCCATCCCATGGGGTCCCATCACTTCCGTGAAATCCCATCGCATCCCAGGGATCCCATCCCATCCCAGGCACCCCTTCCCAGGGATCCCATCCCATCCCAGGGATCCCATCCCGTCCCACGGATCCCATCCCATCCCATCCCATGCCTGGGATCCCATCCCATCCCAGGGATCCCATCCCATCCCAGGGATCCCACCCCATCCCATCCCATCCCAGGGATCCCATCCAATCCCAGGGATCCCATCCCAGGGATCCCATCCCATCCCAGGGATTCCATCCCATCACAAGGAACCCACCCAATCCCATCCCATCCCATCCCATCCCATCCCATCCCATCCCATCACAGGTATCCCATCCCATCCCATCCCATCCCATCCCATCCCATCCCATCCCATCACAGCGATCCCATCCCATCCCATGGATCCCATCCCATCCCAAGGATCCCATCCCAGGGAACCCATCCCATCCCATGGATCCCATCCCATCACATCCCATCCCATCCCATTCCATCCCATCCCAACCCATCCCATCCCATCCCAGGGATCCCATCCATCCCATTCCAGGGATCCCATCCCAGGGATGCCATCCCATCCCAGAGATCCCATCCAGCGATCCCATCTAATCCCAGGGATCCCATCCCATCGCATCTCATTCCAGGGACCCTATCCCAGGAATCCCATCCCATCCCATCTCATCCCATTCCATCCAAGGAACCCAACTCAGGGATCCCATCCCATCCCAGGGATTCATCCCATTCCATCCCAACCCATTCCATCCCAGGGATCCCATCCCAGCGATCCCGTCCCATCCCAGGGATCCCATCCCATCCCAGGGATCCCATCCCATCCCAGGGATTCATCCCATCCCATCCCATCCCATCACATCGATCCCATCGATCCCATGCCAGGGATCGCATCCCAGGGATGCCATCCCATCCCAGAGATCCCATCCAGCGATCCCATCTAATCCCAGGGATCCCATCCCATCACATCTCATTCCAGGGACCCCATCCCAGGAATCCCATCCCATCCCATCCCATCTCATCCCATTCCATCCAAGGAACCCAACCCAGGGATCCCATCCCATCCCAGGGATTCATCCCATTCCATCCCATCCCATCCCATCGATCCCATCGATCCCATCCCAGGGATCCCATCCCAGGGATCCCATCTCATCCCAGGGATCCCATCCCATCCCAGGGATTCCATCCCATCACAGGGATCCCGTCCCATCCCATCCCATCCCATCCCATCACAGGTATCCCATCCCATCCCATCCCATCCCATCCCATCCCATCCCATCCCATCCCATCCCAGGGATCCCTTCCCAGGGATCCCATCCCATCCCATCCCAGGGATCCCATCGCATCCCAGGGATCCCATCCCAGGGGTCCCATCGCTTCCGTGGAATCCCATCGCATCCCAGGGATCCCATCCCATCCCAGGCACCCCTTCCCAGGGATCCCATCCCATCCCATCCCATCCCAGTGATACCATCCCAGAGATCCCATTCCGTCCCACGGATCCCATCCCATCCCAGGTATCCCATCCCATCCCATCCCATCCCATCCCATCCCAGGGGTCCCATCGCTTCCGTGGAATCCCATCGCATCCCAGGGATCCCATCCCATCCCAGGCACCCCTTCCCAGGAATCCCATCCCATCCCATCCCATCCCATCACATCCCATCCCATCCCAGAGATCCCATACCAGGGATCCCATCCCATCCCATCCCATCCCATCCCATCCCATCCCATCCCATCCCATCCCATCCCATCGATCCCATCCCAGGGATCCCGTCCCATCCCTGAGATCCCATCCCAGCGATCCCATCTCATCCCAGGGATGCCATCCCATCACATCTCATTCCAGGGATCCCATCCCAGGGATCCCACCCCATCCCATCCCATCCCAGGGATCCCATCCAATCCCAGGGATCCCATCCCAGGGATCCCATCCCATCCCAGGGATTCCATCCCATCACAAGGAACCCACCCAATCCCATCCCATCCCATCCCATCCCATCACAGGTATCCCATCCCATCCCATCCCATCCCATCCCATCCCATCCCATCCCATCCCAGGGATCCCTTCCCAGGGATTTCATCCCATCCCATCCCATCCCATCCCATCACAGCGATCCCATCCCATCCCAGGGATCCCACCCCATCCCAGGGATCCCATTCCAGGGATCCCATCCATCCCATCCCATCCCAGGGATCCCATCCAATCCAAGGGATCCCATCCCAGGGATCCCATCCCATCCCAGGGATTCCATCCCATCCCAGGTATCCCATCCCATCCCATCCCATCCCAGTGATCCCTTCCCCGGGATCCCATCCCATCCCATCCCATCCCAGGGATCCCATCCCAGGGGTCCCATCACTTCCGTGAAATCCCATCGCATCCCAGGGATCCCATCCCATCCCAGGCACCCCTTCCCAGGGATCCCATCCCATCCCAGGGATCCCATCCCGTCCCACGGATCCCATCCCATCCCATCCCATGCCTGGGATCCCATCCCATCCCAGGGATCCCATCCCATCCCAGGGATCCCACCCCATCCCATCCCATCCCAGGGATCCCATCCAATCCCAGGGATCCCATCCCAGGGATCCCATCCCATCCCAGGGATTCCATCCCATCACAAGGAACCCACCCAATCCCATCCCATCCCATCCCATCCCATCCCATCCCATCACAGGTATCCCATCCCATCCCATCCCATCCCATCCCATCCCATCCCATCCCATCACAGCGATCCCATCCCATCCCATGGATCCCATCCCATCCCAAGGATCCCATCCCAGGGAACCCATCCCATCCCATGGATCCCATCCCATCACATCCCATCCCATCCCATTCCATCCCATCCCAACCCATCCCATCCCATCCCAGGGATCCCATCCATCCCATTCCAGGGATCCCATCCCAGGGATGCCATCCCATCCCAGAGATCCCATCCAGCGATCCCATCTAATCCCAGGGATCCCATCCCATCACATCTCATTCCAGGGACCCTATCCCAGGAAGCCCATCCCATCCCATCTCATCCCATTCCATCCAAGGAACCCAACTCAGGGATCCCATCCCATCCCAGGGATTCATCCCATTCCATCCCAACCCATTCCATCCCAGGGATCCCATCCCAGCGATCCCGTCCCATCCCAGGGATCCCATCCCATCCCAGGGATCCCATCCCATCCCAGGGATTCATCCCATCCCATCCCATCCCATCACATCGATCCCATCGATCCCATGCCAGGGATCGCATCCCAGGGATGCCATCCCATCCCAGAGATCCCATCCAGCGATCCCATCTAATCCCAGGGATCCCATCCCATCACATCTCATTCCAGGGACCCCATCCCAGGAATCCCATCCCATCCCATCCCATCCCATCTCATCCCATTCCATCCAAGGAACCCAACCCAGGGATCCCATCCCATCCCAGGGATTCATCCCATTCCATCCCATCCCATCCCATCGATCCCATCGATCCCATCCCAGGGATCCCATCCCAGGGATCCCATCTCATCCCAGGGATCCCATCCCATCACATCTCATTCCAGGGACCCCCTCCCAGGAATCCCATCCCGTCCCATCCCATCCCATCCCATCCCATCCCATCCCAGGGATACCATCCCATCCCAGGGATCCCATCCCACGGATCCCATCCCATCCCATCCCATCCCAACTCATCCCATTCCATCCAAAGAACCCAACCCAGGGATCCCATCCCATCCCAGGTATCCCTCCCATCCCATCCCATCCCATACCATCCCATCCCATCCCATACCATCCCATCCCATCCCATACCATCCCATCCCATCCAGAGATCCCATGAAATCCCATCCCAGGGATCCCATCCCATCCCAGGGACCCCATCCCCGGGATCCCATCCCATCCCAGGGACCCCATCCCATCCCATCACATCCCATCCCAGGGATCCCATCCCAGGGATCCCATCCCAGGGATCCCATCCCAGGGATCCCATCCCATCCCAGGGACCACATCCCATCCCATCCCATCCCAGGGATTCCATCCCATCACAGGGATCCCATCCCACCCCATCCCATCCCATCCCATCCCATCCCATCCCATCCCATCCCATCACAGGTATCCCATCCCATCCCATCCCATCCCATCACATCCCATCCCGGGGTCCCCTTCCCCGGGATCCCATCCAATCCCATCCCAGGGATCCCATCCCAGGGGTCCCATCGCTTCCGTGGAATCCCATTGCATCCCAGGGATCCCATCCCGTCCCAGGCACCCCTTCCCAGGAATCCCATCCCATCCCATCCCATCCCATCACATCCCATCCCATCCCAGAGATCCCATCCCAGGGATCCCATCCCATCACAGCGATCCCATCCCATCCCAGGGATCCCACCCCATCCCAGGGATCCCATCCCAGGGATCCCATCCCATCCCATCCCATCCCAGGGATCCCATCCAATCCCAGGGATCCCATCCCATCCCAGGGATCCCACCCCATCCCAGGGATCCCATCCCAGGGATCCCATCCCATCCCATCCCATCCCATCCCATCCCAGGGATCCCATCCAATCCCAGGGATCCCATCCCATCCCAGGGATCCCTCCCCATCCCAGTGATCCCATCCCAGGGATCCCATCCCATCCCATCCCATCCCAGGGATCCCATCCAATCCCAGGGATCCCATCCCATCCCAGGGATCCCATCCCATCCCATCCCATCCCTGGGATCCCATCCCATCCCAGGGATCCCATCCCAGGGATCCCATCCAATCCCAGGGATCCCATCCCAGGGATCCCATCCCATGGATTCCCTGGGATGGGATGTGATCCCTGGGATGTTATGCCTGGGATGGGATGGGATCCCTGGGATGGGATGGGATGGGATGGGATGGGTTCCATGGGATGGGATCCCTGGGTTGGAATGGCATGGGATGGGATGGGATGGGATGAGATAGGATGGCTGGGATTGGATCCCTGGGATGAGATGGGATCCCTGGGATGTGATCCCTGGAATGGGATGGGATCCCTGGGATGTTATGGGATCCGTGGGATGTGATGGGATGGGATTCCTGGGATGGGAATGGGTGGGATGGGATGGGATGGGATGGTATCCCTGGGATGGGATTGGTTCGGATGGGATCCCTGGGATGGGATGGAATACCTGGCATGAGATAGCAGGAATGATATAGGATGGGATGGGATGGGATGGGATGGGATGGGATGGGATGGGATGGGATGGGATGGGATGGGATGGGATGGGACGGGATGGGATCCCTGCTATGGGATGGGATGGGATCCCTGCGCTGGGATGGGATGGGATGGTATCCCTGGGATGGGATACCTGGGATGGGATGGGATCGCAGGTATGGGATGGAATCCCTGGGATGGGATCCCGGGGATGGGATCATTGAGATGGGATCCCTGGGATGGGATGGGATGGGATGGGATGGGATGGGATGGGATGGGATGGGATGGAATGGGATGGGGGGGGATGGGATTGGTTGGGATGGGATTGGATCCCTTGGATGAGATGGGATCCCTGGGATGGGATCCCTGGGATGGGATGGGATGGGATGGGATGGGATAGGGTGGGATGGGATGGGTTGGGATGGGATGGGATCCCTGGGATGGGATGGTATCCCTGGGATGGGATGTGATGCCTGGAATGGGATGGGATGGAATGGGATGGGATGGGTTGGGAAACCTGGGATGGGATGTTATGGGATCCCTGGGATGAGATGGGATGGGATTGGATCCCTGGGATGGGATGAGATGGGATCCCAGGGATGGGATCCCTGGGATGTGATCCCTCGTATGGGATGGAATCCCTGGGATGGGATGGAATCCCTGGGATGGGGTCCCGGGGATGGGATGGGATCTCTGGGATGGGATGGGATGGGATGGGATGGGATGGGATGGGATGGGATGGGATGGGATGGGATGGGTTGGGATGGGATGGAATGGGACGGGATGCGATGGGCTAGGATCGCTGGGATTGGATCCCTGGGATGAGATGGGAACCATGGGATGGGATGGGATGCGATGGGCTAGGATCGCTGGGATTAGATCCCTGGGATGAGAAGGGAAACCTGGGATGGGATCCCTGGGATGGGATGTGATGGGATGGGATGGGATGGGAAGGGTTGGTATCCCTGGGATGGGATGGGATCCCTTGGATGAGATAGGTTGCCTGGGATGGGAACAGATGGGACGGCATGGAATGCGATCAGATGGGATGGGATCTCTGGGTTCGGATGGGACCCCTGGGATGGGGCGGGATGGGATGGGATGGCATTGGATGGGATGGGATGGGATGGGATGGTGTCCCTGGGATGGGATGGGATCACTGGGATGGGATGGGATGGAATGGGATGGGATGGGATGGTTTGGGATGGGATGGGATCCCTGGGTTGTGATGGATTCCATGGGATGGGATTTTTGGGATGGGATTCCTGGGATGGGATGGCATGGGATGGGATGGGATGGGATGGGATAGGATCGCTGGGATTGGATCCCTGGGATGAGATGGTATCCCTGGGATGGGATGGCATCCCTGGGATGTTATCCCTGAGATGGGATGGGATGGGATGGGATGGGATGGGATGGGATGGGATGGGATGGGATGGGATGGGATCCCTGGGATGGGATGAGTTCCCTGGGATGGGATGGGTTGGGATGGGATGGAATGGGATGGGATGGGATGGAATGGGATGGGATCCCTGGGGTGGGATGGGATCCCTGGGATGTTATCCCTGGGATGGGATGGGATCCCTGGGATGGGATGGGATGGGAAGGGATGGGATGGGAGGGGATGGGATCCCTGGGATTGGATCCCTGGGATGAGATGGGATCCCTGGGTTGGGGTCCCTGAGATGGGATGGGATGGGATGGGATAGGATGGGATCCCTGGGATGGGATGGGATGGGATCCCTGGGATGGGATGGGATCCCTGGGATGGGATCCCTGGGATGGGATGGGATCCCTGGGATGGGATGGGATCCCTGGGATGGGATCCCTGGGATGGGATGGGATCCATGGGATGGGATCCCTGGGATGGGATCCATGGGATGAGATGGGATGGGATTGGATCCCTAGGATGGGATGAGATGGGATCCTAGGGATGGGATCCCTGGAATGGGATGGGATCCCTGGGATGGGATGGGATCCCTGGGATGGGATCCCTGGGATGGGATCCATGGGATGGGATGGGTTGGGATGGACTGGGAACCGTTGGATGGGATCTTATGGGATCCCTGGGATGAGATGGGATGGGATGGGATCCCTGGGATGGGATGGGATGGGATCCCTGGGATGGGATGGAATCCCTGGGATGGGATCCCGGGGATGGGATGGGATCCCTGGGATGTGATCCCTGGGATCGGATGGGATGGGATGGGATGGGATGGGATGGGATGGGATGGGATGGGATGGGATGGGATGGAATGGGATGGCATGGGATGGTTTGGGATGGGATGGGATCCCTGGGTTGGGATGGATTCCATGGGATGGGATTTTTGGTATGGGATCCCTGGGATGGGATCGGATGGGATGGGATGGGATGGGATAGGATCGCTGGGATTGGATGCCTGGGATGAGATGGTATCCCTGGGATGGGATGGAATGGGATGGGATGGGGTGGGATGGGATTGGTTGGGATGGGACGCCATCCCTGGGATGGGATGGGTTTGGATGGGATGGGATCCCTGGTATGTGATGGGATGGGATGGGATGGGATGGGATGGGATGGGATGGGATGGGATGGGATGGGATGGGATGGGATGGGATGGGATGGGATGTGATGGGATGGGATGGGATCCCTTCTATGGGATGGGATGGGATCATTGCGCTGGGATGGGATGGGATGGTATCCCTGCGATGGGATACCTGAGATGGGATCGGATGGAATTGGATGGGATGGGCTGGGATCCCTGGGATGGGATGGGATGGGATGGGATGGGATGGGATGGGATGGGATCCCTGGGATGGGATCGGATGGGATGGGATGGGATCCCTGGGATTGGATGGGGTGGGATCCCTGGGATGGGATGTGTTCCCTGGGATGTGATGGGATCACTGGAATGGGATGGGATGGGATGGGATCCCTGGGTTGGGATCGAATCCCTGGGATGGCATCCATGAGATGGGATGGGATCTCTGACATGGGATCCCAGGGATAGGATGTGATCCCTGGGATGAGATGGGATGGGATGGAATGGGATGGGATCCCTGGGATGGGATGAGATAGGATCCCTGGGATGGGATGGGATCCCTGGGATGTTATCCCTGGCATGGGATGGGATCCCTGGGATGGGATGGGATGGGATGGGATGGGATGGGATGGGATGGGATGGGATGGGATGGGATGGGAAGGGATGGGATGGGATGGGAGGGGATGGGATCCCTGGGATTGGATGCCTGGGATGAGATGGGATCCCTGGGTTGGGATCTCTGAGATGGGATGGGATGGGATAGGATGGGATCCCTGGGATGGGATGGAATGGGATCCCTGGGATGGGATGGGATCCCTGGGATGGGATCCATGGGATGGGATGTGTTGGGATGGATTGGGAACCGTTGGATGGGATCTTATGGGATCCCTGGGATGAGATGGGATGGGATTGGATTCTTGGGATGGGATGAGATGGGATCCTAGGTATGGGATCCCTGGAAGGTGATCCCTGGGATGGGATGGGATCCCTGGGATGGGATGGAATCCCTGGGATGGGATCCCAGGGATGGGATCATTGAGATGGGATCCCTGGGATGGGATGGGATGGGATGGGATGGGATGGGATGGGATGGGAACCCGGCTATGGCATGGGATCTCTGGGATGGCATGGGATGGGATGGGGTGGGATGGGATTGGTTGGGATGGGATTGGATCCCTTGGATGAGATGGGATCCCTGGGATGGGATCCCTGGGATGGGATGGGATGGGATGGGATGGGATGGGATGGGATGGGATGGGATGGGATGGGATGGGATGGGATGGGATAGGGTGGGATGGGATGGGTTGGGATGGGATGGGATCCCTGCGCTGGGATGGGATGGGATGGTATCCCTTGGATGGGATACCTGGGATGGGATGGGATCCCAGGTATGGGATCCCTGGGATGGGATGGGATGGAATGGGATGGGATGGGATGGGATGGGATGGGAACCCTGCTATGGCATGGGATCTCTGGGATGGCATGGGATGGGATGGGAAGGGATGGGATGGGATGGGATGGGATGGGATGGGATGGGATGGGATGTGATGGGATGGGATGGAATGGGATGGGGTGGGATGGGATTGGTAGGGATGGGATTGGATCCCTTGGATGAGATGGGATCCCTGGGATGGGATCCCTGGGATGGGATGGGATGGGATGGGATGGGATGGCATGGCATGAGATGGGATGGCATGGCATGGCATGGGATAGCATGGGATGGGATACGGCGGGATGGGATGGGTTGGGATGGGATGGGATCCCTGGGATGGGATGGTATCCCTGGGATGGGATGTGATGCCTGGAATGGGATGGGATGGGATGGAATGGGATGGGATTGGTTGGGGAACCTGGGATGGCATGTTATGGGATCCCTGGGATGAGATGGGATGGCTTTGGATCCCTGGGATGGGATGAGATGGGATCCCAGGGATGGGATCCCTGGGATGTGATCCCTCGTATGGGATGGAATCCCTGGGATGGGATGGAATCCCTGGGATGGGGTCCCGGGGATGGGATGGGATCCTTGGGATGGGATCCCGGGGATGGGATGGGATGGGATCGGATCTCTGGGATGGGATGGAATGGGATGGGATGGGTTGGGATGGGGTGGGATGGGATTGGATGGGCTACAATGGGATGGAATGGGATGGGATGGGATGGGATGGGATGCGATGGGCTAGGATCGCTGGGATTGGATCCCTGGGATGAGATGGGAACGCTGGGATGGGATCCCTGGGATGGGATGTGATGGGATGGGATGGGATGGGAAGGGATGGTATCCCTGGGATGGGATGGGATCCCTTGGATGAGATAGGTTGCCTGGGATGGGAACAGATGGGACGGCATGGAATGCGATCAGATGGGATGGGATCTCTGGTTTCGGATGGGACCCCTGGGATGGGACGGGATGGGATGGGATGGCATTGGATGGGATGGGATGGGATGGGATGGGATGGGATGGGATGGTATCCCTTGGATGGGATGGGATAACTGGGATGGGATGGGATCGATTGGGATGGGATCGCATGGGATGGAATGGGATGGGATGGTTTGGGATGGAATGGGATCCCTGGGTTGGGATGGATTCCATGGGATGGGATTTTTGGGATGGGATCCCTGGGATGGAATGGGATGGGATGGGATAGGATCGCTGGGATGGTATCCCTGGGATGGGATGGCATCCCTGGGATGGGATGGCATCCCTGGGATGTTATCCCTGACATGGAATGGAATCCATGGGATGGGATGGGATGGGATGGGATGGGATGGGATGGGATGGGATGGGATGGGATGGGATGGGATGGGATGGGATGCGATGGGATGGGATGGGATGGGATGGGATGGGATGGGATGTGATGGGATGGGATCCCTGGGATGGGATGGGTTCCCTGGGATGGGATCCCTGGGATGGGATGGGTTGGGATGGGATGGAATGGGATGGGATGGGATGTGATGGGATGGGATCCCTGGGATGGGATGGGTTCCCTGGGATGGGATCCGAGGGATGGGATCCATGGGATGTGATGGGATGGGATGGGATGGGATCCCTGGGATGGGATGGGATGGGATGGAATGGGATGGGATCCCTGGGGTGGGATGGGATGGAAAGGGATGGGATGCGAGGGGATGGGATCCCTGGGATTGGATCCCTGGGGTAGTATGGGATTCCTGGGTTGGGATCGAATCCCTGGGATGGCATCCGTGAGATGGGATGGGGTCTCTGAGATGGGATCCCTGGGATGGGATGTGATCCCTGGGATGAGATGGGATGGGATGGAAAGGGATGGGATCCCTGGTATGGGATGGGATCCCTGGGATATTATCCCTGGGATGGGATGGGATCCCTGGGATGGGATTGGATGGGAAGGGATGGGATGGGAGGGGATTGGATCCCTGGGATTGGATCCCTGGGATGAGATGGGATCCCTCGGTTGGGATCCCTGACATGGGATGGGATGCGATAGGATGGGATCCCTGGGATGGGATGGAATGGGATGGGATCCTAGGGATGGGATCCCTGGAATGTGATCCCTGGGATGGGATGGGATCGATGGAATGGAATCCCTGGGATGGCATGGGATGGGATCGGATGGGATGGGATGGAATGGGATGGGATGGGGTGGGATGGGATTGGATTGGTTGGGATGGGACCCCATCCCTGGGATGGGATGGGATGGGATGGGATGGGATCCCTGGGATGGGATGGGATCCCTGGGATGGGATGGGTTTGGATGGGATTGGATCCCTGGGATGGGAAGGGATGGTATCCCAGGGATGGGAACAGATGAAATGGGATCCCTGGGATGGGATGGAATCCATGGAATGGGATAACTGGGATGGGATGGGATCTCTGGGATAGGACGGGTTGGGATGGGATCCCTGGGATGGTATGGGATGGGATCCCTGGGATGGGATGGGATGGTATCCCTGGGATGGGATTGGTTGGGATGGGATCCCTGGGATGCGATCCCTGGGATGAGATGGGATCCCTGGGTTGGGATCCCTGAGATGGGATGGGATGGCATAGGATAGGATCCCTGGGATGGGATGGAATGGGATGGGATCCCTGGGATGGGATGGGATGTGATCCCTGGGATGGGATGGGATCCCTGGGATGTGATGGAATCCCTGGGATGGGATCCCGGGGATGGGATGGGATTCCTGGGATGGGATCCCTGGGATCGGATGGGATGGGATGGGATCCCTGCTATGGCATGGGATCTCTGGGATGGCATGGGATGGGATGGGATGGCATGGCATGGGATAGCATGGGATGGGATAGGGTGGGATGGGATGGGTTGGGATGGGATGCCATCCCTGGGATGGGATGGGATGGGATGGGATGGGATGGGATCCCTGGAATGGGATCCCTGGGATAGTATGGGATCCCTGGGTTGGGATCGAAGCCCTGGGATGGCATCCGTGAGATGGGATGGGATCTCTGACATGGTATCCCTGGGATGGGATGTGATCCCTGGGATGAGATGGGATGGAATGGAATGGGATGGGATCCCTGGGATTGGATCTCTGGGATGAGATGGGATCCCTGGGTTGGGATCCCTGAGATGGGATGTGATGGGATCCCTGGGATGGGATGGAATGGGATGGGATCCCTGGGATGGGATGGGATGGGATCCCTGGGATGGGATGGGATGGGATCCCTCAGATGGGATGGGATCCCTGGAATGGGATCCCTGGGATGTGATGTGATACCTGGGATGTTATCCCTGGGATGGGATGGGATCCCTGGGATGGGATGGGATGGGATGGGATCCCTGGGATGGGATGGGATCCCTGGGATGTTATCCCTGGGATGGGATGGGATACCTGGGATGGGATGGGATGGGAAGGGATGGGATGGGATGGGAGGGGATGGGATCCCTGGGATTGGATCCCTGGGATGAGGTGGGATCCCTGGGTTGGGATCCCTGAGATGGGATGGGATGGGATGGGATAGGATGGGATCCCTGGGATGGGATGGAATGGGATGGGATCCCTGGGATGGGATGGGATGGGATCCCTGGGATGGGATCCCTGGGATGGGATCCCTGGGATGGGATGGGTTGGGATGGATTGGGAACCGTTGGATGGGATCTTATGGGATCCCTGGGATGAGATGGGATGGGATTGGATCCCTGGGATGGGATGAGATGGGATCCTAGGGATGGGATCCCTGGAATGTGATCCCGGGGATGGGATTGGATCCCTGGGATGGGATGAGATGGGATCCTAGGGATGGCATCCCTGGAATGTGATCCCGGGGATGGGATGGGATCCCTGGGATGGGATGGAATCCCTGGGATGGGATGGGATGGTATCCCTGGGATGGGATTGGTTGGGATGGGATCCCTGGGATGCGATCCCTGGGATGAGATGGGATCCCTGGGTTGGGATCCCTGAGATGGGATGGGATGGCATAGGATAGGATCCCTGGGATGGGATGGAATGGGATGGGATCCCTGGGATGGGATGGGATGTGATCCCTGGGATGGGATGGGATCCCTGGGATGTGATGGAATCCCTGGGATGGGATCCCGGGGATGGGATGGGATTCCTGGGATGCCATCCCTGGGATGGGATGGGATGGGATGGGATCCCTGGAATGGGATCCCTGGGATAGTATGGGATCCCTGGGTTGGGATCGAAGCCCTGGGATGGCATCCGTGAGATGGGATGGGATCTCTGACATGGTATCCCTGGGATGGGATGTGATCCCTGGGATGAGATGGGATGGAATGGAATGGGATGGGATCCCTGGGATTGGATCTCTGGGATGAGATGGGATCCCTGGGTTGGGATCCCTGAGATGGGATGTGATGGGATCCCTGGGATGGGATGGAATGGGATGGGATCCCTGGGATGGGATGGGATGGGATCCCTGGGATGGGATGGGATGGGATCCCTGGGATGGGATGGGATCCCTGGAATGGGATCCCTGGGATGTGATGTGATACCTGGGATGTTATCCCTGGGATGGGATGGGATCCCTGGGATGGGATGGGATGGGATGGGATGGGATCCCTGGGATGGGATGGGATCCCTGGGATGTTATCCCTGGGATGGGATGGGATACCTGGGATGGGATGGGATGGGAAGGGATGGGATGGGATGGGAGGGGATGGGATCCCTGGGATTGGATCCCTGGGATGAGGTGGGATCCCTGGGTTGGGATCCCTGAGATGGGATGGGATGGGATGGGATAGGATGGGATCCCTGGGATGGGATGGAATGGGATGGGATCCCTGGGATGGGATGGGGTGGGATCCCTGGGATGGGATCCCTGGGATGGGATCCATGGGATGGGATGGGTTGGGATGGATTGGGAACCGTTGGATGGGATCTTATGGGATCCCTGGGATGAGATGGGATGGGATTGGATCCCTGGGATGGGATGAGATGGGATCCTAGGGATGGGATCCCTGGAATGTGATCCCGGGGATGGGATTGGATCCCTGGGATGGGATGAGATGGGATCCTAGGGATGGCATCCCTGGAATGTGATCCCGGGGATGGGATGGGATCCCTGGGATGGGATGGAATCCCTGGGATGGGATCCCGGGGATGGGATGGGATCCCGGGGATGGGATCCCTGGGATGGGATGGGATGGGATGGGATGGGATGGGATGGGATCCCTGGGATGGGAATGGTTCCCTGGGATGGGATGGGATGGGATGGAATGGGATGGGATCCCTGGGATGGGATCCCTGGGATGTTACCCCTGGGATGGGGTGGGATACCTGGGATGGGATGGGATGGGATGGGAGGGGATGGGATGGGAGGGGATGGGATCCCTGGGATTGGATCCCTGGGATGAGATGGGATCCCTGGGTTGGGATCCCTGAGATGGGATGGGATGGGATAGGATGGGATCCCTGGGATGGGATGGGATGGGATGGGATCCCTGGGATGGGATGGGATGGGATCCCTGGGATGGGATGGGATCCCTGGGATGGGATACCTGGGATGGGATCGGATGGAATTGGATGGGATGGGCTGGGATCCCTGGGATGGGATGGGATGGGATGGGATGGCATTGGATGGGATGGGATGGGATGGGATGGAAAGGGATGGTATCCCTGGGATGGGATGGGAACACTGGGATGGGATGGGATGGGATGGAATGGAATGGGATGGGATGGGATGGGATGGGATGGCATGGGATGGGATGGAATGGGATCCCTGGGATGGGATGGGATCCCTGGGATGGGATCCCTGGGATGGGATCCATGGGATGGGATGTGATCCCTGGGATGGGATGGGATCCCTGGCATGGGATGAAATCCCTGGGATGGTATCCCTGGAATGGGATTGTTTGGAATGGGATCCCTGGGATGGAATGGAATACCTGGCATGAGATAGCAGGGATGATATGGGATGGGATGGCATGGGATGGGATGGGATGGGATGGGATCCCTGCTATGGGATGGGATGGGATCCCTGCGCTGGGATGGGATGGTATCCCTGGGATGGGATACCTGGGATGGGATCGCATGGAATTGGATGGGATGGGCTGGGTTCCCTGGGATGGGATGGGATGGGATGCGATGGGATGGGAAGGGATCCCTGTGATGGGATCGGATGGGATGGGATGGGATCCCTGGGATGGGATGGGATCCCTGGGATGGGATGTGTTCATTGGGATGGGATGGGATCACTGGAATGGGATGGGATGGGATGGGATTCCTGGGATGGGATGGGATGGGATCCCTGGATTGGGATCCCTGGGATAATATGGGATCCCTGGGTTGGGATCGAATCCCTGGGATGGCATCCGTGAGATGGGATGGGGTCTCTGAGATGGGATCCCTGGGATGGGATGTGATCCCTGGGATGAGATGGGATGGGATGGAAAGGGATGGGATCCCTGGGATGGGATGGGATCCCTGGGATGTTATCCCTGGGATGGGATGGGATCCCTGGGATGGGATTGGATGGGAAGGGATGGGATGGGAGGGGATGGGATCCCTGGGATTGGATCCCTGGGATGAGATGGGATCCCTCGGTTGGGATCCCTGAGATGGGATGGGATGCGATAGGATGGGATCCCTGGGATGGGATGGAATGGGATGGGATCCTAGGGATGGGATCCCTGGAATGTGATCCCTGGGATGGGATGGGATCGATGGAATGGAATCCCTGGGATGGCATGGGATGGGATCGGATGGGATGGGATGGGATGGGATGGGATGGGATCCCTGGGATGGTATTTGATGGGATCCCTGGGATGGGATGGGATGGTATCCCTGGGATGGGATTGGTTGGGATGGGATCCCTGGGATGGGATCCCTGAGATGGGATGGGATGGGATGTGATGGGATGGGATGGGATCCCATCTATGGGATGGGATGGGATCATTGCGCTGGGATGGGATGGGATGGTATCCCTGGGATGGGATACCTGAGATGGGATCGGATGGAATTGGATGGGATGGGCTGGGATCCCTGGGATGGGATGGGATGCGATGGGCTGGGATGGGATCCCTGGGATTGGATGGGGTGGGATCCCTGGGATGGGATGGGATCACTGGAATGGGATGGGATGGGATTCCTGGGATGGGATGGGATCCCTGGAATGGGTTCCCTGGGATAGTATGGAATCCCTGGGTTGGGATCGAATCCCTGGGATGGCATCCATGAGATGGGATGGGATCTCTGACATGGGATCCCTGGGATGGGATGGGATGGGATGGCATGGGATGGGATGGGATGGGATGGGATGGGATGGGATGGGATGGGATGGGTTGGGATGGGATGGGATCCCTGTGTTGGGATGGATTCCATGGGATGGGATTTTTGGGATGGGATCCCTGGGATGGGATGGGATGGGATGGGATGGGATGGGATAGGATCGCTGGGATTGGATCCCTGGGATGAGATGGGATCCCGGGGATGGGATCCCTGGGATGGGATGGGTTGGGATGGGATGGAATGGGTTGGGATGGGATGGGATGGGATGGGATGGGATGGGATCCCTGGGATGGGATGGGTTCCCTGGTCTGGGATCCGTGGGATGGGATGGGATCCATGGGATGGGATGGGTTGGGATTGGACGGGACGGGATGGGATGGGATGGGATCCCTCAGATGGGATGGGATCCCTGGGATGGGATCCCTGGGATGGGATGGGATCCCTGGGATGGGATGGGTTCCCTGGGATGGGATGGGATGGGATGGAATGGGATGGGATCCCTGGGATGGGATGGGATCCCTGGGATGTTATCCCTGGGATGGGATGAGATCCCTGGGATGGGATGGTATGGGATGGGATGGGATGGGAAGGGATGGGATGGAAGGGGATGGGATCCCTGGGATTGGATCCCTGGGATGAGATGGGATCCCTGGGTTGGGATCCCTGAGATGGGATGGGATGGGATGGGATAGGATGGGATCCCTGGGATGGGATGGAATGGGATGGGATCCCTGGGATGGGATGGGATGGGATCCCTGGGATGGGATGGGATCCCTGGGATGGAATCCCTGGGATGGGATCCATGGGATGGGATGGGTTGGGATGGATTGGGAACCGTTGGATGGGATCTTATGGGATCCCTGGGATGAGATGGGATGCGATTGGATCCCTGGGATGGGATGAGATGTGATCCTAGGGATGGGATCCCTGGAATGTGATCCCTGGGATGGGATGTGATCCCTGGGATGGGATGGGATCCCTGGGATGTGATGGAATCCCTGGGCTGGGATCCCGGGGATGGGATGGGATGGGATCCCTGATATGGCATGGGATCTCTGGGATGGCATGGGATGGGATGGGATGGGATGGGATGGGATGGGATGGAATGGGATGGGATGGAATGGGATGGGATGGGGTGGGATGGGATTGGTTGGGATGGGATGCCATCCCTGGGATGGGATGGGATGGGATCCCTGGGATGGGATGGGATCCATGGAATGGGATGGGTTGGGATCCCTGGGATGGGATGGGATCCCTGGGATGGGATGTGTTCCCTGGGATGGGATGGGATCCATGGAATGGGATGGGTTGGGATCCCTGGGATGGGATGGTATCCCTGGGATGGGATGTGTTCATTGGGATGGGATGGGATCACTGGAATGGGATGGGATGGGATTCCTGGGTTAAGATGGGATGGGATCCCTGGAATGGGATCCCTGGGATAGTATGGGATCCCTGGGTTGGGATCGAAGCCCTGGGATGGCATCCGTGAGATGGGATGGGATCTCTGACATGGTATCCCTGGGATGGGATGTGATCCCTGGGATGAGATGGGATGGAATGGCATGGGATCCCTGGGATGGGATGGGATCCCTGGGATGCTATCCCTGGGATGGGATGGGATCCCTGGGATGGGATGGGAAGGGATGGGATGGGAGGGGATGGGATCCCTGGGATTGGATCTCTGGGATGAGATGGGATCCCTGGGTTGGGATCCCTGAGATGGGATGTGATGGGATCCCTGGGATGGGATGGAATGGGATGGGATCCCTGGGATGGGATGGGATGGGATCCATGGGATGGGATGGGTTGGGATTGGACGGGACAGGATGGGATGGGATGGGATCCCTCAGATGGAATGGGATCCCTGGGATGGGATGGGATGGGAAGGGATGGGATGGGAGGGGAGGGGATGGGATCCCTGGGATTGGATCCCTGGGATGAGATGGGATCCCTGGGTTGGGATCCCTGAGATGGGATGGGATGGGATAGGATGGGATCCCCGGACTGAGATGGAATGGGATGGGATCCGTGGGATGGGATGGGATGGGATCCCTGGGATGGGATCCCTGGGATGGTATCCATGGGATGGGATGGGTTGGGATGGATTGGGAACCGTTGGATGGGATCTTATGGGATCCCTGGGATGAGATGGGATGGGATTGGATCCATGGGATGGGATGAGATGGGATCCTAGGGATGGGATCCCTGGAATGTGATCCCGGGGATGGGTGGGATCCCTGGGATGGGATGGAATCCCTGGGATGGGATCCCGGGGATGGGATCCCTGGGATGGGATGGGATGGGATGGGATCCCCGGGATGCGATGGGATGGGATGGGATGGGTTGGGCTGGGATGGGATCTCTGGGATGGGATGGGATGGGATGGGTCGGGATGGGATGGGATGGGATCCCTCAGATGGGATGGGATCCCTGGAATGGGATCCCTGGGATGGGATGTGATCCCTGGGATGTTATTCCTGGGATGGGATGGGATCCCTGGGATGGGATGGGATGGGATGGGATGGGATGGCATGGGATGGCATGGGATGGGATGGGATGGGATGGCATGGGATGGGATGGAATGGGATGGGATGGGATGGTATGGTTTGGGATGGGATGGGATCCCTGGGTTGGGATGGATTCCATGGGATGGGATTTTTGGGATGGTATCCCTGTGTTGGGATGGATTCCATGGGATAGGATTTTTGGGATGGGATCCCTGGGATGGGATGGGATGGGATGGGATGGGATCGCTGGGATTGGATACCTGGGATGAGATGGGATCCCGGGGATGGGATCCCTGGGATGGGATGGGTTGGGATGGAATGGGATGGGATGGGATGGGATGGGATGGGATGGGATCCCTGGGATGGGATGGGTTCCCTGGGATGGGATCCGTGGGATGGGATGGGATCCATGGGATGGGATGGGTTGGGATTGGACGGGACGGGATGGGATGGGATCCCTCAGATGGGATGGGATCCCTGGAATGGGATCCCTGGGATGGGATGTGATCCCTGGGATGTTATCCCTGGGATGGGATGGGATCCCTGGGATGGGATGGGATGGGATGGGAGGGGATGGGATCCCTGGGATTGGATCCCTGGGATGGGATGGGATCCCTGGGATGGGATCCATGGGATGGGATGTGATACCTGGGATGGGATGGGATCCCTGGCATGGGATGGAATCTCTGGGATGGGATACCGGGGATGGGATGGGATCCCTGGAATGGGATCCCTGGGATCGGATGGGATGGGATGGGATGGGATGGGATGGGATGGAATGGGATGGGATCCCTGGGATGGGATGGGATCCCTGGGATGTTATCCCTGGGATGGGATGGGATACCTGGGATGGGATGGGATGGGATGGGATGGGAAGGGATGGGATGGGAGGGGATGGGATCCCTGGGATTGGATCCCTGGGATGAGATGGGATCCCTGGGTTGGGATCCCTGAGATGGGATGGGATGGGATGGGATAGGATGGGATCCCTGGGATGGGATGGAATGGGATGGGATCCCTGGGATGGGATCCCTGGGATGGGATCCCTGGGATGGGATGGGATCCCTGGGATGGGATCCCTGGGATGGGATCCATGGGATGGGATGGGTTGGGATGGATTGGGAACCGTTGGATGGGATCGTATGGGATCCCTGGGATGAGATGGGATGGGATTGGATCCCTGGGATGGGATGAGATGGGATCCTAGGGATGGGATCCCTGGAATGTGATCCCAAGGATGGGATGGGATCCCTGGGATGGGATGGAATCCCTGGGATGGGATCCCGGGGATGGGATGGGATCCCGGGGATGGGATCCCCGGGATGGGATGGGATGGGATGGGATCCCCGGGATGGGATGGGATGGGATGGGATGGGATGGGATCCCCGGGATGGGATGGGTTCCCTGGGACGGGAAGGGATGGGATGGAATGGGATGGGATCCCTGGGATGGGATGGGATCCCTGGGATGTTATCCCTGGGATGGGATGGGATACCTGGGATGGGATGGGATGGGATGGGAAGGGATGGGATGGGAGGGGATGGGATCCCTGGGATTGGATCCCTGGGATGAGATGGGATCCCTGGGATGTTATCCCTGGGATGGGATGGGATACCTGGGATGGGATGGGATGGGATGGGATGGGATGGGATGGGATGGGATGGGACGGGACGGGATGGGATGGGATGGGATGGGATCCCTCAGATGGGATGGGATCCCTGGAATGGGATCCCTGGGATGGGATGTGATCCCTGGGATGTTATTCCTGGGATGGGATGGGATCCCTGGGATGGGATGGGATGGGATGGGATGGGTTCCATGGGATGGGATCGCTGGGATGGGATGGCATGGGATGGGATGGGATGAGATAGGATCGCTGGGATTGGATCTCTGGGATGAGATGGGATCCCTGGGATGGGATGGGATGGGATGGGATTCCTGGGATGGGATGGGATGGGATCCCTGGATTGGGATCCCTGGGATAATATGGGATCCCTGGGTTGGGATCGAATCCCTGGGATGGCATCCGTGAGATGGGATGGGGTCTCTGAGATGGGATCCCTGGGATGGGATGTGATCCCTGGGATGAGATGGGATGGGATGGAAAGGGATGGGATCCCTGGGATGGGATGGGATCCCTGGGATGTTATCCCTGGGATGGGATGGGATCCCTGGGATGGGATTGGATGGGAAGGGATGGGATGGGAGGGGATGGGATCCCTGGGATTGGATCCCTGGGATGAGATGGGATCCCTCGGTTGGGATCCCTGAGATGGGATGGGATGCGATAGGATGGGATCCCTGGGATGGGATGGAATGGGATGGGATCCTAGGGATGGGATCACTGGAATGTGATCCCTGGGATGGGATGGGATCGATGGAATGGAATCCCTGGGATGGCATGGGATGGGATCGGATGGGATGGGATGGGATGGAATGGGATGGGATGGGGTGGGATGGGATTGGTTGGGATGGGACCCCATCCCTGGGATGGGATGGGATGGGATGGGATCCAGGGGATGGGATGGGATCCAGGGGATGGGATGGGTTTGGATGGGATTGGATCCCTGGGATGGGAAGGGATGGGATCCCAGGGATGGGAACAGATGAAATGGGATCCCTGGGATGGGATGGAATCCTTGGAATGGGATAACTGGGATGGGATGGGATCCCTGGGAATGGGATGGGATGGGTTGGGATGGGATCCCTGGGATGGTATTTGATGGGATCCCTGGGATGGGATGGGATGGTATCCCTGGGATGGGATTGGTTGGGATGGGATCCCTGAGATGGGATGGGATGGGATGTGATGGGATGGGATGGGATCCCATCTATGGGATGGGATGGGATCATTGCGCTGGGATGGGATGGGATGGTATCCCTGGGATGGGATACCTGAGATGGGATCGGATGGAATTGGATGGGATGGGCTGGGATCCCTGGGATGGGATGGGATGCGATGGGCTGGGATGGGATCCCTGGGATTGGATGGGGTGGGATCCCTGGGATGGGATGGGATCACTGGAATGGGATGGGATGGGATTCCTGGGATGGGATGGGATCCCTGGAATGGGTTCCCTGGGATAGTATGGGATCCCTGGGTTGGGATCGAATCCCTGGGATGGCATCCATGAGATGGGATGGGATCTCTGACATGGGATCCCTGGGATGGGATGGGATGGGATGGCATGGGATGGGATGGGATGGGATGGGATGGGATGGGATGGGATGGGATGGGTTGGGATGGGATGGGATCCCTGTGTTGGGATGGATTCCATGGGATGGGATTTTTGGGATGGGATCCCTGGGATGGGATGGGATGGGATGGGATGGGATAGGATCGCTGGGATTGGATCCCTGGGATGAGATGGGATCCCGGGGATGGGATCCCTGGGATGGGATGGGTTGGGATGGGATGGAATGGGTTGGGATGGGATGGGATGGGATGGGATGGGATCCCTGGGATGGGATGGGTTCCCTGGTCTGGGATCCGTGGGATGGGATGGGATCCATGGGATGGGATGGGTTGGGATTGGACGGGACGGGATGGGATGGGATGGGATCCCTCAGATGGGATGGGATCCCTGGGATGGGATCCCTGGGATGGGATGGGATCCCTGGGATGGGATGGGTTCCCTGGGATGGGATGGGATGGGATGGAATGGGATGGGATCCCTGGGATGGGATGGGATCCCTGGGATGTTATCCCTGGGATGGGATGAGATCCCTGGGATGGGATGGTATGGGATGGGATGGGATGGGAAGGGATGGGATGGAAGAGGATGGGATCCCTGGGATTGGATCCCTGGGATGAGATGGGATCCCTGGGTTGGGATCCCTGAGATGGGATGGGATGGGATGGGATAGGATGGGATCCCTGGGATGGGATGGAATGGGATGGGATCCCTGGGATGGGATGGGATGGGATCCCTGGGATGGGATGGGATCCCTGGGATGGAATCCCTGGGATGGGATCCATGGGATGGGATGGGTTGGGATGGATTGGGAACCGTTGGATGGGATCTTATGGGATCCCTGGGATGAGATGGGATGCGATTGGATCCCTGGGATGGGATGAGATGTGATCCTAGGGATGGGATCCCTGGAATGTGATCCCTGGGATGGGATGTGATCCCTGGGATGGGATGGGATCCCTGGGATGTGATGGAATCCCTGGGCTGGGATCCCGGGGATGGGATGGGATGGGATCCCTGATATGGCATGGGATCTCTGGGATGGCATGGGATGGGATGGGATGGGATGGGATGGGATGGGATGGGATGGGATGGGATGGGATGGAATGGGATGGGATGGAATGGGATGGGATGGGGTGGGATGGGATTGGTTGGGATGGGATGCCATCCCTGGGATGGGATGGGATGGGATCCCTGGGATGGGATGGGATCCATGGAATGGGATGGGTTGGGATCCCTGGGATGGGATGGTATCCCTGGGATGGGATGTGTTCCCTGGGATGGGATGGGATCCATGGAATGGGATGGGTTGGGATCCCTGGGATGGGATGGTATCCCTGGGATGGGATGTGTTCATTGGGATGGGATGGGATCACTGGAATGGGATGGGATGGGATTCCTGGGTTAAGATGGGATGGGATCCCTGGAATGGGATCCCTGGGATAGTATGGGATCCCTGGGTTGGGATCGAAGCCCTGGGATGGCATCCGTGAGATGGGATGGGATCTCTGACATGGTATCCCTGGGATGGGATGTGATCCCTGGGATGAGATGGGATGGGATGGAATGGCATGGGATCCCTGGGATGGGATGGGATCCCTGGGATGTTATCCCTGGGATGGGATGGGATCCCTGGGATGGGATGGGAAGGGATGGGATGGGAGGGGATGGGATCCCTGGGATTGGATCTCTGGGATGAGATGGGATCCCTGGGTTGGGATCCCTGAGATGGGATGTGATGGGATCCCTGGGATGGGATGGAATGGGATGGGATCCCTGGGATGGGATGGGATGGGATCCATGGGATGGGATGGGTTGGGATTGGACGGGACAGGATGGGATGGGATGGGATCCCTCAGATGGAATGGGATCCCTGGGATGGGATGGGATGGGAAGGGATGGGATGGGAGGGGAGGGGATGGGATCCCTGGGATTGGATCCCTGGGATGAGATGGGATCCCTGGGTTGGGATCCCTGAGATGGGATGGGATGGGATAGGATGGGATCCCCGGACTGGGATGGAATGGGATGGGATCCGTGGGATGGGATGGGATGGGATCCCTGGGATGGTATCCATGGGATGGGATGGGTTGGGATGGATTGGGAACCGTTGGATGGGATCTTATGGGATCCCTGGGATGAGATGGGATGGGATTGGATCCCTGGGATGGGATGAGATGGGATCCTAGGGATGGGATCCCTGGAATGTGATCCCGGGGATGGGTGGGATCCCTGGGATGGGATGGAATCCCTGGGATGGGATCCCGGGGATGGGATCCCTGGGATGGGATGGGATGGGATGGGATCCCCGGGATGCGATGGGATGGGATGGGATGGGTTGGGCTGGGATGGGATCTCTGGGATGGGATGGGATGGGATGGGATGGGATGGGTCGGGATGGGATGGGATGGGATCCCTCAGATGGGATGGGATCCCTGGAATGGGATCCCTGGGATGGGATGTGATCCCTGGGATGTTATTCCTGGGATGGGATGGGATCCCTGGGATGGGATGGGATGGGATGGGATGGGATGGGATGGGATGGCATGGGATGGCATGGGATGGGATGGGATGGGATGGCATGGGATGGGATGGAATGGGATGGGATGGGATGGTATGGTTTGGGATGGGATGGGATGGGATCCCTGGGTTGGGATGGATTCCATGGGATGGGATTTTTGGGATGGGATCCCTGTGTTGGGATGGATTCCATGGGATGGGATTTTTGGGATGGGATCCCTGGGATGGGATGGGATGGGATGGGATGGGATGGGATGGGATGGGATGGGATGGGATCGCTGGGATTGGATACCTGGGATGAGATGGGATCCCGGGGATGGGATCCCTGGGATGGGATGGGTTGGGATGGGATGGAATGGGATGGGATGGGATGTGATGGGATGGGATCCCTGGGATGGGATGGGTTCCCTGGGATGGGATCCGTGGGATGGGATGGGATCCATGGGATGGGATGGGTTGGGATTGGACGGGACGGGATGGGATGGGATCCCTCAGATGGGATGGGATCCCTGGAATGGGATCCCTGGGATGGGATGGGATCCCTGGGATGTTATCCCTGGGATGGGATGGGATCCCTGGGATGGGATGGGATGGGATGGGAGGGGATGGGATCCCTGGGATTGGATCCCTGGGATGGGATGGGATCCCTGGGTTGGGATCCCTGGGATGGGATCCATGGGATGGGATGTGATACCTGGGATGGGATGGGATCCCTGGCATGGGATGGAATCCCTGGGATGGGATACCGGGGATGGGATGGGATCCCTGGAATGGGATCCCTGGGATCGGATGGGATGGGATGGGATGGGATGGGATGGGATGGAATGGGATGGGATCCCTGGGATGGGATGGGATCCCTGGGATGTTATCCCTGGGATGGGATGGGATACCTGGGATGGGATGGGATGGGATGGGAAGGGATGGGATGGGAGGGGATGGGATCCCTGGGATTGGATCCCTGGGATGAGATGGGATCCCTGGGTTGGGATCCCTGAGATGGGATGGGATGGGATGGGATAGGATGGGATCCCTGGGATGGGATGGAATGGGATGGGATCCCTGGGATGGGATGGGATGGGATCCCTGGGATGGGATCCCTGGGATGGGATGGGATCCCTGGGATGGGATCCCTGGGATGGGATCCATGGGATGGGATGGGTAGGGATGGATTGGGAACCGTTGAATGGGATCGTATGGGATCCCTGGGATGAGATGGGATGGGATTGGATCCCTGGGATGGGATGAGATGGGATCCTAGGGATGGGATCCCTGGAATGTGATCCCAAGGATGGGATGGGATCCCTGGGATGGGATGGAATCCCTGGGATGGGATCCCGGGGATGGGATGGGATCCCGGGGATGGGATCCCTGGGATGGGATGGGATGGGATGGGATCCCCGGGATGGGATGGGATGGGATGGGATGGGATGGGATGGGATGGGATGGGATCCCCGGGATGGGATGGGTTCCCTGGGACGGGAAGGGATGGGATGGAATGGGATGGGATCCCTGGGATGGGATGGGATCCCTGGGATGTTATCCCTGGGATGGGATGGGATACCTGGGATGGGATGGGATGGGATGGGAAGGGATGGGATGGGAGGGGATGGGATCCCTGGGATGTTATCCCTGGGATGGGATGGGATACCTGGGATGGGATGGGATGGGATGGGATGGGATCCCTCAGATGGGATGGGATCCCTGGAATGGGATCCCTGGGATGGGATGTGATCCCTGGGATGTTATTCCTGGGATGGGATGGGATCCCTGGGATGGGATGGGATGGGATGGGATGGGATGGGTTCCATGGGATGGGATCGCTGGGATGGGATGGCATGGGATGGGATGGGATGAGATAGGATCGCTGGGATTGGATCTCTGGGATGAGATGGGATCCCTGGGATGGGATCTTTGGGATGGGATCCCTGGGATGGGATCGGATGGAATTGGATTGGATGGGCTGGGATCCCTGGGATGGGATGGGATGGGATGGGATGGGATGTGATGGGACGGGATCCCTGGGATGGGATGGGATGGGTTCCCTGGGATGGGATGGGTTCCCTCGGATGGGATCCGTGGGATGGGATGGGATCCATGGGATGGGATGGGTTGGGATTGGACGGGACGGGATGGGATGGGATGGGATCCCTCAGATGGGATGGGATCCCTGGAATGGGATCCCTGGGATGGGATGTGATCCCTGGGATGTTATCCCTCGGATGGGATGGGATCCCTGGGATGGGATGGGATGGAATGGGATGGGATCCCTGGGATGGGATGGGATCCCTGGGATGTTATCCCTGGGATGGGATGGGATACCTGGGATGGGATGGGATGGGATGGGATGGGAAGGGATGGAATGGGATGGGATCCCTGGGATGAGATGGGATCCCTGGGTTGGGATCCCTGGGATGGGATGGAATGGAATGGGATCCCTGGGATGGGATGGAATGGGATCCCTTGGATGGGATGGGATCCCTGGGATGGGATCCCTGGGATGGGATGTGATCCCTGGGGTGGGATGGGATCCCTGGCATGGGATGGAATCCCTGGGATGGGATCCCGGGGATGGGATGGGATCCCCGGGATGGGATCCCGGGGATCGGATGGGATGGGATGGGATGGGATGGGATGGGATGGGATGGGATGGAATGGGATGGCATGGGATGGTTTGGGATGGGATGGGATCCCTGGGTTGGGATGGATTCCATGGGATGGGATTTTTGGGATGGGATCCCTGGGATGGGATGGGATGGGATGGGATAGTATCGCTGGGATTGGATCCCTGGGATGAGATGGGATCCCGGGGATGGGATCCCTGGGATGGGATGGGTTGGGATGGGATGGAATGAGATGGGATGTGATGGGATCCCTGGGATGGGATGGGATGGGATGGGATGGGATGGGATCCCTGGGATGGGATGGGATGGGATGGGATGGGATCCCTGGGATGGGATGGGATGGGATGGAATGGGATGGGATCCCTGGGATTGGATGGGATCCCTGGGATGTTATCCCTGGGATGGGATGGGATACCTGGGATGGGATGGGATGGGAGGGGATGGGATCCCTGGGATTGGATCCCTGGGATGAGATGGGATCCCTGGGTTGGGATCCCTGAGATGGGATGGGATGGGATAGGATGGGATCCCTGGGATGGGATGGAATGGGATGGGATCCCTGGGATGGGATGGGATGGGATCCCTGGGATGGGATGGGATCCCTGGGATGGGATCCCTGGGATGGGATCCATGGGATGGGATGGTTTGGGATGGATTGGGAACCGTTGGATGGGATCTTATGGGATCCCTGGGATGAGATGGGATGGGATTGGATCCCTGGGATGGGATGAGATGGGATCCTAGGGATTGGATCCCTGGAATGTGATCCCGGGGATGGGATGGGATCCCTGGGATGGGATGGAATCCCTGGGATGGGATCCCGGGGATGGGATCCCGGGGATGGGATCCCTGGGATGGGATGGGATGGGATGGGATGGGATTGGATCCCCGGGATGGGATGGGATGGGTTGGGCTGGGATGGGATCTCTGGGATGGGATGGGATGTGATGGGATGGGATGGGATCCCATCTATGGGATGGGATGGGATCATTGCGCTGGGATGGGATGGGATGGTATCCCTGGGATGGGATACCTGAGATGGGATCGGATGGAATTGGATGGGATGGGCTGGGATCCCTGGGATGGGATGGGATGCGATGGGCTGGGATGGGATCCCTGGGATTGGATGGGGTGGGATCCCTGGGATGGGATGGAATCACTGGAATGGGATGGGATGGGATCCCTGGGTTGGGATCGAATCCCTGGGATGGCATCCATGAGATGGGATGGGATCTCTGACATGGGATCCCTGGGATGGGATGGCATGGGATGGCATGGGATGGGATGGGATGGGATGGGATGGGTTGGGATGGGATGGGATCCCTGTGTTGGGATGGATTCCATGGGATGGGATTTTTGGGATGGGATCCCTGGGATGGGATGGGATGGGATGGGATGGGATGGGATGGGATGGGATGGGATGGGATGGGATAGGATCGCTGGGATTGGATCCCTGGGATGAGATGGGATCCCGGGGATGGGATCCCTGGGATGGGATGGGTTGGGATGGGATGGAATGGGTTGGGATGGGATGGGATGGGATGGGATGGGATGGGATGGGAACCCTGGGATGGGATGGGCTCCCTGGTCTGGGATCCGTGGGATGGGATGGGATCCATGGGATGGGATGGGTTCCCTGGGATGGGATGGGATGGGATGGAATGGGATGGGATCCCTGGGATGGGATGGGATCCCTGGGATGTTATCCCTGGGATGGGATGAGATCCCTGGGATGGGATGGTATGGGATGGGATGGGATGGGAAGGGATGGGATGGAAGGGGATGGGATCCCTGGGATTGGATCCCTGGGATGAGATGGGATCCCTGGGTTGGGATCCCTGAGATGGGATGGGATGGGATGGGATAGGATGGGATCCCTGGGATGGGATGGAATGGGATGGGATCCCTGGGATGGGATGGGATGGGATCCCTGGGATGGGATGGGATCCCTGGGATGGAATCCCTGGGATGGGATCCATGGGATGGGATGGGTTGGGATGGATTGGGAACCGTTGGATGGGATCTTATGGGATCCCTGGGATGAGATGGGATGCGATTGGATCCCTGGGATGGGATGAGATGTGATCCTAGGGATGGGATCCCTGAAATGTGATCCCTGGGATGGGATGTGATCCCTGGGATGGGATGGGATCCCTGGGATGTGATGGAATCCCTGGGCTGGGATCCCGGGGATGGGATGGGATGGGATCCCTGATATGGCATGGGATCTCTGGGATGGCATGGGATGGGATGGGATGGGATGGGATGGGATGGGATGGGATGGAATGGGATGGGATGGAATGGGATGGGATGGGGTGGGATGGGATTGGTTGGGATGGGATGCCATCCCTGGGATGGGATGGGATGGGATCCCTGGGATGGGATGGGATCCATGGAATGGGATGGGTTGGGATCCCTGGGATGGGATGGTATCCCTGGGATGGGATGTGTTCCCTGGGATGGGATGGGATCCATGGAATGGGATGGGTTGGGATCCCTGGGATGGGATGGTATCCCTGGGATGGGATGTGTTCATTGGGATGGGATGGGATCACTGGAATGGGATGGGATGGGATTCCTGGGTTAAGATGGGATGGGATCCCTGGAATGGGATCCCTGGGATAGTATGGGATCCCTGGGTTGGGATCGAAGCCCTGGGATGGCATCCGTGAGATGGGATGGGATCTCTGACATGGTATCCCTGGGATGGGATGTGATCCCTGGGATGGGAGGGGATGGGATCCCTGGGATTGGATCTCTGGGATGGGATGGGATCCCTGGGATGTTATCCCTGGGATGGGATGGGATCCCTGGGATGGGATGGGAAGGGATGGGATGGGAGGGGATGGGATCCCTGGGATTGGATCTCTGGGATGAGATGGGATCCCTGGGTTGGGATCCCTGAGATGGGATGTGATGGGATCCCTGGGATGGGATGGAATGGGATGGGATCCCTGGGATGGGATGGGATGGGATCCATGGGATGGGATGGGTTGGGATTGGACGGGACAGGATGGGATGGGATGGGATCCCTCAGATGGAATGGGATCCCTGGGATGGGATGGGATGGGATGGGATGGGATGGGATGGGATGGGAAGGGATGGGATGGGAGGGGATGGGATCCCTGGGATTGGATCCCTGCGATGAGATGGGATCCCTGGGTTGGGATCCCTGAGATGGGATGGGATGGGATAGGATGGGATCCCCGGACTGGGATGGAATGGGATGGGATCCCTGGGATGGGATGGGATGGGATCCCTGGGATGGGATCCCTGGGATGGTATCCATGGGATGGGATGGGTTGGGATGGATTGGGAACCGTTGGATGGGATCTTATGGGATCCCTGGGATGAGATGGGATGGGATTGGATCCCTGGGATGGGATGAGATGGGATCCTAGGGATGGGATCCCTGGAATGTGATCCCGGGGATGGGATGGGATCCCTGGGATGGGATGGAATCCCTGGGATGGGATCCCGGGGATGGGATCCCTGGGATGGGATGGGATGGGATGGGATGGGATGGGATGGGATGGGATGGGATGGGATGGGATCCCCGGGATGGGATGGGATGGGATGGGTTGGGCTGGGATGGGATCTCTGGGATGGGATGGGATGGGATGGGATGGGTCGGGATGGGATGGGATGGGATCCCTCAGATGGGATGGGATCCCTGGAATGGGATCCCTGGGATGGGATGTGATCCCTGGGATGTTATTCCTGGGATGGGATGGGATCCCTGGGATGGGATGGGATGGGATGGGATGGGATGGGATGGGATGGGATGGGATGGGATGGGATGGCATGGGATGGCATGGGATGGGATGGGATGGGATGGGATGGGATGGCATGGGATGGGATGGAATGGGATGGGATGGGATGGTATGGTTTGGGATGGGATGGGATGGGATCCCTGGGTTGGGATGGATTCCATGGGATGGGATTTTTGGGATGGGATCCCTGTGTTGGGATGGATTCCATGGGATGGGATTTTTGGGATGGGATCCCTGGGATGGGATGGGATGGGATGGGATGGGATGGGATGGGATTGCTGGGATTGGATACCTGGGATGAGATGGGATCCCGGGGATGGGATCCCTGGGATGGGATGGGTTGGGATGGGATGGAATGGGATGGGATGGGATGTGATGGGATGGGATCCCTGGGATGGGATGGGTTCCCTGGGATGGGATCCGTGGGATGGGATGGGATCCATGGGATGGGATGGGTTGGGATTGGACGGGACGGGATGGGATGGGATCCCTGGAATGGGATCCCTGGGATGGGATGTGATCCCTGGGATGTTATCCCTGGGATGGGATGGGATCTATGGGATGGGATGTGATACCTGGGATGGGATGCGATCCCTGGCATGGGATGGAATCCCTGGGATGGGATACCGGGGATGGGATGGGATCCCTGGAATGGGATCCCTGGGATCGGATGGGATGGGATGGGATGGGATGGGATGGGATGGGATGGGATGGAATGGGATGGGATCCCTGGGATGGGATGGGATCCCTGGGATGTTATCCCTGGGATGGGATGGGATACCTGGGATGGGATGGGATGGGATGGGAAGGGATGGGATGGGAGGCGATGGGATCCCTGGGATTGGATCCCTGGGATGAGATGGGATCCCTGGGATGTTATCCCTGGGATGGGATGGGATACCTGGGATGGGATGGGATGGGATGGGATGGGATGGGATGGGATGGGATGGGATGGGATGGGACAGGACGGGATGGGATGGGATGGGATGGGATCCCTCAGATGGGATGGGATCCCTGGAATGGGATTCCTGGGATGGGATGTGATCCCTGGGATGTTGTTCCTGGGATGGGATGGGATCCCTGGGATGGGATGGGATGGGATGGGATGGGTTCCATGGGATGGGATCGCTGGGATGGGATCTTTGGGATGGGATACCTGGGATGGGATCGGATGGAATTGGATTGGATGGGCTGGGATCCCTGGGATGGGATGGGATGGGATGGGATGTGAAGGGATGGTATCCCTGCGATGGGATGGGTTGGGATGGGATGGGATGGAATGGGATGGGATGGGATGTGATGGGACGGGATCCCTGGGATGGGATGGGATGGGTTCCCTGGGATGGGATGGGTTCCCTCGGATGGGATCCGTGGGATGGGATGGGATCCATGGGATGGGATGGGTTGGGATTGGACGGGACGGAATGGGATGGGATGGGATCCCTCAGATGGGATGGGATCCCTGGAATGGGATCCCTGGGATGGGATGGGATACCTGGGATGGGATGGGATGGGATGGGATGGGATGGGAAGGGATGGGATGGGAGGGGATGGGATCCCTGGGATTGGATCCCTGGGATGAGATGGGATCCCTGGGTTGGGATCCCTGGGATGGGATGGAATGGAATGGGATCCCTGGGATGGGATGGAATGGGATCCCTTGGATGGGATGGGATCCCTGGGATGGGATCCCTGGGATGGGATGTGATCCCTGGGGTGGGATGGGATCCCTGGCATGGGATGGAATCCCTGGGATGGGATCCCGGGGATGGGATGGGATCCCTGGGATGGGGTCCCGGGGATGGGATGGGATGGGATGGGATGGGATGGGATGGGATGGGATGGGATGGGATGGAATGGGATGGCATGGGATGGTTTGGGATGGGATGGGATCCCTGGGTTGGGATGGATTCCATGGGATGGGATTTTTGGGATGGGATCCCTGGGATGGGATGGGATGGGATGGGATGGGATGGGATGGGATGGGATGGGATAGTATCGCTGGGATTGGATCCCTGGGATGAGATGGGATCCCGGGGATGGGATCCCTGGGATGGGATGGGTTGGGATGGGATGGAATGGGATGGGATGTGATGGGATCCCTTGGATGGGATGGGATGGGATGGGATGGGATCCCTGGGATGGGATCCCTGGGATGGGATGGGATGGGATCCCTGGGATGGGATGGGATGGGATGGAATGGGATGGGATCCCTGGGATGGGATGGGATCCCTGGGATGTTCTCCATGGGATGGGATGGGATACCTGGGATGGGATGGGAGGGGATGGGATCCCTGGGATGGGATGGAATGGGATGGGATCCCTGGGATGGGATGGGATGGGATCCCTGGGATGGGATGGGATCCCTGGGATGGGATCCCTGGGATGGGATGCATGGGATGGGATGGTTTGGGATGGATTGGGAACCGTTGGATGGGATCTTATGGGATCCCTGGGATGAGATGGGATGGGATTGGATCCCTGGGATGGGATGAGATGGGATCCTAGGGATTGGATCCCTGGAATGTGATCCCGGGGATGGGATGGGATCCCTGGGATGGGATGGAATCCCTGGGATGGGATCCCGGGGATGGGATCCCGGGGATGGGATCCCTGGGATGGGATGGGATGGGATGGGATGGGATGGGATGGGATTGGATCCCCGGGATGGGATGGGATGGGATGGGTTGGGCTGGGATGGGATCTCTGGGATGGGATGGGATGGGATGGGACGGGACGGGATGGGATGGGATGGGATGGGATCCCTCAGATGGGATGGGATCCCTGGAATGGGATCCCTGGGATGGGATGTGATCCCTGGGATGTTATTCCTGGGATGGGATGGGATGGGATGGGATGGGATGGGATGGGATGGGATGGGATGTGATGGGTTCCATGGGATGGGATCGCTGGGATGGGATGGCATGGGATGGGATGGGATGAGATAGGATCGATGGGATTGGATCTCTGGGATGAGATGGGATCCCTGGGATGGGATCTTTGGGATGGGATGTGGATCCCTGGGATGTTATGGGATCCGTGGGATGTGATGGGATGGGATTCCTGGGATGGGATGGGATGGGGTGGGATGGGATGCCTGCTATGGGATGGGATGGGATCCCTGCCCTGGGATGGGATGGGATGGGATGGGATCCCTGGGATGGGATGGGATGGGATGGGTTGGGCTGGGATGGGATCTCTGGGATGGGATGGGATGGGATGGGATGGGTTCCATGGGATGGGATCCCTGGGTTGGAATGGCATGGGATGGGATGGGATGGGATGGGATGGGATGGGACGGGATGGGATCCCTGCTATGGGATGGGATGGGATCCCTGCGCTGGGATGGGATGGGATGGTATCCCTGGGATGGGATACCTGGGATGGGATGGGATCCCAGGTATGGGATCCCTGGGATGGGATGGGATGGGATCCCTGGGATGGGATGGGATCCCTGGGATCTTATCCCTGGGATGGGATGGGATCCCTGGGATGGGATGGGATGGGGTGGGAAGGGATGGGATCGGAGGGGATGGTATCCCTGGGATTGGATGCCTGGGATGAGATGGGATCCCTGGGATGGGATGGGATGGGGTGGGAAGGGATGGGATGGGATCCCTGGGATGGCTTGGGATCCCTGGGATGGGATCACTGGTATGTGATGGGATGGGATGGGATGGGATGGGATGGAATGGAATGGAATGGAATGGGATCCCTGGGATGGGATGGATTCCCTGCGATGGGATGGGATCCCTGGGATGGGATGGGATCCCTGGGATGGGATCACTGGGATGGGATGTGATCCCTTGAATGGGATGGGATTCCTGGGATGGGATCGGATGGGATGGGATGGGATCCCTGGGATGGGATCCCTGGGATGGGATGGGATGGGATGGGATGGGATGGGATGGGATGGGATGGGATGGGATGGGATGCGATGGGATAGGTTGGGATGGGATGGGATCCGTGGGAAGGGATGGGATGGGATGGGATGGGATCCCTGGGATGGGATGCCTGGGATGGGATCCCTGGGATGGGATGGGATGGGATCCCTGGGATGGGATCCCTGGAATGAGATGTGATCCCGGGGATGGCATGGGATTCCTGGGATGGGAATGGATGGGATGGGATGGGATGGGATGGGATGGGATGGGATGGGATGGGATGGGATGGGAAGGGATGGGATGGGATGGGAGGGGATGGGATCCCTGGGATTGGATCCCTGGGATGAGATGGGATCCATGGGATGGGATCCCTGAGATGGGATCCATGGGATGGGATGGGTTGGGATGTGTTGGGAACCGTTGGATGGGATCTTATGGGATCCCTGGGATGAGATGGGATGGGATTGGATCCCTGGGATGGGATGGATTCCCTGGGATGAGATGGGATGGGATGGAATGGGATGGGATCCCTGGGATGGGATGGGATCCCTGGGATGTTACCCTGGGATGGGTTGGGATCCCTGGGATGTGCTGGGATGGGATGGGAAGGGATGGGATGGGAGGGGATGGGATCCCTGGGATGGGATGGGATGGGATTCCTGGGATGGGATGGGATGGGGTGGGATGGGATGCCTGCTATGGGATGGGATGGGATCCCTGCCCTGGGATGGGATGGGATGGGATGGGATCCCTGGGATGGGATGGGATGGGATGGGATCTCTGGGATGGGATGGGATGGGATGGGATGGGATAGGTTCCATGGGATGGGATCCCTGGGTTGGAATGGCATGGGATGGGATGGGATGAGATAGGATGGCTGGGATTGGATCTCTGGGATGAGATGGGATCCCTGGGATGTGATCCCTGGAATGGGATGGGATCCCTGGGATGTTATGGGATGGGATGGGATGGGATGGGACGGGATGGGATCCCTGCTATGGGATGGGATGGGATCCCTGCGCTGGGATGGGATGGGATGGTATCCCTGGGATGGTATACCTGGGATGGGATGGGATCCCAGGTATGGGATCCCTGGGATGGGATGGGATGGGATCCCTGGGATGGGATGGGATCCCTGGGATGTTATCCCTGGGATGGGATGGGATCCCTGGGATGGGATGGGATGGGGTGGGAAGGGATGGGATCGGAGGGGATGGTATCCCTGGGATTGGATGCCTGGGATGAGATGGGATCCCTGGGATGGGATGGGATGGGATGGGGTGGGAAGGGATGGGATGGGATCCCTGGGATGGCTTGGGATCCCTGGGATGGGATCACTGGTATGTGATGGGATGGGATGGGATGGGATGGAATGGAATGGAATGGAATGGGATCCCTGGGATGGGATGGATTCCCTGCGATGGGATGGGATCCCTGGGATGGGATGGGATCCCTGGGATGGGATCACTGGGATGGGATGTGATCCCTTGAATGGGATGGGATTCCTGGGATGGGATCGGATGGGATGGGATGGGATCCCTGGGATGGGATCCCTGGGATGGGATGGGATCCCTGGAATGGGATGGGATGGGATGGGATGGGATGGGATGGGATGGGATGGGATGGGATGGGATGCGATGGGATAGGTTGGGATGGGATGGGATCCGTGGGAAGGGATGGGATGGTATGGGATGGGTTTTGGTCCCTGGGATGGGATGGGATCCCTGCGATGGGATGGGATGGGATGGGATGGGATGGGATGGGATCAGTGGGATGGGATGGGAAGGGATGGGATGGGATCCCTGGGATGGGATGCCTGGGATGGGATCCCTGGGATGGGATGGGATGGGATCCCTGGGATGGGATCCCTGGAATGAGATGTGATCCCTGGGATGGGATGGGATTCCTGGGATGGGAATGGATGGGATGGGATGGGATGGGATGGGATGGGATGGGATGGGATGGGATCCCTGGGATGGGATGAGATCCCTGGGATGGGATCCTTCGGATTGGATCGCTCAGATGGCATGGGATGGGATGGGATCCCTGGGATGGGATCCCTGGGATAGGATGGGATCCCTGGGATGGGATGGGATCCCTGGTATGGGATGGGATGGGATGGGATGGGATGGGATGGGATGCGATGGGAAGGGGTGGGATGGGATGCGTTGGGATGGGATGGGATCCATGGGATGGGATGGGATGGGATCCCTGAGATGGGATGGGATCCCTGGGATTGGATCCCTGCGATGGGATGGGAACCCTGGGATGGGATCCCTGCGATGGGATGGGATCCCTGCGATGGGATGGGATGGGATGGTATCCCTGGGATTGGATCGATGGGATGGGATGGGATGGGATGGGATCCCTCTCGATGGGATGGGATGCGATCCCTGGGATGAGATGGGATGGGATGGGATCACTGGGATGGGATGGGATGGGATGGGATGGGATGGGATGGGATGGGATGGGATGCCTGAGATGGGAAGGGATCCCTGGGATGGGATCACTGGTATGTGATGGGATGGGATGGAATGGGATGGGATGGGATGGGATGGGATGGGATGGGATCCCTGGGATGGGATGGGATCCCTGGGATAGGATGGGATCCCAGGGTTGGGATCGGATCCCTGGGATGGGATTCCTGGGATGGGATGGGATGGGATGGGATCCCTGGGATGTGATGGAATCCCTGGGATGAGATCGCTGTGATGGGATCCCTGGGATGGGATCCCTTGGATGGGTTACCTGGGATGGGTTACCTGGGATGGGATGGGATCCCTGGGATGGGAGAGGATGGGATGGGATGGGATGCGATGGGATGGGATGGGATGGGATCCCTGGGATGGGATGGGATGGGATGGGATGGGATGGGATGGGACGGGATCCCTGGAATTGGATCCCTGGAATGGGATCCCTGGGATGGGATGGGATCCCTGGGATGGGATGGGATGGCATCCGTGAGATGGGATGGGATCACTGACATGGGATCCCTGGGATGAGATGGGATGGGATGGAATGGGATGGGATCCCTGGGATGGGATGGGATCCCTGGGATGTTATCCCTGGGATGGGTTGGGATCCCTGGGATGGGCTGGGATGGGAAGGGATGGGATGGGAGAGGATGGGATCCCTGGGATTGGATCCCTGAGATGTGATGAGATTGGATGGGATGGGATCCCTGGGATGGGATCCATGGGATGGGATCCATGGGATGGGATGGGTTGGGATGTGTTGGGAACCGTTGGATGGGATCTTATGGGATCCCTGGGATGAGATGGGATGGGATTGGATCCCTGGGATGGGATGGGATGGGATGGAATGGAATGGGATCCCTGGGATGGCATGGGATCCCTGGGATGGCATGGGATGGGATGGGATGGGATGGGATGGGATGGGATGGGATGGAATGGGATGGGATGGGATGGGATGGGATGGGATGGGATGGGATGGGATGGGATGGAATGGGGTGGGATGGGGTGGGATGGGATTGGTTGGGATGGGATGCGATCCCTGGGATGGGATGGGATGGGATCCCTGGGATGGGATGGGATCCCTGGGATGGGATGGGATCCCTGGGATTGGATCCCTGGGATGAGACGGGATCCCTGGGATGGGATCCCTGAGATGTGATGGGATGGGATGGGATGGGATCCCTGGGATGGGATGGGATGGAATGGGATCCCTGGGATGGGATGGGATCCCTGGGATGGGATGGAATCCGTGGGATGGGATCCCAGGGATGGGATGGGATCCCTGGGATGGGATGGGATGGGGTGGGAAGGGATGGGATCGGAGGGGATGGTATCCCTGGGATTGGATGCCTGGGATGAGATGGGATCCCTGGGATGGGATGGGATGGGGTGGGAAGGGATGGGATGGGATCCCTGGGATGGCTTGGGATCCCTGGGATGGGATCACTGGTATGTGATGGGATGGGATGGGATGGGATGGGATGGGATGGAATGGAATGGAATGGAATGGGATCCCTGGGATGGGATGGATTCCCTGCGATGGGATGGGATCCCTGGGATGGGATGGGATCCCTGGGATGGGATCCCTGGGATGGGATGTGATCCCTTGAATGGGATGGGATTCCTGGGATGGGATCGGATGGGATGGGATGGGATCCCTGGGATGGGATCCCTGGGATGGGATGGGATGGGATGGGATGGGATGGGATGGGATGGGATGGGATGGGATGGGATGCGATGGGATAGGTTGGGATGGGATGGGATCCGTGGGAAGGGATGGGATGGGATGGGATGGGATGGGTTTTGGTCCCTGGGATGGGATGGGATCCCTGCGATGGGATGGGATGGGATGGGATGGGATGGGATGGGATGGGATGGGATGGGATGGGATGGGATCCCTGGGATGGGATGCCTGGGATGGGATCCCTGGGATGGGATGGGATGGGATCCCTGGGATGGGATCCCTGGAATGAGATGTGATCCCGGGGATGGCATGGGATTCCTGGGATGGGAATGGATGGGATGGGATGGGATGGGATGGGATGGGATGGGATGGGATGGGATGGGATGGGATGGGATGGGATGGGATGGGAAGGGATGGGATGGGATGGGAGGGGATGGGATCCCTGGGATTGGATCCCTGGGATGAGATGGGATCCCTGGGATGGGATCCCTGAGATGGGATCCATGGGATGGGATGGGTTGGGATGTGTTGGGAACCGTTGGATGGGATCTTATGGGATCCCTGGGATGAGATGGGATGGGATTGGATCCCTGGGATGGGATGGATTCCCTGGGATGAGATGGGATGGGATGGAATGGGATGGGATCCCTGGGATGGGATGGGATCCCTGGGATGTTATCCCTGGGATGGGTTGGGATCCCTGGGATGTGCTGGGATGGGATGGGAAGGGATGGGATGGGAGGGGATGGGATCCCTGGGATGGGATGGGATGGGATTCCTGGGATGGGATGGGATGGGATCCCTGCCCTGGGATGGGATGGGATGGGATGGGATCCCTGGGATGGGATGGGATGGGATGGGATCTCTGGGATGGGATGGGATGGGATGGGATGGGATAGGTTCCATGGGATGGGATCCCTGGGTTGGAATGGCATGGGATGGGATGGGATGAGATAGGATGGCTGGGATTGGATCTCTGGGATGAGATGGGATCCCTGGGATGTGATCCCTGGAATGGGATGGGATCCCTGGGATGTTATGGGATGGGATGGGATGGGATGGGATGGGACGGGATGGGATCCCTGCTATGGGATGGGATGGGATCCCTGCACTGGGATGGGATGGGATGGTATCCCTGGGATGGTATACCTGGGATGGGATGGGATCCCAGGTATGGGATCCCTGGGATGGGATGGGATGGGATCCCTGGGATGGGATGGGATCCCTGGGATGTTATCCCTGGGATGGGATGGGATCCCTGGGATGGGATGGGATGGGGTGGGAAGGGATGGGATCGGAGGGGATGGTATCCCTGGGATTGGATGCCTGGGATGAGATGGGATCCCTGGGATGGGATGGGATGGGATGGGATGGGATGGGGTGGGAAGGGATGGGATGGGATCCCTGGGATGGCTTGGGATCCCTGGGATGGGATCACTGGTATGTGATGGGATGGGATGGGATGGGATGGGATGGAATGGAATGGAATGGAATGGGATCCCTGGAATGGGATGGATTCCCTGCGATGGGATGGGATCCCTGGGATGGGATGGGATCCCTGGGATGGGATCCCTGGGATGGGATGTGATCCCTTGAATGGGATGGGATTCCTGGGATGGGATCGGATGGGATGGGATGGGATCCCTGGGATGGGATCCCTGGGATGGGATGGGATCCCTGGAATGGGATGGGATGGGATGGGATGGGATGGGATGGGATGGGATGGGATGGGATGGGATGGGATGGGATGGGATGGGATGGGATGCGATGGGATAGGTTGGGATGGGATGGGATCCGTGGGAAGGGATGGGATGGTATGGGATGGGTTTTGGTCCCTGGGATGGGATGGGATCCCTGCGATGGGATGGGATGGGATGGGATGGGATGGGATGGGATCAGTGGGATGGGATGGGAAGGGATGGGATGGGATCCCTGGGATGGGATGCCTGGGATGGGATCCCTGGGATGGGATGGGATGGGATCCCTGGGATGGGATCCCTGGAATGAGATGTGATCCCTGGGATGGGATGGGATTCCTGGGATGGGAATGGATGGGATGGGATGGGATGGGATGGGATGGGATGGGATGGGATCCCTGGGATGGGATGAGATCCCTGGGATGGGATCCTTCGGATTGGATCGCTCAGATGGCATGGGATGGGATGGGATCCCTGGGATGGGATCCCTGGGATAGGATGGGATCCCTGGGATGGGATGGGATCCCTGGTATGGGATGGGATGGGATGGGATGGGATGGGATGGGATGGGATGCGATGGGAAGGGGTGGGATGGGATGCGTTGGGATGGGATGGGATCCATGGGATGGGATGGGATGGGATCCCTGAGATGGGATGGGATCCCTGGGATTGGATCCCTGCGATGGGATGGGAACCCTGGGATGGGATCCCTGCGATGGGATGGGATCCCTGCGATGGGATGGGATGGGATGGTATCCCTGGGATTGGATCGATGGGATGGGATGGGATGGGATGGGATCCCTCTCGATGGGATGGGATGCGATCCCTGGGATGAGATGGGATGGGATGGGATCACTGGGATGGGATGGGATGGGATGGGATGGGATGGGATGGGATGGGATGGGATGGGATGGGATGGGATGCCTGAGATGGGAAGGGATCCCTGGGATGGGATCACTGGTATGTGATGGGATGGGATGGAATGGGATGGGATGGGATGGGATGGGATGGGATGGGATCCCTGGGATGGGATGGGATCCCTGGGATAGGATGGGATCCCAGGGTTGGGATCGGATCCCTGGGATGGGATTCCTGGGATGGGATGGGATGGGATGGGATCCCTGGGATGTGATGGAATCCCTGGGATGAGATCGCTGTGATGGGATCCCTGGGATGGGATCCCTTGGATGGGTTACCTGGGATGGGTTACCTGGGATGGGATGGGATCCCTGGGATGGGAGAGGATGGGATGGGATGGGATGCGATGGGATGGGATGGGATGGGATCCCTGGGATGGGATGGGATGGGATGGGATGGGATGGGACGGGATCCCTGGAATTGGATCCCTGGAATGGGATCCCTGGGATGGGATGGGATCCCTGGGATGGGATGGGATGGCATCCGTGAGATGGGATGGGATCACTGACATGGGATCCCTGGGATGAGATGGGATGGGATGGAATGGGATGGGATCCCTGGGATGGGATGGGATCCCTGGGATGTTATCCCTGGGATGGGTTGGGATCCCTGGGATGGGCTGGGATGGGAAGGGATGGGATGGGAGAGGATGGGATCCCTGGGATTGGATCCCTGAGATGTGATGAGATTGGATGGGATGGGATCCCTGCGATGGGATCCATGGGATGGGATCCATGGGATGGGATGGGTTGGGATGTGTTGGGAACCGTTGGATGGGATCTTATGGGATCCCTGGGATGAGATGGGATGGGATTGGATCCCTGGGATGGGATGGGATGGGATGGAATGGAATGGGATCCCTGGGATGGCATGGGATCCCTGGGATGGCATGGGATGGGATGGGATGGGATGGGATGGGATGGGATGGGATGGGATGGAATGGGATGGGATGGGATGGGATGGGATGGGATGGGATGGGATGGGATGGGATGGAATGGGGTGGGATGGGGTGGGATGGGATTGGTTGGGATGGGATGCGATCCCTGGGATGGGATGGGATGGGATCCCTGGGATGGGATGGGATCCCTGGGATGGGATGGGATCCCTGGGATTGGATCCCTGGGATGAGACGGGATCCCTGGGATGGGATCCCTGAGATGTGATGGGATGGGATGGGATGGGATCCCTGGGATGGGATGGGATGGAATGGGATCCCTGGGATGGGATGGGATCCCTGGGATGGGATGGAATCCGTGGGATGGGATCCCAGGGTTGGGATCCCTGCGATGAGATCCCTGGGATAGGATGGGATGGGATGGGATGGGATGGGAAGGGATGGGATGGGATCCCTGGGATGGCATGGGATCCCAGGGATGGGATCACTGGTATGTGATGGGATGGGATGGGATGGAATGGAATGGAATGGGATCCCTGGGATGGGATGTGATCCCTTGAATGGGATGGGATTCCTGGGATGGGATCGGATGGGATGGGATGGGATCCCTGGGATGGGATGGGATGGGATGGAATGGGATGGGATCCCTGGGATGGGATGGGATCCCTGGGATGTTATCCCTGGGATGGGTTGGGATCCCTGGGATGTGCTGGGATGGGATGGGATGGGAAGGGATGGGATGGGAGGGGATGGGATCCCTGGGATTGGATCCCTGGGATGGGATCCCTGAGATGTGATGGGATGGGATGGGATCCCTGGGATGGGATGGGATGGAATGGGATCCCTGGGATGGGATCCCTGGGATGGGATCCCTGGGATGGGATGGGTTGGGATGGGATGGGATGGGATGGGAAGGGATGGGATGGGATGGGATCCCTGGGATGGCATGGGATCCCTGGGATGGGATCACTGGTATGTGATGGGATGGGATGGGATGGAATGGAATGGGATGGGATCCCTGGGATGGGATGGATTCCCTGCGATGGGATGGGATCCCTGGGATGGGATGGGATCCCTGGGATGGGATCCCTGGGATGGGATGAGATCCCTTGAATGGGATGGGATTCCTGGGATGGGATGGGATCCCTGGGATGGGATCCCTGGGATGGGATGGGATCCCTGGAATGGGATGGGATGGGATGGGATGGGATGGGATGGGATGGGATGGGATGGGATGGGATGGGATCCGTGGGAAGGGATGGGATGGTATGGGATGGGTTTTGGTCCCTGGGATGGGATGGGATCCCTGCGATGGGATGGGATGGGATGGGATGGGATGGGATGGGATGGGATGGGATGGGATGGGATGGGATCCCTGGGATGGGATGCCTGGGATGGGATCCCTGGGATGGGATGGGATGGGATTCCTGGGATGGGAATGGATGGGATGGGATGGGATGGGATGGGATGGGATGGGATGGGATCCCTGGGATGGGATGAGATCCCTGGAATGGGATCCTTCGGATTGGATCGCTCAGATGGCATGGGATGGGATGGGATCCCTGGGATGGGATCCCTGGGATAGGATGGGATCCCTGGGATGGGATGGGATCCCTGGTATGGGATAGGATCGCTGGTATTGGATCCCTGGGGTGGGATCGGATCCCAGGGATGGGATGGGTTGGGATGGGAACCCTGGGATGGGATGGGATGGGATGGGATGCGATGGGAAGGGGTGGGATGGGATGCGTTGGGATGGGATGGGATCCATGGGATGGGATGGGATCCCTGAGATGGGATGGGATCCCTGGGATGGGATCACTGGTATGTGATGGGATGGGATGGGATGGGATGGGATGGGATGGGATGGGATGGGATGGGATGGAATGGGATGGAATGGGATCCCTGGGATGGGATCACTGGTATGTGATGGGATGGGATGGGATGGGATGGAATGGGATGGGATGGGATGGGATCCCTGGGATGGGATGGATTCCCTGCGATGGGATGGGATCGCTGGGATGGGATGGGATCCCTGGGATGGGATCCTTGGGATTGGGATCCCTGCGATGGGATGGGATGTGATGGGATGGGATGGGATGTCATCCCTGTGATAGGACGGGATCCCTGCGATGGGATCGGATCCCTGGGGTGGCATCCCTGGGATGGGTTGTGATCCCTGGGATGGGATCCCTGGGATGGGATGGAATCCCTGGGATGGGATCCCTGGAATGAGATGTGATCCCTGGGATGGGATGGGATTCCTGGGATGGGAATGGATGGGATGGGATGGGATGGGATGGGATGGGATGGGATGGGATGGGATGGGCTGGGATCCCTGGGATGGGATGAGATCCCTGGGATGGGATCCTTCAGATTGGATTCCTCAGATGGGATCCTTCGGATTGGATCCCTGGGATGGGATGGGATGTGATGGGATCCCTGGGATGGGATCCCTGGGATGGGATGGGATCCCTGCTATGGGATAGGATCGCTGGTATTGGATCCCTGGGGTGGGATCGGATCCCTGGGATAGGATGGGTTGGGATGGGATGGGAACCCTGGGATGGGATAGCATGGGATGGGGTGGGATCGCATGGGATGGCATGGGATCGCATGGGATGGCATGGGATCCCTGGGATGGGATCTCTGGGATGGGATGGGATCCATGGGATGGGATGGGATGGGATGGGATGGGATGGGATGGGTTGGGATGGGATGGGATGGGATGGGATGGGATGGGATGGGATGGGATGGGAGGGGATGGGATCCCTGGGATGGGAGGGGATGGGATCCCTGGGATGGGATGGGTTCCCTGGGATGGGATCCCTGGGATGGGATGGGTTGGGATGGGATGGAATGGGATGGGATGGGATGTGATGGGATGGGATCCCTGGGATGGGATGGGTTCCCTGGGATGGGATCCGTGGGATGGGATGGGATCCATGGGATGGGATGGGTTGGGATGGGTTGGGAAACCTGGGATGGGATGTTGTGGGATCCCTGGGATGAGATTGGATGGGATTGGATCCCTGGGATGGGATGAGATGGGATCCCAGGGATGGGATCCCGGGGATGTGATCCCTCGTATGGGATGGAATCCCTGGGATGGGATGGAATCCCTGGGATGGGGTCCCAGGGATGGGACGGGATCCCTGGCATGGGATCCCTGGGATGGGATCCCTGGGATGGGATGGGATGGGTTGGGATGGGATGGGATAGGATCGGTGGGATTGGATCCCTTGGATGAGATGGGATTCCTGGGATGGGATCCCTGGGATGGGATGGGATGGAATGGGATGGGATGGGATCCCTGGGATGGGTTGGGTTCCCTGGGATGGGATCCGTGGGATGGGATGGGTTGGGATGGGTTGGGAAACCTGGGATGGGATGTTATGGGATCCCTGGGATGAGATGGGATGGGATTGGATCCCTGGGATGGGATGAGATGGGATCCCAGGGATGGGATCCCTGGGATGTGATCCCTCGTATGGGATGGAATCCCTGGGATGGGATGGAATCCCTGGGATGGGGTACCGGGGATGGGATGGGGTGGGATGGGACGGGATGGGATGGGGTGGGAAGGGATGGGATGGGGTGGGAAGGGATGGGATGGGCTACAATGGGATGGGATGGGATGGGATGGGATGGGATGGGATGGGATGGGATGGGATGGGATGGGATGGGATGGGATGGGATGGGATGGGATGGGATGGGTTGGGATGGGTTGGGGTGGGATGGGATCCCTTGGATGGGATGGGATCCCTTGGATGAGATAGGTTGCCTGGGATGGGAACAGATGGGACGGCATGGAATGCGATCAGATGGGATGGGATCTCTGGGTTCGGATGGGACCCCTGGGATGCATGGGATGGGATGGGATGGCATTGGAAGGGATGGGATGGGATGTGATGGGACGGGATGGGATGGGATGGGATGGGATGGCATGGGATGGAATGGGATGGGTTGGGATGGTTTGGGATGGGATGGGAACCCTGGGTTGGGATGGATTCCATGGGATGGGATTTTTGGGATGGGATCCCTGCGATGGGATGGGATGGGATGGGATGGGATGGGATGGGATGGGATGGGCTACGATCGCTGGGATTGGATCCCTGGGATGAGATGGTATCCCTGGGATGGGATGGCACCCTTGAGATGTTATCCCTGAGATGGAATGGGATCCATGGGATGGGATGGGATGGGATGGGATGGGATGGGATGGGATGGGATGGGATGGGATGGGATGGGATGGGATGGAATGGTATGGGATGGGATGGTTTGGGATGGGATGGGATGGGATCCCTGGGTTGGGATGGATTCCATGGGATGGGATTTTTGGGATGGGATCCCTGGGATGGGATGGGATAGGATCGCTGGGATTGGATCCCTGGGATGAGATGGGATCCCGGGGATGGGATCCCTGTGATGGGATGGGTTGGGATGGGATGGAATGGGATGGGATGGGATGGGATCCCTGGGATGGGATGGGTTCCCTGGGATGGGATCCGTGGCATGGGATGGGATCCATGGGATGGGATGGGTTGGGATGGGTTGGGAAACCTGGGATGGGATGTTGTGGGATCCCTGGGATGGGATGGGATGGGATTGGATCCCTGGGATGGGATGAGATGGGATCCCAGGGATGGGATCCCTGGGATGTGATCCCTCGTATGGGATGGAATCCCTGGGATGGGATGGAATCCCTGGGATGGGGTCCCGGGGATGGGATGGGATCCCTGGGATGGGATCCCAGGGATTGATGGGATGGGATGGGATGGGATCCCTGGGATTGATGGGATGGGATGGGATGGGATGGGATGGGATGGGATGGGATGGGATGGGATCCCTGGGATGGGATGGGATGGGATGGGATGGGATGGGATGGGATGGGATGGGATCCCTGGGATGGGATGGGATGGCATCCCTGGGGAGGGATGAGATGGTATGGGATGGGTTTTGGTCCCTGGGATGGGATGGGATTCCTGGGATGGGATGGGATGGGATGGGATCAGTGGGATGGGATGGGATGGGATCCCTGGGAAGGGATCCCTGGGATGGGATCCCTGGGATGGGATGGGATGGGATCCCTGGGATAGGATGGGATCCCAGGGTTGGGATCGGATCCCTGGGATAAGATTCCTGGGATGGGATGCGATCCCTGGGATGGGATCCCTGGAATAAGATGTGATCCCTGGGATGGGATGGGATGGGATGGGATGGGATGGGATGGGATGGGATGGGATGGGATGGGATGGGATGGGATGGAATGGGATGGGATGGGATGGATGGGATGGGATGGGATGGAATGGGATGGGATGGGATGGATGGGATGGGATGGGATGGGATGGGATGGGATGGGATGGGATGGGATGGGATGGGATGGGTTGGGATGGGATGGGATCGGATGGGATGGGTTGGGATGGGATGGGATCCTTGGGATGGGATGGGATGGGATGGGATGGTATCCCTGGGATGGGATCCCTGGGATGGGATGAGATCCCTGGGATGGGATCCCTGGAATGTGATCCCTCGTATGGGATGGGATGCCTGGGATGGGATGGAATCCCTGGGATGGGATCCCTGGGGTTGATGGGATGGGATGGGATGGGATGGGATCCCTGGGATGGGAGGGGATCCCTGGGATGGGGTGGGATGGGATGGGATCCCTGGGATGGGATGGGATGGGATGGGATGGGATGGGATGGGATGGGATCCCTGGGAAGGGATGGGATGGTATGGGATGGGTTTTGGTCCCTGGGATGGGATCCCTGGGATGGGATGGGATTGGATGGGATGGGATCAGTGGGATGGGATGGGATGGGATGGGATGGGATCTCTGGGATGGGATCCCTGGGATGGGATGGGATGGGATCCCTGGGATAGGATGGGATCCCAGGGTTGGGATCGGATCCCTGGGATGGGATTCCTGGGATGGGATGCGATCTCTGGGATGGGATCCCTGGAATGACATGTGATCCCTGGGATGGGATGGGATCCCTGGGGTGGGCGGGGATCCCTGGGATGGGATCCGATGGGATGGGATGGGATGGGATGGGATGGGATGGGATGGGATGGGATGGGATGGGATGGGATGGAATGGGATGGGATGGGATGGATGGGATGGGATGGGATGGGATGGGATGGGATGGGATCCCTGGGTTGGGATGGGATGAATGGGATGGGATGGGATGGGATGGTATCCCTGAGATTGGATGGGATACCTGGGATTGGATCCCTGCGATGGGATGGGATCCCTGGGATGGGATCCCTGCGATGGGATGGGATCCCTGCGATGGGATGGGATCCCTGCGATGGGATGGGATGGGATGGTATCCCTGGGATTGGATCCCTCGGATGGGATGGGATGGGATGGGATCCCTCTCGATGGGATGGGATGCGATCCCTGGGATGAGATGGGATGGGATGGGATCACTGGGATGGGATGGGATGGGATGGGATGGGATGGGATCCCTGGGATGGGATGGGATCCCTGAGATGGGAAGGGATCCCTGGGATGGGATCACTGGTATGTGATGGGATGGGATGGAATGGGATGGGATAGGGATCCCTCGGATGGGATCCCTGGGAGAGGATGGGATCCCAGGGTTGGGATCGGATCCCTGGGATGGGATTCCTGGGATGGGATGGGATGGGATGGGATGGGATGGGATGGGATGGGATGGGATCCCTGGGATGGGCGGGGATCCCTGGGATGGGATGGGATCCGATGGGATGGGATGGGATGGGATGGGATGGGATGGGATGGGATGGGATGGGATGGGATGGGATGGGATGGGATGGGTTGGGATGGGATGGGTTGGGATGGGATGGGTTTTGGTCCCTGGGATGGGATCCCTGGAATGGGATGGGATCCATGGTAAGGGGTGCCTGGGATGGCATGGGATCCTTGGGAAGCGATGGGATCCCAGGGATGGGATGGGATGGGATAGGATGGGATGGGATGGGATGGGATGGGATACCTGGAATGGGATGGGATCCGTTGGACGGGATGGGATCTCTGGGATGGTATCGCTGGGATGGGATGGGATGGGATGGGATGGGATGGGATGGGATGGGATGGGATGGGATGGGATCCCTGGGAAGGGGTGCCTGGGATGGGATGGGATCCCTGGGATGCGATGGGATTCCACGGAAGCGATGGGACCCCTGGGATGGGATCCCTGGGATGGGATGGGATCCATGGGATGGGATGGGATGGGATGGGATGGGATGGGATGGGATGGGATGGGATGGGATGGGATGGGATGGGATGGGATGGGATCCCTGGGAAGGGATCCCTGGGATTGGATGGGATGGGATGGGATGGGATACCTGTGATGGGATGGGATGGGACGGGATGGGATGGTATGGGATGGGATCCCTGTGATGGGATGGGATCCCTGGGATCGGATCCCTGGGATTGGATGGGATCCCTGGGATGGGATGGGGTGGGATCCCTGGGATGGGATGGGATCCCAGGGATGGGATGGGATGGGATCCCTGGGATGGGATGGGATCCGTGGGACGGGATGGGATCCCTGGGATGGTATCGCTGGGATGGGATGGGATGTGATGGAATGGGATGGGATCCCTGGGATGGGATGGGATCCCTGGGATGGGATGGGATGGGATGGGATCCCTGGGAAGGGATCCCTGGGATGGGATGGGATGGGATGGGATGGGATGGGATGGGATGGGATGGGATGGGATGGGATACCTGTGATGGGATGGGATGGGATGGGATGGGATGGGATGGGATGGGACGGGATCCCTGTGATGGGATGGAATCCCTGGGATGGGATGGGATGGGATGGGATGGGATGGGATCCCTGGGATGGGATGCCTGGGATGCGGTGGGATCTCTGGGGTGGGATGGGATCCCTGGGATGGGATGGGATCCATGGTAAGGGGTGCCTGGGATGGCATGGGATCCGTGGGACGGGATGGGATCCCTGGGATGGTATCGCTGGGTTGGTATCCCTGGAATGGGATGGGATGGGATGGGATGTGGTCCCTGGGATGGGATGGGATCCCTGGGATGGGATCCCTGGAATGAGATGTGATGGGATGGGATCCCTGGGATGAGATGGGATCGCTGGGATGGGATCTCTGGGCTGGGATGGGATCCCTGGGATGGTATCGATGGGATGGGATGGGGTGGGATGGGATGGGATCCCTGGGAAGGGGTGCCTGGGATAGGATGGGAACCCAGGGATGCGATGGGATCCCAGGGATGTGATGGGATCCCTGGGATGGGATCCCTGGGGTGGAATGGGATCCCTGGGATGGGATGGGATCGCTGGGATGGGATGGGATGGGATGGGATCCCTGGGATGGGATCCCTGGGATGGGATGGGATTCCTGGGATGGGATCCCTGGGATGGGATGGGATTCCTGGGATCTGATCCCTGGGATGGGATGGGATGGGATGGGTGGGATGGGATGGGATGGGAACCCTGGGATGAGATGGGATGGGATGGGAGTGATCTCTGGGATGGGATGGGATCCGTGGGATGGGATGGGATGGGATGGGATGGGATGGGATCCCTGCGATGGGATCCCTGGGATGTTTTGTGATCCCAGTAATGGGATCCCTGTCATGGGATCTCTGGGATGGGATCCCTGGATTGGATGGGATGGGATCCCTGGGATGGGATCCCAGGGATCGGATGGGATGGAATGGGAGGGATCACTGGGATCGGATGGGATCCCTGGGAGGCTTGGCTCCTGCCCCTGGTTGGGGCATCTCCCAATGGGATGATGTAATCTTATCAGTCACACAATAGGACTTAATGGCCCATTAACAGAATATATCTTCTGGAGGAAGGATGGGTTGTGAAAAGATAACGATGATCATCCCCCTAATTTTATCAGATGGCACATCAGCAGAGGATATCTCCCACGGAGATAAGGATCACCACCCCTCCCACATTTTAACAGATGTGATAGAATAGACATTTTTGCATTGTACGCCAGGACATAATCCACCCCTTATTCTATTACCATCTACATCACACCCAAACCAATACCCTCTTACAGATATATAATACAAAATGAAACCTTACATACAGTTCTCACTAAAAATTAGGTCTCCTTGCGGTACACAACGGGTTTCCCCATCTTTCTGCATTACCCACCAGGTGCAACCAGGTCCTTGAGCAAAAACAATCCCACGGGATGGTTTGCCTTTGTTTGTGGTGGGATTAATCCAAACAGTCTTTCCTAAAATACCTTTAATGTGTACCACAGGGACCTTGTCCCCATCCACTGTGTGCAGGGGTTCAGAGTGGGCAGGACCGGCTCGATTGATGGACCCTTGGGTGTTAACAATCCAGGTGGCTTTGGCCAAGTTCATTTCTCAATTTCTGAAGGTTCCACCACCAAGTGCTTTCAAAGTAGTCTTAAGGAGTCCATTACACCGTTCAACTTTCCCGGCAGCTGGCGCATGGTAAGGGATATGATATATCCATTCAATACCAGGTTCTTTGGCCCAGGTGTTGATAAGGCCGTTCTTGAAATGGGTTCCGTTGTCTGATTCAATTTTCTCAGGGGTACCATGCCTCCAAAGGACTTGTTTTTCTAGGCCCAAGATGGTGTTCCGGACAGTGGCATGAGGCACAGGGTAGGTCTCTAACTATCCTGTAGTTGTTTCCACCATGGTCAGTACGTAGCGTTTGCCCTGGCGAGTTTGGGGAAGGGTGATGTAGTCAATTTGCCAGGCTTCCCCATACCTGTACTTCGACCATCGTCCACCATACCACAGAGGCTTCACCCGCTTGGCCTGTTTGATTGCGGCACAGGTCTCGCAGTTGTGGATGACCTGTGAGATGCTGTCCATGGTAAGGTCCACCCCTCGGTCACGGGGCCATCAGTATGTTGCATCTCTCCCCTGATGACCAGAGGCATCATGGGCCCAACGAGCTAGGAATGATTCTCCCTTGTGCTGCCAGTCTAGATCCACCTGTGATACTTTCACTTTGGCAGCTCGGTCCACCTGCTCGTTGTTGTGATGTTCTTCATTAGCCCGGCTTTTGGGTACATGTGCATCCACGTGTCGAACCTTTATGGTCAATTTCTCTATTCGGGCAGCAATGTCCTGCCAAATCTCAGCTGCCCATATGGATTTCCCTCTGCGTGGCCAGTTGGCTTTTTTTCCAGCGATCCAGCCATCCCCACAGAGCATTAGTTACCATCCATGAGTCAGTGTAGAGATAGAGCCTTGGCCACTTCTCTCGTTCAGCAATATCCAAAGCCAACTGGACGGCTTTTAGCTCTGCGACCTGACTCGATCCACCTTGTCCCTCGGTAGCTTGTGCAACTTGTCGTGTGGGGCTCCATACTGCAGCTTTCCATTTCCGGTTAGTGCCTACAATTCGGCAGGAACCATCAGTGAAGAGGGCATATCGTCTTTCAGTCTCTGGTAGCTCATTATATGGTGGGGCTTCCTCAGCACGTGCCACTTGCTCCTCTTCTTCTTCAGAAGACAATCCAAAAGTCTCACCTTCAAGCCAGTTTGTAATTATTTCCAGAATCCCAGGGCGATTTGGATTTCCAATATGGGCGCGCTGAGTGATGAGAGCAATCCACTTGCTCCATGTGGTGTCAGTGGCGTGATGTGTGGAAGGCACCTTTCCCTTGAACATCCAGCCCAGCACTGGTAGTCGGGGTGCCAGGAGGAGTTGTGTTTCTGTGCCAATTACCTCTGAGGCAGCTTGAACTCCTTTATAGGCGGCCAAGATCTCCTTCTCTGTGGGAGTGTAGTTGGCTTCAGATTCTTTGTAGCTTCTGCTCCAGAATCCCAGTGGTCGACCCCGAGTCTCACCAGGCACCTTCTGCCACAGGCTCCAAGACAAACCATGGTTCCTGGCTGCAGAGTAGAGCACGTTCTTCACATCTGGTCCCGTCCTGACTGGGCCAAGGGCTACTGCATGAGCAATCTCTTGCTTGATCTGGGCGAAGGCTTGCTGCTGCTCAGGGCCCCAGTGGAAATTGTTCTTCTTGCGGGTAACCAGGTAGAGAGGGTTCACAATCTGACTGTACTCAGGAATGTGCATTCTCCAAAAGCTTATGGCACCTAGGAAGGCTTGTGTTTCCTTTTTACTGGTTAGTGGAGAGATAGCGGTGATCTTATTAATTACCTTTGTTGGGATCTGATGACGTCCATCTTGACACTTGACTCCTAGAAACTGAATTTCCTGAGCCGGTCCCTTAACTTTACTTCGCTTAATGGCAAAACCAGCTTTCAGCAGAATCTGGATAATCTTCTCTCCTTTCTCGAAGACTTCCCCTGCTGTGCTGCCCCATACAATGATGTCATCGATATACTGTAGATGTTCGGGGGCCTCACCCTTCTCCAGTGCAGCCTGGATCAGCCAATGACAGATGGTGGGACTGTGCTTCCACCCCTGGGGCAGACGATTCCAGGTGTACTGCACGCCCCTCCAGGTGAAAGCAAACTGAGGCCTGCATTCTGCTGCCAGAGGAATGGAGAAAAATGCATTGGCGATATCAATAGTGGCGTACCACTTTGCTGCCTTGGACTCCAGCTCGTACTGGAGTTCCAGCATGTCTGGCACAGCAGCGCTCAGCGGTGGAGTCACCTCATTCAATGCACGATAGTCTACGGTCAATCTCCATTCTCCTTCTGATTTACGCACAGGCCAGATGGGGCTGTTGAAGGGTGAGTGGGTTTTGCTGACCACCCCTTGGCTCTCCAGTTTACGGATCATTTCATGGATGGGAATCACTGAGTCTCTGTCAGTACGGTATTGCCGGCGGTGTACTGTTGTTCTGGCGATTGGTACCTGTTGCTCTTCAACTCTCAGTAGTCCCACAGCAGAGGGGTCATCTGCAAGACCAGGCAAGGTGCTCAGTTTTCTAATGCCGTCTGTCTCTACAGCAGCTATCCCGAAAGCCCAGCGATCTCCTTTTGGGTCTTTGAAGTATCCATTTCTAAGATAGTCTATGCCAAGGATGCATGGGGCCTCTGGGCCAGTCACGATGGGGTGTTTCTGCCACCTGTTCCCAGTTAAACTTACTTCGGCCTCCACTACAGTCAGCTGCTGGGATCCTCCTGTTACCCCAGAAATAGAGATGGATTCTTCTCCTACATACTTTGATGGCATCAGAGTACACTGGGCACCGGTGTCAACCAAAGCCTTATGTTTTTGTGGGTCGGATGTGCCAGGCCATCGGATCCACACAGTCCAATAGATCCGATTATCCCTCTCCTCTACCTGGCTAGAGGCAGGGCTCCTCTATTCCTGATCCTGGTACACGTTGCTCTCTCCCTGTAAATAGGTTCTTGAGGTTCCTTCAAGAGGATCAGTCATATCATTATTCTGATACTGTCTGGAGTTCTGTACACGAGAGACTGGAGCAGCATTGACTCTAGATGAGCTTCTTGGGGTAGGTGTCCCTCTTTTCAGCTCACGTACCCGGGCTGCTAAGGAGGAGGTGGGTTTTCCATCCCACTTCCTCATGTCTTCTCCATGCTCCTGAAGGAAAAACCAGAGGTTACCTCGTGGAGTGTGTCCTCTCTCCCTGCCTGAGGAACGCCGGCTCCTAATGGCAGAAACTCTTGTTGGTTCAGGAGAGATCTGGTAGTTGTTTTCCTTAAGTTCTTTTTTTAGTTTTTGATGGCCCTTTTCAATCAGGCTTCGGACTTGCTCCACCAGCCGTGTTTCCACGGATGAGACATAGGTACGAAATGGGGCTGTGACAGTGTCCTCATAAATTCTTAGTTTATTGGCCAAGATGCCTACCATGTCCTCACCTTCCCTCCACTGCAGCGTTGCCAGGTAACGGGAATACATCTCTGGTCCAAGCCGTGCGAATCTCAACCACATCTGTGACGTGCACCGGACACAGTCTGGGCTCTTAGGAAATCTCTCATCTTCTGAGAAAATGATCTCCAGCACGGCCAATTCCCTCAGGCATCGGATACCTTGTTCTATTGTGCTCCATTTTCCTTGGTGCACCTGAAGATCTTCTTTACAAAGGTATCTGTCCTTCACACTTGTCAGCAGTCGCCGCCAGAGGCTGAGAGTTTCTTGGGTTCTCCCAATCCCCTGGTCAATGACCACATCCCGGGACAGAGATCCCAGTTGCCTGGCCTCACATCCATCCAGAATGGTGTCATTGGCTGCAGCGTCCCAGATGCGGAGCAGCCAGGTCAAGATGGACTCATTTGTCTGGCGGGTGAATTCCCTCCGCAGGTCACGCAGCTCACCCAGGGATAGAGAGCGAGTGATGATCTCTGGCTCTGTCACTTCTGCTGGGTGCGAAGGTCCTGCCACGTCCTCGTCAGTCACTATGCGAACTGATTTGCTCTTTGATTTCTTCTTCTGAACGGGCGCAACTGCTACTGGTCTAGGCTGTTCTGGCTCAGTGATGGTTTGTGTGGAGATGCTGATGGTGCTTCTGTCTTTTTTCTCCTCTGTGGCAGTCTGCGTAGTCACGGACACTGTTGCTTTGCTTTTGGCTTTTTCCTCCTCTGTGGCAGACTGCATAGACACGGACACTGTTGCTTTGCTTTTGGCTTTTTCCTCCTCTGTGGCAGTCTGCGTAGACACGGACACTGTTGCTTTGCTTTTGGCTTTTTCCTCCTTTGTGGCAGTCTGAATAGACACAGACACTGTTGCTTTTTGTTTGGTTCTTCTCCTCTTTGTGACATTCTGTGCAGTCGTGGACGAAGTTGATTTGTTTCTTTTTTCCTCTTCCTCAAGAATACGCATCAATACGCCATGTAGTGTTCTGTTTCTAAGCATGTTGTAGGCTGTAAAGGCTGTGCAGAGGAGACAAAGCAGAACTAACAACAATATTATGCTGTCCTTAGCATCCAGCGGGAACTCAACATTTCCAAAAACTACTGTATCAGGCCGGAAAGATTGGAAAAAATCATCCTTTACCCCTCCCCCCAAGGGCTGGGTGTGATTGTTAAAACCCTGGATGTAGCAACCTAGACTAGGACAAGCAAACAAAGTCGAGTATATATTCCGGATTATGTTCATTGCCTCAGAGGTTATCATGCAGTAGACACAATAGGCCAGTAAAGCAATTTTTATACCATATCCTGGTCTACACAGGAGCATTACAGCTGGCAGATAGTTCCCCATTTGTGGAAAAATATAGAGAGCAAGATATAAAACCCATGTAAGCATGTTGAGAATCATGGTGAAAACAAAATTGTAATACTGACTTTCCTCAGTACCCTTTGTGCCCCACGTTGGGCGCCAATTAATGTGTTGGTTTGAAAGTAAAACCAGTGCGAGACTCCAAGTCAGTAATACAATTTAATAGGAGAAAAGAGAAAAAATAAAATACATGCAATAATATAAAAGAAACAACCACCAACACAGTCAGAAATACAACCTGACACCCTGTCAGTCAGGTGCTGGTAGCAGTCCGTATAAATGGTGGCTGCAGTCCTCCTGGATGACGGATGTGGTTCTGTTGAAGCAGTACTCCTGTAGAAGGTGCAGTTTTCCTCCGAAGATCCAGCGATGATGTGGAAAAGGTCCGACTTTCCTCTGGGATCCAGTAGAAAGGTCTGCCCTCGGGTCCCAAACCCCAGTTTTTTATCTAGGTAGGAAAGGCTTGGCTCCTGCCCCTGGTTGGGGCATCTCCCAATGGGATGATGTAATCTTATCAGTCACACAATAGGACTTAATGGCCCATTAACAGAATATATCTTCTGGAGGAAGGATGGGTTGTGAAAAGATAACGATGATCATCCCCCTAATTTTATCAGATGGCACATCAGCAGAGGATATCTCCCACAGAGATAAGGATCACCACCCCTCCCACATTTTAACAGATGGTGATAGAACACACATTTTTGCATTGTACCCCAGGACATAGGGCCAGTATGCTTTGATGATTTTATAAATTATCTGGGCACTGGAATCATATGTACGTTAAGTAAGTTGGATGATGATACTAAATTATGAAGAGCTGTGGGTTCCCTTGAGGGTAAAGAGGCGTTACAGAGATCTGGACAGACTAGAGAGCTGGGCAATCACCAACTCAATGGAATTGAGAGGAATGTTGAATTTGTCTTTACAAATGAGCTGTGGATCTGCTTGTAGATAAGGCTAGCACTGAGAGAAAAGAAACAATGGGATGGATTCCACTGATTGATGAATGGAAAAAGATATTTGCCTTTACAAACAAACTGTAGGGCTGCTGATAAATGAACTTGGATATCGAAAGATGAAAGAAGCAACGGGGGGAAAACTATGAATTCTATAAGAATTAAAAATTAAAAGGGAGGGTTATACATTAGAGGGGAATTTCAGGTATCAGGCGTTCCGGGAAGTCTGTGCCTCTCAAGTACCTAAGCCAATGGGGAAAGAGAGAGGGAAATGCGACCGGGAAAATAGGATAAAAAGGAGGCTGTGTCCTCCAAAAATTTGAGAGATCCCAGGGGAATGTCCCATGGCTTCTCCCTTTATTCGAATAAAGCAAAAAGGACTCCTCTGAGGGTTTGGCTTGATGTCAAGTTGAATATGAGTCAGAAGTGTGTCCTGGAAGCCAAAAGGGCCAGTCGTGTCCTGGGGTGCATTAGGCACAGTATCACCAGCTGGTCGAGGGATGTGATTGTCCCACTCTGCACTGGTGGAGCACCACCTCAAGTACTGTGTGCAGTTTTGTGCACTTCAGCATAAGAAGGTCATCAAATTATTAGAGTGTGTCCAGAGAGGAGAGGAGAGGAGAGGAGAGGAGAGGAGAGGAGAGGAGAGGAGAGGAGAGGAGAGGAGAGGAGAGGAGAGGAGAGGAGAGGAGAGGAGAGGAGAGGAGAGGAGAGGAGAGGAGAGGAGAGGAGAGGAGAGGAGAGGAGAGGAGAGGAGAGGAGAGGAGAGGAGAGGAGAGGAGAGGAGAGGAGAGGGAGGCTTCGCTGCAGTCTGCAACCTTCTCAAGAGGGGCAGCGAAAGGAGAGGCGCTGATGGAGTGAGTCCAGAGAAGAGCAAGAAAGCTGGTGAAGTGGCTGGAGCACAAGTCTTATGAGGAGCAGCTGAAGGAACTGGAGTTGTTTAGCCTGGAGAAAAGGAGTCTGAGGGGAGACCTTATTGCTCTCCACCAGTCCCTGAAAGGAAGTTGTAGTGAGGTGGGGGTCAGTCTCTTCTCCCAGGTAGCAAGTAACAGGATAAGAGGAAATGGCCTCAAGTTGTGCCAGGGAAGATTTAGATTCGATATTACGAATTTTTTTTTCACAGATGTAGCCGTGGAATGGGGTTTTAACCCTTTAAGTGTGGCGGAAATAAGATGCACAGCTACATGGTCATCTTTCATGACAGGAAGAAAGAGACAAGTTTATTCAGAAACACACTTGGTTCTATAGCATGACTCGCAATTCCAAGAGTAGAGAAAAGGTGATTGGTTCAGAGAGAAGACACCCCATTCCCAGGGCCTGGTCACATACCACAACAGGTGTTCTATCTTTGTTATTAATTCCTTTTTATTTTGACCAAATTATCACCCTGGGAGAAATTCTCCCTAGCCCTGAGCTGGACCAGCTTATCGGCTGGGAACAGAGCTGAAAAGCTCCAGCCTGGAATATTTTTCAGGCTGTAATTTTCTTACTTTCTCAATATGTGTCCCACAACAGAAAGGATTGTAAAGCATTGGAACAGACTGCTCAGGGAAGTGGTAAAGTCACCATCCCTGGAAATGTTCAAAAAACATGTGGATATGGCACCTGAGGACATGGTTGAATGGTGAACATGATGGTAGTGCTCGGTTGACAGTTGGACTCTATGATCTTAGAGGTCTTTTCCAACCTCAACGATTCTATGATTCTGTGGTGGAAGTGGTATGAAGCTGCATCGGGAACATTCAGATTGGACATTAGGAAAAGGTTCTTCACTGAAAGAGTGGTCTGTCACTGGAAGTGATCATGGCACCAAGCCTGTCAGAGTTCAAGGAGCTTCTGGATGCTCTTAGTCATATGATTTAGTTTTAGGTATTCCTGTGAGGAGCAGGGAGTTGAACTCAATGGTCCTTATGGCAACCAGCAGGAAATGGTCCTCCAAATGGCTGCTGACTCTGAATGAGCTGCATATATTCTCTCACATAGCAGCCTTTTTACAAAATCAGGCTGCACCAGTTTAAAAGGCATTTGTTCAGTATCCACATAGAGGGCTACAAAATGAATGTCATAGTATCTAAGGTTAAAAGGGTTCTCAGCATAATTGCTGCTAAAAGCAAGACAGAATAATCCTAAATTAAGTAATTTCTAAAGGTTGGCCACCAAATAATTTTTATCTCATAAAAACTGTTGCCAGAACACTGTGACTAAGTCCACAGTAATGCTTTAGAACCATCCTACCCATGATGGTTAAGAAAGCACTAACATCAGGAAACACTTTATTACTATGAAGGTGACTGAGCGCTCAAACAAGTTGGCTAGAGTGGTTGCATTGGAGATATGGTCCTGGTCAGCCAGCTCTAGGTGGCCCTGCTTGAGCAGGGATGTTGGACTTAGATGATCTCAACAGGTCTCTTCCAACCTAAACCATTCTGTGATTTGAAGGCTGTTTCTTTTTGATACTGTACTCTTATCTGTTCTGTCAAGCAACATTTGCATGCTTACTTGTTTGGAAAGAAGAACAGGATAAGCTGTGGTACGAGCCTTAAATTTGAGTCTTTATCTCAGTTGACTGGGCTGTCAATTTTTGTTCTCAAAGGAAGGAACTTCATGTGCCTATCTTTGAAAGAAAAAAATCAAACCTGTTTCAGGCCTTGGCACAAATAAAATGAAATGGCTTAAGTTCTTTCCCCGGCTCTACATATTTGTAGAATGTTTTAGAAACATCTTCAGATTATGAATATAAAATCAGCTGTTATATAGGTAGGAGGGTTGTAGCTGCCAGTGTTACAAGGAAATTGTCAAATCAGTTTAAAGTTGTAATCTTTTTTTCTATGCAGTTAATTTGCACAGATATCTTTCCACTTAGATCCATCGGGGCCTAATAGGACTAATAGAAATTAAAATAATAATAGGAAATTATACTTCAAATAATTCCAAATATATAAATTTTTCACTAAAAATATTTTTTACATGATTCTCATAGAAGATATGTCTCTTCTTAATTTTTAAAGAGATCATAATTTTTTCTGAATTTTACAATTACTCATTTCTATTGTGGAAGTAGAAATGCTAAGGCCTGGGTGGGCCTTGAGTCAATTCTCATCCTGTCTCATGGGCCTCTTGATTGAACTCTCACCCTGTCTCCTGAAACAATAATCACTGTGTAACCTTCATGATCAGTCTCTGTGCTAAAGAAAGCAGACTCTAAACCAGCCTTGAGTAGTTCTGTGGTCTTATGGATGTGACAGATATTAATAACTCACATTCTGTTATCTTTGGCACAGCATCTTTAAGTGTATAAAACTTGTATCCACTTTACATAGACAGAGTTCACATCAGCAGAGACTGTTTGTTGCTCTGTGCTCTCTCCAATAGTTTCTCTTCTGATATGATGTAAATTGTATTCCACTTTTTCCATGACAAATTTGAGGCCATAAGTCAGATTCACACACCATGCTTCACCTGGGAGGACCACAGACTGCTCCCTGCCAAAACTCCTTGGTGCCACTCAGAAGGTACAGGACCTTTTGAAATCCTTATTGGGACTTTGGGCAATGGTCATCTGTAGGCTCCTGTGGCATGCTGAGACTGCTGAATCCAAACGTTGCTGAAGGGGAAGATTGGCACAAGGCAGCTGGTAATGCACATGCTGGTTGTGAATGTGACAATTGATAAAAGATTCGTGTTAATCACAAAAGCATTGGGGTTTGCATAAACCAGAATGCTAAGCTCTGAAGTGAAGCATGGACACTAGATAAAGGAAATTACATGATTAAATAATTCTGTTTAAAATCACCTTGTTATGTTATGTTGTATTATGTTACATTACATTATGTTATATTATGTTATGTTTCCCAAATAAGTTGTATCGGCTACCAGCTTGCGAAATCGGACTTCCCAAAAAGCCCTTCCTACCTTTGTCTAATCAATACTGCCTATCCCCAAAACCAGACTCACAGAACTTCTCTGGTGGTTATTGTTGGAGGTTGGATTGCTCCCCTTTTCTTTCAGTGGAATTTTCTCCCATTGTTATGCTAAGTAACTGTGGCTACACCTTAAAACGACAGATAATGTTCTCTCGTAGGGGGGTGGCTGGAGGGGGAGGGGGGGGGAACTGGAAAAGGAAAGGTGGGACGGGGGGTCTGGAGCGGGGCTCTCTCTCGCTTGGCTCGTTGGAGTGGGAAGACAGCCTGGGCTCCGCTCTGGCATCTCCCCCTGCCATCCCAGCACTGAGATCCACGCTCCCTGCCTTTGGACATCACTCTGCTGCTCTCCCATCTCACCCTACTATCTCCGGACACTCTGCTGAGCACCACGACCGACACCGTGAGGGGGAGTCACTTTCCCATCCCTCTCATCCCTGGGCCGTGGCCGCCATCACTCCAGCCCTCTTCAACTGCGCGGGACCTGCCCTGCCCCCACAGCACCGGTAACAGCACAGGGAGACGGCCTGCGGCCAGAAGGGACTGGAGCGGAGCTAGACTGTTCTGTTGCCAATTTTTATACCTGTTGTTATTTTCTGCCTTGTTGGATGTCAGTAAAGAACTGATACCCTTATCCCCATATCTCCTGCCTGAAGGCGTCTGAATTGGACCTAAAATAATTAAAAGGGAGGGGGGTTGCACTCTGCATCGCAGAAAAGGGGCTCCTGCCTTTCCTTAGACCATACCTGTCTTTCAAACCGAGACAGTTATCTACAAAGACCAGACCTCCAGAACTTCCCTGGTGGTGATCTACAAGGACCGGATGGCTATCTGTGACTGATTATCACCCAAAGGCTTTGTGAATTTGTGAACAACGAGAACCCACAGTATAAGAAGAGGCTGCAAACCGAGGTTCAGTGGAGCGTGGAGTGGGCGGTGACCCCTCACGTTCCCCAGCGCGCTGCTTGCTCTTTCTATATCAAATAAAGCAATCTAAAATTTTGCTGAATATCGAGACTTTCGTCTCTCATTTATAACAATTTGGTGCCGAAACCCGGGACGTCCTTGGAGCCCTGAGAGGCACTGCGATTTTGGGGAGGTGCCCCACTGCTGTGGCCCCGGTTCATCAGTGATTCTCGGGACCCATCGACGTCCCGCACCATAGAGACTGAGCAAGGAAAATCTCCCCGGAAGACCGTGGCAAAATCACCTGTAATTCTCGTGCACGAAGACCCAGACAGGAGCATCGGACTGTGAGTATCTGTCTGGTTTGGTGGGGATGACTGTGTGTTTGTCTGAATGAGACGTGGCCTTTGCTGCGAAGCGAGAGTGAAGTCCTATCCACGTTTCCAGCATCCCGCGAGGGACCTGGCCGGTGACCGGACGAAGCGAGTGAGCACAAAGGGGGAGACTGCTTTTCTTGTCCTAGTCCAGGTAGAGGCTAGGTCCTTCCCATCCTAGCCCAGGCAAAGGCAGGACCCGGGAAATGGGGGGGGGGGGGGGGGGGGGGGGGGGAACGGGGAGGAAAAGAAAAGCAGATTGCAACACACCAGTCACGGAGGGAGAAGGGAAAAGCTGCTTTTCCCATCCCAGCCCAGGTAGAGGCGGGTTCCAGGTTCCATCCTGACCCAAGGAGAGGCAGGGGTTTGGGCGGAACACATCGGGGAGTGCAAACACCTCAAGACTGTCCCTTGAGGAAAAAATGGGACAAAGAAGGAGTAAGATTCTGAGTCCCAGGGACCCACGAAGAGGTTCAAGTTCATTTGGTCCACAAGGAGACTGGGAAAATAAAGACAAGACAAGTAGGTTGCCAGAAATACCACCAGGCAGCCCTTTGGGAGTAATATTAAAATGTTGGGACACAGGGGTGGTATACAGAGGAAAAAGTAAAGAAAAATTGATTCAATATTGCATGGTGGAATGGACCAGAGAAATGAGCCGTAAAGATAACCTATACTGGCCCATGTTCAGATCATTTGAGGGTTGGATTTGTCGGGCATTAAACACATATGTGGCTCATAAAGAACCATTTAACAGAGAGGAATGTGAGTATGCTGGCCTGTGGGCAAAACAGTCCAAGCCATCCTTGATATATACTTTAAAAGAAATCTAAGATGAAGATTAAAAAAAGGTTACCTGGGAACCCCTCGATAATCTCCCACCTCCGTATAATACAGAAAATACAGGAGACCCCCCCCACGCACCCACTTCTCATCCTGGTACTCCCATAGCTCTAAGAACCCCCTCCAGTCAAAGGAATACCAGGAGAGATAGTATCACCAGAGAGGAGGGAGATAACCACACAAAGGCTCGCCTTTACCCCCTGAGGGAAGTGCCATTAGCAGGACAACAGGCTGGCTTAATTGGATTTGTAAATGTTCCCTTGAACACAGGGGAAGTGAGAAACTTTAAAAAAGAAATGGGAAAACTACTAGAAGATCCTATAGGGGTATCGGAGAGACTAGATCAATTCCTCGGACCAAGTATGTATACTTGGATGGAATTACAATCTATATTAAGTATCCTATTCACCACGGAAGAACGGAAAAGGATCAGACAGGCTGGAATGAGGGTATGGGACCGGGAGCATCAGATTGGACCTAGGGGAGACCAGAAATGGCCATTAAATAATCCTAACTGGGATAATCAGAATGATGTCCATCGCCAGAATATGATGGACTTAAGATGGATACTCGTTAAAGGTATCCGAGAATCAGTTCCTAAAGGACAAAATATTAATAAAGCCTTCAGTGAACAACAAAAAAAGGACGAATCCCCGACTGACTGGTTGGAGCGGCTGAGGAAAGATCTCCAAATGTACTCCGGGATAGACCCTGATACACAAGTGGGTCAGGCACTCCTCAAAACCCAATTTGTTGCTCGATCATGGGGAGATATTAGAAAGAAATTAGAAAAGTTAGATGATTGGCAAGATCGGGGGTTACAAGAATTGCTAAGAGAAGCACAAAAAGCTTACGTAAGGAGGGATGAAGAGAAGCAGAAAGCAAAAGCAAAAATCTTTTTTGCTGAAGTTCGTGAAACACAGAAAGAAACCCAGCAGAAAGGGGGAGGGAAACCACGAAAACCCCCACCAAAACAAGGAAATGAAGCAGGAAATAATTCACCAAGGCAAACCTGCTTTTATTGTAACAAGAAGGGTCATATAAAGAAAAAAATTGTAAAGAACGGATACGGGATGAAAAAATGTTCCAGGAAGATGAATAGGGGTGTCAGGGGCTGTATGTATTAGGCACCATACCATCCAAAGAGCCCTTGATAAAATTAAGGATTGGTCCCCAGGGAGAGGAGGTGGAATTTTTAGTAGATACAGGAGCCAAAAAAGCCACAATTAAACACCTACCAAAAGGGTGTAAACCTAGTAGAGAAACAGCACTCGTGGTCGGAGCAAAAGGTGAACCATTTCGGATCCCTATTATTAAAAATGTGCAAATTGAGACCCGGAACAAAACTGAGTTAAAAGATCTGCTGTTACTGCCAGAGGCAGAAAATAATTTATTGGGGAGGGATTTAATAATAGCATTGGATTTGAAAATTGAAGTATCCCAAGGCCAGCTTAAAATTTTTGCTTTAACCCAAAAGGAGGAGGAGAAAATATGTCCTGAGGTGTGGTACACCCCTGGGGAAATAGGGAAGTTAAAAATGAAACCTATCAAAGTGAAAATCACTGATCCCGGTTTGCCTATCCGAGTTCGTCAATATCCAATATCACTGGAAAGGAGACGGGGCCTTAAGCCTCTCATCGAAAACCTTTTGCAACAAGGGGCTTTGGAACCATGTATGTCCCCACATAATACTCCTATTCTGCCTGTCAAAAAGACAGACGGGAATTACAGATTAGTACAGGATTTGAGAGCTATAAATCAGCGAACTGTTACCAAATTTCCTGTAGTAGCAAACCCTTACACTCTCTTAAACCAGTTGTCCCCTGACTACACTTGGTATAGTGTAATAGATCTAAAAGATGCCTTCTGGGCATGCCCATTAGAGGAAAGTAGGAGAGATTACTTTGCCTTTGAACGGGAAGATCCTGATAAGGGCAGGAAACAACAACTGCGTTGGACAGTATTGCCTCAGGGCTTTACAGAATCCCCCAATCTCTTTGGACAAGCCCTAGAAGAATTAATGCAATCTTCTGAGTCACCAGAAGGGGTGAAATTGTTACAATATATAGATGATCTATTAATAGCAGGAAAAGACGAGGAATCTACTAGAAATGGGACTATAAAACTTTTAAACTTTTTGGGAACACAGGGATTGAAGGTATCCAAAGCCAAATTACAGTTTACAGAACCAGAAGTAAAATATTTGGGACATTGGCTAAGTAAAGGGAAAAAGAAATTGGATCCTAATAGAGTCTCTGGAATATTAAGCCTGGGACCTCCAAAAACCAAAAAAGAAGTGAGGAAAATTTTGGGATTGCTGGGATATTGTCGTCAATGGATAGAGGGATTTAGTGAGAAAGTGAAATTTCTATATGAAAAACTTACCACTAATCGCCTAAAATGGACAGAAGAGGATGATAAAAGTTTTGAAAAGGTCAAACATGCTTTAATTCAAGCCCCTGTACTCAGTCTCCCAGACTTGGAGAGACCATTTCAGTTATTTGTAAATACCTCTGATCAAACAGCATATGGGGTACTCACCCAGGAATGGGCAGGCAGTCAAAAGCCAGTGGGATTTTATTCTAAACTGCTCGACCCTGTCAGTCGGGGTTGGCCCACACGCCTCCAGGCCCTAGTGGCCACAGCACTTTTAATTGAAGAAGCCCGAAAAATTACCTTTGGGGCACCCCTAGTGGTCCACACCCCTCATAACGTAAGGGGAATTCTGAATCGAAAAGCTGAGAAATGGTTAACCGATGCCCCAATATTAAAATATGAAGCTATTCTAATCACTTCCCCAGATTTGGAGCTAAAAACAAAAACTGCTTAAAGTCCTGCACAATTCCTATATGAGGAACCAGGAGAAAATTTAGAACATGATTGTGTGGATGTTATAGAATTACAAACAAAAATTAGACCTGAATTGGGAGAAGTTGAATTTAAGGATGGAGTAAAATTGTTTATAGATGGATCTTCTCGAGTGGTGGAAGGAAAACGAAAATCGGGATATGCCATAGTAGGAGGAGAAGAATTGAAATTAGTAGAATCCGGACCCTTAAATGCAGCATGGTCCGCTCAGGCTTGTGAACTATTTGCTCTTTATAGGGCATTATCTTATTTAGAAGGTAAAAAAGGAACGATATATACGGATTCTAAGTATGCCTATGGCATAGTCCACACATTTGGTAAAATTTGGGAAGAAAGGGGGTTAATTAACACTCAAGGACGGGGGTTGATACATCAAGAATTAATTGTTAGAATACTAGAGGCTCTTAGGGGCCCCACTGAAATTGCTGTGGTCCATATAAGAGGGCACCAAAAAGGAACAAGCTACCATACAAGGGGGAATAATCTGGCTGACAAAGAAGCAAAAAAAGCAGCATTGGAGCAAAAACCTGTTTCTGTATTAAGTACTACAGTTAAAGATCTCAGCCCCAACCAGGAATTACAGAAGCTATTTACTCCTCAGGAAAAAGAAGCGATAAAAAAATTAAAGGCAGAACAGCATGAGAATAAATAGGTTTTACCAGATGGCAGGGAAATTTTACCTAAGACCCAGGCCAGACAAATTATTGAACAATTACACCAACAAACACGTTGGGGAACCAGAGCGCTAGCAGACCAATTTTTAAAACTTTTTGGATGCATCGGCATTTTTGATATTGCAAAGCAGAGCGTACAGGGTTGTATAACTTGTCAGAAAAATAATAAAAAAGGTATGCGACAAGGTCCGTCAGGAGGACGGAAAACTGCTTACAGACCCCTTGAAAGAATAGAAGTAGATTTTACAGAATTACCAAAAATAGGAAGGTGGAAATACTTACTAGTGAGAGTAGACCAATTAACCCACTGGGTAGAGGCATACCCTGCAGCTAGGGCCACATCACAAGTGGTAGCCAAAATATTGTTGGAACACATAATCCCAAGGTATGGCCTGGTTCGAGCAATAGACTCAGACCAGGGGACGCACTTTACATCAAAGGTGCTTAAGTTACTGACCTCGGCGCTGGGCATCAGCTGGGAGTATCATACACCTTGGCACCCTCAGAGTTCTGGGAGGGTTGAAAGGATGAATCAGACATTAAAACAACAGCTATCATAATTAATGACTGAGACTAAAATGCCATGGACAAAGTGCCTCCCACTAGCCCTGTCTAATATACGAACAATGCCAAATTCAAAACCAGGGATTTCACCATATGAAATGCTGTATGGTATGCCTTACCCTAAAGGAGTACACCTTGATCCGACCTTAGTTCAGGACCCTTCTCTTCAGAATTACATAATAACAATCAGCAAAAACTTGGAAGAATTAAGAGAGAAGGGGATTTTAACTCAAACTGTCCCTCTAGGATTTGCCATACATAAAATTAAGCCAGGACAACATGTGTTAATGAAAGTATGGAAAGAAGAAAATCTAGCTCCAAAATGGGAAGGACCGTATTTAGTTCTGTTAATGACTGAAACAGCTGTGAGGACAGCTGAAAAGGGATGGACACATGTGAGTAGAGTCAAGGGTCCTGTAACCCCTCCTACTGCAGGTTGGACAGTGACATCTGAGCCTGGAGACCTCAAAGTGCGAATTCGGAAGACTTGATGTCAATATCGGATCAATTCGTCTCGAAGGTCTCCTAATCAGGACTGAAAGTCACCTGCCCCAAACCCGGGTGTAGCCTGTTCATCAAGAAAAGGTGTCCATATTGTACTGAGTTGTTGTGGTGTTATTCCTAGGGTGGGTATCCCCCATTTGCATTATGTGTCCAGTGTAGAAGAAATGAATGTAAGGAAACTATTAAGGTACGTAATACCCTATCAGCACAAGGAGAAATCGAAATTGATGATCATAAATGGTGGGAGGAATAAGGAAAAAAAGAGAGCCGGAGCAGAGGTATTGACAAGAAAGTGTCAGAAGGGTTGTGTATATGTCTTGGTTTGAAAGACAGGTATGGTCTAAGGAAAGGCAGGAGCCCCTTTTCTGCGATGCAGAGTGCAACCCCCCTCCCTTTTAATTATTTTAGGTCCAATTCAGACACCTTCAGGCAGGAGATATGGGGATAAGAATAACAGTTCTTTACTGGTATCTAACAAAGCAAAAAAACAACAACAGCTATAAAAATTGGCAACAGAAACAGTCTAGCTCCGCTCCAGTCCCTTCTGGCCGCAGGCCGTCTCCCTGTGCTGTTACCGGTGCTGTGGGGGCAGGGCAGGTCCCGCGCAGTTGAAGAGGGCTGGGTGATGGCGGCCACGGCCCAGGGGTGAGCGGGGATGGGGAAAGTGACTCCCCCTCACGGTGTCGGTCGTGATGCTCAGCAGAGTGTCCGGAGGTAGTAGGGTGAGCTAGGAGAGCAGCAGAGCGATGTCCAAAGGCAGGGAGCGTGGATCTCAGTGCTGGGATGGCAGGGGAAGATGCCAGAGCAGAGCCCAGGTTGTCTTCCCACTCCAGGAGCCAAGCGAGAGAGCGCCCAGCTCCAGACCCCCCTATCCCACCTTTCCTTTTCCGGTTCCCCCCCCCTCCCCCTCCAGCCACCCCCCTACGAGAGAACATTATCTGTCGTTTTAAGGTGTAGCCACAATTACTTAGCATAACAATGGGAGAAATTCCACAGAAAGAAAAGCGAAGCATTCAACCCCCAACAGTATACTGTGCTGTCACTGCTGTACCTCGTACTGGAATGTTAAAGCTAAAAGCTGGAACAAAATTAAAAAACACTACCAAAAGACAAAGACAAAGTGGGAGAGCCCAGGACATATTCCCTGCTGCCGAGAAGATTAAACAAACCTCGGCTACTGGCAGCAACCCCGTAGGCCTTGAGGGAGGCAGAAGGATGAAAATGGTCATGGGAGTCATCCTATTGCTAATGATGATAAAAGGAAATAATGCTGATGCTTGTTCCAAGTGTCACCAGACAATTAGGTACGGCAGACGCACGGTATCCACCCTTGCCTTCCATACACACATCAATTCGGCCTGCTATAATAAACACAACTTAGAAACTTGCACTAGTATGGGAAGAAGTTACTGGGTAGCCACCAATTTGGGAAAAGGAGGGTGGGCTCCCTCAGCATACCAAAGTTGTCCAGTAGGAGAGACACACCTCTGCTTCACAAAAGAAAGTATGTGGGGATATTCAGATCAGGGAGGAGTGCAAGATCACTACAAGGAAGAATTGATAAAAAATATAACTAAGGTGTTCAAAGGAACAAAGACAAACCATGGGGGAAATTTTAACTTGTAAGAAAAAATAAAACACCAGCTCAGTGAACGGGACTTACCCACCTTGGGAAAAAATTTATTTGTAGAATTAATGAAAGAAATCACTACTGAACTGAACTTAACTCACTGTTGGATCTGTGGAGGAATGCAAATGACTGAACAATGGCCATGGAGGGGGGAGGGGTTGGGCCCAGAGCAGTTGTTACAGTGGAATCAAACAGAAATATCGAGGGGAGTCAATAGACCTGAAGGGTGGGTTCTAAGTCATGAGGTAATAGGAGAGGTATGTATAACACGTCAGGGAACTAACTTTACCCAATATGTGGGGCACACCCCCTGTAAGACTATCCTGATTACAAATGCAAGCAGTCTTGGTGGTCCAAAGCTCCAGAAGGATATTGGGGAAAGTAAAGGTAATTGTATAAAGAACAATTTTACAGGACTATGCTGGTATAATAAAAATAGAGCCAACCCATATGAAGAAGTAAAAAGTGTAAGGACCTATTGGCAACAACCTGAATCAGTTAAACTAAGCTGGAAAGCCCCAGATGGAATATTTTGGATCTGTGGGAAAAAAGCTTATAATACCCTACCAAAAAGATGGAGAGGGACATGCACTCTAGGGATTATCCAGCCTGCGTTTTTTACATTACCAAAGGAAAAGGGTAATAGAGTGTTAGGAGTTCCCTTGTATGAAACTTTGTATCGAAATAAAAGGAGCACAGACATAGGGGGAACACAAATAGGGAAGGATGATGAATGGCCCCCAGAAGGAATTATTGAATATTATGGACCAGCTACCTGGGCTCAAGATGGGAGCTGGGGCTATCGCACTCCAATTTATATGCTAAATTGAATTATCAGGCTACAAGCCGTGGTAGAAATTACTTCAAACCGGACAGCCCGAGCAATGGAATTGATAGCTAAACAACTTACCCAAACTAGAGCAGCAGTATATCAAAACCGACTGGCTCTAGACTATCTGTTAGCTGAAGAAGGGGGAATGTGTGGAAAGTTTAATAATTCTGAATGCTGCTTAGAAATTGATGATAATGGTGAAATAATTACTAAAATTGCAGAAGAAATAAAACGAATAGCCCATGTACCTGTACAAACCTGGAACTCTATGGTTAATGAAAATTGGTGGAATAACCTGTTGGGGGGAGCTTGGTGGAAGAAATTAGGATTTATGTTAGCATGTGCATTATTAGGACTACTGTTCATCCCTTGTCTTGTTCCATGCTTCATTCGACTAATCCAGTCGGTGGTTCAAGGAATGCAAGTTGCTACAATACCAGTAGACCCTGAGAAGGCAACAAAATTAATGGCAGTAAACGAATTAAATCTAGTACAAGAGGTACTGACAAAATTTGAAACCAGAACACGAATCAATGGGATAAAAAAAGAGAAGTGGGGAAATTGTGACAATTGATAAAAGATTCGTGTTAATCACAAAAGCATTGGGGTTTGCATAAACCAGAATACTAAGCTCTGAAGTGAAGCATGGACACTAGATAAAGGAAATTACATGATTAAATAATTCTGTTTAAAATCACCTTGTTATGTTATATTATGTTGTATTATGTTACATTACATTATGTTATATTATGTTATGTTTTTCAAATAAGTTGTATCGGCTACCAGCTTGTGAAATCGGACTTCCCAAAAAGCCCTTCCTACCTTTGTCTAATCAATACTGCCTATCCCAAAAACCAGACTTCCAGAACTTCCCTGGTGGTCATCTACAAGGACCGGATGGCAATCTGTGACTGATTATCACCCAAAGGCTTTGTGAATTTGTGAACAACGAGAACCCACAGTATAAGAAGAGGCTGCAAACCGAGGTTCGGTGGAGCGTGGAGTGGGCGGTGACCCCTCACGTTCCCCAGCGCGCTGCTTGCTCCTTCTATATCAAATAAAGTAATCTAAATTTTGCTGAATATCGAGACTTTTGTCTCTCATTTATAACAGTTACGTTTTAAAAGTCCTTCTCTGCAACATATCATGATTGCAACGTATCATTAGCATACTCTGCATAAAGCTGTGTCATGGTTACATAAGAGTTTGTTGCGTTTGCGCATGCATAAATTATTTCTGTTGTGGCCATCTGTCTTCTGGTGTGCTTTTGATGAAGACTTATTTTCCAGTGGTCTTTTGATGAAGACTTGTAGTCTTCCTCATATTTGAACTTTTTACTTCTGTCTTCAGTGCATGCCCTGTGCTCTTGTTTTTCAGTCTGTTTTTAGCTAAGTTCAGTTTGCAAGTTCCGTTAAAACTTGCTTTTCTTTGCTTGCACGACAGGAAAATCACTCCACAAACACCAGAGGTTTATGTCCAAAATGGAGACAGAGGAGTCCTTTTTGCTTTATTCGAATAAAGGGAGAGGCCATGGGACATTCCCCTGGGATCTCTCAAATTTTTGGAGGACGCAGCCTCCTTTTTATCCTATTTTCCCAGCCGCATTTCCCTCTCTCTTTCCCCATTGGCTGAGGTACTTGAGAGGCACAGACTTCCCGGAACGCCTGATACCTGAAATTCCCCTCTAATGTATAACCCTCCCTTTTAATTTTTACTTCTTATAGAATTCATCGTTTTCCCCCCGTTGCTTCGTTCATCTTTCGATATCCAATTTCATTTATCAGCAGCCCTACGGTTTGTTTGTAAAGGCAAATATCTTTTTCCATTCATCAATCAGTGGAATCCATCCCATTGTTTCTTTTATCTCTCAGTGCTAGCCTTATCTATAGGCTGATCCACAGCTCATTTGTAAAGACAAATTCAACATTCCTCTCACACATTATCTCACTTGCTCTGCTCTCTTGCTTGCTTTGCCTGCACATTTACAATATCTTGTTACAATATTAGTTGTGGTTAACTTTTTGTTACAGATCATCTAGGTTTCACTTTATAGGGTCAGTCAATCCCTTTCTGTGAATAAGGAATGAATACAAGTAGATTTAAGTGAAAAAATAACAGTTTACTAACTAATGGAACAGTAGCAGGCAAAAATAACAGTAAATAAATGCTAGATACAAAATTGCTAAATCTCATGAACCCCACTGAAAGGAATGAGAAGGTGTCTTTACAAACAAACTATGGGCCTGTGTGGGACACATATTGAGAAAGTAAGAAAATTACAGCCTGAAAAATATTCCAGGCTGGAGCTTTTCAGCTCTGTTACCAGCCGATAAGCTGGTCCAGCTCAGGGCTAGGGAGAATTTCTCCCAGGGTGATAATTTGGTCAAAATAAAAAGGAATTAATAACAAAGATAGAACACCTGTTGTGGTGTGTGACCAGGCCCTGGCAATGGGGTGTCTTCTCTCTGAACCAATCACCTTTTCTCTACTCTTGGAATTGCGAGTCATGCTATAAAACCAAGTGTGTTTCTGAATAAACTTGTCTCTTTCCTCCTGTCATGAAAGATGACCATGTAGCTGTGCATCTTATTTCCGCTGCACTTAAAGGGTTAAAACCCCATTCCACGGCTACATTTGGAGGTTCACTGAGTGCTTCATCTCGGGACCTTTGCCGACAAGGGCCCCGAAGAATTCGGGGCCCGAAGCCTGTCAAACTGGGACAGACCCAATGAGGCTGTCAATAACCGGGGCTGCGCTCAGAGCTGAGCCAGAACCGTGCCAGGAGCAGGCTGGAATACCCAGAAAATCAGGACACCGGACCCTAGGGCTAGGACCGGACCCGTGACGACGGCCGGAACCGAGAGAGCCATCTGGGAAGATCGTGGATCCCCACCCGACTGCAGCGGGACGGGACATCCTACGGAATTCATCAGCTGTGCCTCCATCACAGAGGTAACGGGAGCACTTTTGCCCCGGAGCTATTGTTTAGCTCGCTTTAGGCAGCGGAAAACCCCGGATTATTCCTGGGAGGACCGGACCGCAGGGCATCGCGACCGGCTCCGGGAGCGGAGCGTCGGAAGCCGCAGGCCGGATCGGGGCAGCCCGTCACGAACCGCGAATGCAGTGCGGGGCTCCGCGGAGCTGAGCCACCAGGCACGGGACAGCGAAGGCATAGCGGAGCCCTGCGGAGCCCTGCAGAGCCATGAGGCGCACAGCGCCCGGCACCCAGCACCGAGGAGTCAGCGGAGCGGCACCGCGAGGAGACTGCACGGACCCATCGGCCAACCCGGAAATCCGGACTGCTGAGGTACTCTCTGGTTCCCCGTCCCCGGCTAAGCAATTAGTTGGGAAAGCAGTTAGATAATGGGGAACCGCTTAACTAAGCAAGAGGAATCTGTCCTCTCCATTTGGAAAGGGGTCCTAGAGAATTTGGAAGACCCGATTCCAGACAGAGATTTGATCACCGTACTGGCATGGGCAAAACAACATGGGTTTTCTGATGATCCCAAAGAAGCCTTTTCCTCAGAATCATGGAGGCAGCTAGGGGAATGTTTATGGGGTGCCCTTTTAGCCACAGATACTTCAGTATCCCCTTTGCAAACCACCTGGGGACTCATTAATCGAGTCATGATGCGGGATGCGCAGGAAATGGGGAACGAAATGTCCGAGGACCAGGAGATGGAAAATCACCCCCCCCCCCCCCCCCCCCCCACGCGCCCTGCCTGGCTGTTCCGCGGGCAGGTATTCCCCACGAAAATTTTGCCCCCCTGCCAAACTACCCATCGCCAAGAAGTTTCTCTCCGCCGGCGTATCCCTCCCCAAATGACTATATCCAGCCGAAATACTCCTCCCCCGTACTTTTAGGGAGATTAGGTTCTGAAAAAGAGAGCGGGGCTGATCGTTCGTTTCCGTCGGGCTCACAGCCGTCAACCCCCCCTTTTCGCAACGCACGGGGTCCGGACAGTCAGCACTCAGCCAGCTGTCTGACCGTCCCACAGCCCCCTCGCCGGCTGGACCAGCATGTCTGTCGACCATTTCGACAGATCTGCTGAACCTGATCACAGAACAAGTTATGCAGACAGTGCATGTAACACTAGAAAGGTTTATGGCCAGTCAGGCGGGCGCGGCGGCGGCCGCGCCCGGAATACCACAGGGTGGTGCGGGCGCGGGGCCGGGGGTGTCCGGAGATGGTTTCTTCCTGGCGGCTGAGCCTGTGGGTGGTGCGGCGGCGAGCCCCCCCCGCGCGGCCCCCCCTCCCCTCCTGGCGTGCTCAGAGGGGGCTCCCCTGTCCCCTACGGGCCCGCCCCCGGGGGCGGAGCAGGTGGCACCGGCTGCAGAGGTGGGGGCGGCGCTGCCCGCCCCCTCCTCGGTGATGTCGCAGCCTGGCCCGCCTCTGGAGGTGCAGCCACAGCAGCCCGCCCCGGTGATGGGAGGGGCTGTGACGTCTGACGTGCTGCCCCCCCCAGCCCAAGGGGCGGTGGCAACTCCCTCCTCCCCTGCCGGGCTGACACCCTCGCTCTCAGAGACAGGGGTGGTGCTGGCCCGCCCTTTCATGATGACGTCGGAACCCGACCCGCTTGCTGCTGAGAGGGGGACGTGGGCACCCTTCCCGGCCCGGGGATGGTGCCGGCTCCTCCCTTCTCCCTGGTGTCAGAGCCTGACTCCTTTGTGGGGCCTGGGTCTCTGCCTTCTTTCTCTGCCCCATCAGAGAAGGGGCTGTTTTCTCTTTTCCCCTCAGCCTCATCATTCATTCGCCAAGAAAAGACGACCTTTTCTTCGGATTTGCTGACCCCAGCACCGATCTCATCGACCAGAAGAGACCTGTCTGTCTGTCCGGTCTCAGAGGGACCCTTCTCGCCTCTCCACCGTGCCGCATCGCTCCAGCCCTGTGCTGGCAGCAGCAACAACCCTGTTCTCGTTTCGAAAGGGGAAGGGGCTGGGTCTCGGTCCATTCTTGGGGTGGGCATGGGGAAAGGGAATTCTCAGGCAGATGTTTCTGTGCTTGAGTCAATTTCTGCAGGAGAATTCCTGACAAATTGCAAGAATGACAGTCAAATGGGAGAAGCACAGGTTTTTCCTATAGCTGTTGCTGTCTCAAATGCAGAACAGCAAAATTCTGTTGCTGTCTCCAAGGCAGGACAGAGAAATTGGAAAAAGAGAAAAAGAAATCAAAATAATCCTGTTCTTGTGAATCACCTTTGCCTCATTACAGGCTTTGGATGAGACACATCCGGGTTCCTACTGTGACCTGCAAGAGATGCTCACTTTGTCCCGTGCCTGCAAAAGCAGAATGTGGTCGCTATTCAGTTTCCATGCTGCACAACAAACCAAACACCAATGGGATGATCCCTCTACATGTGGGGAATGGACATTCATCTGTTCATTGAGCTGTTGATATGTGTTTGGGTGAAATAGTCTCAGTTTTCACAATTGTATTAGCATAATCACTTAGTGGTGAAATGTCCATTGTTTTACTTCACTTAGTGATGGGATTTAGGCAGAGAAAAGACACCAAACCCCTGGCACTCAAATATCCTCAGGTCTTTCGGTTGTGTTTGTCTTTCCTGGCTCTGCTGGGAAGCACAAACACTTCTCTCTTCCGTTTTTAATATATTTCGGAAGGGGGACCTGTGGGGGACATATTGAGAAAGTAAGAAAATTACAGCCTGAAAAATATTCCAGGCTGGAGCTTTTCAGCTCTGTTCCCAGCCGATAAGCTGGTCCAGCTCAAGGCTAGGGAGAATTTATCCCAGGGAGGTAATTTGGTCAAAATAAAAAGGAATTAATAACAAAGATAGAACACCTGTTGTGGTGTGTGACCAGGCCCTGGGAATGGGGTGTCTTCTCTCTGAACCAATCATCTTTTCTCTACTCTTGGAATTGTGAGTCATGCTATAAAACCAAGTGTGTTTCTTGAGAGGAATGTTAAATTTGTCTTTACAAATGAGTTGTGGATCAGCCTATAGATAAGGCTAGCACTGAGAGATAAAAGAAACAATGGGATGGATTCCACTAATTGATGAATGGAAAGAGATATTTGCCTTTACAAACAAACTGTAGGGCTGCTGATAAATGAACTTGGATATCGAAAGATGAAAGAAGCAACGGGGGGAAAACTATGAATTCTATAAGAATTAAAAATTAAAAGGGAGGGTTATACATTAGAGGGGAATTTCAGGTATCAGGCGTTCCGGGAAGTCTGTGCCTCTCAAGTACCTCAGCCAATGGGGAAAGAGAGAGGGAAATGCGGCCGGGAAAATAGGATAAAAAGGAGGCTGCGTCCTCCGAAAATTTGAGAGATCCCAGGGGAAAGTCCCATGGCCTCTCCCTTTATTCGAATAAAGCAAAAAGGACTCCTCTGTCTCCTTTTTGGACATAAACCACTGGTGTTTGTGGATTAATTTTCCTGACATTCTGAATAAACTTGTCTCTTTCTTCCTGTCATGAAAGATGACCATGTAGCTGTGCATCTTATTTCCGCTGCACTTAAAGGGTTAAAATCACATTCCACGGCTACAGGCCTGCTGGTACATAAAGCCAGATACTGAGAGGTGAAAGAAGCAATGGGTGGAACCATAAATTCCATAGGAATTTCACTAATTGATACAGACTTTTACTCACTTGAGGCTGTGCTAAATCCCTGGACTTAGAGAAAAAGAACAGAGACACAAAGAAAAAGAAGGGTGGGAATGCACATTAGAAGGGGTTCTGTATTAGGTGATTCAGTAAGTCTGTACCTCTCAAATACCTCAGCCATTGGGGAAAGAGAGAGGGAAATGCAGCTGGGATTAGGATAAAAAGGAAGCTGTGTCCTCCAAAAAATTTGAGAGACTCCATGGGAAATGTCCCATGGCCTCTCCCTTTATTTGAATAAAGTTACAGAACTCCTCTGTCTACTTTTTGGAAATAAACCTCTGGTGCTTGTGGGTTAATTTTCGTGACACCACGGGAACAAAGAGAAACCCAAAATGCCAGAAATACCCTTTCCAAGAAGGCGCTCGCCAGAGGCAGCCACGTGGCTTGAAAGACAAAGGAAAGATGACGTCACACCTTCCATCCCAAGATTGCGCCCTTCAGACCACGTGGTCCTGGGAACAAAGGGACAGGATGCTGGCAAACCCTACCCGGAAAAGCAGAAGCCTACAGAGCAGTTCTAGTGGTAGATGAAGACTTGCCGGCTCGCGTGGGTGTCTGTGCTGCCGCTCACCACCTTCTCCTGCCGTTTGTTGGGCTCTGCTGGTGCTGCTGCTGGGCTCTGCACTGTGGCAGTGGGGGGGGGGGGAAGGACCAGTCCGTCAGTGCCAGCACGTGGTGGCCCGAGCCCAGGAACTCTCTCGTTTTTCTCACTGCCGGCATAGTTTGCAAAGTTCACTTCGAGGCAGTTTCTAATTGTGAAATGCAGTCTTTACGAGTGACTACAGCTGCAAACCCAGAACGTGCATATACGAAGTACAGCTCCCGTCTTCAGCAAAAGCTGCCATGAAAGACAGAGCGTCTGCTTCTGTAGCCTCCGCTCCTGGAGTGGGGGCTGATCGATCTTGTTATAAATGAGAGACAAAAGTCTTGATATTCAGCAGAATTTTGGATTGCTTTATTTGATATAGAAAGAGCAAGCAGCACGCTGGGGAACGCGAGGGGTCACCGCCCACTCCACGCTCCACGGAACCTTGGTTTGCAGCCTCTTCTTATACTGTGGTTCCTCGTAATCAATAATTTTTGGGTTTTTTTGCTGTCATAATTTTGCCAGATAAGCAGTGGTGGTCGAATAAACATCTTTACACAAATTCACAAAGCCTCTGGGCGATAATCAGTCACAGATAGCCATCTGGTCCTTGTAGATAACCACCAGAGAAGTTCTGGAAGTCTGGTCCTTGAGATAGGCAGTATTGATCAGACAAAGGCAGGAAGGGCTTTTTGGGAAGTTCGATTTTGCAAGCTGGTAGCCGATACAACTTATTTGAAAAACATAACATAATATAACATAATGTAATGTAACATAATACAACATAATATAACATAAGGTGATTTTAAACAGAATTATTTAATCATATAATTTTCTTTATCTAGTGTCCATGCTTCACTTTGCTGCCCGAAACCCCAAGTAAAACACAAACTAACAGAGTGTCAGTTTATGCGGTGCTTTATTCAGGGCCCGGGGACCTGCGGACTCGCGTCCAAAGTCAGGATCCCACTGGTTCCCTTTTTAGAGGGTTTTTTATACCCTTTTTACAAATGGTTTATGTGCAGAAGTACACATTCTTCTATAGATACATTCACCTTGTAGATAGCATTTTACATCATAAATCTTACATGGTTGCTTATCCTAGAACTATAGTGTTCTCCCCCTTAATCTCTCTCTTACGCCACTGCCCACCACCAGTACTTTATTTATGTTTATACTTTAACCTTATCACTAACAGTTCTGCATGCTCTCAGCACAGCACATTCCTAAGTTAGTTTCCCAGGGCCTACTCTGGGAACTGCAGTCTTCAAGCCTTAGCATTACTACTACTATTATGGTTTATACACTTTATATTCTAATATTCAGGATTTCTAGTCTATACGGTAACAACTTCAGAGCTTAGTATTCTGGTTTATGCAAACCCCAATGCTTTTGTGATTAACATGAATCTTTTATCAATTGTCACAATCTGGACTGGCTTGCTGGAGCAGGGCTGCCCTGCTCAAAATATGCTATGAATTTTGCCCCCAGGCAGCTCAAAACTGCTAACTGCAGTCTCTTTGAGATGAGGGAGGAAAAAACAAAAAGAGAACCCAAAAAGGAAAAAAAACCTCTGCCTAAGCAAAGGCCTAGAAGCCAGCAAGGCAGAAACCATTCAACAAAAGCACACAAGCTGCCTGTTGGAGTGGAATTTAAAAGCCCCCACCGTACCACCTGGCCCCAGTGTCCCAGATGCAGGGTCTTACAAAGACACAGATAAATACAGAATACAATAACCTTTTGAGTTAACCATGGCAACAGATGACCTGTGTGATAGTATCCATGGTTAAGTCCAGTCCCTGATCATGAGCCCATCTATATGTTGCATCTCTCCCTTGATGGCCCAAGGTGTTAGGGCCCACTGAGTCAGAAATAAATCACCCTTATGTTCCCAAACCTAATCCACCTGAGCCACTTCAATTCCAGCAGCCTGATCCACCTGCTGGTTGTTCCAACGTTCTTCAGTGACCTGGCTCTTGAGTACATGAGCATCTACATGACATACCTTCACAACCAGGTTCTCCTCCTAGACAGCAAAATCTTGCCACAATGCAGCAGCCCAGATAGGTTTATCCCTGTGCTGCCAGTTATTCTGCTTCCATTGCTGCAACCACACCCACAGGGCATTTGCCACTATCCATGAATCAGTATAAAGTATTGGCCATTTTTCTCATTCAGCAATGTCTAGAGCCAGCTGGAGAGTTTTCACCTCTGCAAACTGACTCAACTCATCTTGTCCTTCAACAGTTTCCACAACTTGTAGAGTACACCATACAGCTGCCTTCCATCTCCAATGCTTTCCTACAATATGATAGGATCCATCAGTAGACAAGGCATATTGCTTCTCACTTTCTAGGAATTTATTATACAGTGGGACCTCTTCAGCATGTGTCACCTCCTACTCTGGTGACGTCCTGAAATCTTTGCCTTCTGGCCAGTCCATGATCACTTCCAGGATTCCTGGCTGCCTGGCCTTGAGGGGTTAAAGAAAATAACAGATATTATTGGAGTGCGCAAGATTAAACTTCTAGTTGTTATACTTAAGTTACATTTGATTTGTTGTTTCAAATTCTGATGCTGGCACATTTACTTCGGGTGCCAATTTATGCATTTCCTCACATATTCCTCCTCTGACAGTGATCCAAAATTTCTACTTTCTGGCCACTCCATGATTGTTTCCAGGATTCTTGGGGTTTCCCATGCAAGCCCATGGTGTAATTAATACTAACCACTGGTTAGCCATTTAATAACTCCATATGTGCAGTCCAAAAGTCTAATGGAGAGTGGAGACTAACAGCAGATTATCATGGCCTGAATGAAGTCACACCACTGCTGAGTGCTGATGTAACAAACATACTAGAGCTTCAATATGAACTGGAGTTAAAGGGAGCCCAGCAGTGCCAAAATTGATATTGCTAAGGTGTTTTTTGCAAGTATGGACCATAGTTTGCTTTCTCTTGGAGGGGTATCCAGGACACCTGGAATCCACTATCCCAGAATTGAAAGCACAGCTCTACAATATGTTATAGACTGATCTAGACTGCATTGAAACAGAGTGAAGTTCCAGAACACCTAGAGGATATTGATGACATCACTGCGTGGGGCAATATGGCAGGATATGTTTTTGAGAAAGGGAAGAAAATAATCCAAATCCTTCTGAAAGCCAGTTTTGCCATAAAACAAAGTCAAGGGATCTGCACAGGAAATCACAGAAAATACTGTTTTTACGAGTAAAATAGCAAGATGGGCATTTTCAGATCCCAATGGATATGATCAAGAAAGTAACAGTAATGTCTTCACCAACTACTAAGAAAGAAAAACAAGCTTTCTTAGGCCTTGTGAGAAAGGGATAGCCTAAATTAGTCTGCCAGTCTTCTCTGTCAAGTAACCCAGAAGACAAATGATTTCAAATGGATCCCTAAGCAACGATAAGCCTTCAAACAAATTAAACAGGAGACAGTTTACACAGTAGGCCTTTGGCCAGTCCATGCAGGGCAAGATGTAAAAGATGCGCTCTATACTGCAGCTGAGGAGAATGGCCCTACCTGGATCCTCTGGCAGAAAGCAGCAGGGAGACTTGAGGTCAAACCCCAGGCTTTTGGAGTCAGGGGTAGAGAGGATATGAGTCCTGTGATACTCAACTTAAAAAAAAGATACTCATAGTAATTATGTCAAGACAGACTGGACTGACACCATCATCAGTCCTTTATTTAAAAACTTCACATGCCTTCTCTCAATAGACTCCTTTCCTCATTAGCTGCTTCACACAGTACTGACTCCCTTTCTTGCAGGCAGCTCCATACAGCACTGACTACTTCTCTCCTCTCTGCAAGTTTCCTTCTTCATGACTAAACCCAAACCTGTCCCTTACCTGGCCGCCTAGCCTTGTCTGTTCCTCACACAGCATCTTGTTACCTTATCTGTCCCTTATCTACTCACAGCACAACCAGCAGACCCTAAATCCCAAACTGCAACTTACCTAGCTAGCCCACTCTTTTATAACACCCATTCTCATTGGGCAGGCAAGGCTGTCTCCACTTCTCGGTAATCAGTACAGCTGTAATTACTTGAGGAAAAATTGCCTTGTGCACTATGCTTACAACCTATCTTCCCAGAGATACTGGTAGCTTATGAAGAGGTGACACATGCTGAAGAGGCCCCAGAAAGTGAGAAGCAATATGCCTTTTTTTACTGATGGATCCTGTTGTAGGAAAGTATCAGAGATGGAAGGCTGTATGAAGTCCTCTACAACAAGTTGTGGAAACTGTTGAAGGATAAGATTAGTTGAGTCAGTTTGCAGAGGTGAAAGCTCTCCATCTGGCTTTAGATATGGCTGAGCATGAAAAATGGCCAATACTTTATGACTCTTTCAGCCTCCATTCCTTGTCCTCTAAAATAAAGTTTAAAACATGTATGACAGAATGCAGCTTTTGAATATTGAAAATTTCCAGAATATAAACTTGAATTTCACAGAAATATTTTGATTTTTCACTGGAAAAAAAAATCATCTCAATTTATTCAGCTTATAGTAGGAGACTTTAATATAATCCAATTGGGATAAGGGTTTATCACTATAATGGTGCCCTCTAATATTGTACTGTTCCCATTTGAAGAATAAGCTGGTCCAATATTAGTACTTTCAGTTTGGCCTAGGGTCATCACTCAGGAACTACCAATTTGACTTCTATTAAAACAAAGTATTCCCCATTCCTTTGAGCTAAAGACAGCTACAGCAGAAATAAAATGGTGTGAGAAGTTAAACATGGTGTTGTAAGCCTTGTTAATATGATTATGTCTGCAGCAGTCCTAGGAGCAACTTCATTCCATCATTTCTTTTTTCCACTGGATTTTTATTGGAATTTTCAGAGCAGTTTAAGGGAATGAGGTAGCCAGGTCACTCTGAGTTTCACTGGTTTTAGTCAGTCTCATGTTGTCCATTACTGAAATATTTAGTCAGACAATTTGTATGCATAGGCAAGGCCTCAGTGTGATCACTGGCTGACAGATAGTGTAAGGGTCTGTGAAAGAGCATCTGCTCCTTTAAGGGTATCTGGTCAAGGACCTTTTCAGTGCAAAAGGGGCTAATAAGAAAAGGAGGCTGCCATAAACAAGAACGGGATGAATTTGGATCATTATTCTAAAAGAAAGATTTAAACAAGCCATAGGAAAATTTACTTCCTAGCTATACAGAATCATAGTGCCAAAACATCTCTACCACAAAATACTGGTTTTACTCTACAACCTTGTGGGTCTGACAACGTGCAACATGATTTTCTCACCATCTGGACTAAAACTTGGTGTCCAGAATCTTAGGTGAAAAAACCCAAAAAACTAAATACAGGTAAAATGGCTTCGTTTTAAACCTCTAAATAACTAGAGGCAACATAAACAAATTTAAAGTTATCTCTAATTTGTGTAAAAATGCAATGGAAATGAAAACAGATTAAGCCAGTTAGGGCCAACAGAAATCTAATATATGACCAGTATAAATTGCTTGGAAAAAAAAATATATATGGAATATATTTTCTATAAAGTTTTTTAATTTTTCCTATATAATCTTATAGAATATATATATATATACATGTATGTGTGTGTGTGTATATTAAGGTATACAATATAGTTAATATATAACAAAAAGTTTACTTTTTAAAAAATTATTTAATAACAATACTAAATATAAAGGAATTCCATGCAGCTTCTTAGCTAGCGCATTTAGAAAAGCAATGGCCATTATGTACAGCTTAAAATACAGAGGAATGGAAAAGGGAACTGTAGGAAATCCAGTGCTAGTGATCTTTGGCTCCACAAAGAAGCCACAAGAATGTCTCTGTCGCAAACAAATGTTTTAAGGTTGCTTTAAAAATCACTGGCAAAGGTATCACCAAAATCAGGTTTAATATATAAGTGACAGCACAACAAAGTTTGGTGGCAAGGTTCACTCTACTACTTCCTAGATGGTTAAGGCACACGAAGGAAAAGCAAACAAACAAAAATCCAGAGTCAATCAATCCAAACTGAAATAAACAAAAAACTATGGGGGAGGGAGGGCATGTGCATGTGTCAAAAGGATAGAAAGGGTAAGGATAAAAAGGAATATGGCCTAAAGGCCCAACAGCACTTAACAGCACCTTAACAACATCTAATTTATAATTAAAGTTAAATAATTTAGCAAAGGATTCATGTAGAATTTGCTATACCACAACAGTAATTCACAGGCCTAACTTAATTACAAATCTAAAGTACTTAAGAATCTAGGAGAGCAACATTCCTGGTACATTTGCCATAGCATATACACACTTGCATGCACACAGACCTAAAGAGTCTGTACAAGGTACCTGTGAAAAATTCCCCTCCAGTTCAGTGCTCACTTTGGATGCCTTTTTGTCTTCTCAACAGGAGAGGGGTTGAGCCTCATGGAGTGAGGGTATCAGCCCAGGATCCATTGATATCATTTGGTGATCCTCCGAGTATCGCAGTCTTGAGAGTTTGCTGGCACTGAGAGGCCCTACTCAGAGGGAGATTGCTGACCACAGCCTGCTGTGGTCCAGGAGACCTCTAAGGGTCTCAGTACCACTATTTATAGGGTTGCAAGAGAGTTGGCTTTAGTCATAATAATGTTTCATCATTAAATCAATCAAAACTGGCTCAGGTTGAGGACGAGATCCACCAGCAGCTTCTGCCTGTAGGGAGTGTGCTGGATGAAACGTTCTAGCCACAGCCATGAGCAGAGGCACCTGTGCTGAAGCAAGCAGATGTTGAAGTACCTGTGATCCCATGAGAAGCTTGAACAGAGAGAGAGGAGCGATGAAGAGCCTTTGGCCCAGCGAAGATCTCTGTTCCAAGAGATGAAGATGATCACAGAGATAGATAAAGATAACCTTTGCTTTTTCAATTGTTCATCCTTAAAAATAATACCCCATAAGTTGATATGGTCCTTGAAAACAGTTGTGGGGAAAACTGTAAGTCAAGGAAAGTGACTTTTATACAGTGATGAGATTTCCATTCTCCCAGGTGGCTGACCGCTGTGACATTGAAGCCACAAGAGAACTGTTTTCTTGTGGAGAAGTCTCCATAGACTGATGAGAGAGACTCCTCTCCCTAAGTGATCTGGAGAAAGACTATTTTAGAGATGGTAAACTGACTGATTTGTTCCTGTATGTTGTCAGCGTGAAAGAAAAGAGGGTGTAGGGGGGAGGAGAAGTGTTCTGACAGTTTTATTCTGATTCTTTTTTTTTTTTTTAGTTTCTGTTAATAAAGTTTTCTTTATACCTTTCAAAGTTTGAGCCTGCTTTGCCTTCCCTCCTAACCCTATTTCACAGCAAAAAATGAGTAAATAATTCTAGTGAGTGCACTGGCAATTTAGCCAACGCTGGACCTACGACAATAATTGGTGCATTGGCTGGGAAATCTCAAATTGGCGAACTAAAACCACTACACGAAATTGGTGTTTCTGCCCGGTTTCGAACTGAATCTGCCACAGGGAACCTGCTCATCTGTCAGCAGCCTCCATGCAGCCTCCATCACAGTGCCCTGCTAGCTGCAGAGGGCAGCCAGGAGCCATTTGATGATGCTGGCACAGCTTCGCCAGCTCTCCCCAGAGCCCAGCAGCACCAGCTCTGTCTGCAGCGGCAGCACTCAGAAGCAGCTCTTGGTCAGCTCTGCACCACCCATGTAGAAGCAGAGACGGCTGCCTGCCAAAGGAAGATGCAGCAGAGGGCAGCTCTTCCTCAGTAACCCAAACAGGCTTCTGTGGGCCCACCTCTGTGGGCCACTGCACCCGTGCAGGCAGAAGGGCCACAGTGGATCCACCATGGCCAGGTCAGGCTGGTGCCACTTCCTGAGACACTGGAATGTCATCAGCAGCGTCCGGGGGAAGAGCGCAACTCTTGGGCGATATCAGCAGAATAGGACCCTTCACAAAACGAGCAGTCTTAGAGGGTGTTGGCTGCTGGAGCAGTGGATGCAGCCGGGACTGGGGGAGTGGCAGCGGTGGCAATGTCTGCTGCCACTTCTCTATCAGCTTGTATTTGTAGCAAAGAGTCCTGAACTAAGCGTCGCATGGTAAGCGACCCTGTGGTTAGTCTCCCCTCGTAGCTGCCTCTCACAATGCATGCCCTGCTTCTTCCCATGTTTCAACAAAAAAGGCAGTCTGTGCATTCACTCTTACACCATTTTGTTTACAACAAATGAGCAAGGTGTGTAATGCCCTCTCCTCACACTTAATATTTTTCCTCTGTAATATTAGCAGCAGAATGTCCAAAATGGATTCCTCTTCTGCTGATATTTGAGCCCCCATTATTATGTTTCCCAGTCACTCACCTTGGGGTTGGTGTCTCATAAGTCATCCAGACTTTTAGGCTCTCAGGTCCGCTTGGCTTTGTTTTCAGGCTCTCATGTCCATCTGACTTTGTCGTCCGGATGTTCAGGCTCTTAGTCGGCCTGCTTTTGCTTGACTAGGCTCCACCGTCTACTGCTCTCAGGTCCGCAGTTCTCTATCCCATCACGTCAGGCTCACCAATTGTTGTCAGTAGCTCCTCGCACAGGGCATCAATTGACTGTGGATACAAGACTGACGCCGAAAATGGTGGCAAGCATCAGCACTTTATTATTCTCCAGTACAACTTTTATACCTTTTTTTACTTTTTTGTGATTGGTCAATACACATCAGCATTCCACACTTCTTCAGTACTGTTTGCCTGTCTTATACAGCTGTACTTCATTAGGGATGAGGCTCGGCTGCAGCCCCATTCCTAATGTCCTACAATCTATTCTCCCACACCCTGGGAACAGACACTGTTTCTGATAAGCTCAAGAGGGGCTTAGTCCAGGTACAGTTTGTCAAGGCCAAGGCCTAATGAGCATTTCTGAGATCATAGTACAGCTTGGGAGGGGAGAATGTACCACCACAGCCTCCAGTGGCTGATGACAGTCTGTATATATAGTTACTCTCTCCTTTTCATGCTTGTGTGTGTTTAATTTTGCACATTTTTGGTATTTCAAAAAAGCTTTGGGCCTTTGAAAATTTTATAGCATTCTCTGGCTTCAGTTCTTTTTTTTTTTTAAAGGGGTGAGGTTTTTAAAACTACATTCTGAAATTATTCCAGCAATTCAGCTTGATTAAAGCAAGCATCAGCTTGAAAGGCAGGGACAATATTACAAGAACCACCATACTGTATGCTCTTCAGATTGTCAGCAGAATGTGGGGACAGAAAGTCTGAAGCTACTAAAGAAAACCCCTAAAACAAAGAGAAGAAAGTATTTGGTAAAATATCTGAATAGAGACAAAGGATGGTGGCAGACCCAGTGAGTGAAATCTTGGCTGTGTGAAGTGAATGGTAAAAATCCCACTGACTGCAGTAGCATCAGGATTTCACTTGATTTCTGCCTATGAAGTATATTTGCTATAAAGCTCTCTGAAATGAAGCATCCTTCAAGAAGTGTTCTTTTTGCTTTTTACTCCTGCTAATTCAATTCATTTTACTGACATTATGATTCTAATATGATCTATGAGGAGGCACTTGGTCAGCTAGTAGATGGTGTTGTCAGGAAATTTCTCATGACATTGTTGAAAATGGTGGCTACCTGCCATAAAATGGTGACTGAAACAACATGGTGGATCCTGCACATTTAGCAGGAGAGAGGCTTCCTGCTCTGACATCCTTCTGGGATAAAGAGGAAGAGGTGGCTGGTCAGCCAATCACAGAGGTGCCTGAGAACATGTGGATATGACAGTGTGAAAAAATAGCTGTTAGCCAATCACAAAGCATAAAAACACATTAGGTATGATGTTTAACACAATGGCAGCTCCCTGCCATAAAATGACAAATGAAACAAAATGTCAGGTCCCCTGTGTATGTAGGGGGAAGGTACTTCCTGGTCTGATTTACGTGTAAACTGGAAGAAGCAACTGATCCTGCCATCCGATCATAACAGATCACAAGGGCAGAAGAAAAGACTGCATTCTGGGGCAAGTGGAATACATAGCTGCCTGCAACAGGGCAGTACTTCGGATGGAAATTGGTTGCATGGCACTTGTCACATCTTATATACCAGTTGTCCCTATACTCTGCCTGTGGATTCTCTATATCCATGGTTCCAAAACCCTAGAGGTTGAACTTGGGCCTCTCCAGGTGTTTTCTGCTGTCATGGTTTAACCCCAGTCAACAACTAAGCACCATGCAGCTACTCAGTCACTCCCCCCAGGTGGAATGGGGGAAGACAATCACAAGAGTAAATGTGAGAGAACTCATGTGTTGAGATAAAGAGAGTTTAATTGGTAAAGCAAAAAGCCAGGCGTGCAAGTAAAGCAAAATAAGGAATTCACTCACTACTTAGAATCATAGAATCATTAAGGTTGGAAAAGACCACCAAGATCAAGTTCAACCTTTGACCAAGTACCACTGTGTTGGTTTTGCACAGCCTGGTTTTGGGGGGAGGTGGGGGCACAGAGGTGACTTCTCAGAGAAGCTGTTAGAAGCTTCCACCATGTCTGGCAGGGCCAATCCCTGGTGGCTTTGTGGATGGACATGCTGCTGGCCAAGGCTGGGACAACTAGAGATGGTGCTAACCCCTCTGTGATAACATATTTAAGAAGAAATCAAAACAAATTAGTGGTGCAGTTTTAATTCCAGCTAGAGAAGGGAAGGAGGTGAGAATATGTGACGAAAACAACTATGTAGACACCAAGGTCAGTGAAGAAAGAGGGAGAGGAGGTGCTCCTTGTACCGGAGCCAAGATTCCTCTACAGGCCATGGTGAAGACCATGATGAAGCAGCTGTCCCCCTGCAGCCCATGGAGGTCCACAGGGGATGCAGAGATCCACCCGCAGCCTGTGGGAGAGGTGCCCATGCCAGAGTGGGTGGATGCCTGGAGGAGGCTGTGATCCAGTGGGAGACCCCGTGGAGAGAGGGGCCCCTGCTTCCAGTCTGGAGCAGCCTGTCCTTGAAGGATCACACCCCGTGGAAGAGTGACTCACACTGCAGCAGTTTTGGGAGGACTACTGCTCATGACATCGGAATCACACTGAAGAAGTTCATGGAGAACTGTCTCCCATGGGATCAGACCCCATGGTCTCACAGGGGAAGGACTTCTTTGCCTGAGCCAAACAGAAGAAAACCTTGGGTGGCGAACTGACCAAACCTCTACCCCCTCTCTCCCTGTGTTGTCCATGGGAAGAAGGAGTTGGGGGAGGCAAAAGTGGGTTATTTTACTTCTCATTATCCTCCTCTGATTTTGTTAGTAATAAACTTACTTTGTATCTCTATGTTGACCCTGTTTTGCTCTTGGAGTGTTTTCTCCCGGTCCTTATCTCAACTCAGGAAGCCTTCATTAAATTTTTCTCTCCTCTGCCCAGCTGTAGCAGGGAAGGGTGTGAGCAGCTTTTGTGGGTGCCTGGTGTTTGGCCAGTGTCGAACCATGACAGTCATGTCAATTAAACCATAGCACTGAGTGCCACATCTACTTGTTTTTTAAACACTTCAAGGGATGGTGACTCCACCACTTCCCTGGGAAGCCTGTTCCAATACTTAACCCCTCTTTGAATGCAGAATTTTTTCCTATTATCCAATATGAACCTACCTGGGCACAACTTGAGGCTGTTTCCCCTTGTCCTGTCTCTAGTTCTCAGGGAGAAGAGGCAAACCCCCACCTCACCACAACCTCCTTTCAGGTAGTTGTAGAGAACAACAAGGTCTGCCCTGAGCCTCCTTTTCTCCAGTCTAAACACCCCCAGCTCCCTCAGCTGCTCCGCATATGACTTACTCTCCAAACCCATCACCAGCCTTGTTGCCCTTCTTTGGACTCACTCCAGCACCTCAATGTCCTTCTTGAAGTCAGGGGCCCAGAACTGGACACGGTACTCAAGGTGTGGCCTCACCAGTGCCAAGTACAAAGGGACAATCACTTTCCTGGTCCTGCTGGCCACACTAATCCTGAAACAAGACAAGATGTCATTGGCTTTCTTGGCCACCTGGGCACACACTGGCTCACATTCAGCCAAATGTCAGCCAGTACCCCCAGGTCCTTTTGCACCAGACAGATTTCCAGACACTTTCCCCCCAGTCTGTAGGGCTGCATGGGGTTTTTGTGACCCAAGTGCAACACCTGGAACTTTGCCTTATTAGATGAGTAATGCGATGGTTGGCTCTCACAATTAAGGGATAAGTATTATGTGTATGTTAAGAGAAGTTTTGTAGATATAAAAAATGAGATTTGCAATTTGGAATTTTTTAAAAAAAAAGTTTAATAAGGGATAAAAAAAATTAACCAGCGCTGGAGTGCCCTTGGTGTTTGGCCAAAAAGCACGCAGGTAAAGTCAGAGAGTGTGATCTTTATACTGTTACATTACTGAGGTATATACATATTCATGTGCTTCATACATTATTCAGACATTCTTGTGAGTTTTTGATGTTTCAGGAACTCTTTGGTTTGTTTTCTTTACACTCTAACTTTTCTGCACTACAACCTGTAAAATATGTTTTATTTTTTCTTGTGTCTCCATCCTGTTGTTCCACATCCTCCGATAAGGGGTTAAAAAATTCTTCTACGATTCTTCTCCGCTGCTCTGCTTTTGTCACTGTTATCTCTTGGAGAGGTCAGTCAGCAGATGTGGGAATCAACATAATTGTTTCCCACCATTCTTTCAGTCACATAGAAGCATATTAAACATTTCGTGATTTTGCTAAGGCCTACAATATAATATATTCATCACACCGCTATTTCTATAAACAATATGGTACATACTCTGCTGGTTGTGTTCTGATTGGCACCTGGGGGAGGGCATACACGGAGGTTTTTCTCCATGAGAACTTCCTCTGTGAGTTGATGGGACCAATTGGAGGCTGGTTTGGTTGTTGACAGCCTGAGAAACCAATTGGAGAATTTAGTCCGCCTCCGTGAATTCACATTTTGGCGCAAGTAGAGCCCGGGAAAGCTCTCTTTCGTTTCCGGCCTTTCACAAGGTAACACCAGCCCGGGCAGGGGCGGGCTTGGGAGACCACCGGGCCCCATTTTCAACCGGGGGCCCCGATGGCCAGGGAGAAGAGAGGCCCATTGCTGGAATCCTCGCCCCATCCCCAGCGTGGCTGCGGCTTGGCAGGGCCCTGCCCCTGCCGCCGGCCCGCCCCGCCGCCCACGCGGCCTGGGGGTAGCAGCTGAGCCCCGTTCTGGCAGACCCCCCCCACCACCCTCCCAGCGCGGCCTGAGTCTTCTGAGACCTTGGCTCAGCTCCAGCATGGCCTGGTCCAGCCGCTGCATCTTCTATGTGAGATTTTAACCCTTCCAATGCTCAGATAAGACTTGCAGACCTTCAATCCTCCCTTGAGTGAGAGGAAAAAGAACAGAGACGATACACCAAAGTCAGTGAAGCAGGAGCCAAGTTCCAGATGGAAGGAGAATGAGGGGACGCCATGAATTTAGGCTGAAAATCCTTTTGTAAGCTATATGGATGGACTGTACTAGACTGAAAATTCCTGTAAACCATGGGAAAAGACATGAGGGTTGGAGTGTTTGACTTGATAGATCATTGAGCAGAAGCACGTGTGTTGAGGATCCTTTGCCCTGAGGGAAGAAGGGGATCTCTGTTCCTGGGGATGAACAGAGAAGAAGAGAGATGAAGAGAACTTTTGCTTTTGAACAGTTCATTCTTAAAAATCAATACCCCATGAGTTTAACATGGCCCATAAACACAGTTTGGGAATGCTATGAAGATGGGAGGGATTCGTGGAAAGTGAAGCCAGGAGAACTGTTTTTTTTTCTTGTGGGAAAAACCCTATAGCTGAACAGAGGCGAGTCCTCTCTCTCAAGTGAACCGAAAAAGATTAAGTTGGTAACTGACTGAAGTGTTTCTGTATGTTGTTGTTAAGGAGAAGAAAGTGTGGGAGAAGGAAGGAGGGGTGGTCTGAAGTTTTTATTCTGAATTTATTATTTCTTTATGTTGTTAATAAAGTTTTCCTTTACACCCTTTTAAGTTTTAGGCCTGCCTTACTTTTGCTCCTAATTCTGTCTCACAACAGAAAATTAGTATATTGAATTTGGTAAATCTAAACTATAACACAGACTAATAGATTATGTTATACTAAGAAACAGGTAAATAGAATTATACATTGTACTATATCCGAATATTTATGGTCGATATCAGCATGTAAAAGCTAATACATAAATGGGAAAGCCAATATTACATTGTAGTTTTTAACATAGATGTATAGTTATGTTACTATAATATGTCCTCCCATAGTCCTCTTTCCCCTCCCCTTGTATTGTCACAGGATGGCCTTCAGCTAATTCTGTATGAAACAGTGCCAAAATAAAAATTAGTATTTTAAATTTTCAAAATATTAACTGGTTAATTGGATCATTATCCTGTACTAAGAAATAAATCTTCCACTTCCTTTACTGGACAGGAGCTTGAACAGGGAAGACGTTTATTGGAAAAATAAATTTTGTATAGAAGACAAACTGGTGGTGCATGGAAGCAGATATGAGGGAAGGATAGGACCATTGGACTGACTTTGAATAGAGGATGGAAATATGAGAGATTTGAGTTCTGATAAATACATACCTTAGGTGAAGGTGGAAAAAGAAGAAAGGGTGAACAGGATCAAAATCTTCAGAAAAGGGGTAGGTGAAGGAAGGTATGAGAAATGTTAATTCTATGTACAATAGAGGGATTATTATCAAATATAGCAATTCTTTGTTTTTTACTAAAATGTTACAAAATATTTTTAATGAAGTTTCTTCCTTCAAAACTGTGGGTTTTAACCTTTTCCCCCCTGCTTTTCCTTTCTTTTTCTGTTTTTCCTTTTTTGAAATTGTCATGATGTACAGTAGTGCATTTTGTATGGTTCTCTCTAGTATTTCTCACTAGTATTTCTCACTTTTAATTTGAAAGGAAAGTCCAGAAATGAGGATGTTAATCTGGAGACCTATGCTAAGTTCCCTGCTGTGTTACAGATTGTGTATGTGGTCTGGTCTGAAGCAAATTATTCTAATATTTCATGGGATGGGATGTCTACCATCTCTAAGGGCAACCTGTTCCAGTGTTTCACCACCCTTACTGTAAAAACTTTTTTCCTCATATTGTGTTGGTTTGAAAGCAAAACCAGTGTGAGACTCCAAGTCAGTAATACAATTTAATAGGAAAAAAGAGAAAAAAATAAAATACATGCAATCATACAAAAGAAAAAACACTGACAGAGTCAGAATACAACCTGACACCCTGTCAGTCAGGGTGTTGGTCACAGTCTGTATAAATGGTGGCTGCATCCTCCTGGATGACAGATGTGGTTCAGTTGAAGCAGTGCTCCTGTAGAAGGTGCAGTTTTCCTCCGAAGATCCAGCGATGATGTGGAAAAAAAGGTCCGACTTTCCTCTGGGATCCAGTAGAAAGGTCTGCCCTCGGGTCCCAAACCCCAGTTTTTTATCTAGGTAGGAAAGGCTTGGCTCCTGCCCCTGGTTGGGGCATCTCCCAATGGGGTGATGTAATCTTATCAGTCATACAATAGGACTTAATGGCCCATTAACGGAATATATCTTCTGGAGGAAGGATGGGTTGTGAAAAGATAACAATGATCATCCCCCCATCTTATCAGATGGCACATCAGCAGAGGATATCTCCCACAGAGATAAGGATCACCACCCCTCCCACATTTCAACAGATGGTGATAGAATACACATTTTTGCATTGTACCCCAGGACACATATCTAGTCTAAATCTACCCTCTTATAGTTTAAAACCATTGCCCCTTTTCCTATAGCCATAGGCCCTCCTAAAGTCTGTCCCCATGCCTCATATAAGCCCCCTTTAATTATTAGAAAAAAGAAATGTGTCTACTGAATTAGCTAGAAATATGAGAATCATACTGGTATTTCCGACTGTTATTTTCTAATCTATATCTGAAAAATTATTAATCTCAAATACTAACAGAAATTGTCATAGTTATGGATCTCTTAATTGCCACATAAATCTTTATCCAAATTTTATATTCTTAGTCTGTTGCCGTCTAGCAAGTTCTCAAATGTGCTTCTTGAACCAACTTTTTCCAGAGAATTAGACCACATTTCCCTTTTATTTATGCAACACTAGATTATGTAATTACAATTTCTCTTAATAGCACTCGTGAAATATTTAGTATCTTTATTGTTGCTTTGTGAGAAAAGCTATTTAAAAAAAATAAAATTTTCAGTTGTGATGGCTATGTTATTATATTTCAATTCTGATATTAGGTTTCAGTAATTTAACCAAAATAGTTTCCTTTCTTCCGTTCTTTGGTCCCAAATCCTGGATGTTTTTTGCTCAAATATTTCATTTATTATCACTAACCAGATTGGAGATAGTCCTTTGATTACCTGTCATTTTTCTGAATTCTATTCTCATCAATAATACTTTACTACTCTCCTGTTCACCTGATTTTATTTACTTAAAATCAAAAGTGGAGATTACATGAATCTTTCTTAACCTTCTTGCCTCACTTCTTGGTTTAAAGCTCTTAAGAACCTTGGACTAAATAATGAAACACTGTTTTTCACAGATTTGGTACATAATTTGAAGAGTGATCACAGAACCAGTCCTGAAGCTATTATTTTACCATGCTTTTGGCCTTCCACTCTACAAACAAGAAAGGTTCACTTCTGTATCCACCTGGTAGACTAGAACAGCGGCCTCAACATTTTTTTTATTGTATCCCCCATCAGTACAAAAGTTTTTTGCGCATGAATCCCCACTATATGTCTATGTATTTACCTCTAAATCATATAGACACATTACTGTGCTAATATATTATGCACATTATAAAACATACACAAAAATAAAGAAAGATGAAAGGAACAATATTTTTAAACTGTTTTAAACTTTTCGTCTTGCTAAAAATACTAACTTTTAGTGAGAGCAATGTGATTAAATAGGCTTTTTTTTTTTTTTTTAATCTTGGTTTAACACTTTAGGATAGAGTGATTTAAAGGCCTGGTTCTAAGTTCAGTTTATTCTGATACTTGGTTTTAATGGCAGTCATAGATGGAATGAGACCTCACAAAGATACATGGATCCAAATGGATGGCTTGTGCTTACTAAATCATGATAGTAATTTTTCAATCCTGTCCAACAATTGTGCAAAGTTCTTTCTTGAAATTCATTGTTGCAGCTTAACCCTGGAAGGCAACTAAGCACTATATAGCTGCTCAATCACTCCCACTCCAGTGAGATGAGGGAGAGAATCAGAAGGGTAAAAGTGAAAAAATTTATGGATTGAAATAAGGACAATTTAATAGGTACAACAAAACCTGCACATGCAAGCAAAGCAAAACAAATAATTAATTCATTGCTTCTCATCAACAGTCAGGTGTTTAGCCATTTTCCAGGAGAGCTCCACTGTGCATAATGGCTACTTGGGAAGACAAGTGCCAAAACTCTGATGGTCCCCCCTTTCTCTCTGCAGCTTTTAGTGCTGAGCACAATGTCGTATGGTATGGGATATACCTTTGGTCGGTTTGTTGTCCCAAACATGGGCTTGTTACCCAGTGTGCAATACCAATTCACACACTGAGGCAAGATATTTCTATTCTAGTTTGTGCAAAGTAGGAAGCTCGGTGATAACCCCTGAAAGGCTAGCTCCCCGATCATCAAAACTTTACACTGTTTATGTTACGTGGAGTCATAGGTCGGAGACAGAGACAACACAAATTCTCTGAGAACCATGTGACAAAAGCCTCTTTTATTATTCTGACCCTTCTTATATCAAGGGTTTGAATCTCCCAGATACACACGTGATTGTTTGGGGTCCCAACACATCCATTTTCCATGCCAATGATACATCTGCATCCAGGGTCCAATGAATTGGCTGGGATTCTTTGTATGTGTTCAAATCTGGAAGGAGCAGAAACCCAAGAGAGGCCTCCGTGGAACATGATACCTTAGATAAGAAGTTGATGAATTAGAATGACTAATACTAGAAATATTCCCCTCTTTGCTAACCTTCATTTTTATCTATTAGCAATTTAATTGGTTCTTTTTTGATTCCTCAAATAATTGGTTCATTTTAGCCTAGAAGCTCATGTAGTTGGTTAACTTTTCAATCATCTATCTTACTGGTCATTTTCCAAGACCCCTTAACCCTATAAAAGTCCCCTTAGAACCCCACCCACTGGATTTGCTGGACAGGACTCTTTTCATAGAAGAAATAAAGATTCTATGGAACTTCCTCATCAGCATTTCTCGATCTCTTTCTCTGCTGGCTAAGAAGGTACTTGCAAGCCTGATTTTACAAAAGAGCTGAAAGCCTAACTCCGGGCACTGCTTGCATTTGTACCTTGTAGCCAAAACCTGCCTGAGATTCCAGGGAAAGCTGTCCCTCGTGGGATAACTGACTCTAGCTCGAACTGGCAGTTTGGGATCTACCAAAGACCCCCTTTGGCTACACAAATTCATCCTATCATCACTCATCCAGGGACTTCTAGGCTGGTTGAGTTTGGGCTGCAGCTTCAGACTAGCTGCAATGTGACATGTTTATATATTTTAATAAACAAAGACATCAGCATTCATTTGAAGCTGAGTCAGGGGAGGTTTAGGTTGGATATAATGAAAAAGCTTTTCACCCAGAGGGTGGTTGGGCACTGGAACAGGCTCCCCAGGGAAGTGGTCACAGCACCAGCCTGACAGAGTTCAAGAAGCATTTGGACAACACTTTCAGGCACATGGAATGATTCTTGGGATGTCCTGTATGGGGCCAGGAGTTGGACTCGATGATCCTGATGGGTCCCTTCCAACTCAGTATATTCTATAATTCTATGATTGCTACATATAGGTAAAGCCTTACAAAAGGAAGGCCTTGTAAAATCATGGCTCAGGCCTGTTACTTCGGCTAAGTAGAAAAGGACTATGGGAAAGTGACTCAGCTGAATTGGAAGTAGAAAAACAAGTTATATAACCATTATGTGCTCACATTGTGGTTTATGGTGGTTGGTTGAATTACATTTGTTGTGCTTAAATGGAATGCACCTGATAAAGGGCCTAACGGCTTAAAAAGGCCTGGTTTTGCAATAAGGTGGTTCTCCTTTGCACCTGCCTGGGGACTCTACATCACTCTGGACCCCCACATAGGATTGGTTACAGAACTTTTTCATTAATTAGTACTCAAACCCTCAGTTGTTAGCTGTATCTCTCTCTTATGCCAGTTATATCTCTAGCTTCTCATGCTAGTTAGTCTGCATGTGCAGTTCTTCCCTCCATTTGAGTCCAGGGTCCATTTTGAATAGGTGTTCAATGGGTTGGTGGTTGTGATCTCCCCTGCCAGAATTACCTTTCCTTCAGTTACTGCTCAGTACACCTGACTTCACTCTTGGTGGCTCTTGTCCCAACAAGCCATTCATCTTGGAATTGTTCCCTTTTCCTTAAAACAAAGGATTAGCCAAGCCTACAAGTTTCTATAACTTTCACAGTGCAATTGCTTAATCATAACTGCTATAGCTACTGATTACCAACAGCAAAAAAAAAATTGCGAAGTTTGGTTCAAATCTTGAGGGACTAGATATCAAGTTGGGGTCAACTGTTCTGGCTGTGTCCCCTCTCAAGTTCTTGTGTACCCTCAGCCTACTTGTTGGTGAGAAGACTTTCTGAGAAGCAGAAAAGGCCTTGACACTAAGTACTGCTCAGAACTAGCTAAGGCATGGGTGTATTATGAACACTGTTTTCATCACAAATCCAAAACAGCCCAATACAGCCAATATGAAGAAAAGTAATTATGTCCCAGCCAAAACCAATATATAAATCCCCATCTTCCCTTATGTCAATCAGTTGCTCTTGCAAATTCATAAGAAGGTGTTAGAGTTTTATAGCTTTAACAAATGGGTTCAAATCCTACTGGAACTCTTCATTTGGAAGATTTTTACACAGGTTAAAAAATACTGTTTCCAATTTTTTTAAGTGCGAAAATGTGAAAGTTTTTATTGGTGATGCACTTACCAACTGATTATATGGACCCATCAAATTTCATGTCCAGTGTTTCTTTTTCACTGCTGTGGTGTTTACTGTAGTTGGGGGTCGTGTCCCTTCAACCATTGTGTCCTGGGATGTGGTTTGAGTCCCTGTCTCAACCATACTCCTCTGATGGTGCTGAACAGTCTTGAGAGGCATAGTCCAAGCCCCAGAACAGTGTTAAGCACTGCTGTGTGGAGGGAGCAGAAAACATTCATAAAGAAGAAAGTTTCTCTGTGTCCCCAGAACAGGCCCCTTGGAAAACCATAACTTAAAGATAAGAAATGACTTGTTAAATGACGAATACAAAAAGGAATCCAGTTCCCCCCTTGGTAGACCCCTCTGTTATCTTTCTCCAATATTAGTGGTTCATTTTCTTTTAGTATCCATAGGCCAGCTTTGAATGTAAAATCCCTCAGGGATTGGTTAGAATGTAAAATTCCCTTGGTAATTGGTGCAAAGTGTAAAACCCTCAAAAGATATAAAAACCCCTGAAAAACCCTAACCGTTGAAAATGCCAGATTGGATGCCTTCATTGAATAAACTATGGATTTGTGCCTTTCTTCATATTCCAATCTCTTTACCCTGCTGGTTTGAGGGCGCGCCGTGAGCCAAATTCTATCTGGGCAAGGCTTGGGAGCGTGCTCTGTCGCTGAGGACTGCTGAGACAGTCTCGGGGTCCCACGGGGAACCCCAAACCCCACCAGCGACAAGTGGCGCTTGAACAGTGGTGGACTCTGCCCACGTTCTGCAAACGGCATTGATCTGATTGTATCCGTTTTCGAGTGTCACAAAAAAATTTGGCAATTAAGTCTTTGTTTTAAAAGACTTAACTCCACCGGAACAACTTCAACAATCCTGAGACCCCTCACCCCTCGGGACTGAAGTTTGCCAGCACCAAACGAGCAGCACAACGACCCGTCAAAGATAAGCTTTGTAAGTATAATTAGCTTCTCTACCCCTAGGGTCTTGTTTTGGGTTTGGTTTATTTTTTCTTTTGTTTTCTCTTTTTTCTGCTCGTTTGGCAAAGGGTCCGTTATGGGAAATCCTTTTTCTAAAATTATTCTTTCCCATAACAAAAGGGATCTATATAATATAATAAAACAAACTTTATCCGCTGACAACTTCTCTTTTTCAAAGCGCTCTTGTTCTAAAACTGTTCTAAAAAGATTTATAAAATGGATTTCTACTCACTTTTCCAACTTTAATAACCAAACTATCCTTTTAGATTCTTTCTGGGACGCGTTTGGCACGAATATTTATGAATGCCAAGCAAATGCTGATTTTTCTGTAGCCTCCTTTATTCCTCTTTTTCAACATATCAGAAGAGCAAGACGAAAACTCCATAATAATGTTGTCCCTATCCTCCCCCCACCCCCTTCGCCCCTTATCCTCTCGAATAACACACATATCCCTCTCCATTCCTCCTCCAATCTTTCTAGCCTCCCCGTTCCCACTGCCATAGCCCCCGCGTTCCGTTTCATCCCCCGCCTCCCTTATAGCTGCGCTCCCAGTCCCCATTATTAATCCTATCCCTGCCCTCCCTTCCTCACTTCCAACCCCTAAAAATCGTCTCCGTAGAAACCGACATTCCTACCCACCCCCAAGGTCACAGACACAGCCACCACAATTTTTCACCCCGCTCCGCCCCTAAACCAATACCCGCCTTCCCAAACCACACATGCCATCCCAAACATCCCCCACTCCCCTCAACCCACAGATCCCCCCAATTCCAACCCCATAACAAAGTCGCAACCCAGCGCAGGCACTCCTCAGCCCACACAAACTCACCTCCCCGCAGCTGCCTTTGTGCCCCCCCACAACGCGTCCCCCATAGCCGCCGGGGCCGCAGCCACTGGCCCTCTGCCCATCCCCCCACACACACCGGCACCCTCACAAACGACGCACTCCTTTGTTCACACCGCCGCGAATTCCCCTAGTCTTGAAAACTCTCCCCCTCCCCCCTCTACACTTCCAAATCCTCCCTCCGCACCAGCTCAACCCCCCCCGTCCCTTCCCCCTCTCGGTACCCCACCTCCCCACGAACCCTCGGCTATCTCTCTCTCCCCACCACCAGCCCTTCCCCCTCCCACTGATAACGTTCCCATAGAAACCAACTTCGCTACAAAGTTTCCAAACTCCACCCTTTACACAGCAAGTTCTCCACACCCCCAAGCTGTCACTCACCCGCCCATCACCATAGCCCAGCCCCGCTCAGCTCGCACAGCATCAAACCCTCCTCTCACCTCGATTTTCCCCGCCCCAGAACCCGTTCCCTTGGTAACCGCCTCTAACCCCTCTCTACCCCATCCCCCATGCAATGCAGTGTCTCCTTTGTTCAGCTCCGGTACTCCCCAAGTTACACAGACAAGTCTCAACACCTCCCCACATAACCCCACGTTTTCCCACACCGGCTCATCCCCATACGCTGCCCCAGGATGCTCTCTCCAACCTTCAGCCCCCGGGGTCTCCCCTGTCCCTGTTTCTGTCCCCGAAAATGTTTTACCGCCTTCTCTCAACACTACCTGGGTCTCCGCGGGTCGCTCTGTTCCTTCTCCTGTCCCAGTTCCGTACATGAATCCAGTCGTGCCCTCCAACAAACATCCCCGCTCTCCCCAAAACCCCTCTTCCCCCCAATAGCGCTGTCCCACTGCACGCCCACCCCCGCAGCCTGTCCCGCGCCATCCTAACGACTCCCCCTGCGCGGCAGCCCCACACCCACCCATTTGAAAGCACGTCTCGGATTTCAACTGCACTGCCTGTGTGGCGCCCCTGGCGCAGCAAAGGTGCGCAGCTTGTACAACTGCGATCGCTGCTGCGCCAGCGCCACCCTGTGGCCAAACCATGCAGTGCACACACACACCCCCTTCTGCACTTTGAGACCCCTTCCCCCCTCACGTTCTAAAAAGCGTCGTGCTCAAAGAAGACGCTATTCTTCCTCTGAATACAGCGGCAGCGAGTCAAACGCCTCTGATTCAGAAGAACCAGATCTATGGGCCAATGCAAAGTTACAAGCAACCCAAGATGGTAATTGGCAATTAGCCCAAAAAATCTCTGTCTTTCCTGTGATTTATAAACGAGGCCGCAGAAGAGGATCCACAAACAGATCAGAATGGCAATCAATTGACACAAAACAAGTAACGGAATTGGCAAAAATTGCAAAAGAACAAGGCAGATCAGCCCACATTTTTAGAAATTTTTTAGAGGCTCTCTTTGCTGCTTTTGTGATGGTTCCACACGATCTCAGAAATTTGGCCAATTGCCTTCTATCTCTGGCCGAATTTATGTTATGGGAAAGGCATTGGAAAAAACAATTAAAAATACTATCTGATAAATATTCTAAAGATCCTAATCGACAGAATTTTACTGTTGAACAATTAGCTGGAGAAAGTGACTTTTCTAAACCTTCAGAACAAGCTAACTCTGTACCTGAAGAAACACTGCAAGACATTGCTAATGCAGCCAAAACCTCATTCCTTCTTACCCCTGACGACTCTATTCCTAGCTTGCATTTTTCCAATATCAAGCAGGGAATAGACTAGACTTTTATAAAATTTGTAGACAGGCTCAAGGATGCTCTTGAAAAGCAAATTGAGAGCACAGCAGCACAAAAGGAACTTTTAAGAAAACTTGCTTTAAGCAATGCAAATGAACAATGGAAAACCATTTTAAGAGCTTTACCTATAGACACCGATCCCACCATCGAGCAGATGTTGGAAAGCTGCACACGCCACATGTCCACTGAAAACACAGTGGCCAAAGCAGTTGCCAAGGGCATTGCTGATGGAGTCTCTGGAGCCTTTGCAGTGATGGTCTCCAAAGACAATGCTCGTTGTTTCTACTGTGGGGAACTTGGACATTTTATAAAAGACTATCCAAACAAACCACCCACCCAAAACCCCCACAACAGCTACCACAAACCCCAAAGGCAACAAAAACAACAACAGCAGCCAAAAAACTTTCAACGCAGCCCGGTTTCAGCTCCGGGTGCAGACAACAAACCAAAAGCTGCCTTCCACCCAGCCCCAATGATGACAAACGAGGAACATCAAACCCCATCGTCCTCGAAAATTCCAAACTACATCAGGCAGACCCAACATTTGATGAGATTTCGATGGGAACCAGGCACCAATTGGTGATCATTTTGTCTTTAAATATTACAGATGAAAAATTTTATCGTATCCCCACAGTAAAGTATGGACCACAAGATGGTCCTTGGGACATTTTAATCCTCGGTGACAGTTTCCTTGGTCCACCACAAATTTCCGTTTTACCTGAAATACAAACTGTAGCACCTGGAAAAGAAATCTTTGTCCAATAGTGTTGCACGGACATTCCCTTTTTTCTTCCACAGAAAACACCTATTGCACAAGCTTTCCTGCTTCAAAAAAATCACATGGAATGGATCCCTCTCAACCCTACAATAATGTGGGCACAAATTATGGGTCCAAACAAACCCATCCTCGAGTACAACCTTTTCTGCTAAGGGGAAAAAATTCAGAAACCAGGAATGATAGACACCGGTGCTGATGCCACCTTCATTGCCCGCTTGGAATGGCCACCACACTGGGAACTTCAGCCTGTAGCAGGCACGCTGGCTGGAATTGGGGGAGTCACCGTTTCCATGAGGAGCAGATGCAACATCGTCATCGAAGGGCCTGAAGGACAACTGGCAACCATCCGACCATTCGTGGTAAGAGCCCCCATCACCCTATGGGGCAGAGATGCCCTAACCCAATGGGGGGCTGCTCCCCGAGTTCAAAGTGGGGATTTTTGATGGGGGCCATTGAAGCGTGCACTGTCCCGCCGACTCCTCATCTCACTTGGAAGAGTGATGACCCCCAATGGCAGGCACAGTGGCCCCTTTCAGAGGTCATACTGTGTGCATTGCAAGCCCTCGTTAAAGAACAGCTGGCAAAAGGCCACATTGTTGAATTCAATAGTCAGTGGAATTATCCAGTTTTCGTCCTGAAAAAGTCTGGAACAGACAGGTGGAGACTTGTCCATGACCTTCACAAAATCAACGACATCATTGAAGACATGGGTCCTCTCCATCCTGGCCTGCCCTCCCCATCAATGCTGCCACGAGACTGGACACTTGTGGTCATTGACATCAAAGATTGCTTTTTCAGCATCCCATTGCATCCCCAAGCTGCACCATGGTTCGCCTTCTCCATCCCGTCTTTTAACAGAAAGCTCCTCTCAAAAGATATCACTGGCTTTTCCTTCCCCAAGGACTCAAAAACTCTCCAACCATTTGGCAATGGTGCGTCACACATCCTTTCTCCTGTTCGAGAACAATTCCCAGAAGCAATTATTCATCACTACATGGACGACATTCTAGTTTGTGCATCAGAAAAGACCTACTTAGAAAAAGCTGCCAAAACAACCATTCAGACCATAGAAAAAGTAGGATTTGAAATCCATGAAGACAAAGTACAATACACCAGCCCCTGGAAATACCTAGGACTATTTTCCCATCCCCTTCTTTTTCTCTCTATGCTTTGTTTCCTATATCTCTCCCCTCTATCGCAACTGAGTTGTTGGCATTTAATAAAAATGCATTGCTGTTCTTGAATAAACTGATTTTGTCCCTTGCATTTTGCCTGTTTGCACCTTTGAGTGCTCTGTATTAATAGCGGATCGTGACAATGTGAAACAACGAAAAGAAAGGAAGACCTCTGCCCCAGGCAGAAAAAACTGTATAAAACCAGGACCAAGACAACATTCGTGAACAGAGGGGGATCTGAAGTGATAGAGTTCGGATCAGTGTGTGTTCACTCGGCGCCGATCCCGGGCTCGGCACTGTCCTTTTTGATTGTGGCTATCAAGGACCGTATTTCGGTTGCAAAATAAAAATAGTTTCTTTTGATGATACTTAATTCAGCTTAATAGTTTTATTATTTATAACAATAACATAACATAACAAGATGATTTTGAACAGAATGATTTTATCATATAATTTCCTTTATCTAGTGTCCATGCTTCACTTCAGAGCTTAGTATTCTGGTTTATACAAACCCTAATGCTTTTGTGATTAACATGAATCTTTTATCAATTACCACATGAGACAAAGGAAAATATATTATTTCATTATATTTGTTTAAATCTCTTTGCTGTGAATTACTGGCTTTTGCTGTTAAGTATTTTTTCTCTTTTTTTGCCACTATAATCATTAATTGTATCCACTTTTTATATATAAAGAAAAAGCGGGCTTGTGCGAATATGAAAAGGCTTGTTACTGCTGTTACCTGCTTGCTAGGAGTGTAACCTGAGAACATGTTCAAGCCTTGTCCAGACCTGGTGGGGGCTTGTAGCCACTGCTGCTTGAGTGCTAAGCCAACATGTTCAGGCTTGCTCAAACTTGTACCCCAGCACAATAAGCATGACACTGCCCAACAAGAAACTGCCTATAAAAGAGGCAGTGACCAAGGGTGGGACAGACATCTTGGTGGAACGCAGACTCCCCGCATCCCCAGTCCTGCTTGCCCGTTCCTTATCAACGAATTAATAAATTGCCTTATTGATTGACCAACTCGATTGTGGTGAGTAATTTATAACATGGGGAGGACTAGAAGTCCAGAAGATAATGGAGATAAATTGTTAAGAGTGTCAGGAGCTCCTATTATACCAGGGACCCACAACACTGGAACCCTTGTTAACTTTTTTGAGAAACAATACTCACTTTTTAGAACTTCAAAGGTTTATTAAACCTTAACAAAAATACAACAGAAGACTGAATAAGGAGAAAGAGCAGCCGTGGGAGCACAGGACTAAACTACCATGGATGCTCTGACTTTTATACCCCTAGGCCCTCCCAAAGTCTTGTCGGTTAACTCCTTCTCTGCCGTCCATTGATGGAGACTGCTTTCTTACATCTTGATTGGAGGTTAGCTGTAGTATCAAGCCGGCCCTCCCCAAATGCCCGGATTACCCAGCTATCCCATGACCACAATACAAGGGGAAAGGGGAAGAGTACTAGGGGGTATATATTACAGTAACATATGCATCCACAAGACTTAACACACACACAGTATTTATCCTTTAATTGTGAGAGCCAAACATTACAGTACTCATCTATAACAACTTTCAAGCTGGGTCTGGATCGGGAGGAGGTGTGTTTCCTAGTAAACACAGGGGCCTCTTGATCCACCTTAAATTTTATCCCTAAGGGGGGGAAATTGTCAAAAAGATCTTTGATTGTTCAAGGGGTTGTGAAAATTATGGTTCCTTCTGTAGGTTTAGAAGTTTGAACACATCTTTCTCTGAAATAATTGTGGAAATGGTGGTAAATGGATTTGGGGATTTAATTCCTTTTTCTATGTAAAGTTTTGTGTGGAGTCAAAAAGCTCCCCTTTGGAGGGGACCCATGTCCGTGTGATTCTGTAATTTGTTACTCACCTCCCTACCCCTCTGATGGGCTTGATGCAAAAATTGGGACCAAAAAGTGATTGGTTATTAAGAAAGGCTTTAGGCAATGGCATTGCTTGCCACCAAATTAAATCATATTCAAAAGGAAAATCACTGGAACTAAAGGAGCAAACTGATAAGGTGAGAGAAACAAGGCTCACTCTTTATTATTATTTTTTTTAATTTAATAAGGGATAAAAGGGACAGTATCCAGCGCTGGGGTGCCTGGCGAACGGCCAGAAGCACCCTGTTAGCTTAAAACAATTTTCTTATATGCTTTTTAATTACATTGGTTAAATGCTTATTCATGAGGCTTATACATATTCAAACATTCATGTGAGTTTACATGGTCTGGGAATTTTGTTTGGTTTTAACCTTTGACTTGTCTTCATGCTATCCTGTAGCTGAAATCAGTATGTTTTACTTCTTCTCAAGGCTCTGTTTTGTTTGTTTGACACTTCCTGATAACCAGAGTCTGTAGTAAATTTTTCTCTTGGAGTCTTGGTTCTTTTCAATGTTATCTTGTCATTCAGCTAGGATATTCTAAAAGTACATTAAATCAACATTATCTCTTTCACAGAACTATTTGAGTTATTCTTACCACTGTTAATTAGTTATAAAAGCATTAATTACTTCTGCAACAGTTAATACACAGCACATAGTTTTTATTTCAATATTTTGTAAGAGCCTAAACTATATTTATCACACTAAAATTTATATAAGCTATAAGGTGCATACAAAAGCTGACAGGTTATACTATACCAAAATGCAATTAAAAGGGATTACAAATTGTACTATACCAAAACCATTGTGATCAATAATAACTTGTAAAAGCTAATACATAAATGTGAAAGCCAATAACTACATGGTCATTTATAACACAAGGTGAAGTGCTCTAGGGCAAAAAAAGCAAAAGCCTGCTAAAACCCTGAGAAAACAAAGCAACTCAAATGCCTAATTCAGACTGCAACTCTTGCAAAACCTTTTAGATGCAGTCTCACTCCCTCTGCTGAATAATCCATTGGAGGAAACCCCACTGAAAACCTGTGGGAAACAACAAAATGGTGCAACAAGCATTTTACAGAATAAAAGCTATAACTCCACCTGAGTAAGTTAATGCAATTAACAACTTTTTTCACTCAGGCATATTTTGCCGGAGAAGTTCGTTTCTTTTCTCTTTTCTAGGAATGTCAAACATCCCTGCATCAAAGATGAAGAAAACTGTTTGAGAGCAGAGAAACTGCAAGCAGCAAAATCACACCTAAAATGTGAACCATTTCTTCACGTGGACTCTGTCACCTTGTGTTAACCACAAGTTGTTTTTACTTCTTTTTAATAATTGGTCTAGTGGGCCAAATTTTCACTTTTCTTTTATAGGAACCTACCCACACATGACATGGAGCTGCATGAAAACAAATGAAATTTAAAGTGCCACCATAATTACTTGCATAGTCAGTTTGTTAATGTTTGTAATTTGTTTGTGTTTTCAGTTCGAGTGACTTGGTGGGAGATCAAATATTAGTTAAAGCATTCTACATAATCTTGAGTTTGATTTTTGTCCAACTTGTTTGGTTTTTTACTGAAAAATGGTGTGGCTAAAGGTTTTATGGATATATAATTAGTCTAAACCGATTTTATCCTGAGAGTTGGTATAAGAATTTATACATATTTGAAATCATACAAATATGGACTAACCTTCCCAGTTCTGCCTCAGAAGGCTTCAAAATTATTATAATTTGGCTAAATTTTTCAGATTTACTAATTAGTGTGTTGTACCTGTATTCTGGCCTTCTGAGGTTGATACATTCTTTTTACACTTTCTCACACTCTTTCTTCTAAAACAATGATTTTTTGCATTCCTCTTTGGAGGAAGAGAGCACTGATTGACTTGTGATGGAACCAGTGGAGTCAAGAGGTCTCATCATCACTGTCCAATCCGTGCTCAGTGTTGGGATTCTATAAATAGACATGTAATGTAAATAAAGAGGTCTTTGCTGCTTGACCTGCTTGGAGTCAGGTGTGAGTCTTTCTCTCTCTCTGTGTTGTAACAGCGACATTAGTGAATTAAAGAATCTTAACAAAACACAAGCAAATGCTACATGAGAAATGATTGAATCTCCCTTCCTAAACCAGGAGGGGTTACCATGGACTGCAAATAGGACATGAATAAAATACAGAAAAGCTTTCTACCAGCTCTCAAACTAATGTATTGTTGAATTTCATGCCATATGTTTTGAGTATTTTAACTTTGCCTTACTTATCCTATTTATGCCAATCAGTGTAGTGACTATAGCACATTCTGCAATACACATGCTTCTTAGTTGTAGGTGCAGAATGTGATAAAGGCAATTTACCCACTAAAATTCAAAAGAAGCAGCTACTTGGGATAATAAAACTAAATTTGAAAGGAAATTAATTTCATTTTTAATCATTTAATTATTTCTAATCCTTCATAATGTATGAAATTATCCAGCAGAGTAGGAATATCTCCTATGAAACTCTTCTAACTATATGTGAATGCAGTCAAGAAGAAAACACACATCCTTGACAAATCCATTCACATTTATTCCAGGGTGCAAAGTTAATCAATGATACTACAAGAGCTGGGAATCCTCTTGAAACTTGGCTGATTGACTTACAAAATTACAGAGTGACTGGGTGTGGTTTTCAGTTTTAGATCTAAAAGATTATTTCTTTTGTCTGCCATTAGCTGAAAGCAGTCAGGAAATTTTTGCCTTGGAATGGGAAAAACTCAAAAGAGGAAAAAAAAACAACTTACATGGACTGTATTGCCACAAAGATTCAAAAATAGCCCCACGATATTTGGAGATCAATTAGCTAAAGAACTGAAAGCCTGGACACCACCACTTGCACTTGGTGAAGGTACACTTCCGCAGTACGTTGATGACCTACTAATAGCAACAAGAACCCGTGAAGACTGCAAGGACTGGACTGTGAGTCTTCTGAATTTTCTGGGACTGAGTGGATATAAGGTCTCCCCTAAAAAGGCCCAGCTAGTCCTCCAGAAAGTTACATATCTGAGATATGAACTGGCAGGAAGAGAAATAACCTTGGGAAATAACAGGAAAGATACAATTTGTCAAATGCCCCAGCCAACTACAACCAAAGCACTGAAAACTTTTCTGGGAATTGAAATGAATAATGGCAAGGAGAGCAGCTCCTTTTTAATGCCTTTATTGAGAAATCAGCTCTGGGTGGGAGCCCGACAGGTCACGTGCACCACCGCTGCTCCCGATGGACGATCCAGAGGAGGAGGAATTGAGCTTTGCTGTGCAGCAGAGCTGGGCCTTCTGTCCTCACAGGAGTCCCGCAGAAGACACTGGGTGGCTCGTAGTCCAGCGGTATCATGTCGATCGGGTGCTGTTCAAGCCATGGTGACAAGGCAGGAGGGTCCTGGTTGGTGATTTCATCTTCTTCACTGCTTTTCTTACTTGGGAGTACCATTTTTGTTTTTCGATGTTATATTGGCTCATTGTTTTTAGGGGTTTTTTATTACTGAGTTGTGTCCCATAAGCACTTTCGGTCTTCTCATTTGCCAGGCATCATTTTGGGAGGACGGGGAGGGAAAGGGCACAATGGCAAGACAATTCCAGGGAGTGGGAATTAGAACAGAACAACAGCAACAATTAACATAAAAACAGGGTGTTTTCCCCACTTAACAGAACATTAACAGAACAAACAGGAGCTTGTTCATAACAATTTAGACTGATTCAAGGTATGCTTTTGGGGTGGTAGGTGCTCATGGGGCTATTTAGAAAGAAGACTTTATTAACCTCAGAGAAGAAAGAAATCAAGCATGCAACTGAAATCTTACAGTTGCTGGAAGCAGTGTTAAAACCTTCAAAAGTGGCTATAATGCATTGTAAAAGACACTCCCAGGGTAACACAATTCCTGAACTGGAAAACACTATGGCAGACAAAACAGCAAAAGCAGTGGCTAGTGGGGTCCAAATTCAAGCCCTAGCTCTAATCCCCTCTAGCATCCTTATGGGTGAAAATCCCCTATTATACGACACTGATGCTTTAAAGGAGATACAAGGAGAAAAGAGAGCATTGCATCAGATTACCTTAGATAACACTTACTGAGGGTTTAAAGAGATATGGGATAATCTTACAGCATGGTTACCCAACTTATCCTGGCTTAAACAATTGTTTATAATAGTTTGTTTATAATAGTTACTTGTGTTATTACATTGTTATTTACACTTTGTATTAGTAGTTATTGTATGATTTTATGTACTTAGAATTGCGATGCTTATGCTCTATAGCAAAAGTACAAACTTAGAAACAAGATGGAGAAAGGTACTTACTTTCAAGACATGCAAGATCTGTAAAGAATCACCAGAAAAAGGGAGGAGGGTGAAAGGAGTTGATCAATAGTTAACTCGTGTAACTCTTAAGTCAGCAAATATTAATCATAAGTCTAAGCAGGATGTGCCTTAGCCTTGTCAAGATAAGAGAAACAAAACCTATTATCAGCAGAAAACACTGAACCAGCCAGCGAAGGACTGCTCATGCTTCTGAGACCAATGTTGAATTTGTCTTTACAAATGAGCTGTGGATCAGCCTGTAGATAAGGCTAGCACTGAGAGATAAAAGAAACAATGGGATGGATTCCACTGATTGATGAATGGAAAGAGATATTTGCCTTTACAAACAAACTGTAGGGCTGCTGATAAATGAAATTGGATATCGAAAGATGAAAGAAGCAACGGGGGGGAAAACTATGAATTCTGTAAGAATTAAAAATTAAAAGGGAGGGTTATACATTAGAGGGGAATTTCAGGTATCAGGCGTTCCGGGAAGTCTGTGCCTCTCAAGTACCTCAGCCAATGGGGAAAGAGAGAGGGAAATGCGGCCGGGAAAATAGGATAAAAAGGAGGCTGCGTCCTCAAAAATTTGAGAGATCCCAGGGGAATGTCCCATGGCCTCTCCCTTTATTCGAATAAAGCAAAAAGGACTCCTCTGTCTCCTTTTTGGACATAAACCACTGGTGTTTGTGGATTAATTTTCCTGACAATTTTGGGGGCTCGTCCGGGATCTTTCCACCGTCCGGGGCGGTGGGCAGCGAGCGGAGCTGAAGGCGCCTCACCCAGTTTCGGTGATCAGCTCCCCTTGGTGCCGGCTGGCACCGGGCGATTGATTGGGTTCCCGAGACTGTCCAGGAGACAGACGAGTGGCGGACCAGGGGGGTCCGTGAAGAGTCCGCAGGGAAGGACCACTGAAAATCTCACCGGTGAGTAAAATGGGATCTTCGGGGAGCAAACCTGGGAGGGCACCCATGGAGGGTAGCACAGGTAAACCTGAGAGGGCACCCATGGAGGGTAGCACAGGTAAAACGGGGCACCCAGAGAGGGTTGGAAAGGTGAAGCCGCGAAGGGGCCCCGGAAAAAGGGATGACGATCCCATCATACCCCCGGGGAGTCCCTTGGGGTGAATGCTGACGTCTTGGGACAGATTGTATATTCACCCAGAAGTAACTATGGAAATGATGGTAAAATATTGTTATTTTGTGTGGCCAGAGTATAAGTTGGCAAGGGGACTTATATGGCCACATTATGGAACAGATAAAATTCATTTGTGTCGAATTTTGTGGAGGTATCTAGAGGAGAACTGGAAAGGATGGATTGAAAGGGAATGTGGATTAATATGGGTCAGACAAGAAACAAGAGAAATGTATGTGTTAAGAAAAAAAAGGAGAAGAGGAAAAAGAGGAGGAAGAGGAAAGTGGTGAGGATTGGAATGTTTTTCAGCACCTTCCCCCGTCTTGTCCTCCAGTGTTGCTGGCTGACCCAGGGCCAGCTGCAGGTCGTCTGTATCCTCAACTTTCAGAGCAAGGGGATCAGGGAAATGTTATTCCTACAGCCTCACCTGAGAAGGATGATGGTGTAGGGGGAGGGGAGCAGCATGTTGTATCACCCCCCAGAACTAGAAGAGGAACTCAGTTTAGGGCATCAGAAGCCCCCCAAGAGACAGGGGTACACCAGATGCCACTCCGTCAAGTTCCTTTGGGGGGTCAAGGGGGAGGATTTGGGTTTGTAATTGTGCCACTCACTACCCAGGATATAAGAGGGTTGAAAAAAAAAGATTTGGATGATCCCATAGGGGTGGGGGAAAAGATAGAGGAATATTTGGGAAATGCGGATTATACATGGAAGGATTGCGATTTTCTCTTGGGAATTTTGTTTGGGTCATCAGAGAAACGAATGATTTTGCAGAAAGCTCGGCAGCTGTGGGAGGATGAACATCCACAAGCAGCAGGGGGGGCTGGACCCAATGCACCTACGGTGGATGATGCCATCCCCCAGGCAGACCCCCAGTGGGACCCAAATAACCAGGCCAGTCTGGCTCACCGTGATTACCGTGCTTATTTGATCAGGACCATCAAGTCAGCGGCTCCCAGAACTAACAACGTAGCTAAGGCTATGTCATTAGAACAGGAGAAACAGGAAAGCCCTCATTGGTTGGAGAGGATTAGGGATGCCTTGAGGAAGCACGGGGGGATGGATCCTGAAGGGCCAGCCTTCAACACATTGCTTAAAGTACAATTTGTTACTAAGGCCTGGCCTGATATAAGGAAAGGAGTACAGAAAAATGAAGAGTGGCAAAATAAGCCTCTAGAGGAATTGGTTAGAAAAACACAGCAGATATATGTAAGAAGGGATGAGGAAAAGGCAGAAACTAAAGCAAAGATGATGGCAGAGTTTTTGCAGCCCCGGAGGAATAAACCGCAGGGTCCAAGGGGTCCCCAGGGACAGAGGGGACGGGGTCGGCCACAAGGAAGTGGCAGAGGGATTCCCTCCTCGGCAGGGGACAGCCGACCCAAACAGCGGCTGGGGAAGAACCAGTGCGCTATCTGCAGGGCAGAAGGGCATTGGAAAAACGAGTGTCTGCAGAAACAACGGGACCCTCAGGAGGAGGAAGTCCAGAGGATAATGGAAATGGATTGTTAGGGGTGTCAGGGGCTCCTATTATACCAAGGACCCACCACTCAGGAGCCCTTGATAACTTTTAAGGTGGGTCCGGATCGAGGGGAGGTGTGTTTTCTGGTAGACACGGGTGGCCTCTCGGTCCACCTTAAATTTTATACCTAAGGGGGGGGAAATTGTCAAAAAGATCCTTGGTTATTCAAGGAGTAAGCGGGAAGGATGAGCGAGTGCATTTTATTCAACCGCTGTTAATAGATGTGGGGGACAGATTTGAACTGCATGAATTCTTGTTTGTTCCTGATTGTGATTGTAATTTACTGGGAAGAGATTTGATGGCTAGAATGGGAATGCAAATTAGTGAGAGGAATGTTGAATTTGTCTTTACAAATGAGTTGTGGATCAGCCTGTAGATAAGGCTAGCACTGAGAGATAAAAGAAACAATGGGATGGATTCCACTGATTGATGAATGGAAAGAGATATTTGCCTTTACAAACAAACTGTAGGGCTGCTGATAAATGAAATTGGATATCGAAAGATGAAAGAAGCAACGGGGGGAAAACTATGAATTCTATAAGAATTAAAAATTAAAAGGGAGGGTTATACATTAGAGGGGAATTTCAGGTATCAGGCGTTCCGGGAAGTCTGTGCCTCTCAAGTACCTAAGCCAATGGGGAAAGAGAGAGGGAAATGCGGCCGGGAAAATAGGATAAAAAGGAGGCTGCGTCCTCCGAAAATTTGAGAGATCCCAGGGGAATGTCCCATGGCCTCTCCCTTTATTCGAATAAAGCAAAAAGGACTCCTCTGTCTCCTTTTTGGACATAAACCTCTGGTGTTTGTGGATTAATTTTCCTGACAATTTGGGGGCTCGTCCGGGATCTTTCCACCGTCCGGGGCGGCGGGCGGCGAGCGGAGCTGAAGGCGCGCCTCACCCAGTTTGGTGATCAGCTCCCCTTGGTGCCGGCCGGCACCGGGCGATTGATTGGGTTCCCGAGACTGTCCAGGAGACAGACGAGTGGCGGACCAGGGGGGTCCGTGAAGAGTCCGCAGGGAAGGACTACTGAAAATCTCACCGGTGAGTAAAATGGGATCTTCGGGGAGCAAACCTGGGAGGGCACCCATGGAGGGTAGCACAGGTAAACCTGGGAGGGCACCCATGGAGGGTAGCACAGGTAAAACGGGGCACCCAGAGAGGGTTGAAAAGGTAAAGCCGCGAAGGGGCCCCGGCAAATGGGATGACGATCCCATAATACCCCCGGAGAGTCCCTTGGGGTGAATGCTGAGGTCTTGGGAAAGATTGTATATTCACCCAGAAGTAACTATGGAAATGATGGTAAAATATTGTTATTTTGTGTGGCCAGAGTATAAGTTGGCAAGGGGACTTATATGGCTACTTATGGAACAGATAAAATTCATTTGTGTCGAATTTTGTGAAGGTATTTAGAGGAAAGTGGTGAGGATTGGAATGTTTTTCAGCACCTTCCCCCGTCTTGTCCTCCAGTGTTGCTAGCTGACCCAGAGCCAGCTGCAGGTCGTCTGTATCCTCAACTTTCAGAGCAAGGGGATCAGGGAAATGTTATTCCTACAGCCCCACCTGAAAAGGATAATGGTGTAGGGGGAGGGGAGCAGCATGTTGTATCACCCCCCAGAACTAGAAGAGGAACTCAGTTTAGGGCATCAGAAGCCCCCCAAGAGACAGGGGTACACCAGATGCCACTCCGTCAAGTTCCTTTGGGGGGTCAAGGGGGAGGATTTGGGTTTGTAATTGTACCACTCACTACCCAGGATATAAGAGGGTTGAAAAAAAGAATTACCCCCATATTTGGATGATCCCATAGGGGTGGGGGAAAAGATAGAGGAATATTTGGGAAATGCGGATTATACATGGAAGGATTGGGATTTTCTTTTGGGAATTTTGTTTGAGTCATCAGAGAAACGAATGATTTTGCTGAAAGCTCGGCAGCTGTGGGAGGATGAACATCCACAAGCAGCAGGGGGGGCTGGACCCAATGCACCTACGGTGGGTGATGCCATCCCCCAGGCAGACCCCCAGTGGGACCCAAATAACCAGGCCAGTCTGGCTCACCGTGATTGCCGTGCTTATTTGATCAGGGCAATCAAGTCTGCGGCTCCCAGAACTAACAACATAGCTAAGGCTATGTCGTTAGAACAGGAGAAACAGGAAAGCCCTCATTGGTTGGAGAGGATTAGGGATGCCTTGAGGAAGCACGGGGGGATGGATCCTGAAGGGCCAGCCTTCAACACATTGCTTAAAGTACAATTTGTTACTAAAGCCTGGCCTGATATACGGAAGGGGTACAAAAAGATAAAAAGTGGCAAAATAAGCCTCTAAAGGAATTGGTTAGAAAACCGCAGCAGATATGTGTAAGAAGGGATGAGGAAAAGGCAGAAGCTAAAGCAAAGATGATGGCAGAGTTTTTGCAGCCCCAGAGGAATAAACCGCAGGGTCCAAGGGGTCCCCAGGGACAGAGGGGACGGGGTCGGTCACAAGGAAGTGGCAAAAGGATTCCCTCCTCGGCAGGGGACAGCCGACCCAAACAGCGGCTGGGGAAGAACCAGTGTGCTGTCTGCAGGGCAGAAGGGCATTGGAAAAACGAGTGTCTGCAAAAACAACTGGACCCTCAGGAGGAGGAAGTCCAGAGAATAATAGAAATGGATTGTTAGGGGTGTCAGGGGCTCCTATTATACCAAGGACCCACCACTCAGGAGCCCTTGATAACTTTTAAGGTGGGTCCGGATCGAGAGGAGGTGTGTTTTTTGGTAGACACGGGGGCCTCTCGGTCCACCTTAAATTTTATACCTAAGGGGGGGAAATTGTCAAAAAGATCCTTGGTTATTCAAGGAGTAAGCGGGAAGGATGAGCGAGTGCATTTTATTCAACCGCTGTTAATAGATGTGGGGGACAGATTTGAACTGCATGAATTCTTGTTTGTTCCTAATTGTGATTGTAATTTACTGGGAAGAGATTTGATGGCTAGAATGGGAATGCAAATTAGCATTGTAAGAAGTGACACGGAGTCCGAAACTGTGATATCTTTGTGTAAAATGTCTGAAAAGGCTTATGCTAAAATAAATCCGGAAGTATGGGCAGCTCCAGGGAAATATGGGAAACTGGACATAGAGCCTCTCCAAATTACTTTGAAGCAACCAGGACAAGTGGTGTCTAAAAAGCAATACCCTCTTTCAAGGGAGGGAAAGAAGGGGTTACAGCCTGTTATTGAGTCCCTGCTAAAAGCAGGTCTTTTAGAGCCGTGTATGTCTCCCTATAACACTCCTATCCTGCCGGTTAAAAAACCAGATGGAACCTACAGAATGGTGCAGGATTTAAGAATAATAAATGAGATTGTCAAACCAAGGCATCCCACAGTTCCAGATCCATACACAATCCTAAATCAAATCCCTTCTTCACATCAGTATTATTCTGTACTGGATTTGAAGGATGCTTTCTGGGGGTGTCCAATCACAGAAGATAGTAAACAGTATTTTGCTTTTGAGTGGGAACAGGAGGAAGGAGGGAAAATGATAAAACAACAATTGACATGGACAGTACTCCCTCAAGGATATACAGAGTCACCAGTTCTGTTTGGGCAAGCTTTGCAGAAAATATTAAGAGAGTTTACTCCACCCTTAGGAGTCAAGTTGTTGCAGTATGTAGATGATTTGCTCTTATCAGGGGAACAGGAAAAGGTGGTTGAAGAGGCTACTGTAAAGCTGCTTAATTTTCTTGCAAAAAAGGGACTTAGAGTATCCAAAAAGAAAGCACAGTTGGTAGAAAAGAAGGTCAAATATTTGGGACACATTCTGTCCTAAGGGTTACGGTGTATTAATCCAGAAAGGATACAAGGGATTTTACAGGTACCATTACCCCAGACTAAAAAGGAGTTACGGCAGTTTTTAGGGTTGGTGGGGTACTGTAGAGCATGGATCGAGGAATTTTCTGTGGTGGCCAGACCTTTATATAACTTTTTAACTCAAAACAGTCCTAATGTTGTGGTATGGACACCAGAAGGAGAAAAAAGCTTTAAGAAATTAAAAGACAAATTGGTTAAGGCCCCAGTCTTGGCTCTTCCAGAGACAGAAAAAGAATTTCAGCTATATGTGGATGTCAAACAGGGTCATGCTAAAGGAATTTTGGTGCAAGAGCATAGGGGAACACGGAGGCCTGTTGCCTGTTTTTCTAAGTTGTTAGACCCGGTGCCAGAGGCTGGCCCCATCGTCTGCAGAACTGTGCAGCCACAGCTCTGATGGTGGCTGAGGCCCGAAAGCTGACAAGGGGAGGGTATCTCATTGTTAAAGTCCCACATCAGATTAAAGCTTTGTTAACTGAGAGAGCCTCTAAGTGGATGACGAGTGCTCGATTATTACAGTATGAATCTTGTTTAATGGAACAGGAGGATTTAGAATTTAAAGGTGGGGAAATTTTTAATCCAGCCTCTTATTTAAATGGCCCTGGAGAAAAGGGGGGCCAGAAAGAAATCCATGATTGTATCCAGGTTATAGACCTCCAGACACGGGCTAGGGAAGATCTACGGGATATTCCCTGGCCTGAGGGAGAGAATGTGTTCATTGATGGGTCCTCCAAGGTGGTAGAAGGGAAACCATTTACAGGATACTCTATCGTGAATGGGAAGCAATTAAGGGAAGGGGGGAGGTTACCACACACCTGATCAGCTCAGACAGCAGAGCTGTACGCGCTTGTGAGAGCCTGTGAATTATACCAGGACAAGACAGTAAATATATTTACTGATTCTAAATATGCATATGGGGTAATACATGCATTTAGAAAACTATGGGAAGAAAGAGGTTTATTAAGCTGCAAAGGAAAGACATTAGCTCACGAGAACTTAATCTCTCGCCTATTGGAGGCAGTGAATTTACCAAAAAAGGTGGCGATAATCCACATTAAGGGGCATCAGGCAGGATGGTCGGAGGAGGCAATAGGAAACCGACTGGCTGATGAAGAAGCTCTCAAAGCTGCATTGTTGCCAGAAGTCTCTAAGATCCTGCCTTTGCTCCCAGTAACTGCACCGCTGCCAGAGAAACTCTCTTTTCCACCAGAGGAACTTGAGATAATTAAAAAAAGTGGGGCAGAGAAAAGAGAAAATAATTGGTTTACAAGGGATGGTAAGCAGTGGATACCAAAAGCTCTAGCCTTACAATTGTTAAAAGAACTTAATGAAGGGAGTCATTGGGGCTCCCGAGGACTGGCAGAAGCCTTCCTCAAAATGAACACTGCTGTTGGTCTCTTTAGCCTGGCAAAGCGAGCCACTGAAGGCTGTTTGACTTGTGCTAAAACCAACAACAAAGTTACAAAGAAACTGGCCAGGGGAGGGAGGAGTTGGGCAGTACGTCCCTTCCATAGAGGCCAGGTGGATTATTTTAATGAAATGCCTCGAGTGGCAAGATTTAAATATCTTCTGGTAATAGTATGTCAATTAACCGGGTGGCCAGAAGCATTTCCAACTGTGTCAGCAACTACAGGATCAGTTGTTAAAATATTTTTGGAACAAAAAAAATTCCAAGATAAGAGATGGTGGAAGTGATAGATTCAGATAGGGAAACTCATTTTACAGGAAAAATTCTTCAAGGAGTTATGAGTGCTTTAGGAATACGGTGGAACCTCCATACCCCCTGGCACCCACAAAGTTCGGGCCAGGTTGAGAGGATGAATGGAGAAATAAAGAAACATCTCCTGAAGCTGGTAATAGAAACTAAGATGCCGTAGGTATGGCTCCTGCCCCCGGCTTTAGCAAGGATAAGAGCCAGACCCAGGGAAGATATTCAATTATCTCCCTTTGAATTGATCTTTGGAATTCCTTAGCCTTGTAATTCTCAGCCGAGTGGGGGGATAAAGATAAGTGATGTGTATTTAAAACAATATATGGCTCGGATACTGTCTCTTGTGAAATCTCTTCGACAGGAAGCTCAGTTGGCACAGACCCTGCCTTTGGACTTTGCTGTTCACAACATCCAACCGGGAGACTGGGTCCTAGTTAAGGAGTGGGAAGAAGCACCACTGGTGGCCAAGTGGCGTGGACCTTTCCAGGTGTTACTGACCACAGAAACAGCCATCAAGACAGCTGAACATGGGTGGACCCATCACACTCGGGTCAAGGTCTCTGCAGCCCCAGAGATTTGGACATCTCAACTGGAGGAGAAGGACGGGAAGCCGCGACTGACACTCCGCAGGAGTGGACTGGAGCAGCAGCCAGTGCGTCGACATCGGGGGAAGCCTCGTGTGCCCACCCACAGAGTGCCTGCTGAAATAGTTTGTGTGGGCATCCCTCCTCTCAGATCTCCAGGCATTGGGGGCCAACCCTTGCTGTCATTGTTTTCTTTATGTTAAGCTGTTTCTGTGCCTTCACTCGCCACAAGTGGTGTGAAAAACAACGTGAAAGTAAAAATTAAGTTAGGAAATTAGATTACACAATCAGAATGTTTCTCTTAATAATGTTACCTTTATATTATCAGTTAGGTTGGAGCCAAAAATGGGAAAATAATTGTTTTGACCTTAGGAGAAAAAGTAGCAAAAACCTTTATGGGAATGGGACATGTTTTCTTGGCTACCTGGTGGACTATGGGTTAAACAACTACTTTTTTTCCTCTTATGTGCTGTAGCAACTCTAATATTTTTACCATGCATGATCCCTTGCTTAGTACAACTTATTCAACATGTGATCAAAGGGATGCAGGTAATAGCCACGCCTACTGATCCAGAGATGGTTACAAAAGAAATTGATGTCACTCCAAATAATTACAAAACCAAAAAGAACTCAGAAACAAGAAATTAAGTCAATGATAGCTAAAGTTTGTAAAGACAATTATTAAACAAATAAAAGAGGAGGGATTGAGAGGAATGTTAAATTTGTCTTTACAAATGAGTTGTGGATCAGCCTATAGATAAGGCTAGCACTGAGAGATAAAAGAAACAATGGGATGGATTCCACTGATTGATGAATGGAAAGAGATATTTGCCTTTACAAACAAAGTGTAGGGCTGCTGATAAATGAAATTGGATATCGAAAGATGAAAGAAGCAACGGGGGGAAAACTATGAATTCTATAAGAATTAAAAATTAAAAGGGAGGGTTATACATTAGAGGGGAATTTCAGGTATCAGGCGTTCCGGGAAGTCTGTGCCTCTCAAGTACCTAAGCCAATGGGGAAAGAGAGAGGGAAATGCGGCCGGGAAAATAGGATAAAAAGGAGGCTGCGTCCTCCGAAAATTTGAGAGATCCCAGGGGAATGTCCCATGGCCTCTCCCTTTATTCGAATAAAGCAAAAAGGACTCCTCTGTCTCCTTTTTGGACATAAACCTCTGGTGTTTGTGGATTAATTTTCCTGACATATTTGACCTTCTTTTCTACTAACTGTGCTTTCTTTTTGGATACTCTAAGTCCCTTTTTTGCAAGAAAATTAAGCAGCTTTACAGTAGCCTCTTCAACCACCTTTTCCTGTTCCCCTGATAAGAGCAAATCATTTACATACTGCAACAACTTGACTCCTAAGGGTGGAGTAAACTCTCTTAATATTTTCTGCAAAGCTTGCCCAAACAGAACTGGTGACTCTGTATATCCTTGAGGGAGTACTGTCCATGGCAATTGTTATTTTATCATTTTTCCTCCTTCCTCCTGTTCCCACTCAAAAGCAAAATATTGTTTACTACCTTCTGTGATTGGACACCCCCAGAAAGCATCCTTCAAATCCAGTACAGAATAATACTGATGTGAAGAAGGGATTTGACTTAGGATTGTGTATGGATCTGGAACTGTGGGATGCCTTGGTTTGACAATATCATTTATTATTCTTGTTATAAATGAGAGACAAAAGTCTCGATATTCAGCAAAATTTTTAAATTGCTTTATTTGATATAGAAAGAGCAAGCAGCGCGCTGGGGAACGCGAGGGGTCACCGCCCACTCCACACTCCACCGAACCTTGGTTTGCAGTCCCTTTTTATACTGTGGTTTCTCGTTGTAATCAATAATTTTTTTTTTTTTGCTGTCATAATTTTGCTAGGTAAGCAGTAGTGGTCGAATAAACATCCTTACACAAATTCACAAAGCCTTTGGGTGATAATCAGTCACAGATAGCCATCCGGTCCTTGTAGATGACCACCAGAGAAGTCCTGGAAGTCTCGTCCTTGAGATAGGCAGCACTGATCAGACAAAGGCAGGAAGGGCTTTTTGGGAAGTTCGATTTCGCAAGCTGGTAGCCGATACAACTTATTTGAAAAACATAACATAATGTAATGTAACATAATATAACATAACAAGGTGATTTTAAACAGAATTATTTAATCATATAATTTCCTTTATCTAGTGTCCATGCTTCACTTCAGAGCTTAGCATTCTGTTTTATGCAAACCCCAATGCTTTTGTGATTAACACGAATCTTTTATCAATTGTCACAGGCCTATCCAGCCAGGCTACCGGACCGGATGCCTCCGCCATGCCCAACCTAACAGTCCCATCACGTCTCCGGAAGCGCTTGCCGGACTACAGCGGAAGTGGGGCGGGGCATAGCCTTTTGGTCCTAACCCCCGGTGAAGATGGTGAGTGCTAGGGCTTGGGTGCGGTAATATCTGTCATCATCCGCCGTTGTGCTGGGCTCTGGTGAGGCCGTGGGCCTCGTCTGGGGCGCGGGGCGGCCCTGCGCCGTGCTGTGGCCGGGCTCGGAGGTGGGGCTGCGCTGCGGGGAGACGAGGCTGGGACCTGAGCCTGAAGGCCTGGCAGCCAGCCCCGTTCCTGGCCTGAGTGGGGGCGTGGGACATCTTGTCCTAGGCGAAGAGGCAGCGATGGGGTATAGGGCTGTGCTACCGCGGGATCTTCTTCGAAGTCCCCTCTGTGCTTGCTGCGGGCCTGGCCGGGAAAGTGCTCTTCCTAGGGATTAGGAAGCCTTTCAGATAACGTAGCAAGAGGGAGTTTGATAGCCAAAGCCTCTTGGGAGTGTATGGTTAATCTATGAAAATAAATACCTTTCCTGAGGAAAAAGCAGTTTACTGTTTATCACCGATAAATTTAAGGGAGATGAGAAAGGGGTTGGAGATAAGCACTCGGTGACTTAATTTTATTTCAGCACTGGGCAGGGGGATAGGAATGGCAAAGAGAAGTGTAAGAAACTGATTTCTTAAAATGGAGGATACCTATAAAAGAAACTGAGTCGGTGTTTCAGAGTTCAGTGTGCCTCTGCCATGTTTATTCGACTTTGTGAATTTGACTGTTTTTTAGAGAAGCCTGTGTTTTGAGTTACATGACTTTTGAGTGATAGTGATATTTACAATGTGCAATGTCTTGAAATATTTCTCAGACGAAGGGTACATCATCATTTGGTAAGCGACGAAATAAGACACACACCTTGTGTCGTCGGTGTGGGTCCAAGGCGTACCATCTGCAGAAATCTACCTGTGGGAAATGTGGTTACCCTGCTAAGCGTAAGAGAAACTGTAAGTAACAGAGTTGAGTTTAAAAACCTGTAGTTTTTTGTCATCTTCAATAATCTGGCTTTTTTCCAGCCAAGAAAGAATACTTTCTCATCTTGCAGTGTTAGGAGCTTTTTTGAAATTAATACTGATTTAACTATATTTCAGCTAACGTGCAGTATTACCGCATAATAATTTACTTAATTTATAATTGTTTTTTTCTTCTGTCAAATTGAATAGTTGTGCTATTCAAACATACCGTGCAACTAATTATTTGGTGTAGATGAGTAACAGTAATTTCTGTGTTCTAGATAACTGGAGTGCAAAGGCTAAAAGACGCAACACCACTGGTACTGGTCGCATGAGGCACCTCAAAAGGGTCTACCGTCGATTCAGGTACGACATTTTATTACAGACTAGTGTAATCTGATATCTTCAATGGATTTCACTGAGTTATAAAACTCATCATTCAAAGTTAACACTTATTTAGTATGCTTGATGAGGTATGGTGTTTCTCTTAAAATATATTGTGTAAATAGATGATGTCATATATTCAAAAGAATATACTGCCAATTATAAAAAGCTCATTAATTGTTAAAACATAGGATGCATAGCAAACTGATGTTTCTGTTAATTGTAGATAATACAGAACACAGAGGTTATTGTAATAAAGCACTCACATTTGAAGAGGTATACTTTGTGTAGCATTACATCTTTTTGGGAGTCTGAAATTGATGGTTGCACTGAAGTTGGATTTTTCTAAGAAACAGTTCTTGAAATGCGTTCCAATCCTTTCTTGCCCACAAAAAAAAGGCTTTAAACACTTCAGTGGTTGCTCTTTAATTTGGAGTTCAATTAGCAAGTAACATCTGATTCTGAGTTACAGGTTTCTAAAATGTGTTATAAAGCTTTGTTGTACTTAAAAGGTACTGTACTGTTAAACTTGCTAAGAATTTCTTTTTGTATGACCTCCATCTTCTAAAGCACAGCTCTGTAACTTTTGGCCTGATACACCAGAAAGACGGATGAAAAAACCCAAGCAATTCAAGAGTCTTTTCTTAAAAATGTAGATTAGATTTAATAGTGAAAAGTAAGTCTTTTAAGTCCCAGAACTTGGTGTATTTGAGGGATCCATTCATCTGGGTTTTTGGTAAGCAGTCTTTCCCAAAACCATCCAGAAAATACCTTACAATGTGCAACTGCAGCCTGATTTCCGAGAGTGGTTGAAGTAGAAATGTCACCTCCAAAGCAAACTTGAGGTCAATTTCTGTAAGCAATTAGCACTTCAGTGCTAACAAATGTGAAATCTTTTGCTGAGCTGCTTAGTAGGAACATAAAGTAAGGCACGCCTTCAGTGGATGTGCTGTATCGGATTCAGTCTTGCAGTGTTTACTCAGTTAATGAAATCTTCCTGTTTGAAGAAGTCATTTACTTCAGCAGAAGAGAGAGAAAAACATATTGCTTATTCCAAACAGTTTGTGAAGTATGTTTCTTAAGAAAAATCTCTGAACATATGAACTCCATAGTGATTTCAGTGCATTACTGAGAGAAGCTGAAAAAAGCTGGTGAACCTGATTTGAAACATTGCTTCTTGGAAAATAACTTGGAGCAAAAGTCAACCTTTCAAAAAATAATAACCATATTTCTACTTGTAGGAATGGATTCCGTGAGGGAACCACGCCAAAGCCCAAGCGAGCAGCTGTTGCAGCCTCCAGTTTGTCATAAAGATACATGTATTTGTTAAAATAAATTGTCTTATCCAGAAAATGTCATTTTTTGTACATGTTTAATTTCAGTGAAACATGGTATATTGTGTCTGGCTGGCTGAGCTGGAATTTGTTTCACCACACAGCCCTCCCAGTGCTGTGCTTTGCATTGGGAGCTGGAAAGGTGCTGGCAACACACCAGTGTTTTGGCTTCCGCTGAGCAGCACTGGCACAGCATCGGTGCTGTCTCCCCAACATCCTCCCCCCCCATCAAGGGGCTGGGAGTGGACGAGATCCTGGGAGGGGACACAACCAGGCCGGCTGACCCAAATTGACCAAAGGGATATTCAATACCATGTGACATCAGCTCAGATATAAAAGCTAAGGGAGGGAGGAGGAACGGGGGTATTCATTACTTTACAGTGTTTGCCTTCCAGAGCAACCGCTCTGCGTGCTGAAGCCCTGCTTCCCAGGAAGTGTCTCAACATCACTCGCCAATGGAAAGTAGAGAATAAACCTTTTTTTTCTTTTTGCTCATGTGTGCACAAACTTTTGCTTTTGCTTTAGTAAACTGCCTTAACCTACAAGTTGTTTTCCATTTTATTTTCCCTCCCCTGTCCAGCTGGGGAGTGATAGAGCAGCTTTGTGGGCACCTGGTGCCCAGCCAAGATCAACCCACTACAGTCCTTTTTTGGTGCACAACGTGTGGGGTGAGACAAGTGCAGTTAAATTTATATAAATATATAAATCATGCTATAGTAAATAGTAGTTATCAAGTAGCAAGCTCCTGTGGGGGACATGGAGTTTGTCAGCTGCACTCATCTCTATTTTGCTGAGTTTGGGAACATGTTAACACAATGGCTTTACACTTTTCCCTTACACTGACAGCCTTGTTATGCTGGGGGAACTGTCTTTTGTGGACAGTGAGGGAATACACTTCCCTCTGCCTGCCTGAGATTGATGTGAAGGCTTTTATAATGCAGCCTCCTGTGGTCATTGCTCATCCTTATGTAAGCTACTTAATACTGTTAATGATATTAGCTAATACTGTTGGTACACTATGGAGTTCATGGAATCTGGTGTCATCATGGTGTAAGAGAAAACAAACTTTAGGTGAGGAGATATTGAAATCTGCTCTGAGGCATCTAGGTCCTGAGTGGGAGGGTGGGTGGAAGGATTTGGGCAGGCTCCTGCCAACCTGGGGCAGATATCACCTCCCATTACCTGGCACTTTACACCTGAACAGGTAATCAACCCTGACAAACTGACCTGTCAACTGATAGAAGGGTGCCCTGCCTACCCCACTGAAAACCAGCAGCTTCTAGCCCTGTACTGGGGTCTGGCCTGTGCCTACTGAGTCACAGTTCAGTACTCCCAGAGGACTGTAGTTGAGGCAGGAACCCAAACTGCATTTGAGGATAATAACACCTGAAATAGGGACCCAAAGAACAACTACAGTAATTGCCCCAGTAGTGAAAAAGAAAAAATGGACAAGGCGAACTACAGGACCATATCATCGATTAGAAAGGGAGGAAGAAGAGAAGGGTCAGTGGAGGAGTGGAGCTTTCAGCACTGTGTATTCAATACCAGTCACGTCACTGCTGGGGGGAGTAGTTCCTGTAGGGAAAAATGACACGGCCGGAAACAGAAATTGGCAATTTTTGACTGGCTCGCTGCAGCTAAGGGGCCTGCGGACGCCAGCACCCTACACTCCGCCGTTTGTCCTCTCTCTTCCGGTCCTTCCAGGACGTTTTTGCAGGACAAGGGGCTAAGGAGAGACGGCGGCGGGGCCGATATCGAGTCGAGCCGAGCCAAAAAAGGAGTCCAGCGGGGTGTTAGGAAGAGACAGCGAAGCAGCAGAATCGACCCACACACACCCCCAGCACAGCGGACCGGTGGTAGCGGCGGTGCAGGAACCTGGTGCCGAACTGAAATCAACGGAAGGAGAGTCGACCCGGCTTGGACGACCGAGCTTCTGGGGGGTTTGTTTAGTTGTTGTCTATTCGGTTTGGTTTTTTTTTTTTTGTTTTTTTTTTGTTTTTTTGTTTGTTTTGTTGTTTTCTGTTTTTTGGTTTTTGTTTTGTTTTTTTTTTTTTTAATTTTGTTGGGTTTTGTTTTGTTTTGTTTTTTGGGGGGGGTTGTTTGTTTTTTTTTATTTCAGTTTTGTTTTGTTTTTTTTCGGGCGGCGGTGGGGGGGAGGGCGTTAGACCGCAGAACTCTTGGCCTTATTGCCTTTGTTCTCGAGGGGCCTAGGCCTACGTGGTGGTCTAGTATGGGAACAGCAGTTATCTTGGTTTTTTTCCCGGAGGGTTGTCAGGAAAATTAATCCACAAACACCAGAGGTTTATGTCCAAAAAGGAGACAGAGGAGTCCTTTTTGCTTTATTCGAATAAAGGGAGAGGCCATGGGACATTCCCCTGGGATCTCTCAAATTTTTGGAGGATGCAGCCTCCTTTTTATCCTATTTTCCCGGCCGCATTTCCCTCTCTCTTTCCCCATTGGCTGAGGTACTTGAGAGGCACAGACTTCCCGGAACGCCTGATACCTGAAATTCCCCTCTAATGTATAACCCTCCCTTTTAATTTTTAATTCTTACAGAATTCATAGTTTTCCCCCCGTTGCTTCTTTCATCTTTCGATATCCAATTTCATTTATCAGCAGCCCTACAGTTTCTTTGTAAAGGCAAATATCACTTTCCATTCATCAATCAGTGGAATCCATCCCATTGTTTCTTTTATCTCTCAGTGCTAGCCTTATCTACAGGCTGATCCACAGCTCATTTGTAAAGACAAATTCAACATTCCTCTCAATCCCTCCTCTTTTATTTTTTTAATAATTGTCTTTACAAACTTTAGCTATCATTGACTTAATTTCTTGTTCCTGAGTTCTTTTTGGTTTTGTAATTATTTGGAGTGACATCAATTTCTGTCTTTTTGTAACCATCTCTGGATCAGTAGGCGTGGCTATTACCTGCATCCCTTTGATCACATGTTGAATAAGTTGTACTAAGCAAGGGATCATGCATGGTAAAAAGATTAGAGTTGCTACAGAACATAAGAGGAAAAAAAGTAGTTGTTTAACCCATAGTCCACCTGGTAGCCAAGAAAACATGTCCCATTCCCATCCTTTTCATGTTTGGACTGGAACATGAGCTAATTTTCTTATTTCTTTTGCTATTTGCTTCACCACCTTTCCATTGTCATCTATTTGCAAACAGCAGTTCGAGTCATTAAATTTGCCACACACTCTCCCTTCTTCTGCTAATAAATAGTCTAATACCATCCGGTGTTGAAATATTGCATTTCTCATCTGAGTAGACTGGTCAGCAAGAAGGTCAAGAGCTGTAGCTGTCTGGTTACTTACTATTTCAAAGACAGCTTGTAAACTAATTATCCGGTTTAGATTATAAATGGGTTCTCTGGCACCTGATATGAATTCATTAGGATTCCAAGTGGCTGGTCTGTAGTGTTGTATGATTCGTTCAGGTGGCCATTCATCTTCACCCCATCTTTGGGTGCTTCCTCCAGCCAGGGATACATCAATTGACCGCTTTTCTCTAATTAGATCATCATATACCTTGATTCCTAAGTGATTTCCCTGAACCTGTGGTAGCAGAAAGAACAGTGGTCTGATATACCCCACATAACATATTCCTGACCAGTTTGGGGGTAACCTGCGATATGCATGTTGGCCACAAATCCAGTAATGCCCCTTTAAAGCCCAGGTCCCATTGGCAAAGGGACCTTCCCAATTTTCATGGTCAATTGGAGAGTCAAAATACAGCTTACTTCCTGGGCCCAGTGGTCCCCCAACAATGGTTGCCCCACCATAAGAATCACAGTAGTTGCATTTCCAAGCTCCCACATGAGGTTTCCACCTGCAGTTACATCCCAGATCTGTTTTGTTAGATTTGGACCAGAACCTATTAAAAAGGGTTCGAGTTCCATTTCGATGTTGCCATTTCCACTGGTAGTCATGAATAACATGTGTGCTACTTGTGGAATTATCGCGGGGACAGCTTAAAAATAAGGGGTCAAAAAACTTATCCTTCCCCACTGCTTTACAGCCTTTTAAATCTTTCTGGTAATTATGGTAGGAGCACTTTACCCAGCTACCATTTGTGAGCTTAACATGCGTTTGATTCCATCTGCCTTGATATCTGGAACAATCATAAGGAAGGCAGTTGGGGGTCCAACAATCTAAACCCAAAGATAAAGTCCAGTCACAAACGCTTTTTCCCATGTATATGCTTCCTGTTCTATTTAGACAGTAAGTGCCTCTTTCAGAAGAATGAAGCCACCATGGACTTCCTTCTTCATCCCAAAATCCTGTTCCATTACGGACCTCACTCAGGGTGCTAATCCACCATTTAGGTTCAACTGGGCTGGCCACCCATGGCCAGTTTTCAGATCCCCCTGGCCCTCCACAGACCCAACAATTGCTAAGGTTAAAGGTTTTTGCTACTTCTTCTCCTAAGGTCAAAAAATTATTTTCCCATTCTTGGCCCCAACCTAACTGATAATATAATGGTAAGATTATTAAGAGAAACATTCTGATTGTGTAATCTAATTTCCTAACTTAATTTTTACTTTCACGTTGTCTTTCACACCACCTGTGGCGAGTGAAGGCACAGAAACAGCTTAACATAAAGAAAACAATGACAGCAAGGGTTGGCCCCCAGTGACTGGAGATCTGAGAGGAGGGATGCCCACACAGACTATTTCAGCAGGCACTCTGTGGGTGGGCACACGAGTCTTCCCCCGATGTCGACGCCCTGGCTACTGCTCCAGTCCACTCCTGCCGAGTGTCAGTCGCGGCTTCCCGTCCTTCTCCTCCAGCTGAGATGTCCAAATCTCTGGGGCTGCAGAGACCTTGACCCGAGTGTGATGGGTCCAGCCGTGTTCAGCTGTCCTGACGGCTGTTTCTGTGGTCAGTAACACCTGGAAAGGTCCACGCCACTTCGCCACCAGTGGTGCTTCTTCCCACTCCTTAACCAGGACCCAGTGTCCCGGTTGGATGTTGTGAACAGCAAAGTCCAAAGGCAGGGTCTGTGCCAGCTGAGCTTCCTGTCGAAGAGATTTCACAAGAGACAGGAGACAGCATCCGAGCCACATATTGTTTTAAATACACATCACTTATCTCTATCCCCCCACTAGGCTGAGAATTACAAGGGTAAGGAATTCCAAACATCAATTCAAAGGGAGATAATTGAATATCTCCCCTGGGTCTGGCTCTTATCCTTGCTAAAGCCAGGGGCAGGAGCCGTACCCATGGCATTTTAGTTTCTATCACCAGCTTCAGGAGATGTTTCTTTATTTCTTCATTCATCCTCTCAACCTGACCCGAACTCTGTGGGTGCCAGGGGGTATGGAGGTTCCACTGTATCCCTAAAGCAGTCATAACTCCTTGAAGAATTTTTCCTGTAAAATGAGTTCCCCTATCTGAATCTATTGCTTCCACCATCCCATATCTTGGAATTTTTTTGTTCCAAAAATATTTTAACAATTGATCCTGTAGTTGCTGACACAGTTGGAAATGCTTCTGGCCACCCGGTTAATTGACATACTATTACCAGAAGATATTTAAATCTTGCCACTCGAGGCATTTCATTAAAATCCACCTGGCATCTCTGGAAGGGACGTACTGCCCAACGCCTCTCTCCCCTGGCCAGTTTCTTTGTAACTTTGTTGTTGGTTTTAGCACAAGTCAAACAGCCTTCAGTGGCTCGCTTTGCCAGGCTAAAGAGACCAACAGCAGTGTTCATTTTGAGGAAGGCTTCTGCCAGTCCTCGGGAGCCCCAATGTCTCCTTTCATGAAGTTGTTTTAACAATTGTAGGGCTAGAGCTTTTGGTATCCACTGCTTACTATCCCTTGTAAACCAATTATTTTCTCTTTCCTCTGCCCCACTCTTTTTAAGTATTTCAAGTTCTTCTGGTGGAAAAGAGAGTTTCTCTGGCAGCAGTGCAGTTACTGGGAGCATAGGCAGGATCTTAGAGACTTCTGGCAACAATGCAGCTTTGCGAGCTTCTTCATCAGCCAGTCGGTTTCCTATTGCCTCCTCCGACCATGCTGCCTGATGCCCCTTAATGTGGATTATCGCCACCTTTTTTGGTAAATTCACTGCCTATAATAGGCGAGAGATTAAGTTCTCGTGAGCTAACGTCTTTCCTCTGCAGCTTAATAAACCTCTTTCTTCCCATAGTTTTCCAAATGCATGTATTACCCCATATGCATAGTTAGAATCAGTAAAGATATTTACTGTCTTGTCCTGGTATAATTCACAGGCTCTCACAAGCGCCTACAGCTCTGCTGTCTGAGCTGACCAGGTGGCTGGTAACCTCCCCCCTTCCTTTAATTGCTTCCCATTCACGATAGAGTATCCTGTAAATCGTTTCCCTTCTACCACCTTGGAGGACCCATCAACGAACACATTCTCTCCCTCAGGCCAGGGAATATCTCGTAGATCTTCCCTAGCCCGTGTCTGGAGGTCTATAACCTGGATACAATCATGGATTTCTTCCTGGCCCCCCTTTTCTCCAGGGCCATTTAAATAAGAGGCTGGATTAAAATTTTCTCCACTTTTAAATGCTAAATCCTCCTGTTCCATTAAACAAGATTCATACTGTAATAATCGAGCACTCGTCATCCACTTAGAGGCTCTCTCAGTTAGCAAAGCTTTAATCTGATGTGGGACTTGAACAATGAGATACCCTCCCCTTGTCAGCTTTCGGGCCTCAGCCACCATGAGAGCTGTGGCTGCACAGTTCTGCAGACAATGGGGCCAGCCTCTGGCCACCGGGTCTAACAGCTTAGAAAAACAGGCAACAGGCCTCCGTGTTCCCCCATGCTCTTGCACCAAAATTCCTTTAGCATGACCCTGTTTGACATCCACATATAGCTGAAATTCCTTTTCTGCATCTGGAAGAGCCAAGACTGGGGCCTTAACCAATTTGTCTTTTAATTTCTTAAAGCTTTTCTCTCCTTCTGGTGTCCATACCACGACATTAGGACTGTTTTGAGTTAAAAAGTTATATAAAGGTCTGGCCACCACAGAAAAATCCTCGATCCATGCTTTACAGTACCCCACCAAGCCTAAAAACTGCTGTAACTTCTTTTTAGTCTGGGGTAATGTGTTGGTTTGAAAGTAAAACCAGTGCGAGACTCCAAGTCAGTAATACAATTTAATAGGAGAAAAGAGAAAAAAAAGATAAAATACATACAATAATATAAAAGAAACAACCACCAACACAGTCAGAAATACAACCTGACACCCTGTCAGTCAGGGTGTTGGTAGCAGTCCGTATAAATGGTGGCTGCAGTCCTTCTGGATGACAGATGTGGTTCTGTTGAAGCAGTGCTCCTGTAGAAGGTGCAGTTTTCCTCCGAAGATCCAGCGATGATGTGGAAAAAAAGGTCCGACTTTCCTCTGGGATCCAGTAGAAAGGTCTGCCCTCGGGTCCCAAACCCCAGTTTTTTATCTAGGTAGGAAAGGCTTGGTTCCTGCCCCTGGTTGGGGCATCTCCCAATGGGGTGATGTAATCTTATCAGTCACACAATAGGACTTAATGGCCCATTAACGGAATATATCTTCTGGAGGAAGGATGGGTTGTGAATAGATAACGATGATCATCCCCCCATCTTATCAGATGGCACATCAGCAGAGGATATCTCCCACAGAGATAAGGATCACCACCCCTCCCACATTTTAACAGATGGTGATAGAATACACATTTTTGCATTGTACCCCAGGACAGGTAATGGTACCTGTAAAATCCCTTGTATCCTTTCTGGATCAATACACCGTAACCCTTCAGACAGAATGTGTCCCAAATATTTGACCTTCTTTTCTACTAACTGTGCTTTCTTTTTGGATACTCTAAGTCCCTTTTTTGCAAGAAAATTAAGCAGCTTTACAGTAGCCTCTTCAACCACCTTTTCCTGTTCCCCTGATAAGACCAAATCATTTACATACTGCAACAACTTGACTCCTAAGGGTGGAGTAAACTCTCTTAATATTTTCTGTAAAGCTTGCCCAAACAGAACTGGTGACTCTGTATATCCTTGAGGGAGTACTGTCCATGGCAATTGTTGTTTTATCATTTTCCCTCCTTTCTCTTGTTCCCACTCAAAAGCAAAATACTGTTTACTATCTTCTGTGATTGGACACCCCCAGAAAGCATCCTTCAAATCCAGTACAGAATAATACTGATGTGAAGAAGGGATTTGACTTAGGATTGTGTATGGATCTGGAACTGTGGGATGCCTTGGTTTGACAATATCATTTATTATTCTTAAATCCTGCACCATTCTGTAGGTTCCATCTGGTTTCTTAACCGGCAGGATAGGAGTGTTATAGGGAGACATACACGGCTCTAAAAGACCTGCTTTTAGCAGGGACTCAATAACAGGCTGTAACCCCTTCTTTCCCTCCCTTGAAAGAGGGTATTGCTTTTTAGACACCACTTGTCCTGGTTGCTTCAAAGTAATTTGGAGAGGCTCTATGTCCAGTATCCCATATTTCCCTGGAGCTGCCCATACTTCCTGATTTATTTCAGAATAAGCCTTCTCAGACATTTTACACAAAGATATCACAGTTTCGGACTCCGTGTCACTTCTTACAATGCTAATTTGCATTCCCATTCTAGCCATCAAATCTCTTCCCAGTAAATTACAATCACAATCAGGAACAAACAAGAATTCATGCAGTTCAAATCTGTCCCCCACATCTATTAACAGCGGTTGAATAAAATGCACTCGCTCATCCTTCCCGCTTACTCCTTGAATAACCAAGGATCTTTTTGACAATTTCCCCCCCTTAGGTATAAAATTTAAGGTGGACCGAGAGGCCCCCGTGTCTACCAAAAAACACACCTCCTCTCGATCCGGACCCACCTTAAAAGTTATCAAGGGCTCCTGAGTGGTGGGTCCTTGGTATAATAGGAGCCCCTGACACCCCTAACAATCCATTTCCATTATCCTCTGGACTTCCTCCTCTTGAGGGTCCCGTTGTTTCTGCAGACACTCGTTTTTCCAATGCCCTTCTGCCCTGCAGATAGCACACTGGTTCTTCCCCAGCCGCTGTTTGGGTCGGCTGTCCCCTGCCGAGGAGGGAATCCCTCTGCCACTTCCTTGTGACCGACCCCGTCCCCTCTGTCGCTGGAGACCCCTTGGACCTTGCGGTTTATTCCTCTGGGGCTGCAAAAACTCTGCTATCATCCTTGCTTTAGCTTTTGCCTTTTCCTCATCCCTTCTTACATATATCTGCTGTGTTTTTCTAACCAATTCCTCTAGAGGCTTATTTTGCCACTCTTCATTTTTCTGTACTCCTTTCCGTATATCAGGCCAGGCTTTAGTAACAAATTGTACTTTAAGCAATGTGTTGAAGGCTGGCCCTTCAGGATCCATCCTCCCGTGCTTCCTTAAGGCATCCCTAATCCTCTCCAACCGATGAGGGCTTTCCTGTTTCTCCTGTTCTAATGACATAGCCTTAGCTACGTTGTTAGTTCTGGGAGCCGCAGACTTGATTGCCCTGATCAAATAAGCACGGCAATCACGGTGAGCCAGACTGGCCTGGTTATTTGGGTCCCACTGGGGGTCTGCCTGGGGGATGGCATCATCCACCGTAGGTGCATTGGGTCCAGCCCCCCCTGCTGCTTGTTGGGTGTTCATCCTCGCACAACTGCCGAGCTTTCTGCAAAATCATTCGTTTCTCTGATGACCCAAACAAAATTCCCAAAAGAAAATCGCAATCCTTCCATGTATAATCCGCATTTCCCAAATATTCCTCTATCTTTTCCCCCACCCCTATGGGATCATCCAAATATGGGGGTAATTCTTTTTACAACCCTCTTATATCCTGGGTAGTAAGTGGTACAATTACGAATCCAAATCCTCCCCCTTGACTCCCCAAAGGAACTTGACGGAGTGGCATCTGGTGTACCCCTGTGTTGGAGGTTGAATTACGCCCTTTTCTTTCAGTGGAATTTTCTCCCATTGTTATGCTAAGTAATTGTGGCTACACCTTAAAACGACAGATAATGTTCTCTCGTAGGGGGGTGGCTGGAGGGGGAGGGGGGGGGGAACCGGAAAAGGAAAGGTGGGACGGGGGTCTGGAGTGGGGCTCTCTCTCGATTGGCTCGTGGAGTGGGAGGACAGCCCGGGCTCTGCTCTGGCATCTTCCCCTGCCATCCCAGCACTGAGATCCACGCTCCCTGCCGTTGGACATCGCTCTGCTGCTCTCCCACCTCACCCTACTACCTCCGGACACTCTGCTGAGCACCACGACCGACACCGTGAGGGGGGAGTCACTTCCCCATCCCTCTCACCCCTGGGCCGCGGCCGCCATCACCCAGCCCTCTTCAACTGCGCGGGACCTGCCCTGCCCCCACAGCACCGGTAACAGCACAGGGAGACGGCCTGCGGCCAGAAGGGACTGGAGCGGAGCTAGACTGTTCTGTTCTGTTGTCAATTTTTATAGCTGTTGTTGTTCTTTTCTGCCTTGTTGGATATCAGTAAAGAACTGTTATCCTTATCCCCACACCTCCTGCCTGAAGGCTTCTGATTTGGACCTAAAATAATTAACAGGGAGGGGGTTGCATTCCGCATCTCAGGAAAGGGGCTCTTGCCTTTCCTTAGCAGATACCTGTCTTTCAAACCAAGACATACACCTTCCTTCATCTCTATTTAAAGGTCCAGCACGCAAGTATTTTACAGTGCTTGCTCTGGGGAAGAGGCTTATGTGAATAAGGGACAATTAAAGCTGATGGGTGGGTATTTTAATAAGTTAATCTTAATATGTTAATGACTAAAGGTTAACACAAAGTTCAAAGAAAATTCTTTGGCTTTATCAGCAGCTTATTACTGTGTTATCTCCTTGTTGATTGCATTTATGGTGTAATCCTGCTCTTGCTTCTCAGGTTATGGCTCCTAGTTTCAGGTAGCTTTCTACAGAGATAAAAGTATATTATGTATACAACACATCCCCCCTTTGAGACTTGTTTAAAAATACTTCTTTTTCTTCAAGTCTCACTTTCATGCCATTTCTTTAGCATAATTCATTTTGTTGCTTCCCTTTCTTGCCATTCAACATCTGCTAAAAACTTTTGCCTAGTTCTTATGAGATGTTTGGCTAATTGTCATTCCCAAAAATCCTGTCTAGCTTTTATATATTTTACTTCCCATTCTTCCCCTTTTAAATCTGGGGTCATCATCATCATTATTTTTCATTCTTTGTTTTCCATGGTAATTTTAGTAAAACAAAAAGAGCAGCAATGGATTATAACAGACAAATGTTAGTACCACTAGAAAAATTAGTCCTGTTATTCTCCTAAACCAACTCCCCAAGTCTGGTGACCAAGATGTAAGCCACTTCCATACTTCAGCAAAACCTAAGGATGTATCATCACTTTGTACTTCATGTAATAGTTTTACTTTCCTTATAAGATTAATCATTAACATTTATAGGCTTAAGCAAATTAATATTTTTATAGATTACCACTATAGCTATAGATAGCAATATCACTAATACACAAAACAATAACAATAGTCCTTGAGGACCATCTAATTCAAGATTTCTAATTCAAGGGGATTCAGATTCATAGGTGCAATTCATTACATAAGGTTCTTGTGTAGTTTCATTTTTTAATGGCTCCAATGCTGTCAATATCCACTGGTGATCCAGAGGAGCTATCTTCAGTCTCGAATTGTGAATCCAAGAGTTAATTCTTTCTACCTTTACTGCTACATAGGTTGTTAAAAGTACCAAATAGGGTCCTTTCTACTTTTCCATTAATGGCTCAACCTTCCAAGTTTGAATGTAGACCAAGTCTCCAGGTTTGAAATAATGCACTGGAGAGCCCAGAAGAAGTGGAGCCCACTGGTTGAGATACCTGTGCAGGGAGGGTAATGCCTGAGAAAGAGACAGCAAATAATTTCTCACAATTCCCTCCCCTTCTAAGTGCATTTGGTCAGTTTCATTTCCTGACAGGATATGGTTTTCCATATAATACTTCGAAGAGACTTCCTCCCTCTCTAACCCATAGAGTTATCTTGATTCTCTCTTGTAACAGACCAGCCAGGACTCAGTTTCTTCATTCAGGAAAAGCCAAATTTTTATTCACATAACTCATTTTTATACAGTTTTTACAGACTTCGTGTTGAAGTCCCATTGGCTGGTAGTTTTCTTGCTATTCAATTCATTGGTTAGAAGGTGTTTTGTTTGTACATGCTAAGATTCAGGTGTTTACATTTTTCCTTTGTGGCTTCTCTTGGGACAGATCTCTTGTTTCTCACAGATGCAGACTGTTTTCTCTAACAAGAATAGTTTGTTGTGTTAACAGACTTTACATTCCCCTGATTCTTTCTTATGGGAATTTACAAGCTACTGCTAGCTTAGCTAGATGTGTTAGTTACACCTAGGGGAGGGCAGACTCACAGAGTTTTTTTTTAAGAGAACTTCCTCTGTGAGTTGATGGGACCAATTGGAAGCTGGTTGGGTTGTTGACAGCCTGAAGAACTAATTAGAGAGGTCAGTTCGCTCCGTGAAAACATATTTTGAAGGAAGTAACCCGGAAAAAGCTCTCTTTCTTTTCCTGCCTTTCTCAAGGTAACTTCAACCTGGCCCACTCCCCCCCATGCGGCCCGGGCCGGGCGGGGGTGGGCTCGGGAGGCCGCTGGGCCCCGTTTTCAACTAGGGGCCCCGATGGCCAGGGGAAAAGAAAAAAACCGTTGTTAAATCCTAGCCCCCCCCGGCGAGCCACGGCTCGGGAGGGGGGGGTGGTCTGCCTTACCGCCGCCTCAAAACAGCCTAATTCTATCTCACAACAGAAAATTAGTATATTGAAATTAACAGATCTAGACTATAACATTTATTAGTGCATTAGCCAAAACACTAGAGTAGCAGGGCCTAAACCATATTTTATAAGACTTCTTTTATAATATCTCTATCTGTCTGCAACAATTCTCATCACTAAAATAGGTAAAACCTCCAACCGTTGAGGATGTGTTTCCTGACATAATTTTGTGATCTGCCTCTTGAGAGTCTGTAGGAATAAGGCCTACAGCCATGAGATATTCCATAAAATAGGTGTTGAAGGGATTAATGCGTGCGTGATAGCCTACTGATAGGGCTGATACGTTGTCTGGCAGATGCTGGCAGATGCTGGATGACCCTTATCCCTGCAATTGGCCAGGTGAAAGAGGAAGTGATACTAAGGCATCACAGTTCTGTTCCAGCCTTGCACAAAATCCACAGCCTTTGTAATGGCTCTCTTTGTTACTCTTAATATCCCTAATTTACACATAAAGTGGCTGCCCTCCCGCAATTATGATGGCAGTAACAGGATATTTGACTGCAGTCTCATCTCCACTTCTCCCAAGAATGAGAATATGACCACCTTGCAGACAAGTTGATGGGCTTTCTCCTCTCACCTCCTCAAAGCAGGGACACCTCTTTGGTAAGATTTGTGTATCTATGTTGGTGTATGCCTAGTAACACTTGATTATAGTGCTATACACTTATATTTTTGTCCTAGGGTGATGTTATGGTGTTTCTATCTCCAATCGTGTGTCCTGATTATGTTTGGTATTATGTCCTGTGCTTCCAGGACTGAGTCTGAGAGTGAAGCTTTGTTTTGTCTTGTTATCAGCCGGCTCACCTCCCCCATGGTCTATGTTTAGGAGAGGTTTTAGCTCGGCTTGCTTGCTTGCTTGCTTGCTTGCTTGCCTGCTTGCTTGCCTGCTTGCTCGCTTCTGCCTTTTTTCTTTCCTTCGCTTTGCCCTTGCTTTCTGCTTATTAGTTAGTTCAGCTAGGCAGTCCAACTTTTTCCCTGGACTGTTTTCTCTTCCACCCCGTCCCCTCCCTCTCCTGGATACCATCTGAACGGACGGGGACCTGGGAACCCCAAGAAACACCGGGAGGCTACACTTTGTCACCTGCAGCAGTCATTCCCAGCGCCAGAGACTGATAACTGAGCGACCACTCGCCAGAGAGACTGAGTTTGTCATCCCTTCAGAACGGTGAAAGAGTTTTTTTGTCAGCTGGTGTTGTTTTTTTTTCCCCTGTGCTGGGGAGTGTCTTGCTTGTTAAATAAAGAGGTTTTTTTCTCCCACTCTTCTCCGAGGAAATTCTTCCCGAACCCGGTGGGGTGGGGGGGGGAGGAGTCGTGGGGTTTGCTGTCTGGGGGCTCCTTCTGGAGGTTTTCCCCCAAATTTGCCCAAAACCAGGACAATTTTGTAGATCTAGTGAATTTATCACCATCAGTCTAAGAAGAATCTATAATCTGTTGCTTCAATAAACCATACTACTTATGAATCTGTGACCATAGAAGTTGAACACAACCAAATTTGTAGTGTTGAACTGGTATACTGCACTACCGGTGAATCTGTGATCCAGAATGAGACCAAACTTACAGTGTAACCTACACTATTTGTGCGTTTGGGATCTTATTGAACGTGACCAGACTTATAGTGCTGAATTGGTTCTAATCAGAAATTAAACCTAGCTGCACCCAGCCCCTCTGACCTATGAGGACCAGCTGGAACACAACAGGGTTTATTTTCTGCAAAATTTCTATCTCCTTAGCTCAAAAGAGTCTATTTCATTCTATTTTCCCACTTGATTGCAGTCTCCATGAAATGTGCAAATCCCATTTCATTCAGTGAAAATTGTATACATGCTGAACTACCTCTGAAATAAAATGAGGTCCGTTATCTGAGGATAGATCTTTGGAGATCCCAAACCTAGGAATTATTTCCTTTAGCAGAATTGTAGCAACCTTTCTAGCTGGATTGTTATGACATGGGAAAGCCTCTGGCCATCCTAAGAAGGTATCCCACTAAAATGAGCAGATATTGTTGCTGTTACTGTTCATTTTCTTTTCTCATTACTATTTCCAGTAAATTTTTCTTAGCTCAATCCATGATCTTCACCTTTTGTGCCTTCAATTTTCAACTCCATCCCGCCACAGCTTCATGCCATTGCCTCATGTCCTATCAGTGGTCACCAGAGATGAGATCAGTGCCTGCCTCTCCATTTCCCCTTGTGAGGAAGCTGTAGGTTGTAATGAAGTCTCCCCTCAGTCTCCTCCAGGTCAAACAAGCCAAGTGACCTCAGACACTTCTTGTATGGCTTCCCCTCTAAGCTCATCACCTGCCCCAACTGGCTGGCAATGCTGTGCCTGATGCACCTTAGGACACAGTTGGCCCTCCTGGCTGCCAGGGCAAACAGCTGACTTAAACTTGTCATCAACTCAGACCCCCAGGTCCCCTTCTGCGGTGCTGCTCTCCAGCCTCTCATTCCTCAGTCTGTACATATATCCAGAGTTGCCCTGGCACTGGTACAGAATCTGGCGCTTGTCTTTGTTGAACTTCATACAGTTGGTGATTGCCCAGTCCTCTAATTTGTCTAGGTCTCTCTGCAGGGCCTCTGTATTGGTTTTGCACGGCCTGGTTTTTGGTAGCAGGAGGGCCACAAAGATGGCTCCTGTGAAAAGCTGTTGGAAGCTTCCACCATGTCCAGCAGAGCCAATCTCTGATGGCTTTGAAGATGGACATGCTGCTGGCCAAAATTGGGACAATGAGAGAGATTTGTAATGCCTCTGTGATTACATATTTAAGAAGAAAATCACAACGAACTCACGAGTTTTTGCTTCTAGTCAGAGAAGAGGAGGAGGTGAGAAGATGTGAGGGAAAACAACATGGAGACACCAAGGTCAGTGGAGAAGGAGAGAGAGGGGGTGCTCCAGGCGCTGGAGCCAAGATTCCTCTGCAGGCCATGGTGAAGACCATGGTGAAGCAGCTGTCCCCCAGCAGCCCATGGGTCCACGGGGGATGCAGAGATCCACCCGCTGCCTGTAGGACAGGTGTCCATGCTGGAGCAGGTGGATGCCTGGAGGAAGTTATGGTCCAGTGGGAGACCTGGTGGAGAGAGGGGGACCCTGCTTCCAAGCTGGAGCAGCCTGTCCTTGGAGGACTGCACCCTGTGGAAAGAGAGCCACATCACAGCAGTTTTGGGAGGACTGTCTGCCCGTGGGAGGAACTCATGTTGTAGCAGGTGAGGTAGGACTGCTGTTTGTGAGAGTAGACCCATATTGGAGAAGTTCACGGGGAACTGTCTCCTGTGGGAGGGACCCCATGGTCTCACAGGGGAAGGATTCCTCTCCCAGAGCAGTGGAAGAAAATCTCGATGAGCTGATCCAAAAAAACCCCCATGCCCTGTCTCCCTGCACTGTTGGTGGGAAGGAGGGAGGGGCTGGGGGGAAAAGGTGTTTTAAGGGCTTATTTTTACTTCTCATTATCTTCCTCTGATTCTGTTAGTAATAAATTCACTTTGCAACTTAAGCGGAGCCTGTTTTGCCCTTGAAGTGTTTTCTCCCAGTCCTTATCTCACTCATGAACCCTTCATTAATTTTTTTCCTCTCCTCTGCTCAGATGTAGCAGGGGAGGGTGAGTGAGCAACTCTCGTGGGTGCCTGGTGTTGGGCCAGTATCAAACCACGACAGCCTCTCTGCCTTCAAGGTAGTCAAGTGCTCCTCCTAACTTAGTATCATCTGCAAACTTAGTATCCCTTCCAGTCCTGCATCCAAGTCATCTATGAAGATGATGAAGAGCCCTGTGGAACCCCACTAGTGACCAGCCAGTCTTATGTAACTCCATTCACTTATAAAACTTTGTGCCCAACCCATGAGCCAGTTGCTCACCCACTGCATGACATGCTTATCCAGCTGAATGCAGGACATTTTTTCCACAAGGATAATGTGAGAGAGTATCAAAAGTTTTACTGAAATCCAAAAAGATTCCATCAACTGGCTTCCCGTGATCACCTAGGTGGATTACCATGTCATAAAAGGAAATCATATTTGGCAAGCAGGACTTCCTCTCCCATTAAACCATGCTGGCTGTGACCAGTGACTGCATTGTCTTCCAGGTGTTTTTCAGCATTGGGTTTGCATGGCCAGGGTTTTTGTAGCAGGGTGGGCCACAGGTGTGGCTTCTGTGGAAAGCTGCTAGAAGCATCCACCAAGTCCAGCACAGCCAATCCTTGGTGGCTCCAAAGATGGGCGTGCTGCTGGCCAAGGCTGGGCCAATTAGAAATGGTAGTTAATGCCTCTGTGATAACATATTTAAGAAGAAACCAAATCAAAAAGTTGTTGCACAGTTTTAATTCCAGCCAGAGAAGAGTGGAGTCAGAGCACGTGAGACAAAAAACTATGCAGACACCAAGGTCAGTGAAGAACGTGGGAGAGGAGGTGCTCTGGGAGCTGGAGCTGAGATTCCTCTGTGGCCCATGGTGAAGACCATGGTGAAGCAGGCTGTCCCCTTGCAGCCCATGGAGGTCCATGGGGAAGCAGAGATCCACCTGCAGCCTGTGGAGGAGCCCCATGCTGGAGTGGGTGTATGCCTGGGAGGAGGCTGTGATCCTATGGGAGACCCGTGGAGAGACGGGCCCTGCTCCCATGCTGAAACAGCCTGTCCTTGAAGAACTGCACCTTGTGGAAGAATGACCCATGTCACAGCAGTTTGAGGGGGACTGTTGCCCATGGGATGGACTCGTGTTGGAGAAGTTCATTGAGAACTGTCTCCTGTGGGAGGGACCCCACAGTGCAGCAGGATTTTAGCTTTTATATTTTTCAGATTTTGTACTGCCTTAGTGTGTAACTCTGAACTTCATATAAAGTGTTAGTAAGTTCTCTTCACACCTTAGCTAGACAAAACAATCCTTTTCCAGCCTGAGAACCAAGGACACCGTTGCAGTTTCAGGCCCAAAAGAGCATAAACAATGGCAAATTGAAGAAAGCAATCTGGGAGGATGGGACTTCATAACCTGAAGCTGTAATTGGACAATTAATCCCAATATGTAAATGGACCAAAAGTTATAAAAGTGTGAAAACTTGTGACCGGTTATCCATCTTGGGTAAAGACACGGCTGGGCTCTTGTACGCCCAAGGTGTATCCTTTGAAGGTCTTTTAATAAATACCTACTTTATTCCTTTAACACTGTCTAGCCTCTGTTCCACGTCAGCCTCTCCAGGCATTAGAACAACTCCTCTCCCTGAGCAGTGGGAGAGGCTACAGATGATGCACTGACCATAACCCCTATTCCCTGTCTCCTTGGGCTGTTGGGGTAGGAGGTAGAGCTGGAAGGAGAGGGGTGGGGGGAAGGTGTTTTTAAGGGCTTATTTTGCTTCTCATTATCCTGCTCTGATTTTGTTGGTAATAAATTCATATCTCTAATTCAAGCCTGTTTTGCCCATGATGGCATTTGATGAGTGGTTTCTCCCAGTCCTTATCTCAACCCATGAACCCTTTGTTATATATTCTCTCCTCTGTTCAGCTGCGGAGGAGAGTGAATGAGTGGCTTTCATGAGTGCCTCGCATCTGGCCAGGGTAAACCCACAACACTCCCAGAATAATCTTTTCCATATTTTTACCAGGCACTGAAGTGAACTTCTAATCAACTGGGACCTCTCCAGATTCTCAAGACATTCAAAAATCATTGAAAAGGGTCTTGTGATGACATCAGCCAACTCTTTGAGTATTCTCAGATTAATCCCATCAGTCCTCATAGATTTATAGGGATCCAGCTGGAGCAGAAGATCCTGCACAAGTTCAGACTCAATTTGGATTTTATTATTCTCACAGCCATGGTGATTTAGCTCAGGGTATTGGGAGCCCCAGAACCCATCATCAGTGTTGAAGACAGCAGGAAAGAAAATATTAAAGATCTCTCCCTTGTCTATGTCCCTGTTTTTGAGGTGACCATTCTCATTATCTAACAGGCCAATATTATTTCTGCACTGCCTTTTACTATTAATATATTGTCTTGGAGGTTCCTTCAAGGGGATCGGACATATCATCATCATCATACCTGGCAGTTTGGCTATGGGCTACTGGAGCTGCTTCCCGTTTGGTGCAACTCCCTCTCTGCATCTCGCTGTCCTGCAATTCAAGCACCTGTTATGCCAGAGCAACAGTAGATTTTCCATCCCACTTCTTCATGTTTTCTCCAGAATCACGCAGGAAAAACCACAATCCAGCTTGTGAGAAGGGTCTTCTCTCCCCATCTGGGGAACGTTTATGTTTGGGGCCAGAACCTTTGATCTGTATAGCTGAGATTTGGAGAATGTCCTCTTTAATCGCCTCCCTGAGTGTCTTGTGGTTCTCCTCTATCTTATCTTCTAATTTCTGCAGACGTGTTTCCACAGCTGCAATTCTGGCATGTGTTGGGCCATGAATGGCATCTGCATATGCTCGGAGTTTCTTCGCCATATCAAGCATGGTCTCCTCCCTGTCATCCTGCTTCATTATTGCTAAAGCAGAAGCGTATTCTTGTGGCCCAAGCCGTACAAGTTTTCACCACATCATGGATGTACATGGTACCAAGTCTGGATTCTTAGTTGTTAGGTCATTTGAAAAGACAATCTCTGCCACTGCCATTTCTCTCAAGTATTGAATCCTTTGTTCTATGGTCTTCCACTGGGTTTGCTGCATATAGAGATCGTCTGCACACAGATATCTTTGTGCCACACTTCCCAGGAGCCGTGCCCAGAGATTCTGAGGATTAGCCCCCCTCATCATTCCTTGGTCAATTACAGGATCATGTGACACGGATCCCAAATGCCTGGCTTCAGTGCCATCCAGAATTGTAGCCTCGCCTGCAGCATCCCAAAGACAGACCAACCAACTAATTATAGATTCATCAGGTCGTCGGGTGTAATCCTTTCTTCGGCCACGAAGGTCTTTCAGGGATAAGGACTCAATATTGGCTTCTGATCCTGTGTCAGTTGCTCTGACTTCTGATTTTGTATCGGGATCCTGCTTTGAGGATCCTTCCCTGGGATCATCATCATCCACTGGCGAATCAGTTCTGCTGGTGTGCTTTCTTCCTGCAGCAACTGCCAGTGGCTTAGGCTCATTGTCTGGTTTAGCTGCTGGCTTAGGTTTACTATCTGGTTTAGCTACAACCTGAGTAACTGGAGTGTTTACTGATTTATCTCCCTGCCCCTGGCCTCTATCTGCTGCCCTACAGTATCTAGCAGTGTGTGATAAGCATATACCAGAGCCCAGCTCATTGCAATGAGCTTTTTCTCATTAGAATCATCATGACACTTCTCTTCCAGATATTTCCCCACCTCGTCTGGGTTCTGAATTTGTTCACGTGAAAATTCTCAGGCTGAGGGATCAGAAAACTCCTTCAGGGTTTGGCCCATTCTCTCCCATTCCCCACACCACTCAGAATTTTCCACGCCTGGGCCTACTCCTGGGTCAGGGGTCTCATCAGCTCCTCTGGACATATCATCTCTCATTCTAGAGAGGCTGCAGACTGTATAGAGGAAACCTACTAGATGAAATATCAGGAAGGTGGTGTCCTTGACATTCAGGGGAAACTGAACATTCTCAAAAATGACTTAACAGATTCAAAGGAGAAAAAGGAAAGGAAAGGAAAGGAAAGGAAAGGAAAGGAAAGGAAAGGAAAGGAAAGGAAAGGAAAGGAAAGGAAAGGAAAGGAAAGGAAAGGAAAGGAAAGGAAAGGAAAGGAAAGGAAAGGAAAGGAAAGGAAAGGAAAGGAAAGGAAAGGAAAGGAAAGGAAAGGAAAGGAAAGGAAAGGAAAGGAAAGGAAAGGAAAGGAAAGGAAATCATCCCCTGCTCCTTTAGCAAACTGGGTGGAATTACTAATAAACCCCAAAAACATGCTATTGGAAATGGGATGCAGGGTAGGACAAAGAAACCATAAGCCATAAATACCTGGAACAAACTCCAGTAGCTTTATAAATTTTCTATAAATCATTATTGCGGAGCCCAGCACAATAGCTATTCTAATTTGTGCTCCTCTACTGAAGAAACTGCATGTTAGGGACGCTACTGGAGCTGTCTCTGGATAAGAAAATAAGCCTAGAGACCAGAAAGGTATTAAAACCTCAAAAAAGCCTAGGGACCTGTCCTGGGGTACAGTGCAAAAATGTGTATTCTATCACCATCTGTTGAAATGTGGGAGGGGTGATGATCCTTATCTCTGTGGAGATATCCTCTGCTGATGTGCCATCTGATAAAATCAGGGGGATGATCATCGTTATCTTTTCACAACCTGATGCGGCCCGCCTTCTCCACCCTGCACCCACTCGCCCAGCTAGCTCCTGAAGGCGAGACCAGCGCCGAGAGTGGCCCACTTCCAGGATTCAGGGAAACCCGGAATGTGGGTAGGGCTCTGAACCCTAACAGCCGTACACGCGTCCCGGGAGGAGCAAAGGATTGAGACAGAGTCCTTCTGAGGTTCCGGGGAAGCAGGATTTATTGAGGGAGGGAGGACAACTGGGATCGAGGGAAGGGAACCACAGAAGGCAGGGAACAGAGGCGTGCAGCAACTTAAATAGGGGCCCTCCCCCAAGGGAGGGTACAATACAGCAACCAATCGCTACAGTTTGGGGGTGTAACATAAGGGGGGGTGATTATACATGCAACCAATAGGGGGAAACATAGGCGGGGAAATACATGTAACATCAAATCATATGCTAAGAAGGGGATGACTGATACAGAAGATACTAGAAGGATAGGAGGGGCTAGGAGGGATTGACAATCTCCGGGGCAGGGACTAGAGTGAGGGACAGGGAAGGTACTGGAAGGTGGGTTGGGACTTGGGTTGATTGATCAAGGGATGGCGGGAATTAGGGCAACTGAATTATAACGGGGGGGGGGGGGGGTACAAGCAATGGAACAAACCATCTAATAACAATAAAATAACGCAATACAACAACAACCCATCCTTCCTCTAGAAGATATCTTCTGTTAATGGGCCATTAAGTCCTATTGTATGACTCATAAGATTACATCATCCCATTGGGAGATGCTCCAGCCAGGGGCAGGAGCCAAGACTTTCCTACCTAGATAAAAACCTGGGATTTGGGACACGAAGGCAGCCCTTTCCACTGGATCCCAGAGGAAAGTTGGACCTTTTCCACATCATCGCTGGACCTTTAGAGGAAAACTGCACCTTCTACAGAAGCACTGCTTCAACTGAACCACATCTGTCTTCCAGGAGGATGCAGCCACCATTTATACAGACTGCTACCAACACCCTGACTGACAGGGTGTCAGGTTGTATTCTGACTCTGTCGGTTGTTTTTCTTTTGTATTATTGCATGTATTTTATTTTTTAGCTTTTTTTTTCCTATTAAATTGTATTTCTGACTTGGAGTCTCTCACTGATTTTGCTTTCAAACCAATACAGGACCCTAGACACATGAAGCCTCCACCCTGAGAGACATTATGAATTCAAACAACATGGTTACTGACTGCTTTGCCCCAATACAGAGTAAGTACAACCAAAATGCAATCAGAACAGGTTTCTTTTTCCATTTTCTCGAGTCACACGTTAAGCACCAATAAATATTTGTCCTGGTTTAGGGCAAATTTGGGACAAAACCTCTGAATGGGGTCCCTCTAGGAAATAGATTCAAGCAGTCCCTCCCCCAACTGGTTCAGGGAAAACTATTTCTCGGAGAGAAGTGGAAAAAAACCCTGTTTATTTAACAGGCAAAGCACTTCCCAGCACAAAAATGAACAATACTAAACAGCAAAACCTCTCACCCCTCCAAAGAAATGACAGATTCAGAAGAGTCCCTTCCATGGGTTGCAACCTGGCTCACTCAGTCTGTTCTCAGCCCTCCTGTGCTGGGAAATGCCGTGGCCCAGGCCAGGCCTGGTGGGCCACAAGTGTGAGCTCCCGGTGCTCCCCTGGGTTTTCAGTCCAGAGCAGGCTCGAACAATTCCAAGAAAAAGGGAAAAGAAAACAAAACCATAGTCCAGGAAACTTCTTTGCCTCAGTTAGTCAGAAAAAACAACTAAAAAGCAAAAAGACAGCTTTCTCCTGCTGTCTACTGCAAACAACACTGCGTGAAGGATGCAGAGGAGCAAGTGCAAACTCTGATAACAAACTCTGCACCTCTTCTGTTCCCCCTTCATCCTGAAACGAGTCTTAAAGCTGCAGAATTCAATATTCAACACCACCAGAACAGACGATTTGGGGATACAAGCATCATAAAGTCACCCCAAGACACATATTTAATAAATCATTTTTATATTGTCCTCTGCAGTACTGACCAACATCAATCAAGCTTTGGCCACACAAATTTTCTCCCTAGAGTGGCAAGCCGTATCCCTGTATTCATCTCACGTCACCTGACCTTGCTTCCACTTTTTACCTTAGCACCAAAAGAAGATCCCTGATCAGCCAAGCTGGCCTTCTGCCTTGCTTGCTTGATTTCTGACATTTTGGAATTGCCTGCTTGTGTCGGTTTGAGACAAGTTAGGAGGAAACACCCTGAAAGGAGTCTCCTCTAAAAAGGTAGGTTTCGGCACTCCTTCCCCCCACCAGTTTGAAAGGAATTTCTTGGAGGAAAGTGAAAAAAGGTGTTTATTTAACAAGCAGAGTGCACGCAGGCATGGGAAAAAGAATAATGTTAGATATTGAAACCTTCTCCCTCAGGAGAAAGCTGGTGGATTCAGAGTTCTTTCTGTAGGTGTGGCTTGGCTCTTCCCGAGGTCCGGAGCCGGGATGCAGCGTCCCAGGGCCTCCCCTCCGGCGTGAGGCTCCCGGCAGTGTTCTGGTGTTCGGACCGGGGCAAAGCTGAACAGTTCCAGAAGGAGAAGCCACAGTCCCAAAAAAACTTCTTGCCCTCAGCTAACAGACAAGAAGCTAGCTAACAGCAAAGATGTACTCCCTCTGTCCGTGCTACACAACACAGCTGAGTGAACCTGGAGGAGGATGTGTGAAAACGCCGAAAGAATCCCGCCAGCTTCCCCTCCATCTCTCTCGGACCTAGCTTAAAGTTACAGGACCCATGTCTGGGCATAAAGCAGATGATAGGGGATACAGTATAATAACATCACCCCAGGACACTGCTCCTCTGCTCTTAGGAGGTGGTGCTTAAAAAGTGACCAGAACTGATAGACCCCAGCACTGATGCCAGAATGAGTTTTGCTTTTATATTTCCTTCATATATATTTGTAGTTCTGTAGACTTGTCTGGTTTGGGACAGATTTGGAAATTTCCCAAAGGATGTTTCCTCTAAAGGGCAGAATTCAGCAGCCCCTCCTCCAACCAGTTTGGCAGGTAATCTCATTGGAGAAAAGTGGAAAAATTTGTTTATTTAACAAGCAAAGTTCTCACAATCATGAAAAAAGGAATAATTATATTATTAATTAACAATTAAACCTCTTGCTGTTCTGAAGAGATGGCAAATTCACAAAGTCCTGTAGTTCAGAGAGTCCTCCGTGGGCATGTCTCAGCCTTGCTCAGTCTCCCTCAATCCCTCTTGAGAAGGAACCTGGTGTCCAGGCTGCAGAGCAGTTTGGAGTAGTCGTCGGGCAATGGTCCTGGTGTTCTGGACTAGAGAGAAGCTGAACAGTTCCAGAAAAAAGACAGTCCTGGGAAAACCTTTCTTGCTGTAGCTAATGAGGAAAAACAGCGAAAAAAATAAAAAGTAAAGAAAAACTCCCTGTCTCTCTCTCTCTCTGCAAAAGCCGAACTCGGGGAACACCATACTCCTTATCTCCGAGAAATTTCACCGCTCCGCCCCCCTCTTTCTCTCTCTCCGGGCCTAGCTTAAAGCTACAGAAACCATTTCTGAGCAGAAAAACAGTGGGGGTACTGGACCATACAGTCACCCCAGGACATTCCACTCATCTCCATTGTTGACTTAATAGTCAAACTAATATATTCTAAACATACACATATTTATACATAGATATATACATATATATTCAATATACAGCTATATACAGATAGTGGCAGTGACATTCAGCAAACAGTGATATTTGCACATAGACGATAGGGACACTGGACTGAGGCTTTTTCTTGGCCCTAAAATGGGGTTCTTCACCCTTTCTCCGGTCTAGCTCGAGGGTGTTAGGGTGAAGTTTCCCTGGGCCCTTGCCTCATGGACGTAAATAAGATAACAAAAGAGGGTCTTTCCCCTGATGAAGTTACAGGGTTTATTTCTCGTGGGTAGCAAGGAAAAGAGGGAGGGGAGAAAAGAGGGGGAAAAAAAGTAGAAAGAGGGGAAAAGAGAGGAAAAAGAGAGAGAGGTCAGGGGGCACAGACCTTTTCTAGGGTCTGGAAAGGGGGGTGGGAAGAAATTGGATCCCAGCCAGCTCTGTGTGGCCAGGAGGGGAGAGGGACCAAGATACAGGGCATAGCAGGGGTCACGGAATGTACCATTTACAATGTATCTAGGAAATGCAACACTGGACCATACAGTCACCTCAAGACATGACTACTGTTGTATAGTTATATAGTTCCTAGCTAGCTTCAATACTATTCCCTACCTTTTCCCTACCCTGATAGGCAGAAATACAAAACACATTCCAGAGGCTCCAAACTCCAGGGGTCCAAGGCTCCGATCCTATCTTGGTCCTTCCTTGGAGCCAAGGATGAAATACCCTCCTCAGACACATTTTCATAAGCAAAGTTTATTTAAAGGGGAGCTTCCAATGAGGTGGAACCAAAGGCGGCGGGGGGGGGGGGGGGGGGGGGGAGAATTACTACATCTCTTGTGCTTCTAATTGGGGATTCTTGTCAACTATGCTAATTTGATAAACCTATAAAACTGTATTCACCCCATGTGGGGGTGGGCATTTTTCCATATCTGCCCCTGGAAGCCTCCAATAAAGACTAGCCTTTATATTACCTTCTATACTAATATTGTCTCTGAAGCATGTTGTTTTATTTCTAGGTCTTTAAAGGATCAGCACCTTCAGAAGCATTTTCCCAGGGGACCTTGCTAGCTAGTTCCCTGAGCAGCCTGAAGTCTGCTCTCCTCATGTCCAGGGCTGAAGTTTTGCTGGCAGTTTTCCTTTTGTCAACAAAGAGTTTAAACTTGACTGCTTCATGGTTGCTGTGGCCAAGGCAGCCACCAATCACGACTTCATTCAGGAGACCCTTCTGTTAACAAGCAACTAATCAAGGAGGGTATCTTTCCTAGTCAGCTCCTTTAGTACCTGTACCATGAAGTTATCATCCAGCTGTTTTAGGAATTTGTAGCAGTATACTTTGCCCCAATAAAGCTTATCTGCTTGGCCTGGAATCCTGTCCAAAGACAAAGCAATGCAAGCTATCTGTGGTAAGTTATCGGTGGCCCCATAGTGATATTTTTAGTGTTAAATATGCTAAAAAGACACCCTGACTTACCATCTTCTTCCTTTTGAAGTAAGACTTGACAGATAAGCTGCTTAACTGACCTGAAGGCATATGACTGGCAGTCAACTTCTTTATAAAAATCCAGTTCACTTTCCATACAGTTAGATTCTTCCATATACATTAAGTATATGGAGTTTCTTCTGAGGATTTGGGATGCCTCTCCATGGTTACTTCCCAGTGACTGAGAGAAAAAGGAAGAAGTATTCCATGGCTGGAGTGTGGTGATACATCAACCTCTATTTAATGTTTCTTTTGTTAACTTTATAATAATTGCTTTAAAGTAATTGCTTTAATATAGTGCACTTTGCCATTTATGTTATACTATAGCAAACTGTAACGTTGACTGGCGCAGTGCCCGAGACAGAAGACACTGCACTCTGTAATCCATGTGACAAAAAGCCTTTATTCCCCTCTGACTTTACCTTAAATACCCCTTTTAATGTTCCCGGGTAAGCGTCTGTGATTGGTTCCAAGTTCAGGCTGCTCAGCTCTCTGACCAATAGCTCTCTGCAGCTTAAGCTTGAACTCATTGGGTCACATCCTTGTCTGTCTCCAATTCTGTCCTATCTCTGTTCTCTGGGGGCCTGTCTATTAGGCCAGGCCGCTTCTCTTATCGGTGGTCAGATTAACTGCCCAGTACAAGCCAGCTTGCATTGTGACAGCCAACTAGTAGGTTTTAGCTTTATACTGTGTAGTAAGTAATTCTGATTAAGATCTTCTATCTGTTAATTTGTCTTAATAAATAACTAATCTTTTATAAATATATTTGATTTGCCATCATTTAAACTTGTGGGACAAAGCAATTTTATCACAGCTCTATAATTCCTTTAATTTAAACTATTAACAGATTCTGAGGCTAAGGAAGGATTTTGCCTTCATTTAAACCCCTTTCTGTAGAGGAGTTTGAATACACAAAGGGGTTCTTTCTGCACCTCAGACTCAAAGAGAACTCTTCTTTAGTAAACTTTGTTGGAAGCTCCCACTCGACCCATGACACCATGCCAGTGCTTTTTTATTTAGTATTAATTTCAATTAAACAGGACAACTTTGGCTTTAAAAAATAATATAAATGGGAGGATGCATCAAATTCAGAGATCTCATAGCAACTAATTTAAACCATGCCAGGTTGTAGCTTTCCAGCAGCACAGTGGCTTCAAACTCCTCCCATTTGTTGCCCATGCTGTGTGCATTTGTGTAAAGGCACCTCAGCTGGGCTGTGGCCATGTCACCTTGTGGCAGAACATGTCTACCCCCCCCCCCCCCACCACGATGGTTGGTTGGTGCATATGGAAGAGATAACCTAGGTGAGTGAAAGGCCCAGCAAGGGGGCATTTCTGGCACCAAAAAGGCTCAGGCCACAAGTAAGAATCAACATCTTAGTCTGGAGAGCAGAAATGGGAAGAGATAAAGGAAAATAAATATTCCTGACTGAGAGACACTTGTTTACCACCTATAAAAGCACACACAATTTTCACGGAGGCAGATGCCTCCTACACAGGTACCCTGAAGGCATGCGGGACTTCTCCCCAGAGTTTGGATGCAGATTCCATGGTTACTTCCCTGGGGATTGAGGGAAAGGATCTCGATGTGTGCCCCACCAACAACTAGATGGTAAGATATGTTGAATCCTAAGCTATACTATCTCTTTGCTAGCTGTAAAAGAAAAGGGTACCTTATTGTGCACTGTATATTTACCTGCTAGTAGTCCTTTCTGTTCTAGTCCTGTGTAGTAGATAGTTTGTCCAAAGTCTTATGTCTGCTAGTTTTGTGTCTAATAAATAAAAAATTCATTCTATAATAGACCGAATCAGCCATTATTAAGGCGGCCAGAGAGAAGCCAGTGGGTCTGCTTTCGCTAGAGCCATTGTCTCCTGAGAGGGGGGGCGGTGGTCTATAAAAATCCCCTTTTTGTTCCCATTCCTTTTTTATTGGCGGGGGTATCGCTAAAGTTGCACCCCTGCTCCTGGTTGCCTCTGAGGGCGGCGGGGGTGGGGGAGGGGCTGGAACGGCAGGCGGCCCTGCCCTCAGAGCAGGGACCACTAAATCCGTTTCCACCTCCTCCCTGTCTCTCACACACAGTGGACTGAGAATGGGCTCTTTTCATAGTTTTCTCTCTTTCTCAAAAGCATTACATCTTGTTCCTTCTTAGGTCCCAGTAGCTTTTCATTATGTAATAAAAGCCTAAAAAGCCTAGCATACTCAAATTCTACAAAATACTGGTCTTGGCATATGCGAGACATCAAATTTGATAATAATTCCTCATCTAAACTGCCAAATTTAGGCCATACGTCATTGTTGTCTAATTTATAAGTTGGCCAAATTAGTTCTGAGAGTCTGATCAATTTGGGTTTTGAAAGCAATGAATTTTTACCTGTTAATCTTTGCCAATTTTCCAATATTAAGCCTAAGAGGGAGTCTCTGGGTATTTGAGTGGTAGACATACCCCATGTCTTACACTTATAAAAAGAAAAGACCGCAGAAATAAAGCGGAGCAGCCTAACCACACACTAATAAGCAGGGAGAGAGAGAGCAAGAACGAGGAATACACGGGACTCGATTTCACAACCTCCAGACCAGCAGTGTGGAACTTAACTCACCGCACCACTGCTGGCCCCGGGTTAAAGCTTGCCACTGCAGTGCTAAAAGTCCGCTCTTTTGGAGGGCATCCCCTCCTACTTTTCAAGCAAGCAGTGAACAGGGGTAAACAACAAATGAACGAAAAACCCCCCTTGGACCCTCTCAGATGCTTCCACACACTAAACCAAAACTATAAGAGATCTCTTAACACCAAAACTAGGTGCTAACAACAAAACCCCGCTTTTAACTTGCTTACTCATGTGCCTCTGTGATGGATTTGAAGGATTCTTGGACTCTGATGCTGCCTGGACTGTAGCCTCTGCCCCTGAAAGTGCCAGTTGGGGGGGAGGATTGTAGCTGAGTCTTACTCGGTCCAGAGGATTCTCCAGAAGCCTCACAGGTCATCCCTTCATGGTCGGCAGAAACTGATGCCTTTTTGGGGCTACCTGAAAACAGAGGCCAGACAAAATTCAGAGAATAAAAAGCGATTATATTTCTTGAAGGGCTTTCAATTACATTTAGGGCAGACGAAGCCCCTCCCCCCCAGGGGCTACACCCAACATGAATGACAAGTCACGGGTTTTCATACTTTTATAAGTTTGGTCCATTTGCATATTAGGGGTTAATCTTCCAATTACAGCTTCAGGTTAGGAAGTCATTTACCCCAAGTTTGTCCCCTCCAACTCACTTTTGTTTATATTTCTCAGGGCCTGAGACAGTAAGGTGTCCTTGATTCCTAGGCCTAGAGAGGAATTGTTTTGTCTGACCAAAATGGGAAAGCAGTAGATAACACTCTATATGGAGTTCAGAGTTATACACTAAAAAGAATTGTAGGATTACAAATATATGAGAAATATAAAAGCTAAAATCCTAAGGCATCAGAACTTGCAAACGAGAGTGGGTTTTGGGGTGCTGGTCACCTCAATAAAGCTACTGCCTGCTGCCAGAGGCCTGGGCAAAAGACAGGGACTTATCTAAATCCCCACATCTATTCATAACATACCTTCCTAAAGGAACACCCCTTAATTCCTTTGAAATATTTCCCTGGTGTTTCGCCATTGGCTTCTATTACCTTAGGAGTCTTTGGCTCATCTCTGTAAGACTGCAAGTGTGCTCCAGTGTGATCAGCACATCTCATTCAGCAGCAGAGGACCCTCACTAGCACCCTGTCCCTCTAACCTTTGTTTCTCATATTTTTGAACTACACAAGTGTAGTCTTTATAAAGCACTAAATTGAAGATAACTGTGTAATTTTCCTAAGTGATATTTCTTGCTAATTATAACTTATTTTCTGTGCTGATTAGACATAGCATCAAACCAAACAAGATAATTTGAAATATATGTTTCCTATGTTAGACACAGATATTGATATATAAGCATATTAGAACAAAAGTGTCGTGGAAATGGAAACAAATTAATCAATACAGTCAGATACAAAGACATACAAAATATAGCATTTCTGCATTAAAGCTATATGATCTGAAAATATATGAAATTAAAGAATTACAAAAGTAAATAGTAAGATGTTATGATTAGACAATATCAGAATATAAGCATATTGACAATAATAACTGTACTGGAAAATGAAAAACAAACAGGACCTGGACTTGAATCACCTATTACTGTGTTGCTGTGTTGACCAAGAAGGGAGGAATAAAAATGATGTCAGATTTAAGCAGACAGAGCACTCATCATTCTTTCTGTATTTAGAGTGTGTTAGGTTAACACAATCTGGCTTTTAGTAGGGGCGGAGGAAGCCACAGACTCTGCTTCTGAGAAAGAAGCTCCTTGAAACTTCTACTATGTCCAGCAGAGTCAATCCCTAAAGGCTCTGATGATTGACATATTGGCTGGCCTAATTAGAGAAGTTAGTAATGCCTCTGTGATGACATATTCAGGAAGGATGGCACTTGGTCTTTGCCTGTCTGGCCACTTCTAGCCCGCTGCACTGAAAATAAAGGGCAGAAGTGGGGGCAGCAGCTTCTCCTTCTTGGAGCCCTGCATGAAGAGAGACACTAAATGGAGCCAGCACTATGGCGGCCAGCACGACCTGCATGATGGGTGCTGGCAGGGACCACATGATCAGCAGCGAGAGGCATGGCACGTAATTCCCTGATGCGGAGCCCAGACGGGAACAACCTTTCAACGTTGCAAAACTATTAAACTTTTTTTTTAATTGCTAGAACTTGAGAACAGACAAACCTATGGACACCAATTCTCTCCCAAATGAGAAAAAAGGAAAAGGTAGAAACACATGAGGAAAACAACATGGCTACACCAAGGTCAGTGCAAAGCAAAGAGGGAGAGGAGGAGAGCTGAGATTCTTCTGCAAGCCATGGTGAGGACCATAGTACAACAAACTATTTCCCTGGTATTCATTAAGTGCATGGGAGGATGCAGAATTCACCTGCAGCCCATGAGAAAAAGGTACTCAGGCTGGAACATGTGGATGCTGAGAAGTTGTGATCTGGTTAGAGGCTTGAACAGAGAGAGGACTTTTGATTTCAGAGATAGAGGAAGAGGACCTTTGCTTTTATATTAGAACTGCTCATCCTTAAAAACTGCACCTCATGAACTAATGGCCCACCAAAAAAAGCAGTTGTGGAAAGATTGCTTTGCCCCTGGGAGGGACTTATGTTGCTGCAGGTTTCAGGCAGGACTGCTATTCATGAAAATTAAAACCACATTGGAAAAGTTCACAGAGAACTGTCTCCCGTGGGAAGTGTTGCAAGAAGTTCCTGTTTGTTCTGTTAATGTTCTGTTAACTGTGGAAAACACCCTGTTTTTATGTTAATTGTTGCTGTTGTTCTGTTCTGATTCCCACTTACTGGAATTACCCTGCCCCTATGCCCTTTCCCTCCCATTGGGTAATGCCTTCGTTGCTCCCAAAATGGCATCCGGCAAATAAGAAAACCGCAAGTGCTCACGGGACACAACTCAGTAATACCCCCCCCCAAAACAATGAGCCAATATAACATCGAAAACTAAAAATGGTACTCCCAAGTAGGGAAAACAGTGGAGAAGATGAAATCACCAACCAGGGCTCCTTTGCCTTGTCACCATGACCTGAACAACATCCGATCGACATGACACCCCTGGACTACGAGCCAACCAGTGTCTTCTGCAGGACTCCTGTAAGGACAGAAGGCCCAGCTCTGCTGCACAGCAAAGCTCAATTCTTCCTCCTCTGGATTGTCCATCGGGAGCAGCGGTGGTACACGTGACCCATCGGGCCCCCCCACCCAGAGCTGATTTTTCAGTAAAGGCATTAAAACAGGAGCTGGTCTCCTTGCCATTATTTATTTCACTTTGGGGGCTCATCTGGGATAGCTGCACCTGAAGAGGACCAGGGATGGGATGGCCGCCCATCTTCAGACCTCCAGGACAACCAGCTACTTGGACCAGAGGATCAGCCTGGGACAGACGAACCAGAGGAGCGCCGGTGAGTGTGGTGGGAGTAGGAGGCGAGCAAGTGATGTGTGAATGAGACGGGGGGGTGGTGGGAGTAGGAGGCGAGCAAGTAATGTGTGAATGAGACGGGGGCCGGGAACTCGGATTCCCAAAGTGAGTGGGATCCCTCAGTACCGCGGTTCCGGACTCCTGCGAGGGGGCCAGCCAGGAACAGGGGGTGCAAGTGAGCTCTATTAAGGCCTAGTGAATGCTTTAGGTGTCTCCTAGGGGATAGAGAAGGTTTTTCCCCTTTTATTTAAAAAACAATACACCATTTAACTTAAAAATGTTTTAATTAAGAACACATGTGTTTCTGTCTATCCTTTCTCCCCCCCTTTTTTTTTGCTTTTAGAATTTAGAACAAGAAACAAAACATAATCCTTTAAATTACTTTTATGTGGTGAGAATTATAATTATTCATATGTTGCAATCCAATTTTAGTGTTTAATAGTGTTGAGGAGTTTTCGTTTAAATGATAACTTAGGAGAATCTTCTCCAGATAAGATTCTTTATGTTTGTTGGAGGTTGAATTATTCCCTTTTCTTTCAGTGGAATTTTCTCCCATTGTTATGCTAAGTAATTGTGGCTACACCTTAAAACGACAGATAATGTTCTCTCGTAGGGGGGTGGCTGGAGGGGGAGGGGGGGGGAACCGGAAAAGGAAAGGTGGGACGGGGGGGGGGTCTGGAGCGGGGCTCTCGCTCTTGCTTTGCTCGTGGAGTGGGAAGACAGCCTGGGCTCTGCTCTGGCATCTCCCCCTGCCATCCCAGCACTGAGATCCACGCTCCCTGCCTCTGGACATCGCTCTGCTGCTCTCCCAGCTCACCCTACTATCTCCGGACACTCTGCTGAGCACCACGACCGACACCGTGAGGGGGGAGTCACTTTCCCCATCCCTCTCACCCCTGGGCCGCGGCCGCCATCACCCAGCCCTCTTCGACTGCGCGGGACCTGCCCTGCCCCCACAGCACCGGTAACAGCACAGGGAGACGGCCTGCGGCCAGAAGGGACTGGAGCGGAGCTAGACTGTTCTGTTCTGTTGCCAATTTTTATACCTGTTGTTGTTTTCTGCCTTGTTAGATACCAGTAAAGAACTGATATTCTTATCCCCATATCTGCTGCCTGAAGGTGTCTGAATTGGACCTAAAATAATTAAAAGGGAGGGGGGTTGCACTCTGCATCGCAGAAAAGGGGCTCCTGCCTTTCCTTACACCATACCTGTCTTTCAAACCAAGACAATGTTTATCCCAAAGGAAAAGGTTTTAGCTTTTGCAAAGCTAAATTAGCTAGTCAAAATGACTTATTTTAATTTTGAACTCAGAAATATCTGGATTTTATAATTTTTTCTCCTTGTCAGTCAAATTCCAATTTGGCCACAATTGAAATAGACTGAGAAGGCTTTGATGATAAACGTTTCCTTTTGCCTAGTTAAAATCTCAACATGGCCAGAGTTGAAACTTTAAACCAGGCAAATTTTTTTATTATATTCTTAAAACAAACCTTTAATAATTTTTAAACATTGTAAACAGAAATGATAAGAGGTAGGTACTTTAGAAAACTTTGATCCACATAGATTTGTTTTGTTGAACTTATAATATTAGAGTAAGCAAGATTTTTAAATTTTTCAGGATGGCTGATTAGATAAAATTCTTTTTTAGCAACTGTAAAAGAATTGATCTGTGAAATTTTGGTTTCAGCATTTGCAAACAATAATGGCATACATTGTACTACACACTTTAGGACATATTGAGCAAACTGCAAGCTATATGTGCAGTACTGGCATGGTATTTTCACTGCAACTGTGAAAAAACAGGTTAACAAGGTAAACATTAACTTAGTAAGGTTTGCAAAATATACAGGCTTTGTTAAAGTTAAATTGGAGGTGGGTGAAGCAGTTGAGTTTTGCTGAAGGTGAATATTGCTGTTGATATCACCTTGGTTGGTGGTGTTAAGTTTTTTAATTTTCATTTTCACTGTCTTAAGACATGAGGCAAGTAACATATTGTTACATTTGTTGAGAAGATGGTTTGCTTTCTGTTGCTGTGTTCTAGCTTTTCTATGTGTCTGGTGATATCTCTCCAGGTCGGCCTGCTTGCTACTGTCTCCACGAAACTCCACCTTGGTAACGCTTTTCCCACTGCCCCTCGCCCGGCAGGCACCTTGCAGGGGCCTCCCCCACACTCCAAACCCTAGTCCCGATGCTATTATAGGTTCCTGGATCCCACCCCCTACTTGGGACAACAGCTTTTTGTGTGATTTGGGCAGTTTGAAAATGCTACATAGTTGCAGACATTTTTCTTTTATATCTATGTGTTCCCCCCCACAGCCCGGTGGGAGGCTATTGTGTAGATGTCCATCTCCTGAGGAGAGATTTCTCTGTTTCCACCGACGCTCAGTGTTAACTAAATTAGGGACTTGAAAATCTCCCCCCTCTACCCTTACAAACTTAGAGTTTTCAGCTGGAGGTGTAGATATGCTTGGAGGTGTGGTCAAAGGCTTGGTTTTGAAGACTGAAGCAGGATTAGAGCTAAAACTTGAAGCAGAAGTTGAGTTCGGAGTTTTAGCATTTATACTTTTTGGTTCCGATGGGCTTCTTAGTGCGTCGTCATCAGTTTCCTTCTCTGGGCAATTGTTGGCAGGGGTTTCTATGGTAACTTCGGGTGGAGGCATGCTTTCTTGCCGGGGTGAAGACACGCCCTGCAAAGGCTGGACTGGGGTCTGGACCCCGCCTGTCTGAGGCTGGACTGAGACTGCGGGAACCACCCACCAAGGCTGGGTCGAAGGAGGTGGAACCTCCCACCAAAGGTGTGGTCAGAGTGGGAGGCACGCCCCACCAGGGCTGGGCTTTGGGCAATGGCACGCCCCACCAGGGCTGAACTGGGGTCAGAGCGGCACCTCACAAGCTAGACTGAGTTTCTCTTCTCTCGCCTGTATCCACGTGGTCGCTGCCATCTTGGGATTGTTCCTGGACCTCTTCTTCTGCCATGAGGTCGCCACCATCTTTGGGGTTTTTCTTGGGTTTCCCCACAGCGGTTTGGGGTGGATTAGGGGTCTCTGAGCCAGTTACAGAGGATTTGCCGGTCAGTAAAGTCTCTCTGCATGGAGTAAGTACATTTTCTTCCATGCTGTTGCTAAAAAAATCGGCTTTTATCTCTTTTATAAACTTTAAGATAATTTTCCAAGGTTTTAAAGCTTTAATTGCATTTTTATCATTTTTAAAAGCAGCATTTAGAATTTCTTCTCCAATTTTAGTCCAATAGTCTATATCTAGTGTAGTTTCCCTGGTTGGTTCGAACCCCTTTTCTTTTGTCCATAATATTAAATCAAAAAGTGATTCCTTTGCATATTCAATTTCCCATTCCTCCAAAAATTCTGTCCATACCTCTATCACCGGGTGTGTGTCTGCAGAAAAGATGCCTCCCATGTTTTTTCAGCTCTTTGGCAAAAGTTTCTTCTGTCTATTGGACGTCCCTGGCTCCAGGCCAGCTTCCCGCCTCTCTTTTGGGCGTCTTCCCATCTCTTTGGACGACCTGGCTCCGGGCCAGCACTTCCCACCTCTCGGGCGTCTCCTGTCTCTTGGACGGCCCTGACTCTAGGCCAGAATCTCCCATCACTCTGGACGGCCTGTCTCCCCCGCTCATGGTGGTATGGCTATGTCAGATCATGTCAAGACTCGCCATTTGTCGCTGCAACTGGCACAGTGCCTGAGACAAGACACTGCACTCTGTAATCCATGTGACAAAAAGCCTTTATTCCCCTCCGACTTCACCTTAAATACCCTTTTTAATGTTCCCGGGTAAGTGCCTGTGATTGGTTCCAAGTTCAGGCTGCTCAGCTCTCTGACCAATAGCTCTCTGCAGCTTGGGCTGGAACTCATTGGGTCACATCCTTGTCTGTCTCCAATTCTGTCCTATCTCTGTTCTCTGGGGGTCTGTCTATTAAGCCAGGCAGCTTCTCTTATCGGTGGTCAGATTAACTGCCCAGTACAAGTCAGCTTGAGCTGTGACACCATATGGAAGGATTTTGTTCACTGATGGGTCCTCAAGAGTAATAGAGGGGAAAAGGGTGTCAGGATACGCAATTATAGAAGGGACAGACATGAAGGTTGCAGAAAGGGGGAAGTTGCCATCAAACTGGTCAGCTCAGTGTTGTGAAATCTACGCACTGAAGAGAGGGTTAGATTTGTTAGAGAAAGATAAAGGAACTATCTACACAGGCTCACAATATGCATTTGGAATTGTTCATAAATTTGGTAAGATCTGGGAAGAATGGAGAGACTTAAATTCAAAAGGAAAAAACTTGGTACATAAGGAGTTGATAAAATTAATACTCGGATCCCTATATAAACCATCAGAAATAGCAGTAGTGCACGTTAAAGGACATCAGAGGGGAGACACTTTAGAAATAAAGGGGAATCAATTAGCAGACCAGATGGCTAAAGAAGTAGCTTTAGACCCGAAAGAGCCAATAAAAATCTTAAGACTAGAGGAAACACCAAGTAAAGGGGAAGAAGAAAAGAAATCAACATTTAGTGAGAATGAGTTAAAGGAAATAAAAGAACTAGGATTACATCAGGGGGAACAAGGGGAATGGTTGACATCTGATGAATGTAAGTTCCTAAACAAGGCTTTAGCACGAAAAATATTATCAGAAATGCATGAATTAACCCATTGGGGAATCCAAGGGTTATGTGACCACTTCTTAATAGAGAATATATGCATCGGGGTATATAATCTAGCAAAAGCAGTTACAAAAGGGTGTGTCATCTGCCTAAAAGTAGACCAAAAGGTTATAAGAAAAACAGCATCTGGAGGAAGAAAGGTAGCTCTAAGACCATTTAAAAATATACAAGTGGACTTCACTGAAATGCCCCCCATACAAGGATATAAACATTTCTTAGAAATGGTAGACCATCTCACCCACTGGGTAGAAGCATTCCCCACCAGGAAGGAAATGGCAGAGGTAGTTGCAAAGATAACTTTAGAAGAAATAGTTCCATGGTATGGACTAGTAAATAATACTGATTCAAATCGAGGTCCACATTTCATCGCCCAAGCTTTGCATGAAGTAATCAAGGTTCTGGGCATGAAATGGAGGTTACATACCCCATGGCATCCCCAGAGTTCAGGGAGAGTAGAGAGAATGAATAAAACTCTCAAAAACATGTTAACAAAAGTAATTTCTGAAAGACAAATGAATTGGCTTAAGTGTCTACCTCTTGCCCTTCTGCGAATAAGAACCAGACCCCGGTCAGACATAGGGGTTTCCCCCTATGAAATGATGTTCGGGCTTCCTTTCCTTATCACTCCTTTCAGTACAGGGAACTACTTGGAAGGGGAAACAGCAACCCAAAAATACCTAGAGGCAATTGGGAGGACACTGGGAAATCTTAGAAAAAGGGGTACCTCCCCCACACTTCTCCCCTTGATGTGGATGTACACCAGATCCGTCCTGGAGATTGGGTGCTAATAAAATCCTGGAATAACATACCATTAACCCCTAGGTTTGAAGGCCCATTCCAAGTGTTACTCACTACACACACTGCAGTACGGACCCAAGAATGAGGCTGGACACGCATGTCTCGGGTTAAAGGACCAGTACCACCCCCTAGTGGTGAACCAGATCCAGTCACACCATGGACAGATGCCCCTGAGTGAACTGCTATCCGAGACCCAAAAAACCTAACTGACATTAAAAAGAAAACCAAAAAACAGTTGAAGAGCTCCTGCAAAAGATTAACTGGATAATTTTTTTTGTGTGTGTACAAGTTAGTATTGTGTTCCAATAAGGGTTCAGTAACAAGACAAAGGGTAAATATTTTTCAGAAGTTACCTGAAGTCATGTTTGTACTCATGTTCTATCTGTTCTGATACTGTTGCTGTTGCTTGGATAGTTGGAAGGTCAAAGTAGTAAGAGTTGGCAAAGTTGAAAGTTACTGTTTATATGCTTCCCCTGATAATTGACTAGAATGTTGGAGGATTCATATACTCTTCCGAGCTTTTAAGGTATAGCTTACATACTACACATGGTTCTTCATTAACTTCAGCTTTCAAACAAGCACTTCCTGCAAACCGCAATTCCACCCCCAAGAAGGTTTCAACACTAACACAATAAATCTCCTACAGAGCACTCTGCAAGGGTGACTAAATTAGTAGGGAAGTGGGAGTAGAAGGAGTCAGCTGCTAAGAAAGACTCTAATACACATCCAGGAAGTCTCCCTGTTCCCCAAGAGTCAAGACCAGGTGAGGTCAAGAGTGAAATGGCTCATACTGGACTCTTGGGAAGAATAGTGTTAATCCTATTCATAGGTAACTTAGGATACATAGGATGCTTGTACCAAATGCTACCACCCTCTCTAAGATGGAGAAAACCTGAAGTCTCTCTTGAGGGTTCATACCAACCTAAATCACAAATGCTTCAATAACTCCCAATTAAACACCTGTCCAGAAGATGGGAAAGTCTATTGGCTTGTAAAAAATACTGCTTCTTATAAGCAACTCCTACTTGGGGAATGCCCCGTAGGAGATACCTGGCTTTGCTTCCAGTATGAAACAAACCAAGACGGATTGGTAGACCTGGTAAAAGAAAAACAACTAACAACACAAGAAAAAGATTATTTAGATATTCCTGTGGGGAAAAATTTATTTATAGATCTAGTGGAAAGAATCAGTAAAGAATTAAACTTGACAGACTGATGGATTTGTGGAAGTACCCAAATGACTGAAATCTGGCCATGGGAAGGAATAAGTTTAAGCCCATTAGAAATACTCAGATGGACCCAAATTGCATGAGAACCACAGGTTGCAGGAACAAGGGGAAGAGAACAATAGGATTTAAAGTCCAGGGTAATTGGGGAGGAATGCATCATGAGAACAGGGAAGAGATATAATACTCCCATGGGGAAAATGGCATGTAAAAGATACCTAGTAATAAAAGATCTGGGCACAAAGTGGATCCCCAGAGAGCCAAATAGATACTGGTCTGTTGAAAGAAAGGAAAGAGGGTGTATTTACCATGGAAAATATGAATTACACAAATGTACAGAGAAAGGAGTTAACCCCTTTTGGGGCATAAGGGAATTGTCAAAGTTTTGGGAATCCCCAGCCAAAATAGGGGATGCATTTTGGGAAGCTCCACAACCTTTATTTTGGATCTGTGGTAATACAGCATACACCAAACTTCCCAGAGATTGGGCAGGGAGTTGCACTATAGGGATTATTAAACCAGCCTTCTTCCTATTGCCAAAAGAGTCAGGAGCACACTTAGGAGTCCCAGTGTATGACGATTTAAAGAAAACAAGCAGAAAAAAAAGGAGTATAATCGAGAGGGGGGTAACCAAAAGTGGAACGGAAAAGTATGGACCCCAGAAGAAATTATTAAAACTTACGGGCCAGCTACTTGGGCCCAAGATGGATCATGGGGATACCGTACCCCAATTTATATGCTGAACCGAATTATCAGGCTCCAAGCAATACTCGAGGTAATCTCCAACCGGACAGCCCTTGCACTTGACCATATCAGTGACCAATTAACTCAAACAAGAGCAGTGATATACCAAATTAGATGAGCTGTAGACTACCTATTAGCAGATGAAGGAGGGATATGTGGGAAATTTAATTCCTCTGAGTGCTGCCTGGAAATTGATGATAAAAGTTCAGTAATTAAAATCATCTCCAAAGAAATTAGAAAATTAGCATATGTGGGTGCCCAAGAGTGGACTCCTCTAATGGATACTAGCTGGTGGGACAACTTTTAGTTCCTTCAATGGAACATGGTGGAAGAAGGCTGCGTTTATAATAATATGCGCAACCACTGGACTATTATTTTTGCCATGCCTACTTCCCTGCCTAATCCGGGTAGTAACCTCCACTATCCAAGCCAGTATACGACTCCCAGAACTGACTAACCAAAAACAAACCAAAATTATGTTAATAGAGAGCCAAGAACAAGGAAGTAAAAAACAAAAACAAAAAGGTGCCAAAGAAATATATGAGCAATATCAAAAACTAAAGAAATTTTCTGTCCAAGAAACTAAAATAATTGTTTTATGCAGGCTAAGGCCTGATCTAAGAAATAGAGGGGGGAATTGTTAAGAACAAGTTCCTGTTTGTTCTGTTAATGTTCTGTTAACTGTGGAAAACACCCTGTTTTTATGTTAATTGTTGCTGTTGTTCTGTTCTGATTCCCACTTACTGGAATTACCCTGCCCCTATGCCCTTTCCCTCCCCTAGGGTAGTGCCTTCATTACTCCCAAAATGGTGCCTGGCAAATAAGAAAGCGGCAAGTGCTTATGGGACACAACTCAGTAATAAAAAATCCCTAAAAAATGGTACTCCCAAGTAGGGAAAACAGTGGAGAAGATGAAATCACCAACCAGGACTCTCTTGCCTTGTCACCATGACTTGAACAGCACCCGATCAACGTGACACCCCTGGACTACGAGCCAACCAGTGTCTTCTGCGGGACTCCTGTGAGGACAGAAGGCCCAGCTCTGCTGCACAGCAAAGCTCAATTCCTCCTCCTCTGGATCGTCCATCGGGAGCAGCAGTGGTGCACGTGACCTGTCGGGCTCCCACCCAGAGCTGATTTCTCAGTAAAGGCATTAAAAAGGAGCTGGTCTCCTTGCCATTATTTATTTCAATTAGGCCTTGGCCTGAGCTCCTCTTGAGCTTATCAGAAACACTGTCTGTTCCTGGGAACTTGTGCTTTCTAAGGAGCTCCTCTTTTTTAACAAACAGCCTTGGAAACTTATTTTTCTTGCCTGAATAACCCAAATGGAATAACATTTTTGTTATCAAACTTTCAAAGAAAGTTACTGTTGGTAGGAAAGTGTTTAAAGTCGAAGAATTGTAGATTTGCTCAAGGGACCTTGCATCTGGAAATGCCGAGGTCTGGAAAATAACAATGTGGGAAACCCCACATATTATGCCTACTGCTGTTTGTCCTCTGTTTTGAGAAATAGAATCTCTTTGTAGAGATAGAGACTTGGAGGCATTTTCATGGACATGCTTGAGCTCCCTGTTTTGGGAGAGAGAAGATCAAAGTTCATAGATCATAAAAAGCACAGGGGAGATCACAGTATGATGGTAAACACATGCACAGGCCCCTGATAAATGGGTGCAAACAGCAGCCCCTGCTTGCTAGCATGGACTGATCCTAACAGTGCTGGCATTCCTGCTTGTGTCTCTCCACCCGGGTGTTGCTTCAGGATCCTCCAGTTAGCAAAGTAATTAAATAAATTTTCTCTTTGCATTTCAGCCACGATCTTGTGGTTATTCTGGCTGCCTGCCTGTATCAACTCACACAGTTACCAACCTGAATTTTGGCCAGGATGGAAAATTCCTGTGACTAAAGCAAATTCTCTTTCAACCCTATAAACAGCAGTCTTAAGTGAGACCCTTTGAACTCTCCTGGACTGCAGCAGGCTGTAAACAGTAATCTTCTGAGTAGGGAACCTAGCAGGGCCAGTGAACTCTCAAGTTTGCTATACTTAGAGGACCACTGACAAATGCTGACAACAGAGCCTAGGCTGATACCTCCAATCCTCAAGGCTCAACCCTTTGCCCATTTGAGAAGATGCAAAAGCATCCAACGTGAACACTGAACTAGAGGGGAATTTTTCACAGGTATATACCTTGTACATACTCCTTTAGGTCTGTGTGCATGCAAGTGTGCATATGCTATAGCAAATGTACTAGGAATGGTTCTCTCCTGGATTCTTAAGTACTTTAGATTTTAAGTAAGTTAGGCCTGTGAGTTACTGTTATGCTTATAGGAAATTCTATACGAATCTTTTGTTAAATTGTTTAATTTAAGCTATTGATTCAGTGCTGTAATGTTCAAGTTTCAAGTGATGTTAAACTTTTAGGCCTAAACCGTTGGTTAAGTCCGGGGTTAAGTTTGTCAAGGGAGTCCACACTGAACCTTGTGTCTCAATGTAAGGCTCTCCCTTATTCCCTTTTATCCTTACTATTTCCTATCCTTACCCTTCTCCCCCCCCGCCCTGCCCCAGCCTCCACATAGATAATTTTTGGGTTGATACTAGGTTTAGATTGATTTATTTTAGTTTGTTTTTTCTCTGTGTGCTGTAACCTTCAAGTAAATAGTAGAGTGAACCTTGACAATGAACTTTGTAGTGCTTTCATTTATATATTAAACCTGCTTTTGCCGATACCATTGCCGCTGATTCTTTAAGTGACCTTTAAAAACTAATTTGCGATACGCCTCAGATTCCCACGTCAGAGGGAATCGAGACTCACCTAGCTCAGAAGAGACAGAGACGGCTGTGCCTAACGTCCGCCGTTGGGGGTAGTGTATAGTGTCATTTCCGGGGAAGCTCGTAATGACCTCAAGCAACAGGAACATCCGGTTCAGGGTTGGGGAGGTTCAGTCAGTATTGTGTAGTTTAGGGTGAGGATGGCGTTGTGGTTTTCCTCCCTTCAGGGTCTTGGTTCGGTTGAGGAAGATGAGGAACGGAAATTCACTCTTACATCTATTCAGAGCCTGTCGGAATGGCAGGTACGTTTCTCCCCGTAGCATTTGTCATGCTGTTTTCTTGTTCTGCTGAGTTTGTATGGGAATTCATGAGCTCCTTCCTTCCTCCGGCAGGGGGGCTTCAGCCGCATGTACCAGGGGCATGGATTTCCGTTGCTAGACCAAACCTTGTGTGGAAGCACACGTGACTCCCACCGCTGGGGCATTCTACATTGCCAGAGCCTGCAACTGCAGGGTTTGACCTGTTTTCAGCGCTCCGGGTTGTTGGAGAAAGGGCTTTTGACTATCAGTTTGCAGAATCAATTTACAAAGAAACGAATCTGTTAGGGGTGCTGCCCGATGCCCCAAACAGAACACAAACTAACAGAGTGTCAGTTTATGCGGTGCTTTATTCAGGGCCCGGGGAACCTGCGGACTAGCGTCCAAAGTCAGGGTCCCACAGTTCCCTTTTTCGTCAAGTTTTTTATACCTTTTTACAAAGTAGTCCACGTGCAGAGGTACACATTCTTCAAGACAATACAGATACATAAATCTTGTAGATATCATTCCTAAAAGTTATAAATTTTGCATGCTTGTCTATTCAAAACTATAGGCTACCCCCCCTTTAATTCCCCCTTGCATGTTTTCCCATCACCAGAACCCTTTATTTATTATTATACTTTAGCCTTATCCTGAAAGTTTCTAGATGTTCTTATATGCTCCACTAAATTCTTTAATTATCTTTAATTATTGTTTCCACAGTCCCCAGCTCATTCCCAGGGCTGGTTCCCAGGGCCTGTTCGAGAACTGCAGTTTTCTAAGCCTTAGCATGACTACTACTATATCTACATTAGTCCTTTTTCTCATTATTTCGGTATCAACTCCCCCCTTTTGAGCATTCTTCAGATTTTCTGCAAGGATGCTCAATTCTTCAAGTTATGGTTTCTAAGTAGGATGGTGAGTCTTCTTTTCGAGTTGGCAGAATTACTTCTTTCCGGGTCAGTGCTCTCATAACACGTCGAGTATGAGTTCCTTCTCTGGCAATCATTCCTAAAAGACATCTGTACATAATCATGCATACTACAATAATCAATACAATCATTATTACATATTGTACAATTGATGATATCCAACCAGAGACTTGGATTCCTAGGGAGCTAAACAGTGCTCCTACCCAGTTATGTTCAGCTTCCTCCTGGACTTCATGCACTTTTGTTTCAATTTGTTCTAATTGACTTATGTCTTTTTCTACTTCTTCTGTGACATTTGGGATATGTACGCAGCAATGGTCAACCTTTCCTTGGAGGTACCCACAGACTCCATGTTCTTTTAATAAAAGCAAATCTAATGCCATTCTATTTTGAATTGTCATTCTTGTTGTTGCCTGCAACTGTAAGTTTAGATCCCTAAATCCTTTCTTTGTAACTGCGGCTAGCCTCTCAGTTTGTCCTACTAATTTGTACAGCATCTCCCGGTTTCTATATGTAGAAATTGGTGCAAACAAGGACTCCAATACCCATCCAAATTTAACTCCTGATGAGGGTTCATGCCATTCATCTTCATTTCCCAATCCTAGTTCTTCTGCCACTTCATTTGCTTCTCTCTTTGTTCGTGACTGCATCTCTTTCTGCGTTAATTTAGACTGTTTCCAAAAAGGGCAAAGTGTAGGGACTCCTAAAGTAATCTGTGTGACCGGGCCATTAATAGGCATATGAGTAGTCCACTGTCCGTGCCCCATTACCCACACTGAATGCCCTGGACTCCTGATGGTAGTCGTCTGACAATCTTTCCATGCCCCTTTTATTTCACCTGTTATTGTATGATTATACCTTTGACATTCACAGCCCCATTTTAATAGTATCTGTACTGGCACTAAACCAATTTGGGATTCAGGGGTATCACAGGTGATGATTTTGCTACAATTCCAGCTAGGTGTGAGGGTCACTCGATCCCGTCTTACTGTTTCAGTTCCTAACACTCCTAGATGTCCTTGCTCTCTCTGGCCTGACCATTCGACACACCAATGTACTGGTCCTATGTAACTGTAAGGTTCTAACAAACTAGGACCCCAAATCGTTTTCCAATGTTCCCATTCTTCCTTCCCTTCTTGACATACTATCTCATAAGAAAATTCTGTGACTGGTTTTTGTCTTTTTTGTCTTATGTCATAAGTACACCATCCTACATTCTTGAACCGTCCAATTCTTGTAAAAACTGGATTTAGTAATTTTAGGCACTCACTCTTTTGTCCCGGTCTTGACCATTTCCCTCGAACTGTATAGGTTTCCTCTATCATCTTAGTATGATTCCGTACTTCTTTATTACATCTTTTTGTCCCATTTATAGTTACTGGAGGCATTTCCCCAACGGGAATGATGCCCCATGGTATTGGATCTCCCGCAGCTTTAGGTAAAGGTAAACATGCAGTGATGGACGTAGTATTTTGTACTTGTCCAAAATCCCTAACTAATCCCACTATTAAATTTTCTTGTCCCAATTCTTGTTGTGTTTTTCCAGCTTCTGTCACCTGCCATGTTCTCCCATTCTCTTTTAGAATACCTACATTTATGTTCCCATAATCAAAACTTTCTCTAATCCGCACAATGCATGAGAATTGTCCTACCTGATCAGCTTGCATATGAGATATTGTCAATGTGGTGTTACCTCTTTGCTGTTCCATATCCCAAAGTGTCACAATTCCTTCTGTAAATACCTCGTCTGTGGTGATTTGTCTCCAGGCTGCATGTACTTCTTTTAATCCAGTTCTCTGGTTGTCAGAAAACAAACAGGTTAAATTTACTCCCGCACCCTCAGGCACCATTACATCTGGCTCCAGAACTGTAATTTTAACAAACGCTTCTCCCACCTGCATTATACAGACTAATGTTAAAAGAACTAAGGCCTTGCCCTGAACACCAGCTTTGTTGCTGACAAAGGCTGTACTTCCCATCTTGACGGGACCTTCTTGATTCGAGTGTAGTGAATCCAGTTTTCGATCCCTTGGACTTTCACTGCCGTGTAGGTAGTCATGATCACCTGGTGAGGACCGTCCCATACTTCTTTCAAGGGTTCCGTATTCCAGTTTTTCACATATACTTGATCTCCTGGCTGTATGTCATGGACAGGATTCTCCAAGGGCAGAGGCCGGTTCCACTGCAATGCTCCTCGCAGCGCTGTAAGGACTTTATTTAAAGACAAAATGTAACTCAACAATACTTGATCTCCTACTAAGTGAGGGTCCCCTTTGTAGGTTGTAGCATGATATGGTTTGCCATACAAAATTTCGTATGGACTTACTCCTATCCTTTCTCTGGGTTTAATCCTGATTCTTAGCAAGGCTAGAGGTAGTGCCTGAGGCCACTGTATCTTCGCTTCCTGACAAATTTTCTTAATCTGCCCTTTTAATGTCTGATTCATCCGTTCCACTTGGCCACTAGATTGTGGTCTCCAGGGCGTATGGAGATTCCAAACTATCCCTAACACTCTGGCTACCTCTTGGACTACTCTAGCTACAAAGTGAGGTCCTCTATCTGAGGACATTCCTAATGGGATTCCAAATCTAGGGATGATTTCCCGTAGTAAAGTTTTAATTACTTCCTTTGCTTGGTTAGTCCTGCATGGGAAGGCTTCTGGCCACCCTGAAAAGGTACACACATACACCAGTAAATAACGGTACCCTTGTGCTTTTGGTAGCTCTGAGAAATCTATTTGCCAATAGTCTCCTGGTTGCGGCCCCACTTGTAACTTTCCTAATTGTATCTGCCTTCGTGTCACTGGGTTATTTTTAATACAGACTGGACACATGGCGTTAATCCGTTTTGCCATTGTTAACATCCGATTGGAAATTATCTCACGTTTTAAAAACTGTACCAATGCGTCTGCTCCCCAATGGCACTTGTTATGTTCGATTTCTAAAATTGTTTTCATTACTTTTGTTGGCAATACAACCTGACCTTCAGCTGTGACATACCATCCTTTTTCATTCTTCTGGGCCTGAACAAATTGAGCAAGCTTCTCATCTTCATGTGTATACCATGGTTTCTGCTCAAGAAAAGAAGTGGCAGGGTTAATTCGCACTGGCAATAAAGCTAATTGTGTCCATACCTCTCGAGCAACCTGTTTGGCAACTCTGTCAGCCAGCTGGTTTCCTTGGAACGCTTTTCCCTCTTCCTTTTGATGTCCTTTTACATGCATCACTGCTACTGCCTGAGGTTTATGCACTGCTTCCAATAGTGCTAATATTTGTTCTTTGTGCTTAATTTCTGATCCTTGAGAATTCAACAGTCGTCTTTCTTTCCACAGTGCTCCATGTACATGTATTACTCCAAAGGCATATTTTGAATCGGTCCAAATGTTTACTCTTTTCCCCTGACTCAATTCTAAGGCTCTTACCAGAGCTTGTATCTCGGCTTTCTGGGCTGAAGTTCCCGGGGTTAAAGCTCGAGCTTCTATTATTTGTGTCAAAGTCACTACTGCGTATCCCGCATACCTGATTCCGTTTTCCACAAAGCTGGATCCATCTGTAAACAGTTCCCATTCCGGATTTTCCAAAGGCTCATCTTTCAGGTCCTTCCGGCTGGCATATACCTGTTCAATGATTTCTACGCAATCATGTGTCAATTCGCCTCCTTCTTCCTGGCTGCTGCTCCTAAGAAATTCTGCTGGATTAAGATGATTGGTTATTTTTAATTCAATGTCATCCTGTTCTCGGAGGAGTGCCTGATATTGTAACATGCGACTCGACGAGAGCCAATGCCCCCCTTTTTGTTCCAAAACTGCAATGACCATATGGGGAACAAATACTTCCATCCTTTTTCCCAAAGTCAATTTTCTGGCTTCTCGAATTAGGAGCACTGTTGCTGCCACAGCCCTAAGACAACTGGGCCATCCGGCACTTACAGAGTCTAGCTGCTTTGAGAAGTACCCCACCGGGCGTTTCCATGAGCCCAATTTTTGGGTGAGAACCCCTATTGCCAGTCTCTGTCTTTCATTTACGTATAGTTGAAAAGGTTTTGTGAGATCTGGCAATCCTAGTGCTGGGGCTTCCTTTAAAGCTTGTTTCAGACTCTGAAATGCCTTTTCTTGTGTTTGTCCCCACTGAAACACAGGGCTTTTGGCTGCTTCATACAAGGGTTTTGCTTTCAGTCCAAATTCCGGAATCCACAAGCGGCACCACCCTATCATGCCCAAAAAGGATCTTAACTCTTGTGGATTTCGTGGTGTGGGTATGGTGCAAATTGCTTGTACTCGATTGATTCCTAACTTTCGCACCCCTTGTGAAATTTCGCAGCCTAAGTAAATCACTTGGGTTCTTACCAGCTGAGCTTTTTCTCTCGATACTCGGTATCCAGCTTGTCCCAGCATATTAAGTAATTCAATGGTGAGTCTAAGGCAAACATCCTTTTCTGCGGAGGCTATAAAGATATCATCAACATATTGTAGGAGAACATATAAAAAAGGTGATTCTTTTACCTGAGTCATCTTCCATTCTTCTAACTCTCGAGCCAATTGATTTCCAAAAATAGTTGGTGAGTTTTTGAATCCTTGTGGTAGACGCGTCCAGGTGAGCTGCTTCTTGCGTCCCGTGTCTGGGTTCTCCCACTCAAAAGCAAAGTATTTCCTACTTTCAAGTGCCAAGGGGATACAGAAAAATGCATCTTTCAAATCAATCACTGTGAACCACTTAAACTTTTCCGACACAGCTGTCAACAATGTATACGGATTAGCTACTACTGGGTGTATATCTTTAGTGATATTATTAATTGCTCTTAAATCTTGAACTAATCTATACTTACCATTTGGCTTTCTAACTGGGAATATCGGAGTATTGAATTCTGACTCACATTCCTGTAAAATTCCTAAGCTAAGAAATTGTTCAATCATAGGTGCTATTCCTATTCGTGCTTCCAATTTCAAAGGATATTGTTTTACCCTTACTGGGGAGGCTCCTTCTTTTAGTTCTATTACAACCGGTTGTGCCGCTTTTGATTTTCCAGGTACTCCTGTTTCCCATACCCATGGTACTACAGCTTGCTCTATTTCTTGTGGTATTTCTACTGCTTCTACTTCTTTCACTACAAACAGCTTAGCAATATTCTCCTCGGGAAATTCCAATCTTACTCTACCTTTTTCAAATATTATCTTTGCTTCTAACATTGACAATAAATCCCTCCCAAATAGTGATTCTGGGCTATTTGGCATATATAAAAATCGATGGTCAAATTCCTTCCCCCCAAATTTTATATCTAATGGCCGCAAAAATGTTCGTTCCTCAACTTGTCCCGTAACTCCCACTACTTGAATAGTAGAATCACTCAAAGGTCCTATCTTAGTGTTGACAGCTGAAAATGATGCCCCAGTATCTACTCTAAATTCTAACGGTTCCCCATCTACTTCCATTATTACCTTTAAATCCTGGTCTAGTCAGCTCTGATTCTGGTAATTCCCCATCATAAAGGCCTGGGCGGCACCTTGTGGATTTCCCGGGAAAGCACCTGTATTATTCATCAGTCCCTGATTTCCATCCCCACTGGCTATAATTCCTCCCCCAAAACCCATTCCTTGGTTGAGAGGACACTCATTTTTCCAATGTCCTCTATTTTTACATAGAGCACATTGATCTATCCCCAGCTGCATTCTTCCTCTTCCCATATTCAATTGTCCCATGAGTCCTCCCGCCCCCATTGGCATTTCCGCCTTTGCTATTCCTCTACCCCTTCCTCGTCCACGTCCACGACTCCCTCCTCTCATATTATTTCCAGCCACTTGCTGTAACACCGCTAACATAGTAGCCTGTTGTTTCCTGGCCGTTTCTTTTTCCCTGTTATTATATACCTTCCACGCAACTTCCAATAGTTTATCTAAATTCCGAGTATCTTCTCCCTCCAATTTTTGTAATTTCTTTCTAATATCTTCCTGGGACTGCCCCATAAAAATTAATGCTAGCTGTAATTTTCCCGATTCTCCCTCAACTTCTAAATTAGTGTATCTACGAGCTGTCTCCTTAAGCCGCTCTAAAAAGGTTGATGGAGACTCATTCTTTTCCTGTCTGACCGAATATAACTTAGACCAATTCAAAGTTTTTGGTATTCCATTCCGTATTCCTTCTGTTAACAAATCCTGATAAGCTTTAAGTCTCCGAGACCCGCCCGTCGAGTTGGGATCCCACTCCGGATCTTCCCTAGGCACTAAGTCATTTACTGTACCATCCGCAAGCCGCAACCTAATCATTTCCCGTGCTTTCTCTGTCATGGCTTTAAACACCATTTCCTTTTCAGTAGAATCCATTATTGTGTCTAACAGAACTTGTAAATCATTCCAATCTGGGTTCTGAGTCTTAATTACCATTTTTACCACCCGCGCAGTTCGTTCAGGATCCTCCCGATACGCCCCCGCTGATTGTTTCCAAATTAGCAAATCATTCGGAGAAAAGGAAACTTTCACTATGACCCGTTCCCCCTGCGGCCCGACTGCTTCACGCAGCGGAACCATTAAATGAGCACCTCCTCCCTTTTTCTTCCTTTCTACCTCCCACCTCCCTCTCCGAGTTCTTTCACATAAGGGGGTTCGTGGTATATCTGTGGTTCCTATTTTTGTTTCTTTATCCTCCCTTTCTGCCTCTAACATACTTTCTCCACGTTCTTCCATCGGAGGAGCACTAGGGGCTATCAGCAAAGAAACATCCTCTTCAGGTTCCAAAAACTTAACTGAGCATTCCTTCTCTTTCTGCCACCCCTTACATCCTTCACAATTCAGGTTTAATGTTTTCAAAACCATGATCCCACACTCCTTTTGCCACTCTGGTTTATCTTTCAAATAATAAAAGAGGTCTAGGTACGGTATTTCATCCCATTTTTCATTACTTTGCAGGAAATGCATCAAAGGTGTAATAATGTCAGGATTCAGTGTACCGTTCCTAGGCCATTGCATACCATCGGGTTCATATAAAGGCCATACATGATTACAGAAATCAATCAATTTCCTTTTACTTAATTCTTGACCAAAGTTCCCCACATTCCAGTGTTGTAATAAACAGCCCAATGGTGAATCGTCCGGGATTTCCATCCCGGAACTTGCTAGAGTCTTAAACGTTTTTAAAGGCATCATTACACTTTTTTCTTTTTTTTTTTTTTTTTTTTTTTTTTTTTTAACACAATACACACCACACACAACACTCACACCCTTTCCAATACACACCACACACAACACTCACACCCTTTACACTCACACCCTTTCCACAATTCTTGCCTTTCTCGTCTCTGCGAGTGGCAAGTGCTGAACCTGCGCAGTCACTGCTGCGTCTGACGGTCAGCGCCTAGGCTTTTCCACAACCTTAAAGACGTCTGTGACCCCCGTGCGGAAACGCCGTTCCGACTTAATCGGCAGGCCCCCTTTTCCCTTGATAAAAGGAATAAAGCACCTTCGGGCTTACCTCCTGGTCGTCCGTCAGGCGCGGGGTCGGGCACGGGTTGATGTCCTCCCCAGAAATCACCTGGTGCCGGCGTGGAGTGGATCAGCTCGCGAACCGCCCCTGCCGCCTCCGGAGTCCCATCTGGGTCGCCAGAAAACTGCTGCCCGATGCCCCAAACAGAACACAAACTAACAGAGTGTCAGTTTATGCGGTGCTTTATTCAGGGCCCGGGGAACCTGCAGACTAGCGTCCAAAGTCAGGGTCCCACAGTTCCCTTTTTCGTCAAGTTTTTTATACCTTTTTACAAAGTAGTCCACGTGCAGAGGTACACATTCTTCAAGACAATACAGATACATAAATCTTGTAGATATCATTCCTAAAAGTTATAAATTTTGCATGCTTGTCTATTCAAAACTATAGGCTACCCCCCCTTTAATTCCCCCTTGCATGTTTTCCCATCACCAGAACCCTTTATTTATTATTATACTTTAGCCTTATCCTGAAAGTTTCTAGATGTTCTTATATGCTCCACTAAATTCTTTAATTATCTTTAATTATTGTTTCCACAGTCCCCAGCTCATTCCCAGGGCTGGTTCCCAGGGCCTGTTCGAGAACTGCAGTTTTCTAAGCCTTAGCATGACTACTACTATATCTACATTAGTCCTTTTTCTCATTATTTCGGTATCAGGGGCACATACATGTGTAGTTTCTTTGCGCTGTGTGGTGTAAAATATAAAATGAAACCGCTGAAGAGATGCAAAGATGTGAGTCTGAGAAGTGATTAAATTTCTTTTTCTTAAATAATCACAAGTCTGGTGCATCGGGAATGTAAACAGGCATGCAGAAGTGCATGCTTATCCTGGATCTATTTAGCTATCCTTAGATGTGTGTAGAGTTGACCCTGGCTGGATGCCAGGCACCCACCAAGCTGCTCTATCACTCCCTCCCCAATTGGATAGGGGAGAGAAAATAGAAGGAAAAGTTCATGAGTTAAGGACCGGGAGGAATCACTCACCAAATACCATCACGGGCAAAACACACTCAGCTTGAGGATATTAATTGAATTTATTACCAATTAAAATCAGAGAAGGATAATGAGAAGTAAAATAAATTTTAAAAACACCTTCCCCTCCCCCTCCTTACCAGCTCTCCCTCCTCCCTCCCAGCGGTGCAGGGAGACAGGGAATGGGGGTTACTGTCAGTTCATCACACACTGTTCCTGCCACTCCTCAGGGAGAAGAGTCCTTTCCCTGCTCCAGTGTGGTGTCCCTTGTCCATTAACTTCTCCAACATGAGTCCATCCCATGGGCAACAGTTCTTCACGAACTGCTCCAAAATGGATCACTCTTCCAACAGGGTGCAGTCCTTCAGGCACAGCCTGCTTCAGCCTGGTTCCCCCACAGAGTCATAAGTCCTACCAGTGTGAGCTTCCCACAGGGTTAGAGCCCTCTTCCAGGCATCAACCTGCTTCAGCGTGGGTCTCCTCCACAGGCTGCAGGTGGATCTTTGCATCCCCATTAACCTCCATGGGCTGCAGGGGAATCAGTTCCGGCACCTGGAGTACCTCCTCCCCCTCCTTCTACACTGACTTTGGTGTCTACAGAGCTGTTACTCTCACATATTCTTACCCCCCTCTTCTCTGGCTGCAATTACATCTGCCCAATAACTTTTTTTCCTTCTTAAATATGTTATCACAGAGACATTACTATCATTCCTTATTGGCTTGGCCTTGGCCAGCAGTGGGAGCTGGCTGGCATTGGCTCTGCTGAAGATGGAGGAAGCTTGTCAGCTTCTCACAAAAGCCATTCTTGTAGCTCCCTCACTGCCAAAACCTTGCCACACAAATCCAACACGTGTCAGAAAGGAATTGTGTAGTAATGCTATGGACGATATTGGAATTTGTCACCAGCCCACTCACAGACAAAACAGTTTCAACTCAGGAAATTTTATTTCATTTAATTTATTGCCACCTGATACAAACTCAATTACTGATTCAGGTACTGATGTGAAAAAACTCCCACAATTAAACAAACAGGGAAACAACTTTTTTGCCCCCTTCCCCAAGTTCAATCAAACATTTCCCTGCTTCCTAGTCTCAATTTCCCCTGTTTTTACTAGGTTATGATCTGGTGACAGGTGGCACAATGGAGATTGAGGTCACTTATGAGGTCAGAGGGAGGGAGAGTAGCCAGGAGAAACGTGGGAGATTTAAACAGCTCTAGGGAGCACAAGCAGCCCAGAGCATAGCGAACAGTGCAGGCAAACGACGTGGTGCATCAGAAGGACGTGGTGCATCAGTTTGTGCTGTAGTTCATGCAGGCAGGGTGCTGAAATGCTGCAGCTCAAGCACTTTCCTCAATTAGTGGTCATTGCCCTTGTTGAGAGCTCAGGTATGGTGTCCACTTGTCAGGGAGCCAAATCATCTATGCTCACCAAAAAAGATGCAGAGCTCCAGACTGAGCTCCCAAAAAAACACACAGTCATCCAGGTTTCAGGCTGTAGAGAATGCCGAAATGTTTACTGGACTGTAGCAGAGATAGCAGTTGCATCAGATGTGACCTGCTCAGCCTGGAAGCTATTATGGGATGATATAGAAAGGTTAAGGAGTGTTAGAAAACTAGCAAGGGAGGTAGACTGGTGGGACCAAGCTCTGAACTCCCGGAGACAGTAGCAGCCACCAGAAATAATTCAAGATCATGGGAATTCTCTATTCATCCCACAGCAAGGAGCAGATACCAGTTGTGAAGAAAGGAATTAATGGAGGGTTGTCCATGCTCAGGGTGGAAAACAAATTCCTTCACCCACCTCACTCCCCCAGGTGCCTCTGCACAATAGGTAGGAGGCTTTGTATGTGGAAGGGCAGCCAAAAGACGAAGAGGATGTAGGTCCGGTTACACGAGAGGTATCACCACAATCAGAAAGATCAGCTCTCTGTATTACAACCACTTCCAAGAGGAAGAAAAGATTAATTACAGTTTTAGGCAATTCCCTTCTAAGGGGACTGGAAGGCCCAATATGCCGATCAGGCCCAACCCATAGGGAGATCTGTTGCCTCCCATGGGCTTGGGTTAAGGACATCACCAGGAAACTTCCAAGCCTGGTGTGGCCTTGGACTATTACCCATTACTGATCTTCCATGCAGGAGGTGATGAAGTGGCAACACATAGTCCAAGGATGATCAAAAAGGACTTCAGGGCCTTGGGACAGTCGGTAAGGGAATCTGGGACACAAATTTTATTCTCTATACTTCTAGTTGATGGCAGCAACATTTGAAGAAACAGACAGTCTATTAACACGTGGCTCCACGACTGATGTCACTACCATAATTTTGACAATGAAATGCCCTACACAGCACCAGGCATGTTGGCATCAGATGGGACTCAACTTTCTCAGTGAGGGAGAAGAGTCTTTGCCCAGCAACTAGTGGGGCTCATTGGTAGGGCTTTAAACTAGATATGATGGGAGAGAGGGACAATATCAGGCTTGTCCTTGGCAAACTGTTGGATGAGAGGCAAAGGTTAGAGGGGCAGAGTGCAAGTGAAGGTCCTCTGCTTCTGGCTCTGACATGTCCTGGCCACACTGGAACACACTTGCAGTCTTACAGAAACGAGCCAAAGACTCCTGAGGTAATACAAGCCAACAGGGACACACCAATGCACATAGGCTAGGCAACAAACAGAAGTTGGAAGCAACTGTGCTGCTAGAAAGGTGTGACCTTGTTGCTATTACTGAAGCTTGGTGGGATGAATACCATGACTGGAGTGCAACTATCCATGGCTACAGGCTGTTCAGAAGGGACAGGGGAGGGAGGAGAGGTGGAGGGGTTGCCCTCTACATCAGGAGGTGGATTGAGTGTGAAAAGTTGTCTCTGAAGAACAGCCACGAGCAGGTTGAAAGCTTATGGGTAAGATTCAGAGACTGAGGAAAGAAAGGAAACCTTATAGTTAGGCTGCCTGATCAAGGGGAGCCTATTGATGAAGCCTTCCTGCTCCAGCTACAGGAAGCATTACATTCACAGTCTCTCATACTGCTGAGGGACTTCAACCACCCTATCTGCTGGGAAAGTAGCACAACAAGCTATAGACAATCCAGGAGACTCCTGGAATGCATGGAGGATAACTTCTTGAGCCAGGTAATAGATAGCCCTACCAGAGGGGATGTGTTACTGGATATGTTGGTCACCAAAGCAAGTGAACTAATTGGGGACATCAAGATTGGAGGCAGCCTGGGCTGCAGTGGTCATGCACTGGTGAAGTTTGCAGTCCTGAGGGATGTGGGTCAGGTAAGAAGTAAAGTCAGGCCCCTCAATTTTAGGAAAGCAGACTTTCAGGTCTTATGGGAGATAGTGGGATCCCCTGGGAGACTGCCCTCAGGGTCAAGGGAGGGGAACAGAGCTGGCAGATCTTTAAGGAAGTTTTCCATAGAGTGCAAGAGCTAACAATCCCCAGGATCAAGAGATCAGGCAAGGAGGGCAAGAGACCAGCATGGCTGAGTAGGGACCTGCTGGTCAAACTAAAGGGCAAGAAGCAAATGCACAGGCAGTTTAAGCTAGGATGGGTATCCTGGGAAGAGTATAGAGATGAAGTTTGAGAGTGTAGGGAGGGAGTGAGGAAGGCCAAGGTGAAGCTGGAACTGAACCTGGCAAGGGATGCGAAGATTAACAGGAAGGGCTTCTACAGGTCTGTGAACCAGAAAAGGAAGGTCAAAGGAGGTGTACCCTCCTCAATAAACAGTGCTGGAAAACTGGTAACAACAGATGAGGAAAAGGCTAATGTATTCAACTTTTTTGCCTCAGTCTTCCATGTGGATGGAGAGCAGAATGGGGACACCTGAGGAACCTGAATACACATAAGTCTATGGGACCCAATGAGATGTATCCCAGAGTGAAGTCCCAGGTGACTGGAAAAAGGGAAACATTGTATCCATCTTAAAAAAGGGTAGAAAAGAGGACCCTGGGAACTATCGCCCTGTCAGCCTCACCTCTGTGCCTGGGAAGATCCTGGAACAGACCCTTCTAGAAGCTCTGCTAAGGCACATGAAGGACAGGGAGGTGATTCATGACAGCCAGCACAGCTTCACCAAGGGCAAGTCCTGCCTGACCAACCCAGTGTCCTATGATGTAGTGGCTTACATCAGTGGGCAAGGGAAGGGCTAGAGATGTCATTTATCTGGACTTCTGTAAAGCCTTTGACACGGTCCCCCACAACATCCTTCTCTCTAAATTGGAGAGATGGATTTAATTAGTGGACTGTTAGATGGATAAGAAAGTGGTTGGACAGTACCATCCAGAGGGTAGTGGTCAATGGCTCAGAGTCCCAAAGGAAATCAGTGACAAGTGGTGTCCCTCAGGGGTCCATATTGGGACCAGTGTTATTTAATATCTTCATCAATAACAGACAAAGGGATCAAGTGCACCCTCAGTAAGCTTGTAGATGACACCAAGCTGAGTGGTGCAGTTGACACACCTGAAGGATGGGGCCATCCAGAGTAACTTGGACAAGTTATAGAAGTGGGCCCATGGGAATCTCATGAGGTTTAACAAGACCAAGTGCTGGCGCTGCACCTGGGTCTGGTGCACCACTGCTATCAATCCTGGCTGGGGGATAAACAGATTGAGAGCAGCCCTGCTGAGAAGGGCTTGAGGATGCTGGTGAAGGAGAGGCTGGACATGAATTGTCAATGTGCACTCACAGCCCAGAAAGGCAAATGTGTCCTGAGCTGCATCCAAAGCAGAGTGGGCAGCAGGATGATGGAAGCGATTCTGCCCCTCTGCTCTCATGAGACCCCCACCTGGAGTACTGAATCCAGCTCTGGGGTCCCAGCACAGGAAGGACATGGACCTGTCAGAGTGAGTACAGAGGCCACCAAGAGGATTAGAGGGATGGAGCACCTCTCTTAAACGGAAAGGATGAGAGAATTGGGCTTGTCCAGCCTGGAAAAGAGAAGGCTTGGGGGTGACCTAATTACAGCCTTGCAGTACCTTAAGGAAGACTACAAGAAAGATGGAGAGAGGCTATTTAAAAGAGTATGTAGTGACAGGACAAGGGAGAATGGCTTTACCTGAAAGAGGGCCGATTTAGATTGGATATTAGGAAGAAATTCTTTACTGTGAGGGTGGTGAGGCACTGGCACAGGTTTCTCAAAGAAGCTGTGGATGCCTCATCCCTAGCACTGTTCAAGGCCAGACTGGATGGGGCTCTGAGCAACCTGGTCCATTAGATGTCCCTGTCAACAGCAAGGGGTTGGAACTAGATGATCTTTAATGTCCCTTCCAATCCCAGCCATTCTATGATTCTATGATCTGCATAATGATTCCTTTCTCCAGCTCCTTGCTGCTTTCTCATTTTCTTTCACCACTCCTTGCTTCTTACTCATTTTCCTCTGCTTTAGCATGGGTTCTTCCATGAGTTGCAAGCCATTTGAGAGTGTGCCTTCTTCAGCATGGCTTAAACACAGGTTGCAGTCTCTTCAGGGTGCAGCTGCTCTGGTGAGAAGTTATTCCTTTCAAGATTCCATCTCCAGCTGGTACCTACATTGTCCCCTTTCACTTCTCCTACCAGCTGCCACTCTTTCTTAAATATGCTTGAGCAGAGGAACTAGATGCACCAAGTTTTGGCATTCAATGGATTATTTACATCATCTTCAAAGCTGGCTGGAACAGCTATGACTAGCAGATAGGAGTACATGGCCTCTCCCTGCACATGTCACTCCTGCAGCCCCCCTGCTACCAAACCCCTGTACTTTATGCCCAATACATTGCATCCTTTATCTCCGTGAAAGACATATTTATGAACTGTTTGAACATTGTCTTGGTTTAGGGCAAATTTGGGAGTGTCATCCCAATCTTAATATACATGCATTAAAAACTACCTTTTTTCCTGGATATACACTTATTAAAACCCTATCCCTTGCCCCAAGAACCAGATTACAGATTTTAACATCATACCAATTCAGATTTTGATGATTTTAGCCTCTGTAATTAGCTTTGCAGGGGCAGGTGATGGAATTTCAATTGTTAAAATGTTAGTCCCTTTTGTTTATTCTGCAAGGATAAAATATTTGTGTATACAGACTCCTGTAAACTGGTTCTATTGGGTATGAATGAGTGGTTTGGGCCACTTTAACAATCACTATTAAAGGCATTGGCAAAAAGCAGGTTCTAATATAAATTTGTGAAAGTGTGATTTAACAGTTTGATGGCAAGGTTCACTCTATTACTTTACTACATAAAGTATACATAGGAAAATCGGATTAGAATCAATTCAGAATGATTTAGACAGAGACTGGGGATGCAAAAGGGTAAGGGTTCAAAGGATACAGATACAAAAGAAAAGAGGGCAAAAGGATTTAGCAGCACTTAATCATTCACTAATTTAACATTAAAAAAGTGGTTCAATGTGATTTGCTGCAATTATAACAGTGACTTAATTATAGATTCACAATAACACCATTCATACCATAATCAATTTACACAAATGCACACAGGCAGAGATGTATACATCTGTATCTATGTGTGTAGAGGTACCTATCAAAAATTCTCCCTGAAGTCCAGTGAAATACTCACATCAAATCCATTTATGTTTCTCAACTGACATGGGTTGCACCTCGAGGAGTGGGGGGGAGGAGATATCAGCCTAGGTCTCGTCATCAGCAACAGTCTTTCAAGTATTGCAAACTTGAAGGTTTGCGAGCTCTGAGAGGTATCCCACTCAGAGGGAGGTGCTGACACAGCCCACTGTGGTCCAAGAGAGCTCAAAGGGACTCAGGACTGCTGTTTATAGGGTCACAAGATGCCTGCCTTTAGTCATCCACAAAGTTTCCATCCTCAGGTCAGTAATTACTGCAGTTTCCAAAACATTTGAAAATTGTTCCCAAAACTCCAGCAACGGTGGCACTAGAGTTTCAAAAACTCCAGCAGCAACGGTGCCATTCCACTTGGGCTATGATTCAGGTAGAGAATGTTCTAAGGCTGTCAGGGGATGACTGATTATCCTTTGTTCCCCACCTTGGTTGGGCATCTGATGTTTCTTTTATGGTCAGTGTTGTTCCCACCTTGATCATGCCTGATATGGTCAGGGATGTTTCACCACCCAACTGGTATGGTAAAGGAGCACTTCACCACTCAGCTAGTTTGGTTAAGGCTTGTCAGGAGCTCCTGAGATTGTAAAGCAGGCCTGGTTGGGGGGACCACAGGTGGACACCAAATTGAACATGTTCAGGCAATGTGCCCTTGCTGCAAAGAAAGCTAATGGTATCCTGAGCTGTATTAGACAAAACATTGCCAGCAGGTTGAAGAAGGTGATCCTTCCCTTCTGCTCAGCATTGGTGAGGTCACACCTGTGTCCAGTTCTGGACTCCCCAGTACAAGAGAGACATGGACATACTAGAAAGAGTCCAACAAAGGGTCACAAAGATGTTTATGGCACTGGAGCACCTCACAAATGAGGCTGAGAGAGCTGGGACTATTTTCCCTAGGGAAGAGAAGGCCTTGGAGGGATCTTATGAATGTATGTAAATACCTGAAGGGAAGGTGTAAAGAAGACAGAGCCAGGCTCTTTTCAGTGGTGCCCAGTGACAGGAACAGAAGGCAGTGGGCACAAACAGCAACACAGGAGGTTCCATCTGAACCTCAGGAAACACTTATTTTGCCCAGTGGATTTATGGAATCTCCCTTCTTAGAGATAGTGAAAGCATGAAGACATGGTCCTGGGCAACTGGTTTTAGATCACCCTGTTTGAGCAGGGAGTTTGGACCAGATGACCTGTAGAGATTCCTTCCAACCTCAACCATTCTATGATTCTGAGTCTGTTTTGTCCATAGTAGTAAATGGCAAGCAATCTCCCTGTCTCCACCTGTGATCTTTTTCATCTTATTTTCTCCCCCTCTGTCCTGCTGAGGAAGAAGAGGAGTGATAGAGTGCCTTGGTAGACACCTGGCAGCCAGCCAAGGTCAATCCACTACAACATAGTAAGAGCAAAGATTAACGGCGCTATTGGAAGTATCAATATGTTCATAAATCCAATAGTTGTATAGCTGGTTCTATTATTTGCCTTCCTTTTTGCTACTCTTGTCCCTCCATTTCTCCACTTCAGTGTCTTCCCAAATAAACAACCATCCCTCATTACTTTTTCCCCACTGGTCCCCGTTTTGTTATGTCCGTGCCCAAATTTGGTATTTTGATACTGGTCCCTAGGCACTCTTGGCTTTATATGCTATTTCTGATGTGGTTACTCAGGCACTGTTGTCTTTGCAAAGATCTGCTCCCCAAAAGGTCCCCAATGCTCTGCATCAGGTATCTGTGAAGCCTGGCTGTTTCTCACATCACACCTTCTTAACCACCTGTGCAATTCAGCCATCCCTCATGGTACTGCCTGTAACGTTTGTCAGCTTCTCACACTGTTATGTCCAGCAATTGCTCATGTCACATCCATTAATTTTCCATGTCCCATTGTATTGGGTATGCATGGCCAAGCTTTGGTAGCAGGGGGGCTACAGGGGTGGCTTCTGTGAGAAGCTTTTAGAAGCTTCCCCCATGTCCAATAGACCCAATCCCTGGCAGCTCCAAAGATGGTCTCACAGCTGTTCAAGGCTGGGACAAATAGAAATTGTGGTAACGCCTCTGTGATCATATATTTAAGTAGAAGAAGGAAAAAAAAGGGGGATTGTGTATTTGTAATTGGGGCAGAGAAGAGTGAGGCGAGAACATGTGAGAGGAACAACTGAAGATACCGAGGTCAGTGCAGAAGGAAGGGGCAGGAGGTGCTCCAGGCGCTGGAACTGAGATTCCCCTGCAGCCCATGATAAAGACCATGGTGAAGCAGCTGTCCCCCTGCAGCCCATGGAGGTCCATGGGATACAGAGATCCACCTGTGGCCTGTGGAGGAGACCCACACCAGAGCAGGTGGATGCCTGAGAGGAGGCTATGAACCCATGGGAGGCCCATGCTGGAGCAGGCTCCTGGCAGGGACCTGCAGACCTATGGAGAGAGGAGCCCATACTGGAGCAGGTTTCCTGGTAGGACTTGTGACCCCATAGGGGACCCACACTGGAGCAGCCTGTCCTTGAAGGACTGCACCCCATGGAAGAGTGACCCACTCTGCAGCAGTTTGGGGAGGATTGTTGCCCATAGGATGGATTCATGTTGCAGCATTTCACAGGGATCTGTTGCTTGTGGAATGGACTTATGTTGGAGAAGTGCATGGAGAATTGTCTCCTGTGGGAGGGACTCCATGTTTGAGCAGGGGAAAGACTCTCTCTGAGCAGCAGGAAAAACATGTTATGAACTGACCATAACCCCCATTCCCAGTCTCCCTGCACCACTGGGGGGGAGGAGGGAGAGCTGGGAAGGAGGGAGGGGTGGAGGGAGATTTTTATTTTAAGATCTTATTTTACTTCTCATTATTGTGAGAAGCAAGGCTCACTCTTTAAAATTTTAAAAAGTTTAATAAGGGATAAAAGGGATAGTACCTAGCGCTTGGAGTGCTTAGCAAACTGCCAAGCACCCCGTTAGCTTAAAACAATTCTCTTATATACTTTTCCATTACATTGGTTAAATGCATATCCATGAGGGTTATACATATTCAAACATTCCTGTGAGCTTACATGCTCCGAGAATACTTTTCCTTGGCTCGACCTTTGACTTGTTGTCATGCCATCCTGTAGATGAAATTCATATATTTCATTTCTTCTTGATGCTCTGTTTGGTTGTTTGACACTTTCAGATAACCTGGAGGGTGAGTCCTTGCATTTTTCTCTTGGTGTTTATTCTCCTGGTTCTTGTCACTGTTATCATTCAGATAAGATAGTCCATAAGTACATTGAATCAACATAGCTATTTCACATCATTATCTGAGTTAGTTACACAAATAAAAGCATTTAACGTTACATAGTCTCTATTTTAATATTTTGTGAAGGCCTAAGCTATAATATATATTTTTTACACTACTGTTTATATATGCTACATGGTGCATACAAAAGCTGACAGATTATGCTATATTGAAGCAGTTAAAAGAGGTTACAAATAGTGCTATATCAAAATCCTTGTGACCAATAATAACTTGAAAAAACCAATACATAAATGTGAATGCCAATAACTATATTGTCATTTATAACATTATCCTTCTCTGTTAGCTTTGTTAGCAATAAATTCAGTTTATATTCTTGGTCCTGCTGGCCCCACTATTTCTGATTCAGGCCAGGATGCCATTGGCCTTCTTGGCCACCTAGGCACACTCTTGTTCATGTTCAGCTGGCTGTTGACCAGCACCCCCAGGTCCTTCTCCACTGTGCCATTTTCAAGTCACTCTTCCCCTAGCCTGTAGTGCTGCATAAGGTTTTTGTGACCCAAGTGCAGGACCCGGCACTTGGTCTTGTTGAACTTCATACAATTGGCCTTGGCTCATTGATCCAGCTTGTCCAGATCCCTCTGTAGAGCCTTCATACTGAAGCACGGAAAAACTCTCAGTAACTCACAAAATCAGTTATAAGAGTAGGTACGTATTTATTCAGCGCTGAGGTGCACGGGGGATAGCTCCTCCAAAAACATGCACACCTTTGGCGACCTGCACCTCTCTTTTTATTCTCTACAAACTAGGATTACACAATGTGCCTAATATATATTCATTTCCTTACCCCACCTGTCCCCGCTTTGTATTAAAATTAGTTCCACACCTCTTTGCGGCTGCGCACTGTTCCCTTTTCGTTGCTCTGGTGGTCGTCTGGGATGAAGTAAATAGTCTTGCTCCCAGTTGAACTTTTCACCTTGTCTCCTTGTACATGCTCTCTTTTTAGTCCTTTGGTCATCTTCTGGAGTTTGATACCAGTTTTCCTGGTTCAGGGGTCTGAAGAACCCCCTCATCCTGTGGTGCCTTTGTCCTTGCATCGTGTTTGCTCATTCTAGCTCTTTATCTTATCTTGTCGCCTTGCTCTCCTCCTGTTCTTGTAAGCACAGTAAATGTTTAGGCATTCCATATGGTTTTGTCAGCCCCCTTTTAGTCAAAGCATTTCTTGATGCTTGATTCTTAATTCTTAATTTCTCTGTCTCATTCCCCACTTTTCTTGAAAATTAGTAAATTCTTTTACTTAATAATATTGATACCTTTCCCCTTTCCAGTCTACCTCTATAGCTTACTCTTCTTGGTATGTATCCCTCATTACATTACCATATACCGCTGCTAGGGAAGTCAGTGCCACTATCCGTTTTAACATCCTCCAATTCCAAGCAAGTATTGCGATAGCATCAGATTTATACCTATTAATGTCAGTATGACAATGATGGGGTGGCGAAGCATGTTCAAAATCCCAGTTGCAGTTGGCGACCATCCAAAGAGTGCATCCCACCAGTGATGATTTGTGTCCTGGTTTACTCTTTGTAATACTTTCCTTATCTCTTTTGTAGCATGATAGTTAGTAACCAGAGTCTTTTGCCCATTTTCCTGAATCTCTTTCAGGATGTTTGTCAAGTCTTGATGTTTCATTAGCTGCCTTACTAATGTAAGGTTCATTCTGATGGGTTTAGGTGATAATTTATGATACATTGTGTAGTTAGATCTTATCAGCTGGTGGGATGTAACTGGTGCTAGATATGAAAAATCACATCCAACAATCTTATCAAAATTACAAATGCAAAAATTAGAATGGTTCCTAGTAGGTAAGATTACATTCTTATTATCTATTTCTACAGAAGCACAAGCAGTTCTTAAACATACACAGTCTAGGCCAATATATACAAGCACAGTCTCTTGACTAGTATCTGGATGAATCTCAAAGTGCCAAATGCTTTGCTCAATGTCCAGACATATATCTTGTGCGTCAATTGTATTACTTTCACAGATAAACCCTTGTTGTTCCCGGGTAGCACAAGATTATAAATTTACAGTTTACCATCTCCCATTCATCACCCGGGCCCATGCTCTATGCTCTGAGGGGTAGAGCACTGTCCTCTCATTATTTAATCCTAATGCAATAATAGGGTGGATAATGTAAATCGTGGCATTGCATATAGTAAGCACTAAGGCAGTAGCCATTTCAGTGGTATGGTCATAGGTAAAATTTACCAGAGTCTACCAAGATTGAAGTTTTCTTTCTAAATTGTTTGCATTGTCCCAGACAATTTTTCTAATTTCAATTGGAAAAGCACCTTTGCTTCCTTCCCTTATTACTAAAGCAACTATTGATTGCATCCATAATTGTGCCTATATGCAGCTGAGGGCCAATGACACATTGTCCTGGGCCATATTAAGTGCATTTATTATTAACTTGTAGTCTCATTCTTCTGCCTTTTCCCACCTTGGTAATACTTTAGAAATTTGCCATTGGCTAGTTCCTAGTGCTAATAAAGAGGATTGTAGGGGCTGTTTTAGTTTTGTCAAATGACTTGTTGCAGTGGCCAGCTTATTGATTAATATTTCTGAATCTATTCCATTTAAGACTCCCAATCCTGTTCCTAATATTCCAGTTAAATCTCTTTGCATTCTGCCCCTGAAGTGAGCCTGCTTTTGTAACCATGTTGCCCATCCCTCAAAGGATGTCTTTAGGAAAGAGGAGCAGGCTGGCTGAATTTCAGAGATGTTAGTTTGCATTAGGAATTCAACACGCTTGAGAGACCACTCTGGGTTAAATAATAGTTGTTGTTGGCTCGTATTCCTTATTACGTAGGGGCCAACTTCATAAATTTTAGGTTCAATCTTAAGTGGCGTGGTCTGGGCTTGGGTACCAACATAGGTTACAGCTGATTCAGTTGTTGTAATAGGTATGGCCTTTATTTTAAATTTGAATGAGAGCCCAATAGTATCATAGCTCCAAAGGCAAATCACATCTACAGTTTGTACTAACATAAAATTATACCAACAATTTAATTTACTTAGGCGATTACAAATCTCCCGGTGCTTGTCTGTAGGAGAAGTTGAAGCACTAATTTGAATTGCTTTCTCATGGTTAGTCCCATTAATCATCCAGCATCCTATTCTGATTACTTCTCCTATAGTCCCTCGAAGGGACCACAACCTTTGTTTCTGCCATTCTTGCTTTTCATATATGTGGTTTTCATGCATGACCACAGTTGATAGGTTTAAATCTTTTGTATCATAACACTTTTCCGTGGATCCTGTATACCGAATGACAGCTTGGGACCAAGGCCATTTAGCGTTATTCTGGCTAGAGGTGCTTTCCAATTCTTGGATTACACTTATAACTACAAGCAAAACAAACAAAACAATTCTATTGACTAGATTTCTGCAAGCTAAATTACTGAATATTCCCGACCACAATGTACTCATTTTGCTCGAGTAAGTTTTAATTTCAGTTCATTGTCACCTGGTGTTACTTTCCAAGGGGCTTCTGGAGCCTTTTTCACTCGAGAATGGTGAATCCAGCACTCTGTTCCTAGATCTTAACTGCAGTGAAGGTGGTGAGGAGCACCTGGAATGGTCCTTCCCACTGTGGCTCCAAAGTTTTTTCTGTAAGAGACTTAACATACACATAATCTCCATGCTGTATGTCATGCACTGGTCCATCCAGCCCTCTGCTCTGAGTTCCAGCCACATGTTTCTCAGTTTCTCTGAGTTGCTTACTTAAGGCTATCCTATAGTCAGTCAGCCTCTCTTCCCCCACTTCGGTAGACAATCCCTTTTGCGCTCCTATGGTCTCCCATAAAGCATTTAAAAGGGACTTAGCTTTTCTTTGGCTCTAGGCTTGGTTCAGATCCACATCAATGCCAGTGGGAGAGATTGAGGCCAGGGTAAATTAGCTTCTTGTCCTAGTGTGATAGGTTGACTTAGGAAGAAGAAACTCAGAAGAGGTTCTTCCTAAGGGAATTTCCTCTGTGGGGGTTGGGATACCCGCAACAGCCAATTAGAGAAAGTTAGTTCGCTCCGTGAACACACATTTTGAGGAAGGTAATCCGGAACTGAGGCTCTTTGTCTTCCGGCGGCTGAGCAGGTAACATCAACCCGAGCTTCCCTCTCCCCCATGCGGGGAGGGGGGGAGGCTCGGGAGGCCGCTTGGGCCCCGTTTGCCAACGAGGGGGACCCGATGGCCGGGGAGAGAAAAGGTTCTGTGATAAGACCTTCACAGCTTCCTCCTCCACGGGCCTGCGGCTCTGGCGTGGGGGGAGGCCGACTCTTGCTGCTGCCGGACGGGCCGGGCCTGCCCGGGTGGCCATGAGCAGTGTGGGGCTGCAGCCCAGCCCCAGAAAGGCTGATTAACACCTCAGCTGCCTCCCCAGCACAGCCTGAGCCTGGCCCAACTCTTGTAGTTGTGTTAAACTTTAACTCTTTAGTGCTCAGATAAGATTTGCAAAGCCTCCAGCCTTTCCTTTGAATATGAAAGGGAATAAGAAGATTTCTGAAGTCAGTGATGTAAGAGCTAAGTTTTTAAGATGGAAAGAGAATGAGAAGATGCTGAAATGGCTGAAAATCTTTTTGTGAAATTGTAGGAACGAACTGATGTACTGAATATTCCTATAAACCATGGAAAGAGACATGGGGGGATGGAAATGTTCCATTTAATAGATGATTTGACTAAAGAGCACCTGTGTTGAGAATTTCTGTCCTGAGAAAAGAAGGGGATTTTGGTTTTCTGAAGATAAAGCCTGAGCAGAGAAAAAGGAGACAGAGAGAATCTTTGCTGTCGAACATTTCATTCTTAAAAGTAATACCCCATGAGACAAACATGGCCCACATCTACAGCTTTGGGACGGCTGTAGAGTTGGGAGGAGCGTCACGGTTGCAGGTTCCCGGGCGGATGCAAATCGTGAAAAATAAAACCACAAGAGAACTGGTTTTTTCCTTCTTGTGGGAGAAATCCCTACAACTTCAACAAGAAGAAGCTTCTCTCTCCAGAAGTGAACTGAGAAAGACTAAATTGGGCACTGACCGAAGTATTTGTTATATGTTTGTTTTGTTGTTATGAAGATTAGGAGAGGGAGGGAAGGAGTGATCTAAAGAAATCTTATTCTGAATTTTTTTTCCTTCTCCTTTTGTTTGTGTAGTTAATAAATTTTATTTTATACTCTCTCAAGTTTTAGGCCTGCCTTGCTCTTTTGCTCCTGGTTCTGTCTCACAACAAGAAAAATAAGTTTATTCAAATTGGCAACTCAAACTCAAGACATTAATTTGGTGCGTTGGCCGGGAAAGTCAAAATTAAACCAAGACACCTAGCCTCACAATTTGCTGCTTAATTAAATTATTCATTTTCTCTACGTGGCCACTTGACTGGGGATGATATGGAGTATGGAGCTCCCCGTCTATGCCCAGGTGGCGACTGATTTGTAGTACTATTTTTGAAATAAAATGTGGTCCTCTATCTGAAGATATTGTGGCTGGAACTCTGAAGCGTGGTATTATTTCTTGTAACAATACTCTGGTTACCTCCCGGGCTTTGGCAGTTCTGGTGGGAAAAGCCTCTGACCACCCTGAAAAGGTGTCTGTTAACACCAGCAAATATCGATACCCCCCTTTTCTTGGGAGTTCTGAAAAGTCAATTTGCCACTGTTGCCAGGGCCCATGGCCTTTTCCAATTTGACCAAATTTTGGTTTGGGGGTATTCTTGTGTTTGGTCGGGAGGCAAATATCACACTGCTGGGTTACCTGAATGGCAGTGGAGTATAAATTTCTGGCAGTAATCTTTTCAATTAGATAGTTATACAGGGCATCTACTCCCCAGTGTGTTTTCTGGTGCTCTTCCCTTACTAATGAACATAACAGATGAGAAGGGATGACCATTGTCCCTTCTGCAGTAACAGCCCATCCCTCTTGGTTATACGTTCCTCCTTGATCCTTAATGAGTTTTCTATCCCTTCTGCTATATACTGGCTTACCTTCAAGGGGGAATCTGTCCATGTGGAATTAAAGCTTCCCCAATTGTCATCTCACCTTTTGCTGCTTCTTTTGCCTCTGTCTGCCAGCTTGTTTCCTTCCTCCAATTCTGAGCTCACCTTCTGGTGTGCCTTAATGTGCATAATTGCTACCTGCTCAGGTAGCTGAACTGCTTCCAGTAGTCGCAATATTTCCTGTGCATGTTTGATGTTTTTCCCTTGTGAGTTTAACAGTCCCCTTTCTATCCTGATGGTTCCATGTGCATGTACAACTCCAAATGCATATCTTGAGTCTGTATAAATGTTTATTTTCTTTCCCCTCACGATCTCTAAGTTGCGGATTAGAGCAATTATCTCAGCTTTTTGTGCAGAGGTATCTATTGGCAAAGGTCCATATTCTATTACCTCTTTGCAGTTGGTAACTGCATACCCACCATGTCACTTTCCACTGACGACGTAGCTGCTTCCATCAGTGAAACAGGTTTCTGCATCATCCAAAGGCGTATCCTTCAGATCTGGGTGGCTGGAGTAGGAGGCTTCGATAGTCTCCAGGCAGTCATGGTGTACTGGCTCCCCTTGATTTCCACTGAGAAAAGAAGCTGGATTGATAATGTTAGTTACAACTATCTCTACATCGCCTTGTTCCACCATGATGGCTTGGTATTTCAGGAACCTTTGCAGGGAGAGCCAGTGCCTGCCCTTTACTTCCAGGACTACAGACATTGTGTGAGACACCAATACAGTCATTTTCTGGCCCAAGGTGAATTTGCATGCCTCTTGAATATTCAGCACCACTGCTGCAACAGCTCTGAGGCATCCCGGCCACCCCTTGGCTGTAGCCTCTAGTTGCTTGGAGAAGTAAGCAACTGCTCTCCGGTATGGACCCAGACCTTGGGCCAGTATCCCCAGGGCAATTCCCTGCTTCTCATGGGAAAACAGAAAGAATGGTTTACTCACATCTGGGAGTCTGAGAGCCAGAGCTGACATTAGAGCATTCTTCAGCTGGTGAAAGGCTTGCGTGACCTCTTTTGTCCACTGGAGGTCTCTGTTCCCATTCGTAATGAGAGCATACAGAGGTTTTACAAGCAGCCCATAGCTGTGTATCCACAGCCTACACCACCCTGTCATTCCTAAGAATGTTCGCAGTTCCTTTACTGTCTGAGGTTTCGGGGTTTGGCATATCACTTCCTTGCGATCTTGCCCTAGAGTCCGTTGTCCCACACTAATTTCATAACCCAGATAAATTACCTTTTGTTTCACTACCTGGGCCTTTTTCTTTGATACCCTGTATCCCTCAAGTCCTAGAAAGTTTAGGAGGCTTACCGTCCAGGCTATACATGCCTCTTTCGTTTGGGTGGCTATAAGGATATCGTCCACATACTGCAGTAGCTTTCCTTCTTCTGGGGGAGCCTCCCAGGATTCCAGATCTTTGGCAAGTTGTTTCCCAAACAGGATAGGAGAGTTTTTAAATCCCGGAGGCAACACCGTCCATGTGAGCTGGGATTTGCGCCCGCTTTTAGGGTTTTCCCATTCAAATGCAAAAATTTTCTGGCTGTCCTCATGGAGAGGGAAGCAAAAGAAGGCATCTTTCAAGTCTAAAACGGTAAACCAAGTTAGCTCTGGTGTTAGGCACGTTATGAAAGTGTATGGGTTTGCTACCATGGGATAGAGATCTTCAGTTATTTTGTTAACAGCTCTTAGATCCTGTACTATCAGATATGACCCATCAGATTTTTGGATGGGTAAGATGGGAATGTTGAACTCAGATGGGCATTCTTTTAACAACCCTAACTGCAAAAAAGTTTTCAACTATCGGACTAATTCCTTCACTATCTTCCTTTTTCAAGGGGTATGTTTAATTCTAACTGGTTGTTTTTCTTCCTTAAGTTTTATTACTATAGGAGGTGCATTTTTCACCCTCCCTGGTACATTAGAAGCCCACACTCCAGGAAATACTTGATTTATTATTTCTTCACTAATTTCTCCCTCCATTTGAATGGCTGTTAACATTAAACTTAATGCCTCTATGTGCTGTTCATCATTTACCTCCAGAATAACCTCCCCATTTTTAAATGTAATGGTTACTTGTAATTGTTCTAACAAGTATCTCCCCAAAAGGTGTCTCGTGAAACTGGGCAGGTATAGAAATTTATGAATACCCCTTTGCTTTCCAATCCTATAATTTAATGGTTTGTAAAAATATGCTTTTTCAGGTTGGCCAGTTGCTCCTATTACTGTAACATAATCCTTCCCCACAGGTGCCAAAGTCTTATTCAGAGGAGAATATGTTGCCCTCGTGTCAACCAGAAATTCCGCTTCTTTCCCTTTTTCCCCCAGCTTCAATTTTATAACCAGTGGATCTTCTGGGGTGAGATCTACTGGTCCTCCTCAGTCTTCTTTCACATGTGCAATCACTTTTCCCTTTTCCCTGTCTCCCTTTTCCTGAGGGTCACCCCGTCTTCGTTCTGGGCATTGATTTTTCCAGTGACAATATTTCTTACAGATCACGCGCTGGTCTCTGCCCAACCGGGATGGGCCTTGTCAAGGTGGCCCCTGTCCATGTCTTCCTCTCTCCCTCTCACAACAGCTACAAACTTCCTCAATCCTTGTTTATATCCTTCTTCTAAGTTACTAAAGACTCTCCACTCCTCGTCCAACAGTCTCTAAGTTCCTCCCATCTGACCACCGAAGCTTTTGAAGTTTACGTCTTATGTCACTTGTAGATTGCCTCAGGAATAAACTGACTAGCTGCTGTAGCCCTACTTCAGACCCAGGGTCCAGTGGTGTGTGGCAGCGCATTGTATTCCTTAATCGATCAAGGAAATCAGATGGCAACTTAGAGGGCCCCTGCTTGATTGCATATAAAGCTGACCAATTTATAGTTTTGGGAATGGCTCTTTCCATCCCCTTTGCGATCCACTCCTGATAGCTTTCCAACTTTCTCAATTCTGCTGATCTGTTTGGGTCCCACTGTGGATTTTGGAGTGGGAAATAATCTTTCACATCCAATTGTTGAGTTTTATAATAGTCTTCTATATCCCCTGCCGTTTTTATAATTAATTGTTTCTCTGTCTAGGTCAGTGCATCCAATAATAACTGCATATCGCTTCAATCTGGATTATGTTGTTTTATTATATGTCGCAGACATTTAGCCGTGTTAACTGGATGGCTGTGGTAATTTTTAGCAACCTTTTCCCATGCCTCCAAGTCGACTGTAGAGAAAGGAACCAATACCAATACCATTCCTCCCTCTGATTCCACTGCCTCTCACAGAGGTGCCTGTAATATGTGTGTCTGTTGTCTACTCCGGTGCTCCATCGGAGGGGAGTCTGCATCCTCTGAGTCTGAATCCTCATCCTCATGTCTTTCCTGTCTTATGTGGGGAGGCTTGAGGAAATCGTCTGCCAGATCTTGTTCCTGGGCCACAGTCTGGTAAACCTTATCAGATTTTGTACATCTTTGCCTATACACGCTGAACAACACCACTTAAGCTTTCCTCTCTTAGTCTTATTCTCCTTCTCTAGGGCCAATACCAGAGGGTCAGATGGAGCCCTGATCCCACAGTCCCTCTGCCATTCAGGGTAATTTCGAAGGGAGAAAAACGTCCACTTCCCTTTCCTCCTAAGAAATAGCATGAGCTGTAATAGCATGTTATAATCCAAAGTTCCACTAGGTGGCCACTTTGTTCCATCATCCAATTTATCTAAAGGCCACCAGTCCTTGCAGAATCTAATAAGGTCTCTCTTATTTTCTGTGCCCCCATGTCCAGCAACGTCTTTCCAATGTGCAATAATACAGAATAGTGGACTGGCTTTAGGGATCTCTTTATTTTGTCCAGTTCCCATTATCTCCTCCTTCTTGTCCTGTCCCGTTTCCACCCAAACTTTTCCTCACACAATTTCACTGTTTCTTCCCAGTTTTCCTCCCACACACAATCCCAATTTGCAGGCACCCAATGTGACTTTCCACACACTAACTTCAGAATTTTAGGTTCAACATTGACTTGATTAGGATAGTTTTTCATTTCACACTTGGGGTGTACGCCCTGCTGGTTATTAGAGCACCAATATCAACATCTTTCACAATCTCTACACTGTAATAAACCCCACGCCAGATGCCAACCCCTTGATCCTATGATGGCTCTAAATCTCCCACAAAGACAAGCTATCCCATTCACCCCCTCTGGAATACTCAGAGTCTCTCCTGTGGGTTGTTCCCAGTCCAAGGCTACCAACCTCCCTGCAGAGGTTTTTTATATCCTTCCTAGATAGACCCGTTCATTCCCTCTTTCTATGCAATGATTTACTGGATCAATAAATTCCCAGGGATCAAGTCCAAACCACTGCTGAGGAGAGACTCCTTCAATTTGTCTATCCGCGATTAAAACAAATGCTAACCACTCCGTGTTCAAGCACAACACTCCTCTGTTCACACTTGCATTCACTCCACACTGGCCTCGGTTGCTTCGCTTTTCTCTGGCTGCCTCAGTCGCCCAAGGTCAAAAATGCGGATAGAGCTCCGCACTTGCTCCGTACCAGAGGTACATCTCACCCACTCACTCACTGACACACTCAACGACTCAACGTGTCCGGACTTAGCAGTCACACAACGTAGCAGCAAAAACAAGGGTTCACTCGACTCACCCCCAGAGTCGCTAGCGGGCTGCTCTATCAACTCAGTGAGGCTCCTCCATCGGCCACGCTATCAGCTGGGGATCGACCCCTCTCCCTTTGTCTCCGGCCTCCTTGGCTGGCTGCTTGCAAGCCCACCGGGACTGCGTTGTGTGTCAGAAGTCTCTGTGCGACTCACCAGCAGCCCTGTTATAGATATTTAATACAGACCGTTTTATCCACAATGCCAGCAGGTCGTTGTCTGTCCTCGCGATGAGTGAGCTGAGGTTCAGGGTCCCTCCTGGGAAGGTCCCGGGGCGAGCCAGGAAATCTGCTCCTCGGCCGCTCCTGCAGCCAGACAGAGTTTCTCCTGGCTGGCTCACCAACATGAAGTGTGGGAAAACTCTCTGTAACTCACAAAATAAGTTATAAGAGTAGGTACGTATTTATTCAGCGCTGAGGTGCACGGGGGATAGCTCCTCCAAAAACATGCACACCTTTGGCGACCTGCACCTCTCTTTTTATTCTCTACAAACTAGGATTACACAATGTGCCTAATATATATTCATTTCCTTACCCCACCTGTCCCCGCTTTGTATTAAAATTAGTTCCACACCTCTTTGCGGCTGCGCACTGTTCCCTTTTCGTTGCTCTGGAGGTCGTCTGGGAGTCTGTCCTGGTTTAGGGCAAATTTGGGAGGAAACCTCTGAATGAGGTTCCTCGGGAAAAAGGGAAAAAAAAAATTGGAGAGAAGTGGAAAAAAAGAACTGTTTATTCAACAGGCAACACACCTCCCAGCGCAACAATGAACAATATCAAACAGCAAAACCTCTCGCCGTTCTGAGGAGACGGCAGATTTACAAGATTTCTTTCCGTGGCTGCCCGGCTCACTCAGTCTGCTCTCAGTCGCTCTGGTGGTGGGAAATGCCGCGGCCCAGGCCAGGCCTGGTAGGCCACAGGTGTGAGCTCCCGGTGCTCTTCTGGGTTTTCAGTCCAAAGCAGCTTCAAACATTTCCAGGAAAACAGAAAAAAAATGGAAAGAAAAACAACAAAAAAACAGTCCAGGGGGCTTCTCTGCCTCAGCTAGCCAAAAAACTAACCAAGAGCAAAGGAGAGCTCTCTCTCGCTGTCCACCGCAGACAACACAGTCCGAGAGCAGGAATGCGGGGGAGCCCGTGCAGTCTCTGATAACAAACTCTGCACTTCTTCTTCCCCCCTCTGCCCTTTCACTCCTGGAACCAGTCTTAAAGTTGCAGAATTTAATATTCAACACCAACAGAATAGACGACTTGGGGATATAGGCATCATGCAGTCACCCCAAGACATTCCACCCCTTATCCCCATATCGTCAGCTTACTACCATATCTGATACACACTCTAATTCTATAAACACATACATCATTATCATACACACATATATATACAAGATACAGCTATAGACAGACAATGACAGTGATATTCAATAGTAATATTTACATGTGGTTCTCACCCAACAATTAGATCTCCCTGAGGTACACATCGTGTTGTCCCATACTTCTGCATTATCCACCATGTGCAAACTGGTCCTTGAGCAAAAACAATCCCTTGAATGGGTTTGTCTGTATTTGAGGCAGAATTGATCCAAACTCTCTTCCCTAACAAACCCCTGGCATGCACCACTGGGACTTTATCTCCATCTACTGTATGCAAGGACTCAGACTGGGCAGGGCCTGCTCGATTTGTGGAACCTCGGGTGTTAACTAACCAAGTGGCCTTTGCTAAATGCTGCTCCCAATTCTTAAAAGATCCCCCACCCAATGCTTTCAAAGTGGTTTTTAACAGTCCATTGTACCTCTCCACCTTCCCTGCAGCTGGTGCATGGTAGGGGATATGGTACACCCACTCAATACCATGTTCTTTGGCCCAGGTGTTGATAAGGTTATTCTTGAAATGAGTCCCATTGTCTGACTCAATCCTCTCAGGGGTACCATGCCTCCACAAAACTTGTTTCTCAAGGCCCAGGATGGTGTTCCGAGCAGTGGCGTGAGGCACAGGGTAGGTCTCCAACCATCCAGTGGTGGCTTCCACCATGGTCAGTACATAGCGCTTACCTTGACATGTCTGGGGCAGTGTGATGTAGTCAATCTGCCAGGCCTCTCCATACTTATATTTGGACCATCACCCCCCATACCAGAGGGGCTTCACCCGCTTGGCCTGCTTGATGGCAGCACACGTCTCACAGTCATGGATAACTTGAGAAATACTGTCCATGGTTAGATCCACCCCTCGGTCTCGTGCCCACTTATAGGTGGCATCTCTACCCTGGTGGCCTGAGGCATCATGGGCCCATCGAGCCAGGAACAACTCTCCCTTGTGCTGCCAGTCTAGGTCTATCTTCGACACCTCTATCTGTGCCGCCTGATCTACCTGTTTGTTGTTTTGGTGCTCCTCATTAGCTCTACTTTTGGGGACATGGGCATCTACATGACGGACTTGTACGGGCAGCTTCTCTACCCTGGTGGCAATGTCTTTCCACTCGTCAGCAGCCCAAATTGGTTTTCCCCTACGTTGCCAGTTAGCCTTTGTCCACCTTTCCAGCCAACCCCACAAAGCATTGGCTACCATCCATGAATCAGTGTAAACATAGAGGTTTGGCCACTTCTCTCTTTCAGCAATGTCCAGGGCCAGCTGAACAGCTTTGAGTTCAGCAAGTTGACTTGATCCACCTTCTCCTTCAGTAGCTTGTGCAACCTGTCGTGTGGGGCTCCATACGGCTGCTTTCCACTTCCGGTTCATCCCCACGATGCGGCAGGAACCATCAGTGAAAAGAGTATAGCATGTTTCATTTGCTGGCAGTTGGTTATACGGTGGGGCTTCTTCGGCCCAGGTCACTTGTTCCTGTTCCTCTTCGTCAGCAAGACCGAAGTTTTCACCTTCTGGCCAGTTGGTAATTATCTCCAAAATCCCAGGGCAATTCGGGTTTCCAATATGGGTGCGTTGACTGATGAGGGCAATCCATTTGGTCCATGTGCCATCAGTGGCATGGTGGGTAGAAGGAACCTTTGCTTTGAACATCCACCCCAGCACTGGTAGTTGGGGTGCCAGGAGGAGTTGTATTTCCGTGCCAATCACCTCTGAGGCAGCTTGAACTCCTTCACTGGCGGCCAAGATCTCCTTCTCTGTTGGAGTGTAGTTGGCCTCAGACCCTCTGTAGCTTCAACTCCAGAATCCCAGTGGTCACCCTCGAGTCTCCCCAGGCACCTTTTGCCACAGGCTCCAGGACAGACCATGGTTCCCGGCTGCAGAGTAGAGCACATTCTTCACCTCTGGTCTTGTCCTGACTGGGCCAAGGGCTACTGCATGAGCAATCTCCTGCTTGATCTGGGCAAAGGCTTGCTGCTGCTCAGGGCCCCAGTGGAAATCGTTCTTCTTGCGGGTGACCAGGTAAAGAGGGCTCACAATCTGGCTGTACTCAGGAATGTGCATTCTCCAAAAACCTATGGCTCCTAGGAAAGCTTGTGTTTCCTTCTTGCTGGTTGGTGGAGACATTGCAGTGATCTTATTGATGATCTCAGTGGGAATCTGGTGCCATCCATCTTGCCACTTCACTCCCAGGAACTGGATCTCTCGGGCAGGTCCTTTGACTTTGCTTTTCTTGATGGCAAAACCGGCTTTCAGGAGAATCTGGATGATTTTCTTTCCTTTCTCAAATACTTCTGCTGCTGTGTTCCCCCACACGATGATATCATCGATGTACTGCAGTTGTTCTGGAGCATCACCCTTTTCTAATGCAGCTTGGATCAGCCGATGGCAAATGGTGGGGCTGTGTTTCCAGCCCTGGGGCAGTCAGTTCCACGTGTATTGCACACCCCTCCAGGTGAAAGCAAACTGAGGCCTACACTCTACTGCCAGAGGAACAGAGAAAAATGCATTGGCAATATCGATAGTGGCGTACCACTTTGCTGCCTTGGACTCCAGCTCGTACTGGAGTTCCAGCATGTCTGGCACAGCAGCGCTCGGCAGTGGGGTCACCTCATTCAATGCACAATAGTCTACGGTCAATCTCCATTCTCCTTCGGATTTACGCACAGGCCAGATGGGGCTGTTGAAGGGTGAGTGGGTTTTCCTGACCACCCCTTGACTCTCCAGCTCATGGATCATTTTGTGGATAGGGACCACAGCATCTCGATTCGTCCGGTACTGCCGGTGGTGCACTGTTGAGGTGGCAGTTGGCACTTGTTGATCCTTCACCTTCAGGAGTCCTACTGCAGATGGCTTTTCTGATAGTCCTGGCAAGGTGATCAATCGTTTAATGCCCTCTGCCTCTACAGCAGCTATTCCAAAAGCCCACCTGAGTCCCTTTGGATCTCTGAAATACCCATTTTGGAGGAAGTCTATGCCCAAAATGCGTGGGGCCCCTGGGCCAGTCACAATAGGGTGTTTCTTCCATTCATTTCTAGTCAGGCTCACCTCAGCTTCCACCAAAGTAAAATCCAGTGATCCCCCTGTTATACCAGCAATAGAAACAGATTCTGTCCCCACATGTCTTGATGGGATTAGTGTGCACTGCGAACCGGTGTCAACCAAGGCCTTATATTTTTGTGGTTCAGATGTGCCAGGCCAACGAAGCCACACAGTCCAAAAAACATGGTTTTCTCTATCCTCTACCTGGCTAGAGGCAGGGCCCCTCTCAGCCTGGTTATTCTTCTTTCTTTGAGCATATGTCTTGGAGGTTCCTTCAAGGGGATCGGACATATCATCATCATCATCATCATCGTACTTGGCAATTTGGCTACGGGCAACTGGAGCTGCTTCCCGTTTAGTGGAACTCCCTCTCTGCATCTCGCTGTCCTGCAATTCAAGCACCCGTTTTACCAGAGCAGTAGTAGATTTTCCATCCCACTTCTTCATGTTTTCTCCAGAATCACGCAGGAAAAACCACAATCCAGCTCGTGAGAAGGGTCTTCTCTCCCCATCTGGGGAACGTTTACTTGTGGAGCCAGAACCTTTGATCTGTATAGCCGAGATTTGGAGAAGGTCCTCTTTAATCTCCTCCCTGAATCTCTTATGATTCTCCTCTATCTTGTCTTCTAATTTCTGCAGACGTGTTTCCACAGCTGCAATTCTGGCATGTGTTGGGCCATGCACGGCATCTGCATATGCTCGGAGCTTCTTCGCCATATCAAGCACAGTCTCCTCCCTGTCATCCCCCTTCATTATTGCTAAAGCAGAAGAGTATTCTTGTGGCCCAAGTCATACAAGTTTTCGCCACATCACAGATGTACATGGTACCAAGTCTGGATTCCTAATTGTTAGGTCATCTGAAAAAACAATCTCTGCCACTGCGATTTCTTTCAAGCGTTGGATCCCTTGTTCTATGGTCTTCCATTGGGTTTGCTGCATATAGAGATCGTCTGCACACAGGTATCTTTGTGCCACACTTTCCAGGACCCGTGCCCAGAGACTCTGAGGATTAGCCCCCCTCATCATTCCTTGGTCAATAACTGGGTCATGTGACAGGGATCCCAAATGCCTGGCTTCAGTACCATCCAGAATTGTAGCCTCGCCTGCAGCATCCCAGAGATGGACCAGCCAACTAATTATAGATTCATCAGGTCGTCGGGTGTAATCCTTTCTCAGGCCATGAAGGTCTTTCAGAGATAGGGACTCAATATTGGCTTCTGATCCTGTGCCAGTTGTCCTGACTTTTGATTTTGTATCGGAAGCCTGCCTTGAGGGTCCTTCCCCCACATCATCATCGTCCACTGGCCGATCAGTTTTGCTGGTGTGTTTTCTTCCTGCAGCAACTGCCAGTGGCTTAGGTTTACTATCTGGTTTAGCTACAACCGGAGTGACTGGGGTATTGGCTGATTTATCTCCCTGCCCCCCTGCCTCTCTCTGCTGCCCTACACTATCTAGCAGTGTGCGATAAGCATATGCTAGGGCCCAGCTCATTGCAATGATATTTTTCTTATTAGAATCATCATAGCACTTCTCTTCCAGGTATTTCCCCACCTCCTCTGGGTTCTGAATTTGTTCATGTGAAAATTCCCAGGCTGGGGGATCAGAAAATTTCTTCAGGGTTCTACTCATTCTCTCCCATTCCTCAAAACACTCAGAATTTTCCATGCCTGGGCCTACTCCTGGGTCAGGGGTCCCATCAGCTCCTCTGGACATCTCAGCCTTCATTCTAGAGAGGCTGCAGACTGTGTAGAGGAAGCTTACTAGATTAAATACCAGGAATGCAGTTTCCTTGACATTCAGGGGAAACTGAACATCCTCAAAAATTGACTTAACAGATACAAGGGAGAAAAAAGAAAGCAAAGGCTGAAAAGCCTCATCCCCTGCTCCTCCTCTAACAAACTGGGTGCAATTACTAATGAACCCCCAAAACATGCTATTGGAACTGGGATGCAGGGTAGGACAAAGAAACCATAAACCATAGATACCTAGAACAAACTCCAGTAGCTTTATAAACTTTCCATAAATCATCATCACTGAGCCCAGCACAATACCTATTCTAATTCGTGCTCCTCTACTGAAAAAACTGCATGTTAGGGACACTACTGGAGCTATCTCTGGATAAGAGAATAAGCTTAGAGACCAGAAAGGTATTAAAACCTCAAAAAAGCCTAGAGACCCGAGACCTGTAAAGGCCTCCACCCTGACAGACACGACAGACATTATGACTTCAAACAACATGGTTATCCTTTCTCGAGCCCCGCGTTTGGGCTCCAATAGTATTTGTCCTGGTTTAGGGCAAATTTGGGAGGAAACCTCTGAATGAGGTTCCTCGGGAAAAAGGGAAAAAAAAAAATTGGAGAGAAGTGGAAAAAAAGAACTGTTTATTCAACAGGCAACACACCTCCCAGCGCAACAATGAACAATATCAAACAGCAAAACCTCTCGCTGTTCCGAGGAGATGGCAGATTTACAAGATTTCTTTCTGTGGGCTGCCCGGCTCACTCAGTCTGCTCTCAGTCACTCTGGTGGTGGGAAATGCCGCGGCCCAGGCCAGGCCCGGTAGGCCACAGGTGTGAGCTCCCGGTGCTCTTCTGGGTTTTCAGTCCAAAGCAGCTTCAAACATTTCCAGGAAAACAGAAAAAAAATGGAAAGAAAAACAACAAAAAAACAGTCCAGGGGGCTTCTCTGCCTCAGCTAGCCAAAAAACTAACCAAGAGCAAAGGAGAGCTCTCTCTCGCTGTCCACCGCAGACAACACAGTCCGAGAGCAGGAATGCGGGGGAGCCCGTGCAGTCTCTGATAACAAACTCTGCACTTCTTCTTCCCCCCTCTGCCCTTTCACTCCTGGAACCAGTCTTAAAGTTGCAGAATTTAATATTCAACACCAACAGAACAGACGATTTGGGGATATAGGCATCATACAGTCACCCCAAGACAGAGTCTTCAGGATGAAGTAAATAGTCTTGCTCCCAGTTGAACTTTTCACCTTGTCTCCTTGTACATGCTCTCTTTTTAGTCCTTTGGTCATCTTCTGGAGTTTGATACCAGTTTTCCTGGTTCAGGGGTCTGAAGAACCCCCTCATCCTGTGGTGCCTTTGTCCTTGCATCGTGTTTGCTCATTCTAGCTCTTTATCTTATCTTGTCGCCTTGCTCTCCTCCTGTTCTTGTAAGCACAGTACATGTTTAGGCATTCCATATGGTTTTGTCAGCCCCCTTTTAGTCAAAGCATTTCTTGATGCTTGATTCTTAATTCTTAATTTCTCTGTCTCACTACTCTCAAGCAGACATGAAGCAACATTGAGATTGTGAAAAACCAATTTAATTTTCATTTATGCCTCAATTTTATCCGGATTTTATGTTATAAATTCATTTTCTGACATTGGGTTGAAAATTACTACACAGGCTGAGCCCTAACACATGGCACATGTAGAAGGTGGCTAACATGCGTGAAGGGGTGGTGGAGACTGGCGACATTACCATTTCTAATCAGACAGCCCCTTTTAGAAAATGGAGGGAAGCTCTGTCTCTGGGGAGACTTCACCTGACAGCCAATCAGGGGTGAGAAATCTTCCACCACTGGGCTGCAAGTGCCTCCCCCTGCAGATGGGGAAACCCCTGCTGCCCAGGGAAAATTTCCCTGACTAGCTAATGGTGATCCGCAAAGGATCACACTATGGGAGGGGCCTTAGCACATAAAAGCTGTTAACTGTAACATAACCGGACCCTGCTGTCTTGGTTTCTTAGAGGGGGGCTCGTCTGGATGTTCAGCTCATTCGGCCCCCTGCTTGATTTCTCCCTTTGGTCCTGCTTCTTCTCTGCCTGTCTCCCCTGTCCGCATCTGTTCTGTCCTACCCTGCTTTGCTGCTTCCCCGCAACAGCCACCTGTCACCGCCTGCAACTGCCACCGCATTCGGCAGACTCCCGCCGCTTCCCTGTAACTGCCTGCTGCCGCGATCTCACCGTGATCTTGCCGCGACACTGTCCACGGTTCTGATTGCTGCTGTGATCCTGCAGCTTGTCCTGCCCTCTGCTCCACCTGAGCGCCGACTCAGCGGGCATCCCGCCGCCCATCAACACAGGAGACACACTGTCTGCCGACCATCAAAGACGTCATCTTGCGAGAGCTGTGCAATCTTCCAACAGGGAGCACACACGTGCTACCTGCCCATAGGATGCTGATGGTGCATCCTGGGGTTCTGATGGTAACATTCTGTCCCTGTCTTTCTGTTTCTCTCTCGGTCTCTCTTTTCCCCTCTCTGTTTAATTTTCTATCCCTCTGCAGTTGTAACCATACCCTTCCTTATCAATAAATGGTTCACAGATGTAATTTGCCTCATTTGTGCTTGATTTCATCCAAGAAATCTGTTAAAAAGAATCCCCCACAATTCCCTTATAGTGGAACATGACAGGGATCAGTAGAGAATGCTGTAGTTGGTTCTACCCTGTGCAAACCACAATTCCTCCTGTTCAGAATCACAGAATGACTGGGTTGGAAGAGACCTCCAAGATCATCAAGTCCAACCCATGCACTAACACTTCAACTAGACCATGGCACCAAGTGCCACATCCAGTCTTCTTTTAAACACATCCAAGGATGGTGACTCCACCACCTCCCCGGGCAGACAATTCCAGTACTTTATCACTCTTTCCGTAAAAAAAAATTTTCCTGATATCCGACCTATATTTCCCTTGGCGCAGCTTGTGGCTGTGTCCTCTCATTCTGTCAGTTGCTGCCTGGAGAAAGAGACCAACCACCACCTGACTTTATCAACACCTGGGTAGGAAACATGGCATTGAGTGAGTCTACCATATCCCCTACCATGCACCAGCTGCAGGAAAGGTGGAGAGGTACAATGGACTGTTAAAAACCACTTTGAAAGCATTAGGTGGGGGATCTTTTAAGCATTGGGAGCAGCATTTAGCAAAGGCCACCTGGTTAGTTAACACCCGAGGTTCCACCAATCGAGCAGGCCCTGCCCAGTCTGAGTCCTTGCATACAGTAGATGGAGATAAAGTCCCAGTGGTGCATGCCAGGGGTTTGTTAGGGAAGAGAGTTTGGATCAATTCTGCCTTGAATACAGACAAACCCATTCATGGAATTGTCTTTGCTCAAGGAACAGGTTGCACATGGTGGATAATGCAGAAGTATGGGACAACATGATGTGTACCTCAGGGAGATCTAATTGTTGGGTGAGAACCACATGTAAATATTACTATTGAATATCACTGTCATTGTCTGTCTATAGCTGTATCTTGTATATATATGTGTGTATGATAATGATGTATGTGTTTATAGAATTAGAGTGTGTATCAGATATGGTAGTAAGCTGACGATATGGGGATAAGGGGTGGAATGTCTTGGGGTGACTGCATGATGCCTATATCCCCAAGTCGTCTATTCTGTTGGTGTTGAATATTAAATTCTGCAACTTTAAGACTGGTTCCAGGAGTGAAGGGGGGGAAGAAGAAGTGCAGAGTTTGTTATCAGAGACTGCACTGGCTCCCCCGCATTCCTGCTCACAGACAGTGTTGTCTGCGGTGGACAGAGAGAGAGACCTCTCCTTTGATCTTGGTTAGTTTTTTGGCTAGCTGAGGCAGAGCAGCCACCTGGATTGTTTTTTCCCTTTTTCTGTTTTCCTGGGACTGTTCGAACCTGCTCTGGACTGAAAACCCAGAAGAGCACTGGGAGCTCACACCTGTGGCCCACCAAGCCTGGCCTGGGCCACTGCATTTCCCAGCACCGGAGGAACTGAGAGCAGACTGAGTGAGCCGGGCAGCCCACGGAAAGAAATCTTCTAAATCTGCCATCTCCTCGGAACGGCGAGAGGTTTTGCTGTTTGATATTGTTCATTGTTGCGCTGGGAGGTGTGTTGCCTGTTGAATAAACAGTTTTGTTTTTTTTTTTCCACTTCTCTCCAATTTTTTTCCTTTTTCCTAAAGGGACCTCATTCAGAGGTTTCCTCCCAAATTTGTCCTAAACCAGGACAACCAATTGCCCCAGTGCCCTGAAGTCCCTTTTGATTGCCCTTGGACTTCTCTTTTCAGCATCATCACTACTGACCTGGACAACTAATAGTGGGTAATAATCAGAGGGCTGTACCAGACGTGAGTTTCCTAGTCATGTCTCTTACCTGGGCTCCAGGGAGCCAGTCGACTTCCCTGTGGGATGGGTCTAGCCAGCATATCAGGCCATCTGTTCCCCTCAGAAGGGAGTCACCTACAACAATTACCCTTCTTTCTTTCTTCACCGAGGGAGTTGCAATGCATAAGATCGACTGACTTGCCTTAGACAACCCCCTGGATGGACCTTTGCCTCATCATTTGCCTCGCCCTCAAGTTCCAGAGCCTCAAACCTAGCGTGTAAGGGCACCTGGGAAAGTGAGGGAAGCCAGGAGGGGATTCACTTGCTGCCCAATCAGAAATCTGTTTCCGTTCCTCCTTGTCTCTTAGGTCACCTCCTTCTGCCTTGTGGTGACAGGATAGGGGATCCTCTGCTTATTGTGGTGTGTCCATCTGTCCCAGGGATGGTAGACTAGCTCCATCAGTCTATCTCCCCATCACACTCCCTGATACTCCTTAACCTTTCTACTTCCTCTTTCAGCTCTGCCACCAGGCTGAGCAGATCATCCACCTGGTTGCCTCTCACACAGGTGTTAACTCTGCTGCCCTCTGATACCTGTGACAGACTGTGGCACTGCCTGCAGCCTGAGTCCTGGATAGCCACATGTTTGCACAGGAGCTCTGTCTGGGTCACTGCATGCCTTCTGGCAAGGGCTTTCTGGCAAGTGGAAACCATAGCTAGGTTTCATCTGAGAGGATGATGACCACTATTTGGCCTCGCCTCTTGAGTCAGTAGGAGGACTGCGTGCTCCCTGCATGTCCTTCTTGTGCAAACTTCTGTGCAAACTGCCTCACCCACCCTGGCTAATGTGCTATGTGTTGTTTTCCTGCTCTGTTTGCCTCTCTCCTGGTCACTCGTGCTCCCTAGGGGTGGCTTTTGTACAGGTGGGGTTTGGCTGCCTTCACTCCTGGCCTCCCCCACAGTCTCTCTGCTCTAGCTTTACAGTTTTGCCAGTTTTCAAGAAGTGCCCCACCTTCTCCCAGTGTGATCCATCACTCAGAGTATGTCTACTGGAGCAGTTCACCTTGGAGACTCAGAAGTTTGTCCTTTCTTACCTTTTAATAGGGTACTGTATGTATTCTGTGGGCAGAGAAAGAGCATTTCTCACATTGCCAGAAGTTGGAAGCTTCCTTTTTTCCCAGTCTCGGGAGTATCCATCCAGCACATATTTGAACATTGCTGATAGGTGTCCCTCTTTCTATAAAGCTATAAATAGCAGAGGTAGGTCATTAGAAAGACTTCATTGTTTATGATGATGCCTTAAAGAACCTGAAAATAAACCAATACACTTTTGAGGTAATATTAGTATAGGAGATAATATAAAGGCTGGTCTTTATTGGAGGCCTCCAGGGGCAGATATGGAAAATGTCCACAAAATGCCCACCCCCACATGGGGTGAATACAGTTTTATAAGTTTAGCAAATTAGCATAATTGACAGAAATCACCAATTAGATACATAAGAGGTGAGGTAATTCCTTCCTCGGTTCAAAAGTCTCTGAATCCCACCCCCTCCTTGGATGGGACTCAACTTTATTTATGTGGACACACACTTGAGAGAGCTAGGAAAATTACGGCCTGGAAGATCTTCCAGGCCGGAGCTTCTCGGCTCTGTTCTCAGGCTGATAAGCTGGTTCAGCTGCAGCCAGGGAGAAATTCTCCCAGGATGATAATCTGGTCAAAACAGAATGGAATCTGGTCGAAATAGAGAGGAATTAATAACAAAGATAGAACATCTGTTTTGGTGCATGACCAGGGCTGGGAAAGAGGTGTCAATTTCTCTGAACCAATCATCTTTATTCTGTCCTTGGAGTTGAGAGTCGTTCTATTTAAACAAGTGTGTTTCTGAATAAAACTTGTCTCTTTCCTATCATGAAAGACGACCATGTAGCTGTGTGTCTTATTTCCGCCACATCTAAAGGGTTAATACCCTAAACCTCACGGCTACATATAAAAATCTGTCTCAAAGAGCTATTTTTGGCCTTGGTCCCAGGAAGAACCAAGATAGGATAGGGGCCTTGTACTCCCCTATCACTGGTGAGGTTTCAGGGTCCCTTTGGGAACCTTGAGACTGCTTTTGCAGCCCTCAGTGACGGAGCAAATTCCCGAGCCTTGTCCAGATAGAATTGTGACTCGCGGTGAGCTCTCAGACCAGCGGGGAAAAGAGACCAGCATATGCAGAAAGGCACAAATCCATAGTTTATTCTATGAAGGCATCCGATCTAGCATATACCAACGGCTATTGTTTTACAGGGGTTTTTATCTTTTGAGGGTTTTACAATTTGCACCAATTACCAAAGGAATTCTACTTTCTAACCAATCCCTGAGGGATTTTGCATTCAAAGCTGGCCTATGGATACTAAAAAAGAATGAACCACTAATATTGAAGATAGATAAGAGGGTCTTCCAAGGGGGGGGAAGCTAAATTCCTTTTGTATTCATCATTTTACAAGCCATTTCTTATCTCTAAGCTATGATTTTCCAAGGAGCTTGTTCTGAGGATGCAGGGAAACTTTCTTCTGTGTTTTCTGCTCCCTCCACACTCCCCAGGGTTTGGAGCTCTGGAATGTGTTTTGTCTTTCTGCCTAGGGAAAAGTACTGGGAAAACTAGCTGCAAATACAATAATATGCTGTAGAGCTACAAATATATGTGTAAAGAATATAAAGAATATATAAAAGAAAATAAGCAAAAATCAATTCAGCATCAATAAGAAGTTGTAATTTTTATTCGCGTTGCAAGTAGTCAATTGTTCTTTAAAAACAGATTTGCTGTGATTCTGAAAAAAAGTTTGTATGAGGACTCTCATTTCCTCCAGATAAACTCTCACAATTTACAGTGTCCTTTCTATCCCTCTGCCAAAGATGGTCACTGTCACTAACTTCAGAATATTGCACTGGAAAGCTGAAAAGCTAATACACACTTTATTTCTCACTTCTGGTGGGAAGGCATAACAGATCATAGAATTATAGAACAGCTCAAGTTGGAAGGGGTCTTGAAAAATCATGTGGCCCAACCTATAATGGGAAAGGGAGCCTAGATGAGATTATTTAGCACTCTGTCCAATAACATCTTGAAAACCCCCAGTGATGGGGACTCCACTGCATCACTGGGGAGGTTGTACCAGTGATTGATTTCTCTCACTGTAAAAACTTTCTTTCTTATATTGAGATGAAACCTCTACCAGTATAAGTTGTACCCATTGCCCCTTGTCTTGCCCATGTGACTACTTAAAAAGAGTCTGTCACCTTTGTGGCCTGTAGATGGTTTAGAGAAAGAAAATATTCTTAAATTACTGGGCTTCTAGTGTACATCTGTAGGGAATATAAGTACTGAGGTTTAAGAAATCATTTGTATCTCCTAGCCCTCTCAATATATTTGGTATAAGGAAAGGGATGCTTATGTTGTGCCTTTAATACATAGATTAAATTCCACTTTCACTGACAGTCCAGGCTAAGCTGCTAGGACATGCATTGAGTAATTGTATTGTGTTTATGTGGTAGTGGAGAGGATGTAAGAGTGGCCTCTGGGAGAAGAAACCAGAGGCTGCCCTCATATTTCATTCAGGTCCAAAATGGACCCACTGCAGGCTAAAGCTGAGCCAAACAGTGAAGCTGGTGGCACCTCTGTAAAAACATTTAAGAAAAGGAAAAAAAATACTGTGTAACAATTATGAGAGAGAGGAATGAGGAAAAAATGTGAGCGAAAAAATCCTAAAGACATCAAGGTTAGAGAAAAAAGAGAAAAAAAAGAAAAAAAGGAGGTGCTCTAGGCACAGGAGCAGAGGTTCCCCTGCAGCCCATGAAGAAGATCATAGTTAAGCAGATTGTCCCTGTTATAAACGACAATATAAAAATTGGCTTTCACATTTATGTATTAGCTTTTACAAGTTTTTATTAACCATAACGATTTTGATATAGTGCCATTTGTAATCCCTTTAAAATGCTTTTTGATATAGTATAATCTGTCAGCTTTTGTATGCACTGTATAGCTTATATAAATAGTAATGTGACAAATATAGCTTAGGCCTTAGCATAATATTAAAATAGAAACTATGTAATGTTAAAATGCCTTTATTCATATAACTAACTCAGAGAATGGTGTAAAATAATTATGTTGTTTCTCACATTTGTGGACTATCTTGTCTGAATGATAACCGTGACAAAAACCAGAGCACTGAGAGAAGAATTTATTGACTCTTCGTTATCAGGGAGCATAAAAGCAACAGGATGGCATGTAAACAAGTCAAAGGTTAAAACCAAGCAAAATAATTCCTAGAACATTTAAAGTCACAGGAATGTTTGAATAATGTATAAAACTCATGAATATGCATGTACCCTTGTAACATAACAGTATATAGAGAACATTGTTTTAAGAGAATGGTGTGATTCTCGCCAATTGCCAAAAACACCCCAGCACTGGATATTGTCCCTTCTTATCCCTTATTAAACTTTTAAAAATTCTAGAGTGAACTGTTACGGCTTTTTCTCGGCCGATACAGAGTCTCTCACCTTCCACCGGTCTAGCTCAGGTGTTGGGATGATATTCCTCTGGGCCTTAGCCACAAAGACGTAGATAAGATACCAAAAGAGGCTCTTTCCCCTGATAAAGTTACAGGTTTATTTCTTGTGGGTAGTGAGTGAAAAGGGAAGGGAAAAGAGAGGGGGGAAAAAAGAGAGAACGGGAAAAGAGAGGGGAAAAAATGCGGGAAAGAGAGCGGGAAAGAGAGCGAGGTCAGCAGGTCCTGACCTTTTCTAGGGTCTGGAAAGGGGGGGCGGGGAGAAATTGGATCCCAGCCAGCTCTGTGTGGCCAGGAGGGGAGAGGGACCAAGATACAGGGTACAGCAGGGGTCACGGGATGTACCATTTACAATGTATCTAGGGAACGCAACAGTGAACTTTGTTTTTCACAGTCCCCTAGCAAGTCAAGGACAGGACCACATGCATAGCAGGTATTCGCTACAGCTCATGGAGAGGACCATGCTGGAGCAGATATCCACACTGCAGCCTGTGGAGGACACTTCAGTGGAGCAGGTGGATGTGCCATGAAGGAAGTTGCAGCCAGTGGAAAGCCCATGGTGGAGCAGAGTCTTGACAGGAGCTGAAGCTCATGGAGGATGCACATTTGAGCAGTATTTTCCTGAAGGACTGTACCTCATGGAATGGAATCATACTGGAGCAGTTCTTGAAGAAATGCAGCCTGTGGGAAGAAACCCATGCTGGAGCTGGGAAAAAATGTGAGGAGAAAGGAATGCCAGAGAGGCAAATTGACCACAGAACCCATTCCCCATCCCTCCAGTGGTGCTCAGGACAGGGAGGATGTCTTGGGACAAGTGGAAGCTTCAGACAAGCCCTGCCTTAGCCTCAGATTTTGGCAACAGTTTAAATTTAAGGAATCACTCTGGTCTGCAAGTTCCAATGCTGGCAAATCAGGTCTATTTATAAAAATGAATTATTTATTAAACAGATAAGAGATAATAGACAAAAGATCTTAATCAGAGTTACTAATGACACAGTATAAAACTAAAGAACTACTAGTAGACTTTAGCACAAAATAAAACAATGCACTATATCATGGTAGCTATAATTAAAGCTAGCAAAAGAAATAGTATTGATTAGGAGTCAAATGTAACTTACCACTGAAATGATAATGTACACAGATTCCTTCACTTATCCCCTGGGGAGTAACCACAAAGCAGGCATCCCTGATCAGGAGAAACCACACATTTCCAGGAAAATGTATAGAAGATTTCTGCTTTGTGAAAGTTTGATATGGCTTCTATAGTGTGTAAAGTAAGGTGACTGATAGTCAAAAATCCGGTTTATCATGCCAGATCTCACTTCAACAGTAAGATGTGTATTGTCAGCTGGGAGATGCCAGACCAGTGTTAACCTCATGGGGCCAAAATAACTCACTACAAGACAGCTTGTCCTGTTTGAGTTATCTGACTGGTTAACAAACAACAGATAGTCTTGTTGGGGGGATGAGATGCCCTGCTACAGAGAAGACAAGAGTCAGGAACAATGGAGTGAAGTTGAGCTTGGGAAGGGAAAGGGGAAAGTGCTTTTGCTTTTGTCTGTTTTTCACCATCCTACTCTATTTTTAATTGGCAATAAATTAAATTAATCTTCTCTGAGTTGAGTCCATTTTGCCCATGGCAGTAATTGGTGAGTAATCTTCATGTTTTTATCTTGACTCATGAGCTTTTTCTTATCTTATTTCCTTCCCCTGTCCTGCTGAGAAGGGGTAGTGATAGAGGTAACTTAGTGGACACCTAACAGCCGGCCAAGGTTAACACACCATGTAATATTAACCCATGCTGGAAGTCAGGTAGTAATAGTTTACTCTAGTTTTATGATTTGACATCATAAAGTGTTACAAATAGATGTGGGGGTTTAGATAAGTCCCTGCCTTTTGCCCAGGCCTCCGGGCTTCAGGCAATAGCTTTATTGAGGAGGCCAGTAACCCAAAACCCATTCTCATTTTGAAGTTCTTTAATAATGGTTGATTTGGTCAATTATAGAATTAATTATTTATTTAATAGACACAAAACTAACAGGCATAAAAGAAACTAATACTACTTAGGAATAAGGACAAAAAGGGAGACTACCAGTAGGTATATACAGCACAGGGTTAAAGGTACCTATTAATTTTACAGCTAGTGAAGAAATAATATAACTTAGGATTCAATGTATCTTACCATCCAATTGTTGGTGGGGCACACATCGAGATCCTTTCCCTCAATTCCCAGAAACGTAACCACGGAATCTGCATCCAAACTCCAGGGAGAAGTCTTGAACACTTGGAGGGTGTGCGTGTGTGTGTAGGCTTCTGCCTCTGTGATAACTCTTGTGTCTTTTATAGTTTGTAAAACTGTCTCTCAGTCAGGAATATTTATTTTCCTTTATCTCTTCCCACATCTACTCTCCAGACAAAGATGTTGATTCTTTCCTGGGGGCTTGAGCCCTTTTGGTGCCAGATGTGACCCCTTGCTGGGCTTTTCACTCAGGTTATCTCTTTCATATCTGCACCAACTATCTGTGGTAGAGAGGGGAAAGACATGTCCAGCCACATAAAGCAAATGCTTTCTCCTCAGAAGTATATCTTGTATTGTTCTATTTTGACTATTGTTAATTTTGCAGAGTAAGGATAACCAGAGGGGAGTGAGGAAAATCCTTTCATCTACAAAAGAATTTTATGATATGCATCTGGAGATTGTATTACTGGTAGCAATACTTGATCCATGATTATATAAATATCTTTCGATTAGGGTTAGAAAGCTCGAAGTAGAAGTTTCTTTTAAAAATCATCTAGCTACACAGTATTATTGAAACCAAAAATTCGGTAAAATAAAAAAACTCCTTAACACCAGTGTAGCATTAAGAAGCAGGCATTCTTTATTCGGCCAGATGCATGAGGGGATAATGCCTCCCAAAGCCATGCATGTTGAGTATAGGGAAGTTTCTCTTTATATACTGTATTCTACATACATATTCATTGATTGTCCAGGACTAAACATACATATCGGAATAATTTCCCCATAATCATTAACATATTTTCCCTCCCCTTTACACATGCATTCTTCTGTCCTGGGGGTCTCTCTGGTGGTCCCTGGTGGTCGGGAACCCCAATGTTCCAGTCGACCTGGCTGAGTTGGCAGGGCACTGAGGCTGGTGAACTTCCAGTTCTCCTTCTTACATGATGAGTACTGTGCAGTTCCATAGACCAGTGGTTTTGCTAGAATAAGCACTGTGTTAGCTCACCAGGTGTAGACAATTTATCATCTGGTAACATTATGTTTAGTCAGTTGTGAATATAATATTGCTTTTAAGATGCCTTCCATCTCAGTGTTCTATTTGGGAGTCAAAGCCTTCTGTTTCTATATGCTTCAAAAATTCTATAAGTTTTCATTCCTTAAACAGCATGTTTTGTTTTCCACGCAGACCTATGATCAAGGGATTGAATTAATCTGTCAAAACCAAGAAGAGTTTGTGAAGAGCTCCATAGAATCCAAATGGAATCTAGCAGAAGCCCAGCAGAAACTTGGTAGTTTAGCACTGCATAATTCAGAATCCATGGATCAGGAATATGCCCAAGCACAGACTGAAGCTTCAGAACTGAGACAAAGAGAAGAAGAATGGAGGAGAAAAGAAGAAGCCCTAATAGAGAGGGAAAGACAGGATCTATGGAATACAGATTCTTTTAGTAAGGAGGTATTTAATAAGGTATGTCATTGTCCTAGTGTGACATTATGGTGTTTGCATCTCCAATCGTGTGTTCTGTTTATGCTTGTATTATGTCCTGTGCTTTCAGGACTGACTCTGAAAGGGAAGGTTTGTTTTGTCTTGTTATCAGCTGGCTCACCTCCCCCATGGTCTGTGTTTAGGAGAGGCTTTGCTTGCTTTGCTTGCTGCTCGCTTAGCTTGGCTTGTTTTGCTCGCTTTGCTTTGCTTGAAACCAAATACCATCTGAACCTGTTCCAGACGGGGACCTGGGAAACACCAAGAAACACTGGGAGTCTGCATTCTGTCACCTGCAGCAGCCATCCCCAGCACTGGAGACTGATAACTGGGCGACCACTGGCCGGAGAGACTTTCTGAGTTTGTCATCCATTCAGAACAGTGAAGGAGTTTTTTTGTTTGAATTCATAATGTCTTTTGGGGTGAAGGCCTGCATGTGTTTCTGGTCCCTAGGGTTTTTTGAGGTCTTAATACCTCTATGGTCCCTAGGTTTGTTTTCTTATCCAGAAATAGTTCCAGTATTGTCCCTAATACGTAGTTTCTGCAGCAGAGGGGCACTGACCAGAATATCCATTGGGCTGGGCTTGCTTGTAATGGCTTGCAGGAGGTTTATAAAGGTGCTGGAGTCTGTTCCAGGAATGTATGGTTCATGGTTATGGTTGTGCATCCAGTTTGTTAGAGGAGATGCAGGGGATGAGGCTGTTGGGGGTTGTATTGTTCCCTTTTCTTTCTGTGGAATTTTTCCTATTGTTATGCTATCCCAGTCACTCAGGCTGCAGACAACACCCCAGGCTCGAGGCCAGCAGCTAAACCAGACAGTAAGCCTCAACCAATGGATGTTGCTACTAGCACGAGAAGTGGAAAGTGCACAGACAAGACCAATTGACCAGTGGATGACGAGGATGATGATGATGATGCAGGAGAAGGACTCTCAACACCTCCTGACATAAAACCAGGAGTCAAAGCAACTGGTACAAGATCAGAGGCCAATATTGAGTCCTTTTCCCTAAAGGACCTCCGTGGCCTAAGAAAGGATTACACCCGACGACCTGATGAGTCTATAATTAGTTGGTTGGTCCATCTTTGGGATGCTGCAGGTGAGGCTACAATTCTGGATGGCACTGAAGCCAGGCATTTGGGATCCCTGTCACATGATCCTGTCATTGACCAAGGAATGATGAGGGGGGCTAATCCTCAGAGTCTCTGGGCACGGGTCCTGGACAGTGTAGCACAAAGATACCTGTGTAGACAATCTTCAAATGCAGCAGACCCAGTGGAAGACTATAGAAAAAGGGATCCAAAGCCTGAGAGAAATGGCAGTGGCAGAGATTATCTTCTCAGATGACATGACAACTAGGAATCCGGACTTGGTACCATGTACATCTGTGATGTGGCGAAAACTTGTACGGCTTCCTCCCCATGAATATGCTTCTGCTTTAGCAATAATGAAGCAGGATG